>NC_140935.1:29345557-30060557 GCF_014529385.1 Adiantum capillus-veneris
CGGACAGATGGCCTCCCCATTTCTCTGTGTGTGGTATCTACGCCATTTGATCCTACCCTTCCACTTAACCAATGCATTACAAAATGCCCTCCTCGACTCAACCGAGACAACCATTGCACAGGCCTCGGTGCCCCTTGCATGTTATGACTCCACAAACCACACAGTAGAGAGAGATTGTGGACAAAGTTGTATTGCAAGTGCTCCCAGTCTACTGAGACAGAGAGAGAGAGAGAGAGAGAGAGGGAGGGAGAGGGAGAGGGAGAGAGAGAGAGAGAGAGAGAATGATTCTTTCCCTCTCATGCTGTCTGCGGACTCTGGTCCCACCTCTTTGACTCAGCCATCGCACTTGCCTCGCGCGTTGCATGCTAGGTACGACTCCATAAACCACAATTAGATAGAGACATGGCATAGTCATATCGCACTGCCTCCCCGCGGCTGTGAGAGAGAGAGAGAGAGAGAGAGAGAGAGAGAGAGAGAGAGAGAGAGAGAGAGAGAGAGAGATCAGCAGCACCTATGCTCCGACGCTCTGTTGAAGCTAATTTTCAGGTCGTTGTCGGGGCTCTCATGCAAGTAGGCGCGTGCTCTCTCCACACCAAGCCTTGAGGAGATAATTTTTTCAAAAGGGCAGATTCAGTGTTCATGTTGGCACATGTATTCAAGGGATATGGATGACGTGGCTCCAGATTTCACATTACCTGTCCATGAGGTGGTTTTATGACGGTTCAATATGCCATTGCAGCCTAGTACAAATTGTGGGCGCCCATATCTTGTGGATTCTTAACTCATAACCACACACGGTCAACTGGCAGCCATTTTCTATGGAAGGGGCCTTTCAGCTTTATTGATTCTTTAATGCTATCAAACAGCTATGCCTCAAGCAGCAGGCTTGAAGATAGAGCAAAGGTTCGAGCTCTAATGGAAGCTAGGGGCTTGAAAAAGAGCCCGGATTGAGTCGAATTGAGATTCAAGGTCAGCTGAACACTTCTCTTGTTGATGACAAGTCACATCTAGGGAATAAATGGATTGATGAAGGATGTAGGTTATGTGGTAGATTTGCGTTGTGTTTTGCGTGCTATACCGGAGACAGTGAAGGAACATTTTCTTTAGCCGCAAAATATTTTGCCTATATCTATACGCACGAGAATATCCTATAGGAGAATCGAGATGATTATGGTTATTTTTGGAAGTTCATGTCATAAACTCTAATACCTAACTAGCGCAAATGGTTTTTTTATATTAAATTGATCATTTAATGTGGAAGAATAAACGGGAAAAAGAGTTAGAATAGAGACATGTGCTTCTAGACCTATCTCAACAGGGGACCAAAAGGAGAGATGGCTGCATCTCAATAGGGGTCCAAAAGGAGACGGTCTACCAAAGAGCAACGTGCAATAAGTGCTTCTAGACTTATCTCAACAGGGGACCAAGAGGAGAGATGGTTACATCTCAATACGGGTCCAAAAGGAAGTAGTCTATCAAAGAGCAACGTGCATCTAATGGAGCTTAAAAGACCTTATGGTTAGCTTCATTAAAGACCTCCAATAGTTAGTGTTAAAAGTCCTTTGACCTTAGGCAAGCTAGGGTTAAGCTTGAGGTGGGAACCCGACCTAAGCTTGAGGTGCTTGTCGTGCTTGATGACTAAGGTGCTTGTCGTGCTTGATGACTAAGGTGCTTGAGGTGCTTGTCATACTTAATGAGAAAGGTGCTTGAGAAGCTTCCCATGCATGGGGGGTAAGGTGCTTGAGTCAAAAAGAGACCCTACAAACTTAATGAGGAAGGTGCTTGAGAAGCTTCCCATGTTGGGAGGGGGGTAAGGTGCTTGAGTCAAAAAGAGACCCTACCAAGGAGGGGGAAAGTCCCAAAGTTAGGGGAATCTTTGCTTAACCTCCCACTCACCCAAAGGGCACCCCTTTTCTCAAGGGGCACATGAGACACATGACAGACTCTCCCTATACTTAGCCACATGGTGTGCTTGAATGCTATTGGTTGGGCTAAAGAGGGGTCCAATGAGCTTCTAGTTCCATCCAACAAATATCTAAATATTTTCAAACTCTCTCTCTCTCTCTCTCAGGGGTAAGGTGGACACTTCATGGGGGGTAAGGTGCTTGAGTCAAAAAGAGACCCTACAAACTTAATGAGGAAGGTACTTGAGAAGCTTCCCATGCATGGGGGGTAACGTGCTTGAGTCAAAAAGAGACCTACAAAGGAGGGGGAAAGTCCCAAATTTAGGAGAATCTTTGACTTAACCTCCTACTCACCCAAAGGGCACCCCTTTTTCTCAAGGGGCACATGGGACACATGACAGACTCTCCATATACTTAGCCACATGGTGTGCTTGAATGCTATGGTTGGGCTAAAGAGGGGTCCAATGAGCTTCTAGTTTCATCCAACAAATATGTAGATATTCTCTAAACTCTCTCTCTCTTGCAAAAGTATTGTTCATGCCAAGTTAACTAAGTACGATATTTATGTTGCTACCATCAACTAAGTTCACCCGCTATGCTCACAAAGTAATCTCACGAAAGTGCTTAAATATCTAATTCCTAATTCCATTACTCTCAAAGTTCATAGGCCATTTCCATTACATTCAAGTCTTTAACTCTCAACATTGCTCGTTTCACCACTATTTAATCTCCATTAGTAGTAGGCCTCGTGATTTTATCACTTTTTCTCCCAGCGCTATGGTAAAATCAGCCTAGAAGAGGCTTTGCTTCATGCCGAGCGGATTGAGCAAGAAGTGTTTGTAGCTGCATCTGAACATGCAGATTTAGAGAGTACCCTGCAAAGTCGAGCAATCCGTCGTCCACCTCTTGAGTCTTGCTCATCATCCCACCGACTTGCGAGCTTTGCACACTACAGGTCCCCACCATGGTCTCTAAGTTTTGTGTATTGAGCATGCCTTATAACATATACATATTTCTGATTTATTATTTTTTTAAAGGTGATTAGACATGGTCTCTCTCTGATAGGTTGAGAGCTTCCATTTGGTACAACCAGATGCAACTGTTGTGTTAGGTTTAATGGCCATGTGGCCGACCGCCCATCACTAACTGCCACTAACCCTAAGTGTACAGCTATACACTTGTGTGAGCCACTAACACTAAGTACAATGTGTATTGTGCCTTAGTGCATAAGATAAGAAAAGAAAAGAAAGGGGGCATATAGTACGTTGGCTCTCCCCCTTCAACCTGTGTGTGTCTATGGTGGTGTGTGTGTGAGTGTGTGTGCGTATTCTTCTTCCGTTGTGCTCCCAGCTCCTCCCCATCATGTGGTATCACAACGGTTTCATTCCCGAAATCGTTTCCGCGCGCGCGCACTTTCAAGAGTGCAAACAGGATTCCGATTTTGCCATTGGCAAGTTCAGCTTCCCGAGAGCGTTTCCAGCAGGTGTCCTGCCAGAAACCCCATTCGAGCTACGGTTCAGGAGCTGAAATTTCAGCCCTCTTATGGTAGTTTGTGCTGCTGTGCTTCCATAGCCAGTTATACACGTACCATTGTTGCAGTCTCTTCCATCTACGAGAGCCCATGGCTCATTCGGGAGTGTGTAGCCTCTTTCCGAGTGGCCTCATACACACACATAGAGTGGGAGCTTGACAGCATTGTCTTCTTCGACTACAGGTACAGGTACAGGCTACAGGTTTCAGTGCTTGCGATATTATGGTTCCAGTGGGAGCAATTGTTTATGCGTACATACATATGTTGACACTTTTGACAGTGTTTGAGCTCTTTTGAGAGCGGATTGACTCCCCACAGGGATGTTTAGTTGAAGGCACATGCTTTTGACGCATGTTTGAGCGTCTTGACAGACTTGTACATCTTTGTGGATACTGCCATTATACGCTTTTGTGGAGCCATCTTTTGGCTACTACGGCAGTCCCGGCCATTTCTGAGACTTGGTCCGGAAGATAGCCATTTCTGAGACTTGGCTATACGTTTTTTGCTGCATAACCTACATTATTGAGGGTCGATAGCGTGAGGTTTTCAATGAGTTGGGGTATTCTCAAATGTGGAGATACCTTCGGTGATACAGGTAGCTGGAGCATCCCTTCCGAGCCTCGCCATGGGATATGTATAGAGTGGTATAGATGCTTTTGACGCCGAGTTGGCGGTCTATGGTCAGTTTGACTGTTTATGCGCCTCAGTTGGTCTCTATACAGTGTGCTTTTGAGAGGCATTTCTCTCTTCTATGCTTTGTGAACGACATACTTGGTCATTTTGTCTCATATTTTGGTTGACATAGTCCCAAATACAAAGGAGACTCTTCCAAAAAATTTCCAGAATCTTTTGGTAGTTTTGTCACCATGTCTACTAGCAAAGACCGTGACATTTATGACATAAAGAAGTTTGATGGCACTAATTTTCAGCTTTGGACGAATCAGATGCAAGATGTGCTTGTCTAAAAGCAACAGAAATTGCCTATTATTTATGCGACACGGACTGAAGAGATGAATTCACTCAGTTTCAGTGGGAGGAGCTTGATGAGCTATGCAGATCTACTATTAGATTGCAACTTGCTGAGTCAGTGTACTTTTCAGTGCTAGAATGTGAGTCTGCCTATGCTTTATGGCAAAAGTTATGCAACACTTGTTGGGGTATAAAGCCCAATGTGTCGCCCAGGTAAGTGGGCGGGCCGCCAGGTATGTACACATATTCTTTTGTAAAACCTAATAAGAACTCACTATGCTCTACACATTACAGTAGAGCGAGTTCACCACATCGCCGTGCTCTTCTTCTCGCACTCTCTCTAGCGTCGCACTTCTACTCGTACTCCTTCAATAGGTATCAGAGCTCAGATCGAGGCTCGGGGTAGCATTTGCAGGTAGCCAAAGTCACCTGCTCAGATTGGAGTGAAATTCGATAGGCGAAGACATGGCCCTAAATCCTGTGGATATGCCCAAAGGGCTTGGTGTTCTCAGAATTTCATTCTGAGGTCATCTAGGCCACCGTTCGGCTTCGACAAAGTTTTGCGCAGGCATTTTCGACTACGTGGTCTCGGCGGGTGCAGATCTGACTCTGCAAATTTGGGGTTTCGGCTTACGACTGTAGGTGCTGAGGATATCTACACTTCCAGAGTGCTGATTTGTGGTTGTCTACACAACAAAGGACGGCTCACAGTTCTTGGAGGCGTGTCACATACGACACGGGCGCATCTACAAACAGACTGTAGGCGACATCCACTAGTTCATCAGGTAGCTTGTGTTTGCTGCTTGATATTCCAGATTTCATCTTGACATTGCAGGTACTTCTACATGGGATGTATTGTCAGAGATGATGTATGTCTGTTGAGGGTTTGCTGGCTGTGAGTCATGCAGCAAACAACCGTCGTAGCGGTTACAACATACAGTGGGAAATTTGTGGATGTATGACTTTGTGGGAAGTCTATGTACTGTCAGATTTACTACAGCCTTTGTTGAGGGTCGAGTGAGGTTTTATTGAGCTTGGGGATTCTCGAATGTTGAGATCCTTTCGGTGATACAGGTCTTGGAGCGATCCCTCGAGCACCCTTAGATAGGCAGCTAGGATGTATTGACTGTGAGTTAGACAGTTGGGATTCCATCTTTGCTTTACTGCCGTTGAGGCATTGTCGCAGTCTATGCTTACAGGACAGTGACAGAACAGTGCAGGACAGTACAGGTGAAGGACAGGTTTACCCACAGCTTACAGTGTTAGAGAGACAGTGGTTTTTTGAGCTGTTTTTTGGTCTGTTTTTTAGTACACCATAGCCATTTTACAAAGGAGACTCTGCCAAAATTTATGCAAAATTTGAAGCTTTCTTGGTTCATTTGACAGGTTGATATTGGTTCAAAGGTTAGTTTACAGGGGAAACTCTGCCGAATTTTTCCCAAGAAAGTAAACTACTGTGAAGCGTAGCTATGGCTGGATCACAGGACACTGCTCTTTACAATATCAAGAAGCTGGATGGAACCAATTTCCCATTCTGGAAGAACAAGATTTGGCACGTGTTGGTACAAAAGAAGCAAATAAAACCTATAAAGCTCAAGGGGATAAAACCAAAAGATATGGACGAAGATGAATGGAGCGAAATGGATCAATTGGCACTTTCGACCATTATGCTGACTTTGGCAGAAAGCGTTTACTTCAATGTAGCAGACGAGATGTCGGTTTATCAAGCATGGTTAAAGCTGAGTGATCTTTATGAGAAGCAGAGTGCAGCTTCACAGGTATACTGGCTTAAGAAGCTTGTTGACTTGAAGATGATAAAAGGGACACCCATGTCCAATCATCTGAATGAATTCAACACAATCTACAGTCAATTTTCAGCTCAAGGTGTCAAGTTTGATGAACCTGTTAGAGCTATGTTCCTGTTGATCACATTGCCGAAAAGTTGGGACACTTTTCGCACAGCTTTGAGTAATTCTGCACCTCCAGATGGTTTGAACATAGCAGGTGTAGAAGGAAGTCTGCTTACTGAAGAAACCAATAGAAAGACAATGGACAAAGGCAAAGGAACAGCCTTAGTTGTCAGGGGAAGGACCAAAGAAAAGTACAAAGGTGGAAAGAGGAATCAGTCTCGTAGAAAGTCCCGCAGTGCTAAAGGCAAGAGTGACATAGAATGCTACCATTGTGGCAAGAAGGGTCACATGAAAAGAGACTGCAGAGAATGGAAAGCTGAAAAAGGCAACGAGAAAGCTGAAGACCATGGTGAGAAGAACAAATCCTCAGTGAAGATTCAAGAAACAAATGTGACAAACACTGTTGCAGAGGATGACAGTCTAGTGTCAAGAGACATCTACTTCTTGAAGAATACAATGGACTCATCTCTTCTTACAGCATCTGATGGAAATGCATTGAGTGACTGGATTATAGACTCAGGGGCTCACTTCAAGGAGTGTTTTACCTCTTATGTGACCACTAAAGATCATGTTCGGCTAGGCAATGGGTAGACATGTGAGATCTTACGTGTTGGAGATGTTCAATTGAAGTTTCAGAATGGCTCTTCTTTCACGCTGAAGAATGTGAGACATGTTCCCTCAATTTACAATGAGCTTGATCAGCACAGGTTTACTTGATGATGCTAGCTACGTCACCACTTTTGGATAGAACATGTGGAAGATATCCAAGGGTTCTATGACAGTAGCACATGGAGTAAAGTCTGGAGGACTTTACATGATTTATGTATCAAATGTCTCTAAAAATGTAATCAATGTAACCGAGCAGCTGGACGTTTCTTTGTGGCATAGCTGGTTAGGACATATGTCCAAGAAGGGAATGGAAATCTTGTCTCGTTCTGGTTATTTGCCTGGCTTTTCATTTAATGATTTTGAATTCTGTGAACATTGTCTGTAAGGTAAGCAAACACAGCAGCCACATAAGCATAGAAGAAGTAGAAGAGATACACAGTTGGCACTTGTTCATAGTGATTTGTGTGGACCTATGCCTAACCTATCTCTAGGGGGAGCTTCTTACTTTATGACATTTATAGATGATTACTCGAGGAAAGTATGGTTTTACTTTCTCAAGCACAAGGATGAAGCGTTTAGTGTTTTCAAAACTTTTGTGACACTTGTGGAGAATCAGAGTGGCAAGAAGCTTAAATGCTTACGCACTGACAATGGTGGAGAGTATGTTTCAAAGGCCTTTCAGGACTTTTGTGAGTCAAAAGGTATAAAACATGAACTCACTGCTCCTTACAATCCTCCTCAAAATGGTGTTGCTGAGAGGATGAATAGGACCATACAAGAGAAGGTCAGAAGTATGTTGTCTAATGCACAGCTGCCAAATGGGTTTTGGGCTGAAGCTATATCAACAGATGTTCATCTTGTAAATAGATCTCCTAGCAAGGTTTTGCAGAAGGATTCAGTGCCAGAGATGGTATGGTCAGGCAAAATGCCCTCATACAAGCATCTGAGAGTCTTTGGCTGTGAGGCATATACTCACGTTCCAAAGGAATTTAGGAACAAACTTGAGCCAAAAAGTAGAAAGTACATCTTTCTAGGCTATGGTAATTCTGGTGAGTTGGGGTACAGACTTTGGGATCCCGAATCCAGAAAGGTCGTCCGCAGCAATGATGTTCACTTTAATGAATCCAAATATCATTCTAAACCAGAGAGGGTTGAGGAGATTAGAAGAGTTGTCTTCCAAGAAGATGGACCTGCACGTGCAAGACGAAATGTCAGGGCTCAAGAGGAGCAAGGACAGGATAGATTGGAACCACAGGTTGTGGCTGAGCCTGAGCCACCTATTGTGCGTAGATCTGTACGTATCACGCGACCTCCTGATAGGTTTGTTCCATCTATGAACTATGTCATGTTGATTGATTGCAATGAGCCTTCATGTTACAAGGAAGCAGTTGCAATGAAGGACTCCGGGAATTGGCAATTGGCCATGCAGTCAGAGATGACAGCTCTGCATAAAAACCAGACATCGAAGCTAGTTAAATTACCACAGGGAAAAAAGGCTCTACCTTGTAAATGGGTTTACAGGTATAAGATCACCGCTCATGATAGTCAGCCAAAGTACAAAGCAAGGCTTGTTGCCAAGGGCTTTAAGCAAGAACAAGGCATTGACTTTGATGAAGTCTTCTCTCCGGTGGTCAAGATGACTACATTGAGATTCTTTCTTGCATTGGTTGCCATATTAGATTTGGTGTTGCACCAAATGGATATCAAGACAGCGTTCTTGCATGGTGATTTAGATGTGGAAATTTACATGCAGCAGCCAGAAGGGTTTGTTGAGAAAGGCAAGGAAGATTTGGTATGCCAGTTGTTAAAGAGTCTTTATGGCTTAAAACAATCACCGAGGGCATGGTACCATAAGTTCCACAAGTTTATGCTTTCTCAAGGCTACAAACGTAGTGAGTTCGATCACTGTCTATATACAAAGAAGGCTAAGGATGGTAGTTGGCTAATCCTTATTTTGTATGTGGATGACATGTTGATTGCTACCAAGCACTTGGAAGAAATTTCAACTTTGAAGTCAAAGATGGCAAAATTGTTTGACATGAAAGACATGGGTGAGGCAAGTCATATACTTGGTATGCGCCTTGAGAGAGACAGATCAAAGAAGTTGATTTGGTTATCTCAAACAGAGTATATTTACAAGGTTTTGCAACGTTTCAATATCGAGAAGGGAAAGGTATTGAGTGTTCCATTGCCACCACATGTGAAACTTAGCAAACAAGATTGTCCTGTGTCTGAGGAAGAACAGACTGAAATGGATAAGATTCCATATGCGTCTGTAGTGGGTAGTTGAATGTATGCAATGATTGCTACTCGCCCAGACATTGCATTTGCAGTGGGAGTAGTAAGTCGATACATGTCAAACCCAGGCAAGAAACATTGGGAGGCAGTGAAAGGAATATTGAGATACCTGAAAGCTACAAAGAGTATGCGCATATGCTATGGGAGTCAGGAGCTAAGTGTAAAGGGTTTTACAAACTCGGATTATGCAGGTGACTTAAACAACCGAAGGTCTACGTCAGGGTATGTCTTTACATTGGCTGGTGGAGCAGTATCATGGCGTTCTAGATTACAAGATTGTGTTACTCAGTCTACTACAGAGGCTGAATATGTTGTAGCATCAGAGGCATGCAAAGAATCAATTTGGCTTAATCGACTAGTAACAGATTTGGGAATCAAAGAAGAGATGCCTGTGTTATATTGTGATAGTCAAAGTGCTATACAATTGGCTCGCAATCCAGTTTATCACTCAAAGACAAAGCATGTGGATGTGAAGTATCATTTCATCAGGGAAATGCTCAAGGATAAGCAACTTCAGCTTGTCAAAGTTCACACCACAGAAAATCCTGCTGATCTACTTACAAAAGGACTTCCCTCAGAGAGCTTTGCGCATTTTCGCAAGCAGTTAGGTGTAGGGTAGTACATCACTTCTCTACATCTATTGTATATTAGCTTGTATAGTAGCTTCTCTCACCTTTAAAGTACCACATTGGACTTTAAGTGGGAGGTTGTTGGGGGATAAAGCCCAATGTGGTCGCCCAGGTAAGTGGGCGGGCCGCTGGGTATGTACACATATTCTTTTGTAAAACCTAATAAGAACTCACTATGCTCTACACATTACAGAAGAGCGAGTTCACCATATTGTCGTGCTCTTCTTCTCGCACTCTCTCTCTCGCGTCGCACTTCCGCTCGTACTCCTTCAACACTTATGAGAAGGATACGACAAGTAATAAGGTTTTCATGATGCGAAAACTGTTTAACCTTTGCATGAAGGAGTTAGCCAGTGTTGCCAGTCATATTAATGACTTTGATTCTCTATTTGCCCAGATTCGTGCACAACGGATCAATATTGATGATGAGATGAAAGCAATCTTCTTACTTTGTTCGTTGCCACCCTCATGGGATATCTTTTGCACAGCTGTCAGTAACTCTGCTCCTAATGGTACGGTAGTGTACATTGATGTCACTAGTTCTCTTTTGTCAGAGGAAATGCACCGCAAGGCTATGGATAGCTCGCATCATGGCGAAGCTCATTATGTGCAAAAGGATGGAAAACAGCGTAAAGGTCGTTCTTGGAATCGTGAATCCAAGAAAGAGGGAAATAGAGATTCTTCAAAGTGTAGATCAAAGTCTCCTGGTCGTCGCAATGTTCAATGCCATTATTGTGATAAGTTTGGTCACATAAAGAAGGATTGTTATGCTTGGAAGCGTGACAAAGGTAAAGGCAAAGGCAAAGACAATGATGATAAAGAGGAGAAACCAAAGATTTTGGTTAAGATTGAAGAACTGAACATAGTACAAGATGATTGTGATGCACAAGACATCAATATGTTGACTGAAAATAATGATGTATTTTATGATGCACAAGAAACTCTATCTTTGCAGAGTTCTATGCCAGCAGAGCTACTTGTTAGTGGTGAAGTGTCCCATACATGGATTCTTGATTCGGGCGCTTCGTTGCATGTCACACCTCATAGGCATTGGTTTACTACAAATGAGGAAACCATTGGCACTGTTACGCTAGGTGACAGCTACTCTTGTAACATTGTGGGCATAGGTGATATTGCTATGGTTATGGCAAATGCGGTGAGGTTTACCATACATAATGTGCATCATGTTCCAGCTTTGACACGAAATTTGATTTTGGTTGGATGTTTTGATGACTTGGGTTACAAAGTCACTTTTCATCAGCAGTCTTGGCCTATGTGTTTCATCTAGTTGCAAGGGTGGTAAGGTACTTTCCCATGAGTTACGCTAGGTGTGTTTGCACCTCCCGTTGTAGATTCACCACCTCCAACAATGTTGCAAATAAAATCATGGGAGAGTACCTTACCACCCTTGCAACTAGATGAAACCATTGGCACTGTTACGCTAGGTGACAGCTACTCTTGTAACATTGTGGGCATAGGTGATATTGCTATGGTTATGGCAAATGCGGTGAGGTTTACCATACATAATGTGCATCATGTTCCAGCTTTGACACGAAATTTGATTTCGGTTGGATGTTTTGATGACTTGGGTTACAAAGTCACTTTTCATCAGCAGTCTTGGCGTATTGCAAAAGGTCATCTTATTTTAGCCCATGGTTCTAAAGTTGGTACACTTTATCCTCTTTATGTATCTGACAAGAACAGTGTTCTTTCTATAACCGAGCTGCCAACTGTTGCTTTGTGGCATAGCCGGTTAGGTCATATATCAAAGAAGGGAATGGAAACTCTTTCTCGTTTGGGCTACCTATCGTCTTTATCATTTTCTGATTTTCCCTTTTGTGAACACTGTCAATATGGTAAGCAAACACGAGCACATCGTACACAGTCTTTTGACAAAGAAAGAAAGCCCTTAGAGCTTGTGCATAGTGATTTATGTGGGCCTATGCCTTCTAAATCCCATGGTGGTGCGTCTTATTATGTTACGTTCATTGACGATGCAACACGACATGTTTGGGTTTATGCCATGAGGTCTAAAGATGAGACTTTTTCTTGTTTCAAAAAGTTCTTATCTAGTGTGGAAACTCAGTCTGAACATAAGTTGAAAGATTTACGCTCAAACAATGGTGGAGAATATGTCTCCAAAGAGTTTGCAAACTTCTGTTCAAGTAGGGAAATTAAGCGCAAGTTTACAGCTCCTTATACCCCTGCACAAAATGGTGTTGCCGAACGAATGAATAGGACCATCCAAGAGAGGATTATGTCTATGCTATCACAGGCTAATTTACCGCAAGCGTTTTGGGTTGAATCATTATACACTGCTGTGTATTTGATCAATAGATCACCACATGCTTCATTACAATTTCGTGTACCTTTGGAGTTATGGTCCGGACATAAGTTGTCATATGAAAAACTCCGTACATTTGGGTGTGAAGCTTATGCACATGTACCCAAGGAGTTGCGTGCTAAGCTTGACCCTAAGTCCAAGAAATGCATCTTTATTGGCTATGGTGTAGATGGTCAATTTGGCTTTCGTTTATGGGATCCGGAAAGTCGATCAGTAATCTGTAGCAGTGATGTTGTCTTCAATGAGACCAAGATGCATAGGCAGCCAACGAAAGAGGTTGAATTCCGGAAAGTGATGTTTTTCGATGTATCACTTCCTGCATAGATAGCTCCAGAGCCAAGTATTACACAGGCTAGTACAAGCTCTGATCAGCCGAGGAGATCTCAAAGAGTATCACATCTGCTAGAACGGTTTGTTCTAGGCGTGGACTTTGTGTTGCTGACAGATAGTGGTGAGCCTTCTTGTTACAAAGAGGTTATGCTAGCCAATGATAAGGTTCAGTGGGAACATGCTATGAAGAGGGAGCTATCCAGTATTGCAAAGAACAAAACATGGGAACTTGTTCCATTTCCAAAAGGCAGGAAAGCTTTGCCTTGTAAATGGGTTTACAAGAAGAAGATTGCATCCAATGTTGAGAATTACAAAGCTCGTTTAGTGGCCAAAGGTTTCAAGCAAGAATATAGTGTAGATTTCCAGGAAATCTTTTCTCCAGTGGTCAAGATGACGACACTAAGAATGTTGCTTGCTTTGGTTGCCACTGAAGATATGGAGCTTGATCAAATGGATGTCATTACAGCTTTCTTACATGGTGATCTTGAGGAAGAGATTTATATGCAGCAACCTGAAGGGTTTGTGCTCAAGGGCAAGGAACATTTGGTCTGTAAGCTTCTGAAAAGTCTCTATGGCTTGAAGCAATCGTCCAGACAATGGTATCAAAAGTTTGATGCATTTATGCGTTCCCTAGGCTATAAGCGCAATAATGAGGATCCATGTCTTTACATGAAAAGACAACCAAATGGACATCTTATTATGCTTATCCTTTATGTAGATGACATGCTTATTGCTGGTCATTCTAAGAAGGACATTGCTGACTTGAAAACCAAGCTGAAAAGTCAATTCGACATGAAAGATTTGCGTGAAGCCAATCACATTTTGGGTATGTGCATTACTCGTGATCGTAAGAAGAGGTTGTTGTACCTTTCTCAAAAAGAGTATGTGCACAAGGTTCTTGATCGTTTCAACATGCAGAAGGGGAAGGCCTTGAGTACTCCATGTCTGCATATTTGAAACTTAGCAAGAACGATTGTCCCAAATCTGCTGAGGAAAAAGCTGCGATGGCTAAAATTCCTTATGCTTCAGCTTGTGGTAGTCTCATGTATGCCATGGTGGCTACAAGACCTGACATTGCACATGCAGTGGGAGTTGTCAGCAGATTTATGTCTAACCCTGGTAAAAAGCATTGGGATGCTGTCAAATCGATTCTCAGATACTTGAGTGGCACTACAGATAAACAGTTATGCTATGGTCGTGGAGAGTCATCCATTCAGGGATTTGTAGACAGTGACTATGCAGGCTGTGTTGACAGTCGTAAATCAACAGCAGGTTGGATTTACACATTTGCTGGTTCTGCTATTTCTTGGAGATCTGTTCTTCAAGATTGTACATCCATTTCTACCACAGAGGCAGAGTATGTTGCATTGAGTGAAGCATGCAAAGAAGCTATTTGGCTTGCTCGCCTAGTGAAGGATCTTGGATTGGAGCAGTGTACACCAGTTCTTCATTGTGACAGTCAAAGTGCTATTGCCTTGGCTAACAGTTCAGTGTTTCATTCCATACGAAACACATTGATGTGCGCTATCACTTCAGTCGTGAATGCCTGGGAAACAAGAGCCTTGATTTAGTGAAGATTCCTACGTCAGACAACACAACGGATGCACTCACTAAGAGTCTCTCCAGCCATCAGTTTCAACACTGTCATGAGTTGATGGGCATTGGGTGAAGAGTGGCGCTCTTCCATTTTTATAGTCTCCCACATTGGCCATCAAGTGGGAGAATGTTATGTTTAATGGCCATGTGGCCAACCGCCCATCACTAACTGCCACTAAACCTAAGTGTACAGCTATACACGTGTGTGAGCCACTAACACTAAGTACAATGTGTATTGTGCCTTAGTGCATAAGATAACACTACAAGAGGCTATTCATATTAGCGACGCTCACACAGCGACGCTCAAAAAAAAATTTCCCGGCGTCGCTATGAGCGTCGCAAATTTCTTTGTTAATTTGCGACGCTCATAGCGATGCCGGCTGGGCTAAAAAAATAACCGAGCGCGCCCAAAAACTCAGATCTCAGATCTGAGTTTTTCGGCGCCCTCAAGCGAGGAGCAGGTAACGCTCTCCCTCTCTCTCTCTCTCTCTCTCTCTCTCTCTCTCTCTCTCTCTCTCTTTTTCTTCTCCACACACACACACACACACACACGAGGAGAGGAAGGAGAGCCAGGTAT
This sequence comes from Adiantum capillus-veneris, assembly GCF_014529385.1. Taxonomy (NCBI): domain Eukaryota; kingdom Viridiplantae; phylum Streptophyta; class Polypodiopsida; order Polypodiales; family Pteridaceae; genus Adiantum; species Adiantum capillus-veneris. The sequence continues at coordinate 29,360,255 of NC_140935.1, forward strand.
GCTCCTTCCCTCTCCTCATTCTCATGTTTCCTTCCCCTCTTTCTCTCTCCCTCTCTCTCTCTCTCACACACACACATAGTGTTTTTGAAAGAGAGAGAGAGAGAGTACAAACATAAACAAAAACGCACACACACATACATAAACAAAGAATGCACACACACATTGAGAGAGGAAAAGAGAGAGAGAGCATGCATAAACAAAAAACGCACGCATTGAGAGAGGAAAAGAGAGAGAGAACATGCATAAACAAAAAACGCACACATTGAGAGAGGAAAAGAGAGAGAAAACATGCATACGATCCAAAAAAACGCACACACATTGAGAGAGAAAGAGAGAGAAACTAATTTAACGTCGTAGGAAACTAATTAAAATTAAAAGACCTAAAGATCTAGCCGACGAGGAGTTGAACTCAAGACCTATTATTCAAGAGGGAAATGGCATAATCAATCTATCATACTTGGCATGGGTGATAGAAAGGTTATACCATTTATCTCTTTTTATTGGCACACACATCCACACACGCGCACACACACACAAGAAGAAGAGAGTTATAACGTCGTAGGAAACTATCTTAAAAGACGTTAAAGATTAGGTTATATGTAGACTTACATTAAATTAGAATTAGGTTTATTTTTAACTAGATTTACGTTTATTTACGCTAGATTTAGATTTACGTTATATTAGATTAGATTTAGGTCTCCATAGACTGCGATGCCTGCATGAAGCGGGTGAAGAAAGCCCTCAATGGAATATAGGGTATTGCTGCCTTCACTCATGGTGGGCTCCGTCGATCCAAAAGTACTGGTGAAATGTCTTCAGAAGATAGGGAAGAAGGTGGATCTTCAGGGCGGCAAGAGTCACTACATCCCCGACACAATGACCATCTAGACAACCTCTAGTCATTCAACAGCAACTTCAAAGTTAGTAACAAGAGCAAGAACGGTCTAAAGGGCCAATTGCTGTCGTCATATGTGGATGGAGATGAGGCAACGTCACCGCCGGAAGTTAACTCTCACATCTTTAGTGATGAGAATGCCAACTCTTGCCGAGTTATGTGAAAAATTATGTGTTAAATCAGTTTTAAGGTTCTTATAATCCCTATTAGTTTAGTTCTTTGTTTTTAATATAACATAATTTACGTTAGATTTAGATTTATGTTATATTAGATTAGACTTAGGTTTATTTAGGTTTACCCACACACACACACACACACACAAGAAGAAGAGAGTTTTAACGTCGTAGGAAACTATCCCAAAAGACGTTAAAGATTAGGTTAGATGTAGACTTACGTTAAATTAGATTTAGGTTTATTTTTAGTTAGATTTACGCTTATTTACGTTAGATCGAGTCCACGCAAGAATTACTTACGGTTTAGGGTTTAGAGTTAGACGAACAGTGAAAAGATCTACTGTGAAAAGATGTTAAGATGCTGTGAAGTGCTACAGCTAGAGAAGAGGCAAAGGGGTTTTGTCCACTACATGCAGTATCATGTAGACGTGGGTGTGTAGATTTCTTGTACCCACAAATATAGGTATTGACCAATAAAGACGAGATTATAACCCGGTGGTTCTGATCTCCGTGCACCTCTAGACCGAGGTGTGCGGGGATTGGACATGACTAGAGAATGTGAGGTAAGAGAGAGAGAGAGAGAGAGAGAGAGAGAGAGAGAGAGAGAGAGAGAGAGAGAGAGAGAGAGAGATAAGACGAAGAATGCCAATAGAATATTAAATTTGTTGTCCAGGTTATAAGTTTTTTATCCTCATTATGAGTAGTGACGAGGATGTGGGACCGTCCAACCGAAACACCTATCTCTCAACGAGGGTCTTATGTCCTTGTAATCAATGCAAGCATGCTGTGCGACGGACAAGACGTGTTTCTTTGCAGCACGTTCGCGAATTTGGCGAGTTCGATCCATCTATTATAGATCGAGTTGTTGCCAATTATAACTCGTCGGACTCTGACGCTGGCCAACAAGCAGCAATCTTGCAACCCAATAGACGTGTTCGCAGGCGCTTTGGTCAAGCAGCATATGTGAGGCCACAAGATGTAGCCTCTGACAGCTCGGGGGATGATCATGCAGAGCACATTCCCAACGAGGCAATGTTTGAGCCCGAGATTGATGAAATGATCGAGACGATCATGGATTCAGAAAGGCTTATCTATGATGATATGAAAAGTGAAGCCGATACGCCATTGTATAATGGAGCACGTATGTCTAGATTGAAAGCACTCCTGGTTCTTCTCAACATGCAGGCAAAGTTTGGATGGAGTGACACTAGCGTCACAGCGCTTTTCAGGTGATCTATTACAATTAGTTTACTTTAATAAAACTCTAAATGTATAATGATCTGATAGATTTTTACACGACTGTATCATATTTTTATGTTGTGTAGATTGCTGAAAGAGCACATACTACCAGCTGACAATGTGATGCCAGATTCCCGAGATGAAGCAAGAAAGATTTTGCGAAACTTGGGGATGGATTACAATTCTATCCACGCTTGTCCTAATGACTGCATTCTTTTCAGAGGGGAATACATAGACATGGAGAAGTGTCCGAAATGTGATTCCGAAAGATATCGAGTAGATCTCCACGGGACAAAAATTCCACAAAAGGTTTTGCGACATTTCCCTCTGCTTCCTCGCATCAAGCATTTCTTCGAATGTAAGTCCATGGCCGCCCTAGCATCATGGCATGAGGAGAATAAATCTTCGGATGGTGTGCTACGAATTCCTGCAGATTGCATAGCGTGGAAACATATAGATGGAACATGGTCGGATTTTGCCAGGGAAGCTCGAAATTTGCGCTTAGGCCTGGCTATGGATGGCGTAAATCCATTTGGTCAAAGATCAACATCTTACAGTGTATGGCCCGTTGTCATCGTCAACTACAACATTCCCCCGTGGTTGACTACGAAGAAGGGGCACCTATGGCTAAGCTTGATTGTGCCAGGGCGATATAAAGTGGGGAATATGGATGTGTATCTTCGTCCACTATTGGAAGAGCTACAACAATTGTGGATTGGCATAGAGGTGGTGGATATGAGCCGACACACAGGACAACGGAATGCTTTGATCAGAGGCATTCTAATGTGGACCATGCATGACTATCCCGGGCTAACAGAATGCTCAGGTGATCTATTGACACTCCTCACTCAGACACTGTAAATCTTGTTTTTTCCCATAGTTGATCTATTATCATGTATATACACGCAGGGCTTCAAACAAGCGGATACAGAGCATGTGTCACATGTGGACCTAGACTGAATGCACGTAGGGCACCCTCACTGAAGAAGCAAATCTACGAAGGTCATCAAGCGTATCTTCCAGAGAATCATGTGTTACGCGACGGCTTTTTGGGAAGAGAGCCACCAAGGATGTCTGCACAAGCATGGTTAGAGCAGAAGGAGATGTGCGATGACGGATTGCCTCCAGGGATGAAGAGACTATCTCTATGGTACGAGTTACCATACTGGCCCGACTCATGATCAATCACTTGCTCGATCCAATGCACATATTCAAGAATGTGGGTAATCTACTATGGGACCATCTGACCGGCAAGAAAGATACTTTGGGAGCCAGAGTTGACCTTAGAAATGTGGATCGTATGGAGCAATATTGCCCGCAAACAGCGTCTGATGGATCGATAAAACTCCCCAAAGCACCATGGATTTTCACAGGAGCCCAAGAACGCAAAGTAAAAGAGACCATTCGATCTTTGCGGACCCCCACTGGCGTAATGCACTCGCTCCGAACGTGTTTTACTAAAGAAGGAAAGCTTACCGGTTTGAAGTCACACGATTGGCATAAAATGTGTCAGGTACGTTCATAGTGGACTTTAATATCATTGCATAAAATGTGGACTTTAATATCATTGCTGCACATACTTTATAGTTTATTTTACCGGTTGCCATTGAGGGATGTTTGTCTCTCGACATCCGTAACACAATCTACAAACTTGCAAAGCTGGTGCAATGGATCTCACAAAAGGAGATCAACGTAGACTCCATACCATTCGCCAAACTAAATGCTGCGGAGCTTGTGTGCATGTTTGAGAAACATTTTCCTACTACAATGCTAACCATTATGGTGCATCTTCTTGTTCACATAGTTGATGAGGTGGAAATAGCTGGCACAGTTCATTCCAGATGGATGTTCTTCTTAGAACGTTTCATGAAAACGCTTAAGGGATATGTGCGTCAAAAGGCACGTCCGGAGGGTAGCATGGCAGAAGGTTGGTTGGTATCAGAGTCCCTAGTGTACATTGGAGAGTGACTAGACGGATTTGATAAATCCCGGGACACGCTATGGCGAACCATAGATGATGAGCGCATATCTGGGATTGTCATGTGCAATCTCGGTGTTGAGAAGAAGATGACGGAAGATCTAGAGGCTAAAATCAACCGATTTTGCATGCTTCACAATCCAGTGATGCAAAAGTGGATTTCACAATATGAGGATGCAAAGCAAGAGCGACAAAGGGCACGAATCGAGTGGAGACGGGGAAGACGACCACCGATGCACTATCCAGCGGTTCTGGAGAGCCTACCAACCTTCATGAGCTTAAGATGGTTGCACAACCAATTGAAAAGCGCACAACAATGCGGTGACGAAGTGACTGAGGAAGAGTGGGAGTACTCTCGGGGTTGCGTGACCAAGGTAAGTTTGCAATGTACGACTAGCTAGTGACTTTATTTCTAAACGTTTGAACGGCCACTCATAATCTTTGTTCGTTGTAGTATAAGTCATACACAGCAGCATGGTGTAAAGGTCGACATTTTAGGGTGGAACGAATCGACAAAAAGCGTTTTACTCAAGATTGTGGAATCATGGCAAAATTTGAACAGTCTAGTCGACGACGTTCCTCTGATGCAGATCCTGTGGTGGCGGAACTCACTTACTTCGGCACGCTGCAAGAGATTTTGAGGATCGATTACAGAGGATTTTTTGTCGACTTGTTCGACGTGCAATGGTTCAAGATAATCATGGAGGGTCGCAATGCTGCTGTGCGTAGAGGAGAGTCTGGTTTTCTTGAGGTGGATTCTACTAAGAAATGGACTGACCTAAGAGACACTTTCGTACTACCCGAGCATTGTGAACAAGTAAGTATGTAAATAGTTAACATCCCCCTTTTACAAGTTATGTGCTTGAAAGCTCTCATGTAAGTTATGTGGCTCTGGCAGGTAATATTTCATCCTACAAAGTCTACATCAAACTGGTGGTACGTCATAGAGGTAGCCCCTCGTAGTGCAAGGACGTATGAAGGCTACCATGTGCCAATCACAACGGCATCAATGGAGGAGATCAGAGAAGATGCTCAATCAGAAGCCGCTGCGGTGGTGCCAGACGAGCATCAAGATGCTACTACTCTATATGGGGTGCATGCAGAGGAGCTACAAAATGAAACAGAGGATATGTGTTTAAACGGAGAGCTCTATATAGATATAGGAAGTTATGCTGAGTTATGCGAGGATGAGAGAGAGATCTCTTAAAGCCACAAATATTGTATTTGAACAATTTTGCTCCGTGTTGTAAAAGCTCTGGCTTTCTAAGTACCTTCCATGGTGTATAACGCTCTTTTCTACTCACGCTCACATCTTTTGATTGAAAATTCTGAGTTTTCGGCTTGCCTCTTCTATCACTCGATTCATTGCGTCATTGTATTTATATGCGTCATTACGTCATTGTATTTAATGGTCTTTGCGTCATTGTCTACTCTATTCATTCAATATTAAGTTTAAATATTCGTGTGTTTAATGGAGGTATGGATGATGAGGAGTTTCTTTCTTCTTTGTCACCGCAGCAGAGACAGTGGTACGTGGAGCGTCATCGCTCTGGCGCATCATCGCGCGTTCCTACTCCATCTGCATCTCCCTCTCTTTCGGAGCATTCGGCGCGCTCTGAAGCTTCGGCGTCGACGAGACGAGCTTCACACTCGTCTAGACACCGGCGCTCTAGTGGTGGCGGTGGCGGTTGTTGTGGGGATTCCGCCACCGATGCCTCCACACCGCCTCGTGTTCGACGAGGCTCTTTACCCTACCCTTCTTTGCCCGCCCCCACACCAGCCACAGCATCGCCATCTACGCCAGGTTTTGCACGGCTGACTGTTCCTAGAAGCTACACACCTCTACCTACTCCGCCAGGAGCCACCCCTCTCGACACTCCTCGCTTCGGGGCCCAAACGCCGGTGGAGACACCTGACGTCCGTACCCCCATCGACACGCCGCTAGAGACCCCTACCGGAACACCCAGGTTCACGCGTCACCGGCCAGAGGGCTTGTCTTACTCCATCGACTTCAGCGGCGGCATCATCATGGATGATGACGGCAAGAAGGTGATCTCGCGCATGCGTGGTCTTTGCTCTCAGCTGTTTAGATACTACATACTAAACAAATGGAGTGAAGTACCAAGTGATTTAAAAAACAGAGTCATCAGCATACTTCATGATGAGTTTCCCGTTCCAACACGGGATCAGCGCTTCAATGAAGACCTGATGAAGATTCGAATGCGCGAATACTGCAAACACAAGCGTTCCGAAGTGCAAAAAGCAATCAAGAATGGGTGGAACAGGCCAGATTGGCTGGCCAAAGAAGATTGGAAGAATGCGAAGAAAGCAGCGCGCGAGAATCCCGACAAGTGGAAGCAACAAAAGGATGCAGCCAGAGCGCGAGTAGAGGTAGGGAGCTCGCACCACTTGGGGAGCGGTGGATGGGCATCATTTGAGGCCGATTTTGTAAGTGTTTTCACATTGCTCTTTATGTTCGATAGTTTAGGGTTTATGAGTTTTTTAATTCTAACATAATGAAATCTTTGTATGTTTTGACAGTGGTCGATGACAGGACGTGATCCCACACCGTACGAGCGCGAGTACACAGGCAGGAAGGACTTAAACGCCCTGATGGACATTCTCAGTTCTCGCGGCGGCATGGTTAGTATTAAGGTTTACTCTTTTTTATTTTTTGTATTGTTTTATAAATTTCGTTATATGTTTATACTTACTGAAAGCTGTCTTATTGTCTTTTTTTGCAGAATCCGACAGATACGCCGCTTGGACGCGATGAGACGTCTGACTAGACGACGTCAGTTTAGCCGTAGCTAGGTAGCATTAGTTTAGGGTTTCTCATAGCTTATGTATCATGAGACGGATTTTATACGTCTTTTTGAACCATGTATATTATTACATTTGTCACCGCAGTTCCTTTTGCCAATCAATTCTTTATGCCTATGATGTTGTACAATTGTCATTATTACATTTGCCAATCAATTCATTTTGCCTATGATGTGTACAATTGTCAATTTTGCAAACAATGCGTCTTGTGGGTGACTATTTTGGGTCTATTATCTACCCTTGCACTTTTTTTAAAAAGTGAATCAAGTACAATATGGTTGATGGGTGGCAGGGCATTCAATGCCCTGCCACCAAAAAAAAAATCTCTCGGGCGTCGCTATAACCGTCGCTATTTATGGCTCTGTAGCGTCGCTATGAGCGTCGCTATAGTCTTCAGTGTAAACGTCGCTATAACCATCGCTATGACCGTCGCTATAAGCGTCGCTATATAGCGGCGCATATAGCGACGCTCTCGTAGCGACGGTTTTAGCGACGCCGGGGGTTATAAAAACCCAGTGTATTTCCGTCGCTAACAGCGTCACAAGAGCACACAACCTCTTGTAGTGTGAGAAAAGAAAAGAAAAGAAAGGGGGCATACAGTACGTTGGCTCTCCCTCTTCAACCTGTGTGTGTCTATGGTGGTGTGTGTGTGAGTGTGTGCGTGCGTATTCTTCTTCCGTTGTGCTCCCAGCTCCTCCCATCATGTTGTAGCCGTAGGGACATTCTCATTAGTACTGTGTACGACAGGATTAACTTCCCATTCAGTTGTGTCATTATCCCTTCCGCTGTAAGCTCTCTCTCTCTCTCTTTCTCTCTCTCTCTCTCCATGTATATTGCAACAACAACTAGAAGGTAGGGATTTGTTCATCAAGGTTTCCAGGATATGTTATGGAGTGATCATCAGATCTCGTCTTAGAGAGAGAGAGAGAGAGAGTCGTTATCATGAAGCTTCTATTTCTGTCGAGAGCTGAGGTGGGCGGTTGATCTTCTTTTGGAGCTGTCTAGCGATGGAGTTTCGCAAGTTTCTAAGCCTGTTCATGGTGGGCGCGGTGTGGTGTGGTGCATTGCATACAACATAATTGTGGTGCTCCGAAGCGCCCTCCAGATTGTTCTTTTGAGGGTCCCAACCTGATAATCCCTGCAATTTACTGATAATCTCTATGTGATGCTTACTTTGGGTGTTGTATCTAAGCCATTAATGCTATCTATTTGAATTTTTGGGTGTAAAAACATGTGAGCGCGCGTAGAGTCTTGTGATTTCAAGTAGCTCTACACGTTTAGTCTTCAAAAAAATGGGCCCCTAGCTCTCTCTCTCTCTCTCTCACTCTTTGCAGACTTCACGTTTTCATAGATGATGACTTGTAGACTAGCAACCAGTGTTGCTTTGTCTCTTAGTGCGTGCTCAGTGCTCACTCTCTCTCTCTCTCTCTCATCTCCTTGTCAATTTTCTTGGGGCATTGACTAGCGTCTCTCTCTCTCTCTCTCTCTCTCTCTCTCTCTGCCTTGAATGCTTGAAGGCTTGACAAGTTAAAGGTCACAGACTACAGATTCCCAACTATGAGGATTGGGAAGAACATCGGTTTCTCTCTCTCTCTCTCTCTCTCTCTCTCTCTCTCTCGATCTCTCGATACATATAGGAATGCTTATGGGTAGGCCTCGTGATTTTATCACTTTTTTTCTTCTTGTTCTTCCTACACAAATGCCTTCAACTTCTACACTTCTTCTTGTGGAACTTAAAAATTTATCGAGCAACGAGCACTAATACATGTATGGTGTCACCAAATTGTGAGCCAACTCTCCAATGTGTGTGTAGCTTGCAGCCTCTTCCTCATGCATGCTTTTGCTCAACATTTTTCCAAAGATCCCCAATCATCCATAGTCGCACACACATAAGTGTGTGTATATATGTGTGTGTGTGTGTGTGTGTGTGTGTGTGTGTGTGTGTGAGAGAGAGAGAGAGAGAGAGAGTTAGAGTGAGCGTCATTGTTGCTACAACACCTGTGTGTGTGTGTGAGTGTGTGTGTGAGAGAGAGAGAGAGAGAAGAGAGAGAGAGAGAGTCCATCCAATGTCAGAGGGCTTTCTCTCTCTCTCTGTCTCTCTCTCTCCCCATTTCATAAGTGCATTCAAATCCATGTAATGCCATGTTAGTTTCAAATGCCAAGAGGGCACTCTCTCTCTCTCTCTCTCTCTCTCTCTCTCCCTCCATTTCATAAGTGCATTCAAGTCCATGTAATGCCATGCTAAGAGTTAGTTTCAAATGCATGTGTTCAAATCCAATTAGCACGACTCTTGATTTTATCACTTTTAGTGATTTCTCCTTCTAATTCCAATGTTGAGTGTACAAAAGGTGACAAGCTAGGCCACCAACTTTTGATGCAAAGAAAAATAACTGTTGAATGAGACATTTCCCATGTGTGAGGCACATTTGGATTGCCACTGTGTCTTTTGAGATTAATTGGACACCTTACGGGCAATGGAAACTTCTTTAGATCATGGAAAGTCACATAAATGGATGGGTCACTCCAGCTGTAGTGCCAATACACTGGCTATAGAGCAACCATTCCAATTGTGTTTAGAGCACATGTGTAGTCACTTACCTATGATGGATGAGGGCCATATGTATCTAAATGATGTATTTCGTATGCCTCTCTCTCTCTCTCTCTCTCTCTCTCTCTCTCTCTCTCCACACCGAAGGTGGCACCGCCATTGGAGGCGGTGGGAGTACGAGTATCTCCTTCTTTTTATGTCTCCTTGTTGATGTGTACTTAATCTGAGTACCGTTTTTATCCAAAGCTTTGGCCTTTGACCTCTCTCTTGCCCCATTGTATAACACAAAGTACAATTGATCGGTGCTTTTGGTAAATTGTTCTCAATCAATGCTACCCTTGGTTTTGGGACACCTTATGATCACTGAAGTGAGTGGTACCCCCCACAACACTAAGTGGCACGGGGTATTCAATGAAGTGGGGGAGATGGGATCAACGGTTGGGAGCTAAGCGTGGAAATCTCGAGGTGGATGGACGGATGGAAAAAAAGGCACGATCAACGTCTGTCCGATGAATCGAACCCATGACCTGCCCGTTGAGAGGCGGATGCGGCTCTAACCACACGAGTGCATAGGTTTTGATGGCATCCAAGGCAAAACATATCCTTTTATGGTAAACGCAAATGCGAAAAAATAAACTCCACCACCAAAAGTAAACTCAGACAACATCCGACAATGCTTGTTATTTTTTAATTTTGCGCCCTGCTTGTGCGTCGTCGATTCGATGGCTTGAACTTCATTAAAGATCTCGTCATCTTTAGCACCGAGGGTGGTACCCCCTTTGAATGGATTGGCTTTGTCCTCCCCGTCTCAGCACTTGTAGTTTTTATTACTTTTAATTTAATTAGGCAACTTTCAAAAAGAACAAGAACCATATCTATTAACTTTTTGTAGCAAGCTTTGATTTTGAATTGGCAAGTGTCTTTATCTTAGTGCACATGAAGGCATGGTTGATAGCTATGTTATGAAGATTAGTGCTAATAATTGGCAGTAGCTAACAATTCAAGAAAGTTGAGACCTCAACTCTATCAAAAGATTAGCTGATAGATCATATTAATAGTTTAGGATTCCTAAAGATGAAGTCTAAGAGCCCAACCCCCAAGTCTCTGTCAAGAAAGATAAAATTAGAGATCGATGTATGCTCGCAAATAATTATCTTCCCAAAGAACCTCTAAAGATGCTGGTAGGTGGTAGGTCTGTACGCATGTCTCATTGAGGGGAATCAACCAAGATGCTACCAAGAAAAAAAAAAAGGAGGGTGCATGCGCGTGGCAACTAGGGCTGACCTTTAAAACAAGGTAAATACTTCACAATGGCTTCAAGAAGGCATCATTTTTTGTTATAATAAATGATTATTAGAACACATTTGACATGTTAATAGTCTGTGTTCGAGAAAAATGTGTCTCAACTTAATATCTTATCGTTTATGACTAGAAAAATACATTTTTGTTAAAGAGTTAAAATAAGAGGAAACTTGAAATTCTCTCAGTTTATAGGTCAAAATTTGAATCTTTTGCCAACAATTACACTAAAACTTATGTAAATTTGTCGTTTTCTTAAAGGCAAGCTTAAAATCTAGTTTGGATTTTTTCAATTTTAACCGATTAAAATACACTACATTTCGATTTTTTTCTAACATTGGTGTCGTTTTCAATTTCAAAAATGTTAGTTGAGAGAAAGGTTAAAAGAAGAAGTTCCACCTCGAAATAGAGAGAAATGATGTAAAAACTTGAAAAATAAATCTAATTTTTAACATTTTCTCTAGGCATATTCAAGAAAAGAAATTTTGTATGTCTGTAAAGATGTTTTTTTTCGAACACTTTAACGGAGAGAGATTAGAGAGAGAGAGAGAGAGAGAGAGAGAGAGAGAGAGAGAGAGAGAGAGAGATGCATGTGCGTGCGCCCACACACACACATTCATTCTCATAATGAAAATATTCAAATGAATATAGTAAGGCTTGAAATGACTTGAAATGTCACCTATCTATATCTATACTATATAATGCAGCTTAAAAATCTCAAGCAAGAAGAAGGTCCCCACTTGTCATGCATTGGTTCACTTCACAAAAATCTAGACTAAACATCTAATGTAAAATGAACAAGTGAAAGGGTCACGACAGCTTTCAAAAACAATAAGAAAGTGATAAAATTGTTTAAACTGGTATCAGTGTTTGGGGAAGGATTGTATCAGCTTAGTCTTGAGACGATTGAAAATCGAGAGAAAAATGGATGAAATATGTGAGAAAGTCGTCCAAACATTTTGCAAATCTCAACATTTGTGCTAGTATTTTCGGTTTTTTTCTTTGTGAGGAGGAAACTCGTTCAGCAGCCGCTTAATAAAAGAGACTTTCTTGAATGTTAATACTAATTGGAATCACGCTATAAAAGGCAAGAAATGTAAAGCCATGTGAAGTTGTGAAATGAAAGGTGAAAAAAAAAGAACTAATTAATATATGTGTGTGTAGAATTTATTAAAATTATGCAAGGTGAAGCTTCACTTTAGCATTCTAAAACAATAAAATACAAAAAAACATATATGTGTGTGTAAAATCTATTAAATTATGTAAGGCGAAACTTCACTTTAGCATTTTAAAACAATAGAATGCAAGAAAAGTAAACACAGGAAGTGAAATGAAAGGTAAGTCTCCTTCATTCACCTAAAACTATGAAAGCCCCCCTAAACCAGCCCAACACTAAGGGTTTCTTTTAGAAAGCCAAAAAGTGAAGGGTAAGATTTGACATGTGGAGTGAATGAAAAACCTTTTACAATGTACACTGTAAAGACAAAAGATTAAGACTTTCAATTGTACATAGAATAAATATGTAAGTTGAGTTTCACTCCACCTATACTAGACAAGTAAAGATAATTTAACAAAAAATTTGATTTTTAATGATATCTTTGGCTTTGTTTGATCAAGAGGCTTTTTTCAAGACCAATGTTGATACCTTTTAGAAATTTGTGTAAGTTTTTATTTTTTACAACGGTCAAGAAAAGGGAAAAGATTCGTGTGTCCACGCATCGATTTAGGTCGGTCTTGCTTTGAAGGCATGTACACAAATGAAGGGGGTTGTTATCTACATTATTGACACACACACACACACACACACATTTTACAATTGAGCTTATGGGGACTCCTACTCACCAAGGACACCTTTGCCCTTCAAATTTCCAAGACATTGTTATTTTATTAATATCATGTATTTTCAAAAGAGTAGCTAACAATTTTTTCCCATACAAAACGAGAGAAATGCATTGAAATGGGTATAATGTCTGACAAAAACCAACCCTAACATTGGCATCCCAAATAGGGAGAGAGATTTTTCAATTGACGGGCCTTTTATCAATTTAGAGTTATTTTATCCATTTTATTTTTGGGAGTTAAACCATGTGCCACCCTAAAAAATCTATAAATTTTCTATATTATGATGGACACACACACACACACACACACAAAAAAAAAAACTAATCTCAAACATCTATCCCTAGAAAAAAGAAGGTTTGTGTGTCTGTGAGTAGACTTCATTATGTATTGCTTTGGGGACATGCATGCAAATGATGGGATTGTTATACATATCATTGGCCATGTGACACACACACACACACAGATTGTGCCATCAAGCTCATGGGGACTCCTACTCGCCAGGGGCACCCTTGCCAATTTCCAAGAAATTATTATTTTTTGAGAATTATCATATATTTTTTAGAGAGTGGCTACCATTTTCTCCCATAGAAATCGGAAAAATGCATTAAAATGGGTAAAATGCACAAAAAAAATCAACCTTGACATTCGCATCCCAAATGAGGAGAGAGATTGCCCAATTGACAGGCCTTTTACCCGTTCTAAGGTATTTTATCCCCTTTTATTTTTAGGAGTTAAACTATGTGCCATCCTTAAAAATCCATAAAATCTCTCAATTATGACAAGCCTAAATAGATAATATATCCATATATGAGAGAGAGAGAGAGAGAGAGAGAGAGAGAGAGAAAGACAGAGTTCTACAAAAATTGATGGGGGTGGGATCGTGTGTGGTGTGTTTTCATCCTCCAAGCCAGTAGTGGTGTTTCCTAGAGAGAGAGAGAGAGAGAGAGAGAGAGAGAGAGAGAGAGCTCTACAAAAATCGATGCGGACAGGATCGTGTGTGGGTGTGTTTTCATCCTCCAAGCTAGCAGTGGTGTTTACGCGAGAGAGAGAGAGAGAGAGAGAGAGAGAGAGAGAGAGAGAGAGAAAATAAGAGGCTGATTCCAAGACGAGGGGCGGAGGAAAGCATTGAAGGTGAGCAAAATCGAAGCGAAAGACGAGCAAACCCAAGGTGGTGTGTGCCAATCCGAAGAATCCGAAGTGAGCGAATAGGTGGGAAAAGGGCCAACAAACCAACGTCGGTGTGCACGAATCCGAAGTGAAACAAGCAAATCTGAGGTGGCAAAGGCAGGAGGAGGAGAAAAATCTTGACGATATCTAAAGGTTTTTACCCTTGATTTTTTCTAGGATTTGTGCTAAGCTTGGGTTTTTTCTGGCCTTCAAGTTAGAATTTATGGCTAAATTTCAAAATTGATAGGTAGGATTCCACTAAACCTAAAGTTTACATTGAGCATTGGCATACAATACAATGCTTTTTTCACAAAAGTTTAAAACTGACATATGAGAAAATTTGGGGCAACTCAAGGCGAGAAAAATCAATGCGAGAGACGAGTGTTTTTGCAAGCAAACCCAAGGCGGCATGCACAAATCCAAAGTGACGAGCAAATTCGAGGTGGCAAAAAGGCGAGCGAACCCAAGGCGGCATGTACGCATCTAAAGTCGCATAAGAAAATCTGAGGTGGCATAGACAAGAGGCGGAGAAAATTTACGCTAAATTTCTTTAGGATTCGTGCTAAACTTGGTTTTTCTTCTTGCCTTTAAGTTAGAATTTTCTTACTAAATCTATATTAACTTCAAAAAAATACAATCCAATCAAGTTAATATAAATTCTCTCCACTCACAATTGTGAGTATAGCAAAAAAAAAGAGAATTTATAGCTAAATCTCAAAATTTATAGGTAAATCTAAGTTACTTTGAGCATTCGCACACATTACAATGCTTTTAAAAAAAAATAAAAAAAAAATCGATATATTGAAAAATGAAAGGCAATTTTGCTAAGTTTCATCAATGATTTTACCTTAAAGTTTGTAGGTTTTCACATCTTCAAAACTAGAATTTAGAGGTGTATTTCAAATTTTCATATGCGGGAGTACACAAAACTTGCGTTTTTTTTTCAAGCAATCGGATAGCGACTCATATACTTCAATGTTTCTATTGAGACACTTGGAAAACATGCATATGAAAAATTTTAGACACAATTTACTTCTACTATATGAGCATTGGAAGCTTTGTATTTGAAAACAAATCCAAGGTTAACGTTGATCACAAGAAAAACCGAGGCGGAAGGTGAGTGAACCCAAGGCGGCGTAACCGAATCCAAAGCGGCATGAGGAATCCGAGGCGGGAGGCCAAATTTAATTGTGAATCTCAAAATTTGTATGTGGAATTTTGGTAAAATTAGGGTTTCTCTCACCTTCAAATTAGCATTTAGAGGTAAATCTTAAAATTTGTACGTAGGATTTCACTAAATCTAGATTTTTTTCAAGCATTCACAAGGAAGGAGAGAGCATCCGCATGTCGACTCCTCCAAGCCTTGCACTAACTGCAGTCGTGCATTAACTCTTGGCAGGATGTGTGTGTGTGTGTGTGTGTGTGTGTGTGTGTGTGTGTGTGTGTGTGAGAGAGAGAGAGAGAGAGAGAGAGAGAGAGAGAGAGAGAGAGACTCGGACTCGCTGCTAGAAATTGTTTTTTTGAAAAACTGACATAGAGAGACAACACTTGAGTTGCAACTATCAAAGTTGGAAGGTGTGTGTGTGTGTGTGTGTGTGTGAGAGAGAGAGAGAGAGAGAGAGAGAGAGAGAGAGAGAGAGAGCTACAGTTTGAAATTGTCCTGCATCTGATCGCTCACTGTGTGTGTGTGTGTGTGTATGTGTGTTTGTGTGTGTGAGAGAGAGAGGCTTTATGCGCTATGGCACCTAGCCCTGCAGCTTATTTCGCTCTCACAATAATTGATGGAGCTTCGTCCAACTTGCACTGAGTAGTTATCAAAGGGGTGTGTGTGTGTGTGTGTGTGTGTGTGTGTGTGTGTGTGAGAGAGAGAGAGAGAGAGAGAGAGAGAGAGAGAGAAGCTCTATGGCACATCGTTATTTTTTTCCATTTTTACCTCCAAAAAAATCATCGTTATTTTTTGTCGTTTTGACCTCCAAAAAAATCATTGTTCCAAACATACATGATTCCTTTCCTTCAGTCACTATTTTTTTCTATTCTGGGGCGGAATTTCTCCTTTGTTTTTTTGGACGTCTCTATTTAGGGAAAAGTCGTTGTTCCAAACAACAGAATTCCTTTCCTTGAGTTTGCTAAGAGGAGATTTTAGGAAATTAGGGTGTTTTAGAGGTTTTTACACTATTTTTTTCTATTTTGGGGCTCAAATTCTCCCTTTCCCCTTGCCCTCAACCGACATTTTTGAAATTCGGGTTTTTGCACTAACTTTTTTATTTTGGGGTGGAATTTCTCATTTTCTCCTTGCCCTTTACCGGCCTCTTTGAAATTGGAAATGACAGGCGAGTAAGCTAAGACACATTTTTCCCGAATATTGTTTACCTTTGAATCATGTTGGCATTTTTTAAATTGGAAACGCCCGCTATTAATCTGGGACACATTTCTCCCAAACAATGTTTACCTTTGAATCACGTGTAAATCAACCGTCGATGTGAGTATTTTTCTGGTTTTTATACTATTTTATCTATTTTGGGATGGAGTTTCTCCTTTTCCCCTTGCCCTCAACAAGCATTTTTGACATTCGGGTTTTTGAGCTATTTTTTCTATTTTGGGGTGGAATTTCTTCTTTTCCCCTTCCCCTCAACTGGCATTTTTGAAATTGGAAACGGCACGCTATTAAGCTAAGATACATTTTTCCCGAATGTTGTTTACCTTTGAATCATGTGTATATCAACCGTCAATGTGTGTGTGTGTGTGTGTGTGTGTGTGTGTGTGAGAGAGAGAGAGAGAGAGAGAGAGAGGTTGGTTCTAGGACAAGGGACGGAGGGAGCATATCCAAGGGTGCCCACCGTCAAAGGCAAGTGAAACCGAGGCGGATGACAAGTGGCCCCAATGCAGCGTAGGCAGACCCGAAGTGGCACAAGCAAATCCGAGGTGGCGAAGGCGGGAGACGGACAAAAAAACTTGACTATATTTCAAGGTTCTTTTGCACTAAATTTCTCTACTATTTGTGCTAGACTTGGGGTTTTTTCTCGCCTTAACTTGGAATGAATAGTCAAATCTCAAAATTTAGTGGTGCGATTACACTAAATGTAGGTTTACTTCCATGTCACATTCAAGTTACAATGGATAACTAAATCTAATAATTTATTGGTACAATCACACTAAACGTAAGTTTGCTTCCAGTTTAAAAACCGACATATGAAAAAAAAATTGTCAACTTTATTGCGTTTCAAGGTTCTTTCCCTAAAATTTGTAGGTTTTCTCATCTTTGAATCAAAATCAAAATTGAGATTGAAATTTAACGGGGTGAATTTTAAAATTGAGAATGTGGGAATACACAAAACCTACGTTTTTTCAAGCAATCAGATACCACTTAGATACATAATGCTTGCCTCTAGTGGAACGACCAAATCGGAGATGGCAAAGGCCCGAGATGGACAAAAAATCTTGACACTATTTAAAGGTCTTTACAAGAAATTTCTCTAAGATTTGGTCGCCTTAAACTTACAATGAATAGCTATTGATAAGATTACACTAAACCTAGGTTTACTTTTATCTCACCTTCAAGTAATTACAATGAATAGATAAATGTCAAAATTATCACTAAGATTACACTAACCCTAAGTTTACTTCCAATTTAAATATCGACAGATGGAAAAATTTAAAATTTATGGCATCTTCAAATTGAAAATTGAAATTGAACATAAAATTTAGAGGTAGATTTCAAAATTAAATATATGGGAATATATTAAACCTACATTTGTTTCAGGCAATCGAATACCCACTCAGATACACAATGCCTCTTCTTGGACACTTGGATAATGTGCATGCGAGAAATTTTAGATGCAACCTACTTTGAGCAAGGAGAAGGTATCCACGTGTCTTTTTTCATTGAGAGCCCTACATTTGACTATATAAAACAAGGTGAAGAATCACTATGGCCTACTAAGGAAATGTAATGCAAAAGTAGATGAAAGTTGTAAAAGAACATTTACACTATAGAAGGAAGCTAATATTTATGTAACCTTACTTTTCAATCAAAGAGTACTTTGTCCACCATCAAAAACCTCTATATGAAGGATTCAAAAGATGCACATTTTCTGAACCTTCCCCTATGGCTTTCTGCAAGCTAAAAATGTTTTATTATTACATTGACTTCTCTAAGCTTTCATCACTTCACACTACGCTAACTTATCTAATCTATATAGTCAAGTTTGGTAGCATTGCTAGACCAAAATAGACTAAAAGCAACCCTCTCCCCCTCTCTCTCTCTCTCACACACACACACACACACACAATAGAAGTAAAGTACTCCTAAGTTTGTTGAACAAGGGTTAGCACTTAATGAAAAATAATGTCTATCAAAAGCTTTCAAGTTTGGTATCAAAGAATGCTTTGGAGTATCTTACATATATTTATGTTTGTTGCATCTTACATATGTTTATGTTTAAAAAAATGGAATAATAGAAAGAGAGTATTGATACTATTCCATTCGAAAAAGAAGATAGCTCTACAAGAATAGAGGCAATGTTTCTTTGACCACTGCAACTCTCGGGTCACATACTAGTAAAAGTTAATGTGAGGGTGACCACTTGATGGTGATGGTGAAAGGATTGCACATTTTTCTCTACCACTTCCCTATGGTCTTCTTGGCCAAAAATAGTCCGTGCCTCATAGGCCTTCACTTTTTGTGAAGGGCCCTTCACCTAAAATGTCTCACTGAAAATGTAAGAGGGCTTCCCCACAGATCTTCTAAAAGTCCTATTACGGGGCGCTTGAAAAAAATAAATCCGTGGCTCATAGATCTTCACAAAAGTGAAGGGCCCTTCACCTAAACTGTCTCACTGAAAATGTAAAGGGTCCTTCAACCACCCCCTACACTTGAGAAACAACTTTATAACTTGGTATAGAAGGTCAACACGTCAAAAAGAGAAAGTTTACTCCCAATTTCATGGTGCAAACTATTCGGAACTTGTTGTTGAAGGGCTTATAGGCACACAAAAGAATTTTTACAGGGCCCTTTATATTTAAAAGGGCCCTTTTCTTGAAGTTTGATTTAGAAGGTTTATGGGGGAGCCCTCTAAGAGGTCTTTAAACCACCGCCTACACTTGAGAAACGCCTTTATAACTTGGTATAGAAAGTCAACAATTCAGAAAGAGAAAGTTTCCTGTCAATTTCACCGTGCAAACTACTGGAAACTTGTTGTTGAAGGGCTTATGGACAAAGAAAGGAATTTTTATAGGGCCTTTTACATTTAAAAGGGGCCTTTTTCTTAAAGTTTGATTTAGATTGCCTTCATGAAGTGGTCATCTTCGTGTGCTCAGTGCTCACCATTGTGGGCAGGGCGACTAGAGCATGAGCATCGCCCCGCAAAATAGTGGGAGTCTTGGAGATGTGAATGGAATGGACATTGTGGGTGCTATCTATTCCGACAATGGTTTTTGTGAGAATGGGCCATGGTTCAACGCTCGTGTTTCCTAATGGACTTGTAAGTTGTGTTGTGAGCTTGTGGGGAAGGCAACACCGATGACCATATCCGAGTATGTGGTCCCAATTGTTCAAGCAGGTCCAATTAATTAGAATCTGCGAAGATCCTTCTCTAAGACGTTGGATAAGAAAACGCAGGGGCAAGGCATGGAGAGAGAGAGAGAGAGAGAGAGAGAGAGAGAGAGAGAGAGAGAGAGAGAGAGAGAGAAATCTCCTGCGTGTCGCGACAGAGAGAGACACTGTCTGTGTGGCGAGCATTTGGAGGCCTCATACGCGGAGAAGCGATTGTGTGCACGCAGTGCCCTCGGACGTGCCCGCGGACTGGGTGTGTGTCTCTGTTGCAGGAAGGCGTTGCGTGTTCTGGACCTGCCCCATGCACGGACTGATCCGAGGGTGGCACTGCGAGTGTTGTGTAGCTGGCGGATGCCACGCAGGTAGAGGGTGGGCAGTCGCAGTCCGGGCGCAGGGAGGAGAGCTCGCTGGAGTTGTCGCACAGTCTCCATGCAAGGACTGGCGGGTGCAGCAGGAGGTGTATGCTCAGGCTGGCGCAGGCAGCATGGGGGAACGACCCTGTGAGCACGCAGAACACAGGACATTCGCCATAGACAACGCGGAGCACGAGTGAGGCAATACAAACCCTGGCGATGAATGCCTCGCAGCGTTTTGCTCGCAGGTTGGGGGCAGCGATGGTAGGCTCGGGTGCACATGGTCGCTGCAGAATGAGTGGAGACGTGGGAACCGATGCAAGGTGGAGTTTTGCTTCTGCCTGTAATGCCGTCGCGAAATTTGGGCAGCTAATTAATTAATGCCAAGCAGTGTAGACCCAGTATACCTTCACCTAGAACATTTCTAGGTCATAGAAAACTGTACGGATTCGATAATCACGTACACCTTGCAGGAATCATGTTGTCTCCGCGTTCTTGCTGGCACAACAGTGCAGTGTGCTCGGCGCACGGAACCTCATTTTCTTTATATTTATATTTATACGGATGGTGGTGGACTTCAATCTTTCTCAGAGAAGAGCGCAGAGAGAGAAGAGAGAAAGAAGCTCTGATCGGCTTCCTCATAGCGCGCTTTGCAAGTATCTAAGTCGACAGGTCCCTCCTCCCTCTCTCTCTCTCTCTCTCTCATTTCTTTCCTCTTCTTTCGCATTTTGTATTTTCCATTGCGTTCTCGTCCCCTGTTTCCTGATTTTCATCTGGTATGCTCGTCACCTTCCCTTGTTTCTTCTCCCTCGCTCTGTCTTCTCCCCTGTTTTTTCTCCCTTTCATCGTCAACACCTCCGGCAGAGGTTGCCATCGAAGCTCAAGGCTTTCCTCTGTTTTTCTCCGTTTGCAGTCATCTTCTTCATGCTTTTACCTCTAAGCTAGCAGCAGCTGAAATGGGTTCCGATAGCATCAGATCCGAGGCTTCATACAAGAGGTTGGAAACTCAATTCTCAGAGAAGCAGTGGGTGGTGCACATAAAGACCTGCCTAGAGGATGCAAGGGCCAGAGGCATTGTACGCCCGCCTTCAATATTCATGGCTTCGAGCCCTTTGCGGAGCTTAAAGCATGAGGATTTTGTACCTCAGGTAGTGGCAATAGGCCCATATCATAGTGACCTGGGTCCTCACCATAGCTCCTTTCCAGAAAATCAAGAAACTGAGAGGTACAAGGCCATAGCTGCCAAGGAAATGGAGAAGCACAAGGTGATGGCGTCGAAGTTTCTGGAGAGAACTCTGAAAAAGAATGACTTCTGTAGTCTCGCCAATGAGTTTTTGGAATACATTAATCAGATCAGGGAGGAGTATGACACAGAGCTTGTCTCTTGCCAAGTTGATGAAAAGCTTGCCTACATGCTTGCCCTTGATTCTACTTTTGTGGTTGAAGTTCTTAGATCTAATGCTGGATTGAAGTGTGGGTTTCACGACTACTATTGCAGCCGGTTTCCAAGGCCTCTTAGAAAATCTATACTGCAAGACTTTGTGTTGCTTGAGAACCAGATTCCTCTGTTCCTCCTTTTGAAGGTGATGGCCCTGGATAAGGGATGCGGCTCAATAGCGAGTGCGGAGGAATCACTCGCTCCCCTCATACAAAAAGTTGCACATGAAGTGTTGCCCTTTAGTTTACTCTCCAATGAGAGTGTGCACTCTGTTATTGGAAGGCTTTCTGAGAGAAAACATTTGCTCGATTGTCTTTACCGCATTGCCACCCATGGAGGTGCGTCCGCATCTTCTTCTCCGAATTCACGATCATCAGCGGAACAGCTTGTTGAAAAGCCAACACACTTCCCTCGTGCTGTTGAGCTCTTCAACTCTGGCATCACATTCAAAGGTATAGAGCCAGCTAACATCATTGGAGTCAAGTATGACGCGAAGAAGGCAATCTTGTATGTGCCTAAAATTCGTGTAGGTGACGATACAGAGAGACTCTTTAGGAATTTGACAGCATATGAGAGTCACCTTATTGATGAGGTGCATGTGTTGTCATATCTTCGCTTTATGAATAGTCTTGTTGATGGGCCGGATGATGTTGCCCTGCTTTTGGAGAAGGGTGTGTTGGCACAGGACATTGGGAGCAATGAAGAGGTGGCATCAATGTGGAACAGATTATGTATCAATACGATGCGTGTCTGTAGTGTAGAATATGAGCATGTGGCTCAACAGCTATTGCGTCATTGTCAGTATAGGCCCAATGCATTAAAAGCTGAGTTCAAGCGCACGTATCTGTCGCGTCCATGGCTTGTGGTATCGGTGCTCTCAGCTGCATCCCTTCTTGTGATGACACTCCTCATTACAATCTACACAGTGGAGCTCTACAACAAGGATGAAGGCTAATAGCAAGCAGGTTATAATGGTAAATGAGAAGCTATAGAGGGCAAGAAAGCAAGCCTTTCACTATCTGAGGAGCATATGGGTTACATATGATTATCTCATCATAGAAGGGTCGCGCTATCTATGTAACGTCGCTATCTATGTAACATTGAGATCTTGAAGCTTACCATAAGTTAAGGTGGGCGATAAGGAAGCCATGTTGATGTAAGAAAAGTGAGGTCTATTTTCCATTGCTATTGGTACATGCTCAGATTACTTAAGTTTGAGTTGAATTAAATTATTTTTTTGTTTTGACATTTGCCAACATGGATTCAAACCTACAATGCTCCATTGAGCGAAAAAACTAAAGTGGGAAACTTTGTTTACTCTGTTAGACCTTTAAGCTCATAACACCATGAATACTGCACCATTTAAATGAAAAAACTAAAGATTTCTCTTATGCTGTTCACCCAACATCCCAATTTCACTTTCACTGTCTTAGAATGTTCAACTTTGCAAGGATTATGGGCCACAACTTTGCCATTTCTTGCTGGCATCCCGGTTATTGCATTCTACCTACTCATGGTTGGTACCCTGACATCAACTTCTTGCTCCAAGTTTTGTGGTAATCGTTGCATTGTGGCTCATTTGCTGCCATTGAGTGTCGATTTTGCACTGTACTCTGGTTGCGGTTGTGAGTTGTCTATCTCTATCAAAGGTTGCTTTTTGTGCATTGTTCTTTTTTCACCCTTGAAGCTTAATCTATTGGTAGACATGGGAATTCCACATACTTATCCTTAAGAATGCCACTGTCAGGCTAGGATACTATATACCTCAGGGTCTTAATGACCCCAAGGCGGTGGGATCGACGGTGCTCAGACTTTTGCAAGGATCTCAAGGAAGTGGGGATGGTTTTAATAAGTCAACGAGTATACCTGCCTTGCACCCGCTTGTGATTTGAACCCAGGACCTTCTTGTTGGCAAACCATTTCTCTAACCACGTGCGTGTGTGGGATTCCTTGCCCCCAAGCCACTTCCCTCCAAAAGTAAACTGGCACACGAAAGGTAGGACAAAAAGTAAATACGGACAAAAAAATATAAACATGGACAAATCGAAAGGCGCTTGAATTCTGCGAAAAATGTGTCACACGCAGTTGTCAAAAAGTGTGCAGTCTACCTAGGAAGGTGCACAATCTTTGGCTGTGGGTTTGTGATGAGAGTCACAAACACGTAGTGAAAAAGTGCACAGTCTATCTAGGAAGGTGCAAAATCTTTGGATGTGAGTTCGTGACGAGAGTCACAAACACGTAGTGAAAAGGTGTTTATGGAATTCATCAACCTTCTTCCTAAAGGTAGCTTAAAGAGTGTTCGTGACAGAATGGTCAAAAGTCCTCTTTCCTATTGTGCTTGGAATCTGTTTGTTTTTTGTAAGTGAGTTTTTTATTAAAGAATCACAACCTCACAATCAATCTACATAAAAAAAGCATTAAAAAATACTTAATTTTTTGCCATGAAACCTCAACTTTCATACAAGCATAAATCCCATTCAAAACACAAACCTCTTTCATGGAATCTGGTAGACTCGTCCCCAATTACATAGTCGTAACTTCAAATTGTTGAAAGGTAATCACGATCTTGCACCTTCATGTCAACCATTTTTTGATTTTGCAAAGATTTAAGAGCTGGTGTGTCAATTTTTTGGCTCTTTATACCATCATTAACCAAAAGTAGTCATTTTCAAGCTTATTTTGACCTTTAAAAATGATCGTTTTTAATGCAAAAATTCTCAAATATTCAAAAAACTCCCTAAATTTATGGAACCACTGTCATAAATATAATAAGCATATATATGTATCAATTTTCATTATTTCTTTATTATGAGGGGTCATTGTTTATACAATTTTACGACGACGTTCATCAACCTTTATAGGCAAGATGAGCGTGCTACCATGGAACGCTTGGAATATGTACATTATCAAACCATTATTAAGTGAAAAAACAGCTTCTATTCTATGCATTGAAAACTATTAAAAGTGAGATGAATGTTTTTATTTCACATTGTGTACGTGCCACAGCACGAGATTCACCCCCTCTAGACCTGCATATCTTCCGGCATATGCCACAAAATATTTGCATGAAAACTCATGGTCAAACACCATATCCTCACTTTCATCCTCAGTTTGCATATGGTTGGATCCATCATCTTCTTCAATTGGTTGTACATCAAATGGATCAACATTTTGGATAATTTTTTTATGGATAATTTAACCCTTTCTCTTGCAATAAGAATTTTCATTTTTGTCCCATTTAGTTCACGCAAGGTGTAAGTTGCATTTCCATCACATGCTTAACAACATAAGGACCAAATCATCTTGTTTATTGCAAGGCTACTATCTACTATCATACATCAACACCCGATCACTTTCCTTTTAACTTTTGGTCTCAGTCTATGTCTCTTGTCAAATCTATCTTTGTTCTTCAATTTTGCATCCTTTAGTTTAGCTTTTGTAAGCTCAATGTCTTTAGGCATTCTTTCCAATTGTTGTACGCGCAATACAAGAAGGTCTTCTCTACTCAATCCATATTCCCATGGCAATATATTTCATGTAAGAACTGCATCTTCAATTGGCATCACAGGTTTTGGACCATAGATCAATTCAACAGGCATATAGCCAGTGACTAAACTATGTGTCGTACAGTCAGTCTATAATGCAAACGACAGTAGCCTTGGCCACTCTCCAAGCTTATCTTCACAAACCTTAGCCAAATCTTTAATTATTGTGGGATATTCTCTTTCACTCTTGCCATTGCCCTATGGGTTATTAGCACAAGTTAAGGCTAGTTTGTTGTCCATCTTAAAGAATAAGTCCCTTGTTTCTTCAACACCCAATTCTCCTCTATTTGTAGTTATCTTTTCCACACATCCATAGCATCTTCAAGAATGAATTTATATACAGCTTCTATATTGTTTTTCCTCAATGCATGCCCTTCAACTTGATTAGACAAATCTTCTCTTGCAAGTATCAAATATCTCATTTTCCAAAGTCCCAAAGGCATTGTGACCAAGTCCACAACCCATTTGTAATGTATGGCCAATCATAAGTAGGTGTTTTGTATTCTTGTCTTCAAGAAGTAGCTCTAACTTTTTGTGGAGTTCAGGACCTGCAACTTGAAGGAATAATTTATTATTTTTGCTATCCAAAGTGCCTCGCTCTACTCTTGACAATTGAGCATAGTGTCGCTCAACTCGCTCAACAATTTAGTGATGGAAAGTCTTCTTTTGGCTTTGCAACTCATTACAAGAAAGTTCGTTTTGTAACCCTTTTAGAGTTCTCCATAAAGTATCCCTCCTTTAAGAATATTTTGAATTGCTCCCAATCTCTTTCATGCTCCTCCCGGATTCCCTTTACACGGTCTCTAATATCAATGACCACAACAAGCTCGAAATTGTGAGTCATGTCCAGCTCTGGTACCCATTGTAACTCCGTATCCTTCACATAACCACAATCATACTTTATGATCTCTTTCCCTTAAAAATGGTCCATTTTTTTCACAATAGCTTGAAGGACTTTGGTTGCTAACACCTCTCTTCTTTTCATAACTTCTTGTTATTGCATAAGCATAGCAAATGCTTGAAACAATTGCATTGTTCCTTGATAAAAATGCATACCATGTTGCTTTTGTTCATCCACAGCTTTAATTATTTGTATTGAAATCTTTGAAATCAGTTTTTGAATGCTCACCCCAGCTACTTCAAGTTGGGTCCACCAAAAAGGGTGTCGAAAAGTGTGTGGTCTAGCTGGAAAGGTGCAAAATCTTTGGCTGTGAGAGTTCGTGATGAGAGTCACAAACACTCTGTAAAAAAGTGCATATGTAATTAACCAACCATCTTCCTAAAGATGGCTTAAAGTCTAAGAGTGTTCGTGATAGAAAAGTCACAAACCCTCTTTTCTATTATGCTTGGAATTTGCTTATTTTTGTAAGCGATCACAAATTCACAACCAATACTACTTAAAAAGAGCAATTAAAAACACTTATGTTTCATCCATGAAACCTCAACTCTCATACAAGCACAAATCCCATTCAAAACCCAAGCCTCTTTCATAAAATCTTGTAGCCCCACCCCAATTACATAGCTGTATCTTCAAATTGTTGAAAGGAAATCCGAGCTTGCACCGTCACGTCGACCATTTTTTGATTTTGTAGATATTTAAGAGCTTCTATATTGCCCACACACCATTTTCATGAATTGAAACGCTAATTCACTCCCTCACAAGCTTCAATACAAGATATCAGAGAGGCGGGATTGCTTTATACATTCATAGAGCAACCATAAAGTGAATTACACAAAACGGAAAAATTACAAGTTTTTTCAGCCATAAGAAGTAGTTCTCTTTTGTTTCCCACGTTCAAAGTGTTGATGTGTCAATTTTTGGTCCTTTTATGCCAATTTTGACCAAAACTAGGTCATTTGTTAGCTCATTTTTAATCCAAAAAAGATCATTTTTTATGTGAAGAATCCCAAACAAAGTTGAAAAAACCCCTTAATTTTTGTGGGATCACTTGCATAAGCATAAAAAGCATAGATATGCACCATTTTTGTTAATTTTCAATTTTGGATCGCTTTTCATGCAATTTTACGACGACATCCATCAGCTGCTATTTTTGGCAATTTTTGCTCGCATCAACCTTTGTAGCCAATCACCACCATGAAACGCTTGGAATATGTATACATTATCAAACCAAGTTACGCATATTATCAAGTGAGAAAAGGTAACAACACCACATCCAGGGCCACAACTCTCTAGATAGGTATGTACATGACAACATTGGCAAAAGCCGCTATATCATATATCACAATATGTAAATTATTGTTTTTAATCCCATGCACCAAAAAGTATCAAAAGTGTGTTGAATGTTTTTATTTCATATTGTGCACATGGCACGATGATACGACATTGTCAATCCCATTGCTTACACTTCATTCAAGACCTCATGGTATTTAGTGTTGAGGACAACAAGACACATCACATCTATCCTTTTGAAAAGATCCATTGCATGCATCATGTAAGGAGATCTTTTGAAGGAGTACGAGCGGAAGTGCGACGCGAGAGAGAGTGCGAGAAGAAGAGCACGACGATATGGTGAACTCGCTCTACTGTAATGTGTAGAGCATAGTGAGTTCTTATTAGGTTTTTACAAAAGAATATGTGTACATACCTGGCGGCCCGCCCACTTACCCGGGCGACCACATTGGGCTTTATACCCCAACAACCTCCCACTTAAAATCCAATGTGGTACTTTAAGTGTGAGAGAAGCTACTATACAAGCTAATATACAAGAGATGTAGAGAAGTGATGCACTACCCTACACCTAACTGCTTGCGAAAATGCGCAAAGGTCTCTGAGGGAAGTCCTTTTGTAAGTAGATCAGCAGGATTTTCTGTGGTGTGAACTTTGACAAGCTGAAGTTGCTTATCCTCGAGCATTTCCCTAATGAAATGATACTTCACATCCACATGCTTTGTCTTTGAGTGATAAATTGGATTGCGAGCCAATTGTATAGCACTTTGACTATCACAATATAACACAGGCATCTCTTCTTTGATTCCCAAATTTGTTACTAGTCGATAAAGCCAAATTGATTCTTTGCATGCCTTTGATGCTGCAACATATTCAACCTCTGTAGTAGACTGAGTAACACAATCTTGTAATTTAGAACGCCATGATACTGCTCCATCAGCCAATGTAAAGACATACCTTGACGTAGACCTTCGATTGTCTAAGTCACC
This sequence comes from Adiantum capillus-veneris, assembly GCF_014529385.1. Lineage (NCBI taxonomy): Eukaryota > Viridiplantae > Streptophyta > Polypodiopsida > Polypodiales > Pteridaceae > Adiantum > Adiantum capillus-veneris. Next base: position 29,388,283 of record NC_140935.1, read on the forward strand.
TGCATAATCTGAGTCTGTAAAACCCTTTACACTTAGCTCCTGACTCCCATAGCATATACGCATACTCTTTGTAGCTTTCAGGTATCTCAATATTCCTTTCACTGCCTCCCAATGTTTCTTGCCTGGGTTTGACATGTATCGACTTACTACTCCCACTGCAAATGCAATGTCTGGACGAGTAGCAATCATTGCATACATCAAACTACCCACTGCAGACGCATATGGAATCTTATCCATTTCAGCCTGTTCTTCCTCAGACACAGGACAATCTTGTTTGCTAAGTTTCACATATGGTGGCAATGGAACACTCAATGCCTTTCCCTTCTCCATATTGAAACGTTGCAAAACCTTGTCAATATACTCTGTTTGAGATAACCAAATCAACTTCTTTGATCTGTCTCTCTCAATGCGCATACCAAGTATATGACTTGCCTCACCCATGTCTTTCATGTCAAACGATTTTTCCATCTTTGACTTCAAAGCTGAAATTTCTTCCAATTGCTTGCCAGCAATCAACATGTCATCCACATACAAAATAAGAATCAGCCAAGTACCATCCTTAGCCTTCTTTGTATATAGACAATGATCGAACTCACTACGTTTGTAGCCTTGAGAAAGCATAAACTTGTGGAATTTATGGTACCATGCCCTCGGTGAATGTTTTAAGCCATAAAGACTCTTTAACAACTAGCATACCCAATCTTCCTTGCCTTTCTCAACAAACCCTTCTGGCTGCTGCATGTAAATTTCCACATCTAAATCACCATGCAAGAACGCTGTGTTGACATCCATTTGGTGCAACACCAAATCTAATATGGCAACCAATGCAAGAAATCATTTCAATGTAGTCATCTTGACCACCGGAGAGAAGACTTCATCAAAGTCAATGCCTTGTTCTTGCTTAAAGCCCTTTCTTCTCACCATGGTCTTTAGCTTTCTCTTTGCCTTTTTCTGCTTTCCATTCTCTGCAGTCTCTTTTCATGTGACCCTTCTTGCCACAATGGTAGCATTCTATGTCACTCTTGCCTTTAGCACTGCGGGACTTGCTACGAGACTGATTCCTCTTTCCACCTTTGTACTTTTCTTTGGTCCTTCCCCTGACAACTAAGGCTGTTCCTTTGCCTTTGTTCATTGTCTTTCTATTGGTTTCTTCAGTAAGCAGACTTACTCCTACACCTGCTATGTTCAAACCATCTGGAGGTGCAGAATTACTCAAAGTTGTGCGAAAAGTGTCCCAACTTTCCAGCAATGTGATCAACAAGAACACAGCTCTAATAGGTTCATCAAACTTGACACCTTGAGCTGACAACTGACTATAGATTGTGTTGAATTCATTCAGATGATTGGACATAGGTGTCCCTTCTTTCATCTTCAAGTCAACAAGCTTCTTAAGCCAGTATACCTGTGAAGCTGCACTCTGCTACTCATAAAGATCACTCAGCTTTAACCATGCTTGATAAGCCGACATCTCGTCTGCTACATTGAAGTAAACGCTTTCTGCCAAAGTCAGCATAATGGTAGAAAGTGCCAATTCATCCATTTCGCTCCATTCATCTTCGTCCATATCTTCCGGTTTTATCCCCTTGAACTTTATAGGTTTTATTTGCTTCTTTTGTACCAACACGTGCCATATCTGCTTCTTCCACAAAATTGGAAATTGGTTCCATCCAGTTTCTTTATATTGTAAAGAGCAGTGTCCTGTGATCCAGCCATAGCTACGCTTCACAGTAGTTTACTTTCCTTGGAAAAATTCGGCCGAGTTTCCCCTGTAAACTGACCTCTGAACCAATATCAACCTGTCAAATGAACCAAGAAAGCTTCAGATTCTACAAAAATTTTGGCAGAGTCTCCTTTGTAAAATGGCTCTGGTGTACTCAAAAATCGACCAAAAACAGCTCAAAAAACCACTATCTCTCTAACACTGTAAGCTGTGGGTAAACCTGTCCTGCACATGTACTGTCTCTCACTGTCCTGCACTGTCCTGTCACTGTCCTGTAAGCATAGACTGCGACAATGCCTCAACGGAAGTAAAGCAAAGATGCAATCCCAACTGTCTAACTCACAGTCAATACATCCTAGTTGCCTATCTAAGGGTGCTCGAGGGATCGCTCCAAGACCTGTATCACCGAAAGGATCTCAACATTCGAGAATCCCCCAGCTCAATAAAACCTCACTCGACTCTCAACAAAGGCTGTAGTAAATCTGACAGTACATAGACTTCCCACAAATTCATACACCCACAAATTTCCCACTGTATGCTGTAACCGCTGCTGCGGTTGTTTACTGCGTGACTCATAGCCAGCAAACCCTCAACAGACATACATCATCTCTGACAATACATCCCATGTGGAAGTACCTGCAATGTCAGGATGAAATCTGGAATATCAAGGAGCAAACACAAGCTACCTGATGAACTAGTGGATGTCGCCTACAGTCTGTGTGTAGATGCGCCCATGTCGTATGTGACACGCCTCGAAAAACTGTGAGCCGTCCTTCGATGTGTAGACAACCACAAATCAGCACTCTGGGAGTGCCGATATCCGCAGCACCTCCAGTCGTAGGCCGAAACCCCAAATTTGCAGAGTCGGATCTGCACCCGCACCCGCCGAGACCACGTAGTCGAAAATGGCCTGCGTAGAACTCTGTCGAAGCCGAACGGTGGCCGAGATGACCTCAGAATGAAAGTCTGAGCACACCAAGGCCTTCAGGTGTTCCCACAAGATTTGGGGCCGTGTCTTTGCCTGTCAAATTTCACTCCAATCTGAGCTGGTGACTCTAGCCTCCTACAGTGTTGTCCCGAGCCTCGATCTGAGCTCTGATACCAGTTGAAGGAGTACGAGCAGAAGTGCGATGCGAGAGAGAGTGCGAGAAGAAGAGCACGACGATATGGTGAACTCGCTCTACTGTAATGTGTAGGGCATAGTGAGTTCTTATTAGGTTTTTACAGAAGAATATGTGTACATACCTGGCGGCCCGCCCACTTACCTAGGCGACCACATTGGGCTTTATACCCCAACATCTTTTTCTTGTCCCCTTTCCTAGTCATCCAACTTCAACTTATGTGCTTGCTTTTAGAATTATTGGTCATTAGGTTAAGTGCATTTATGATGAGCTTCCCACCTTGCAACAAAAATTGAGAAATTGTGTAATATGTTTTCGTGCATATTTGTGAGCAAAATGAAAAAATTAGAGATCAGAAAGCGCTCTTACATTTTTGTGTGGTGAATACGGTTCAATGCTTTGTGTGTGCTAGATGCAGATAAAAATGACGGTCTTGAAGTAATTTATTTAAAAAACGTTGCTAAATGTAAGGGATTTGATTTTGGGATCGAATTGGATTTCTTTGGGTTCCAATTGGGACTACATTGGGCTTGATATTGCTATTTTTTCTCTAATCATGTGGGTTTAGGGAATCAAGAGTGCATACTAGATTGTGTACGGTTGGAAGATTTGGGGATTTGTGGTCTAAAACGGAATTTTGAATGTGAACATTTGATCATGGGTGCAGTGTTTGTTGAATTTAGTGTCGTAAGGAAACATGCACATCTTGGAGAAGATAAAGAAGCTCAAGGCACACAACAAAGAGTATATTGCTTAGTGCACAATGGAAAGATAAGTTAGCCCTAGAATGATGGGTGTATATACAATGCACGGGGGAAAGAACCTCCTAGTGACGGAAAAAAATACCCCAACGGTCCTAAGTGTGCTCACATATCACTACCACATGTATATGGTAACAAATCCTCTGTGGGAGTGATGCGGTGTGAACCAGAGCTATCACATAGTGTATAGGGATGTGCCATGCCTTGAGGACATGACCAATCCACAAAGGGGAGTAAGCCCAAAGCTTTGCGGAAAACTTCAAACTTCTCACGAGGCAATCCCTTTGTGAAAAGATACGCAAGGTTATCATGTGTCGGAACATAAGCCAAGATGGTCTCTCCCCTTGAGACTCTCTCTCTGACATAGTGATAATGCACCTCAATGTGCTTTGTGCAAGCATGGAAAACTAGGTTCCTTGCAGCTACCAATGTGCTTTGACTATCAGTGTAGATGATGTTTGCATTTTCCTGCCTAACACCCAAATTAGCAATAAGGCGCTTGAGCCATACACACTCAATCATAGATGTGAAGACTTCCCTATACTCAGCTTCACAACTAGAAATGGCCATAGTACGTTGCTTCTTGCTCAACCATGATATGCATGAACTACCGAGCATGAAACAAAGACCAATTGTGGACACTTACATTGTTGGAATTAGGGTTGTAGGAAAACACACACAGCTTGGAGAAGACAAAGGAAGCTCAAGGCACACAACAGAGAGTATATTACTTACTGTGCAATGGAAATATAAGATAGCCCTAGAGTGATAGGCGTATATACAATGCACGGGGAAAAAAACCTCCTAGCGAGGAAAAAAATACCCCAGCGGTCCTAAGTGTGTTCACACACATCAATACCACATGTATATGGTAACAAATCCCCCTTGGGAGTGATACGGTCAACGAGAGCTGTCACATAGAGTATAGGGAAGTGCCATGCCTTGAGAACACGATCAGTCCACAAAGGGGAGTAAGCTCAAAACTTTGTGGAAAGCTTTGAACTTCTCAATAGACAATGCCTTTGTGAAAAGATCTGCAAGGTTGTCCTGTATTGGCACATAAGCCAAGTTGATCTCTCCTGCTAAGAGCCTCTCCCTAGCATAGTGGTAATCCACCTCAATGTGCTTTGTGTGAGCATGAAAAACTCGGTTCCTCGCAACTGACAATACGCTCTGACTGTTAGTGTTGGCAGTGTCATGTCCGACACCCAAATCAGCCATAATGCGTCTGAGCCATACACACTCAAGCGTAGTTGTGAAGATTGCCATGTACTTAGCCTCACAACTAGAAGTGGCTACATTAGGTTGCTTCTTGCTCAACCATGATATGCATGAGCTACCAAGCATGAAACAAAAACCACTTGTGGACACTCGTGTGTCAAAACAACTAGCCCAGTCTAAGTCCGAAAAAGCATGTAAGCTTGGCGGAAATGATCCCCTCTTGGGATAAAACAAGCGAAGATGTAAAGTGCCACTCAAGTAGCAAAAAATCCTCTTGACAACCTGTCAATGCTTAGACCCTGGGCTATGCATGAATCTGCTGCGTGTGAGACTACAAACTGAATATCCCATCTCATGTTGCATACATAAATGAGGCAGCCAACAATAGTTCCGTAAAGAGTGACATTGGCAGGATCAACAACATCATGAAGACTCAATTTCAAACCTGTTTCCATGGAAGTGGCAATAGGTTTGCAATGCTCAAGTCCAAACTTACATAGAAATGTCTCTATGTAACTTTTCTGACACAAGGTAATACCACCATCACACTGCTTAAATTGTATACCCAAGTAATAATGCAATAACCCCAAATCTTTCATCTTGAAAGTAGCATTTAAATCAGCCTTAAACTTAGCAATATATCTCTCATTTGGTCTAGTAATCAACAAATCATCAACATAAAGAACCATAATGAGAAGTACATCACCCTCATGCTTTACATACAATGTGATTTTTGTTGGACTGTTACGAAAGCCTCGTTTGACTAAATGAGTGTCAGCTTTCTCATAGCAAGCACGAGGAGATTGCTTCAACCCATACAAAGATTTCTTACATCTGCACACTCTATCCTCTTGTTCTTTTATTGACAAAATTGTGAGGTTGCATTACATAAGCTTCCTCAAATATTTCACCATTCAAGAAAGTAGTAATAACAATGTCTGATTGATGTACATCCCAACCAAAATGAGCTGCCAATGCACATAGAAAACGTACAGTAGTCATACGTCAAGTGGGAGCAAAAGTCTCTTCATAAACTATGCCTTTTTGTTGTCCATAACCCTTTGCAACAAGTCGATCCTTATAGCAATCAATCTCACCATCCCGCTTGCGTTTCAACTTGTAAACCCTCTTCATACCAATGAACTCTTTTCCAGGAGGATAATCACATAAAGTCCATGTGTCAATTTCTATAAGTGCATCATATGCTTCATCAAAAGGTAGAGGTTCCTCAACATCATGTAAGCTAGACACAGCCAAATCATAACAATTCGATGCATAAGATGCATGGCGAGAACCTGAATGAGTACGACTAGACAAAGGTGCAACCAACTTACTGTCACGCAAAGTGTGCACCAGCCATTTAGGCATACATCTAGCTTGCTCATTCTCAGCCCTTTCCTCATCAAGTACATCATGTACATATGCATCAGTGAAAGGTTGATCTGTAACATTTTCAAAAACTGCCATAGGCTGTACATTTGCCTCATTCTAATTTACATTCGAACTTACACCACTGAAAAGAGGGAACAAAGTGTCATAGATGTCATGTGAGCTTACATTACTGTCTCTAGTACGTGACAACAAAGGATTAACAGAATCTTCCACAAATACAATATCCCATGAGACCAGGATACACTTTGTTTGTGAATGATACAACATGTAACCTCTCTTTCAGCACTATAACCAACAAAAATATATTTGACAGCCTTATCATCCAATTTCCTGCGCTGCGTTTGTGGCACCAAAGCACATGCCAAACTGCCAAAAACATGCATGTGCTTAATAGAAGGATTTCTATCATGCCATGCTTCATATGGAGTCATAGATTGCAAAGCTTTCGTAGGACACATGTTCAGTACATAAGTGGCACACATGATGGCCTCAAGCCAAAACGAATGCGGCAAAGCTTGACTTTTGACCATACATTGTGCCATTTCCGTAAGTGACTTGTTTTTCCTCTTAGCAAAACCATTTTGTTGAGGTGTATAAGGCACTATAAATTGGTGTTTTATCCCACGACTAGCCAAAAAAGCATTAAATTCATGAGATATATACTCCCCCCCTCTATCAAAATGGAGGGTGCCCAGAGTACATTTTGAAACATTTTCAGCCATAGACAAAAATTGTTTGAAGCACATCAACACTTTGAACCTAGCTTTAAGCGGATATACGCATGCATGCCTGGAGTAATCATCAATGAGAGTAACAAATTACAGATAATTGCCCAGGGATGGAGTTTGCATGGGCATGGCCATATACATCACTACACAAGCTGCAACATGCATATGGCCCTAACTGAACCATCCTTTGGAAACTTTGAACACTATATCTTACCCAAAATATAGCCTTCACAAACATGTTTGGCAGGTGCTTCAAGAGCCCGCAACGAAGCGACCATATCAGATTTTTGCAAACATAGCAAACTGGCAAAATTCAGATACCCAAAACATGCATGCCAAATTTTTGCATCTAAAATAGCCTTACAATCCACAACTGCATTTGCTAAATTTTGCCCACACTTGTCATATAAAGTGAGCTTATACAGCTCAGAACATAAAGTCCCAGATGCAACAATTTCATCACCAAAATTGAGATCATGTACTATACATCTTTCATCCACAAATTTGACTACAAGACCAAGTATAGCAAGTGTAGATACAGCTAAAAGATTCTTCTTGATCCTAGGTACATACAATGTATCAACAAGTGTGAAAGAACTGTAGTAAGCACAATCTTTCTAACTACCTTGACCGGATAAGAGGTATTGTTGGCACAAGTGACATCCTCAAGAGAGGTAAACAAGTCACGACGAGAGGTAATGTTCTTTGTAGCACCACTATCAAAGTACCACACTTGAGCCTCTGTAGCAACTGACAAACATGCATGATAGACGAAAGGATCATAAGTACACTCTGCACTAAAAGCCCATTCTACATCAACATTTGCATCACAGTCTCCTTTCATAGAAGACTCAACAATAGCTGCATTTGTAGTGGAACCAGCATTAGTAGTAGAACCTGCCTCTTTCTTCTTAACCTCTTTGGCCTTCAACTTAGGACACTGCTTGATCAAATGATCATTAGCTTTACAATAATGGCAACGCATCTTCTTTTTTTCCTTATCACCAAAATTCCCATAAAAATTGTTGCCAAGAGAAGCATTAGGAATAGACAATTTACCACTCACAGAAGAACCATGAGAAGTGGCTACATTGCTGTTATCACCTTTTCTTTGAGCAACAATAAAGGCATGTTCAACTGCACGTTGTCTAGTCTTGTTTTTTCTCGAAAGTAACTCTTGCAATAACAATGTTGTGCATAATGCATCAAACTTGACAACTCTAGGATTTCCTTGGGTCATAAGTCTCCAAGTACTAGAAAAGTCTCGTAAGAATCTGGCAAGGCTTCAAGAACAGTCTGCACAAGGAACTGTTTGAAATTGTAAGATCCCCAATTTTTGGGTCTCTTTTAAAAATAAGAAAATTAGCTTTCAATATCAATTTTGTCAAATTTTGATTTAAGATGCTTGATTGATAGTATTGTAAGGTTCTAAAGTAAAAAAACAAGGCCATTTCCATGTTCCGGTAGGTTAGATGGATGTTTGGTTCAGTTTTGGAAACACCCGTTATTTTTAATTTTTTCATGCCTTTTATGTTTTTAGGCACTTTTTTGCAAAAAGCAAGGTATGATCCTTAATCTACGTGTTCCAAGGAAGCTATGGTTCAATTTTATAAAAAAAATTCTTTTTGAGTGCTTTTCACGTTGTGAGCGGGATGGAAACACACACAACGCCTCTATAATGACCCGACACACACTCTTGGGATGATACACACACACATTATGGGGCACCACTCGGCTTACACAACCAGCCTGGCCGAGACAGGAAACACACAGACGGAGTGAGAAGAGAGAGATTTCCCACTTGCCCACTCAACACTCACACTCACACATATACTCTCAATTCAGCTCAAAGGAGGCAAATTGTTCTTGTTTAGACTCAATGAAGCTCAGCCCAACACCAATGGGTCAAATAGTTTACACAGTATTGAGGAAATACACCAGATACAACCACAAAGTTAAGCAGAGGCTTCACTCACCGGAGAAGATTACACAAAAAAACAGCAGAAAATCTGTGAGGAATTTGGCAAGATGGACAGCGCCATTGCGTCCGAAACGCCCCAAAACCCCAATCTACAATGTCAAAGTGCTCAAATCCAACCTCAGATGAGCAGTTTAGGGCCAAAAAATGCTCCAAAAACAGCAAAAACACACTTGCGGCTGTTCCTCCTCTCTTCTCCACGTTTTTTCTGGTCTTCTCTCAGTTTTTTCAGTTCCCACACTTAGCTTTATTAGTTGGGCACCCGTGGCCTTTTAGATGACCTCAAACGGACCCCGAACAGGCCAAAAACTGACCTCGCAGTGCATAGTTGTCACCTTTTTGCATCATCCGCACACCTGGCACTCGGTTTTTCCAAATAATGCATCCCGCAACCACGTGAAGTGGCCCCAAAAAGTGGTCCTCATGATGACGTTTCTGCAAAAGTATCACAAGAAAACACCCACGTCGTGTCCATACTTCTCCGCGTGCAAGTATTGACCCCGTTCGACCTCCTGACGCCACTCGATGCCATCTAACGCACCTGCTTACCTCATTTCATCGGCCCGCGGATAGCTTCCTCGAGAAGTTTTACACGCTACCAACTCCTCCTTATTGTAGAAAAAACACAGTGGTACTGGTAATAGTGAAAATCGATGCACTATGTACACCCTGTCCTACCTGTACACATGTGGGCCCCACGTAACCACCTGGCTCTGAAAAATGGGCAATTCTTTATTTGATGCACCATGCATGTATATGTACATATGCGCAATCCCTTGCTCCAAAAAACTCCTGACATAATTTGCCCATCCCCTAGCCTGCTAGATCATTCATGATCAGCAGCAGCAAAGAGAGATATGAGACTCGCCGCATCACAGGTCTCCTCATCCCTCACCAACACTGCTTGATCCACAGACAGCTCATCTTGCTCCACCATCATCAATCTAGCATTATACAATTTAAGACGCAATCCATTTACCCTTGACTTATGTAGAACACCATTCAGATTAGCCAGCTGATATGTGCCATTTGGAAAACACTCCACTACCTTGAAAGGGCATTCCCACTTAATTTGAAACTTCTTTTGGAAGGTGTTGTCCAGCTTACTATTGTAGCGCAAAACCAAGTCATGTTTCTTGATACCCTTACTTTTGACCTTTTCATTTATCTTTGCCAAAGCCTTATCCTGCATCTGCCCATAATGCTCCAATGCGCTCATCCTATCCAATTGGACCTCTTGTAACTGCAAGAGCCTCTCTTTGAATGCATCACTAGGCAGCCCAAGCAACTTCTCTAACATCTTGACCGCAGGCAACTCTACCTCCACAGGCAATAGTACTTCCTTTCCATACACCAAATGAAATGGAGTAAACCCTGTACCTGTCTTCACCGAAGTACGGTAAGCCCATAATGCACTAGGCAATTCCAAATCCCAATTCTTTCCTTGGTGCTCTATCACTTTAGGAAGAATTTGTACCAACTCACCATTGAATCTTTCATTTAAGCCATTACACTGCGGGTAATAAGGAGTGGTATGCTGGTGCCTCATCTTCATCTTTGTGCATAAGAAGTCTAGCAGTTTAGCTCTAAATCCTGGCCCGTTATTTGAAAGTAGCTCTAATGGCACCCCAAACTTGCAACATATTTCATCATACACAAATTTTGCCACATCCTTTGCAGTGATCTGTTTTACTGCTATAGCCTCTGCCCATCTAGAGAGATAGTCCACTGCCGTCAAAATATAGCTTTTGCCCCTGCTTGTGATAGGTAACGGGCCTATTGCATCAATCCCCCACTTTTCAAACACATCAAATGCCATAATGGTTTTTCGTAGCTCTGGCTTCCGCACTCTCTTCCCAAATGCTTGACACCTATTGCAAGACCTACACCAATGGTGAACATCCTTGTGCAAACTAGGCCATACATACCCCTCTTGCAAAATCTTATGCAAGGTGATCTTTAGAGCAAAATGGCCACCATATGCGCCTTCGTGATTCTCTTCCAACACTCTGTAAAGCTCCTCCCGCCAAGGTACATGTCTCAACACGAGATCAGCCCCTTCCATGTATAAGACATCACCAATCAATTTGTACATGTATGCTCTACGCACAAAGCTTCCATTTGCTCTTGACCCATCCTTCTTAGCCTTTGCCGCACTGGCTTAGCACCTTCTTTCAGCTCTATATGCATCTCTTCGCCCTTGAACCCTCTGATCTCTTCATATGAAGTAATGAAAAAATCAGGAAAACTAGCCAGCATGTGCAAATATATATCCTTCTACATAGCTGAGAGGTCTCCACTGATCATTTGTGTCATTAATTCCTGCTTCTTTGACAACTCAACCTTGGTTTGCATCAGCCCTTCAATCACTTCATAAGGCCCTTCACTTTCATCTTCAACCTCATTCACAAATGCAACTAAACCAAACTCCTGGATTTCTTTGTCCATCAAAAGAAATGCAACATCAGCATCCTCATCACTGTTGGTAGTGCTATCACTATCCTCATCTGTCACCGTGGAATAGTCTTCATCACTAGACTCATCCTCATCTTCATAAAGCTCCTCTAATCGTTTCCTTGTGTCCATATTATAAAGCTTCTTGGTACCTGTCTTTCCATAGAGGCTAATCGTACCATGTCGCCAATCTTGAACAGCTCCCACTGCACGTAACCATGGTCTACCCAGTATAGTAGGATATGCTCCCAACCCTGCTGGCATCACATGAAAATCAACCACTGCCTTTGCATCATATGCCTCCACTTCTAAGCTCTTTACAACACCCAAGCATTTTACTTTTTGATGGTTTGCCAATCTGATCCGAAAACCTGACACCCCAGCCACTGTGAGACCCATCTTCTCAACTCATGAGTGTGTTATGACGCATATTTGGGCTCCACCATCCACATAACCTTGTCCCAAATTTTTCCTTTTATGCCACACATCTACTATTGGAAAAATGTCTGGTAGCTCATCCATTGCCAACACCTTTATTGAACCTCTCTCTAGCTCTTTCTCCATTGGGTTAACCATCCTCTTCCACTGTCGCTTTAGCTTAGGCACCATCTCTATAAGCTGCCCAAAAGTAACATCTGCCTTCCTGCTCGTCAGGTCCTCCTTCAAGTCATAGCTTAATTGCCCATCCCCTAGTGGAAAATCTGAAACATGAAACTTGCGACGAGCTCTCCTTTTCCTCTTGGCCTTGACATCCTCGCCTTCATGGCTCTTTCCTTTCTTCTTACTAGGACCTGAGGCACTTCTTCCTTCCTTATCCTCTGTGTTCCTCTTCCCAATAGGCATCACTAATGTATCCTCTAGCTTTGATGCCTTCTCCAAGGTGACTACACTTAGCACTTTTGTCTTTCCCTTTTTCTCCTGGGTTAATCCACTGGTTCCTTCATCTCCCTTAATTTCGATGCCATAATCATTTGACCTAGTTAACACCTGTCTTGGCAATGGATACATGTCTCCCCCCATCCTTGGTGGCTTATCACATTGCGGGCTAATGTGACCCAACTTTCCACAATTGTAACATGTGGGCGTCTGCCTCGAAAACCTACCATTGCTTTGTCCAACACCATTCCTAGGTCTCTCTTCACCTCCTGGCTGATTTGCATACCTCCCTCGACCTCGATTATTTCCCACTTGACCTAGCATGTTTAGGCTGAGATTCTTCATCAAATCTACCACTTGCCTCATGTCTTGCCTTAGCCCATCATCTTGCACCGATGTAGTGACCACTGCTGGCATAACCTGAGTAGTAACAGGAACCACTGGTTCGTGATGAACCCCTGACATGCGACCTTGTAAAGACTCTATAGGCTGAAATTCAGACCTCATGGGCAAAGACTCCACCCCTAACTGGCTCATTTTCCTCAAGTTCCACTCTTTGTTCCTTGCTACCTCTAGTGCATCTTCATATGTCCTAGGGTTCTTTAGCTCCACTCTCCAATGTATATTCTCCCAAAGACCAGCCAAGAACCTGTCCTTCTTCATCATGTCAGGCGGGGGTACCTGTGGTGCTAAGGCCTTGCACATTCGCTCCCATGCCAATGAAAACTTATGTATGTACGCATCTACTGGCTCACCTTCCTTTTGCACCAAAGCCTGTACTTCTTGCCACACTTTGTCAGGATCTTCTATCTGTACAAACTCCACTTCCAACCCATGTCGTAGATTGTCCCAACTCAACCTTACAGGTGGATCAGCCACACGCAACTCCTCTTCAAATGCTTTAGACCAAACTCGTGCATCACTCTTCAAACAAATTTGGAGAAGGCGTAACATCTGCGCAGGGTCATGAATCTGGTTGCTAATGCAGGCAACCTCCATCTTTTCCAAAAATTCTTCCACATCTTCATCACTTCTTCCATGAAACTCCGGATAAGAGAAAGCCATGGCTACCCAAGTTATAATGCTTTGAGAACCCCTTCGAACACACGTGTAAGAACCCAAAACTTCTCACTACCCAATCCCCAGAAACTTCAATGGAGCTCAACTTTAGATAAGGACAAACACATGCACATCAAATGAGTTTTCATAGTTGATCATCGGAATTACAAGAGGCAAAGGACATTCTAAGATCTCTCGTAATCTTCTTGGCCCGAACATAAAGACTATGCGCTGCTGGAAAAAGTCTTCCTGGACACATGAACATTTATCTGGATTCTTTGAGTTAAATGAAATGGAGTGAATTGAGGGCCATTTTGATCATCCATTAAAGCCAACCATGAAGCTCCCAAGAAGGCACACCTGACTTAACCTTTGATTTTGCCAAAATTTCAGCAGCATAACAGCAGAAATGGCTCAAAATACCAAAAAACCATCCATCATAACTTGGAAACATTTTGGCAAAGTTTCCCCAGAAATAGAGCAGTAGGAACCCAAAATATAGACTGTATATGTATGCATAAACTGTCAACAATAGAACACGAGCATCAAGTAGGACTCACTAGTACATAGCCTATGGCGAGGTCACAAAAAGGGTGCTCCAGCTACCTGTATCACCGAAAGGATCTCCACATTTGAGAATCCCCCAGCTCAATAAAAACCTCACGCTATCGACCCTCACACGAAGGCTAATGCAAATCGCGTATAGTCAAGTCTCAGAAATGACTATCTTCCAGACCAAGTCTCAGAAATGGTTGGGACTGCCAAATACAACCAAGTATGGCTCCACAAATGCGTACAATGGCAGTTTTCACAAGTAACGTACAATCCAGCAGACAATGCGCTCAAATAGGCGCCAAGTGATGCATACCCACAACAACAGCAAGTGACATCACTGCTAGTATATCACTGTACTCCAGCTACCTGTGCCTGTGTGAATCACCTGTACCTGTACCTGTCCCTGTAACCTGTAGTTTGCAACCTGTAATCCTGAATCTCGAAGCTTGAAGCTCGAAGCAAAAGGTACTCGAAGAAGATCCTCCGTGGAGGCACCAAAAGAATGTGAGCGGGATGGAAACACACACAACGCCTCTATAATGACCCGACAGACACTCTTGGGATGATACACACACACATTATGGGGCACCACTCGGCTTACACAACCAGCCTGGCCGAGACAGGAAACACACAGACGGAGTGAGAAGAGAGAGATTTCCCACTTGCCCACTCAACACTCACACATACACACTCACACACACACTCTCAATTCAGCTCAAAGGAGGCAAATTGTTCTTGTTTAGACTCAATGAAGCTCAGCCCAACACCAATGGGTCAAATAGTTTACACAGTATTGAGGAAATACACCAAATACAACCACAAAGTTAAGCAGAGACTTCACTCACCGGAGAAGATTACACAGAAAAATAGCAGAAAATCTATGAGGAATTTGGCAAAATGGACAGCGCCATTGCGTCTGGAACCCCCCAAAACCCCAATCTACAATGTCAAAGTGCTCAAATCCGACCTCGGATGAGCAGTTTAGGGCCAAAAAATGCTTCAAAAACAACAAAAACACACTTGCAGATGTTCCTCCTCTCTTCTCCACGTTTTTTCTGGTCTTCTCTCAGTTTTTTCAGTTCCCACACTTAGCTTTATTAGTTGGGCACCCGTGGCCTTTTAGATGGCCTCAAACGGATCCCGAACAGGCCAAAAACTGACCTCGCAGTGCATAGTTGTCACCTTTTTGCATCATCCGCACACCTGGCACTCGGTTTTTCCAAATAATGCATCCCGCAACCACGTGAAGTGGCCCCAAAAATTGGTCCTCATGATGACCTTCTGCATAAGTATCACAAGAAAACACCCACGTCGTGTCCATACTTCTCCGCGTGCAAGTATTGACCCCGTTCGACCTCCTGACGCCACTCGATGCCATCTGATGCACCTGCTTACCTCATGTCGTCGGCCCGCGGATACCTTTCTCAAGAAGTTTTACGTGCTACCAACTCCTCCTTATTGTAGAAAAAACACAGTTGTATTGGTAATAGTGAAAATCGATGCACTATGTACACCCTGTCCTACCTGTACACATGTGGGCCCCACGTAACCACCTGGGTCTGAAAAATGGGCAATTCTTTATTTGATGCACCATGCATGTATATGTACATATGCGCAATCCCTTGCTCCAAAAAACTCCTGACAACATTATTTTTAGTTTTTCATGATTTTTACTGTTTTTTAGTGAAAAGCGAATCCGCTTTCTTATTCAGTGGACAAGGGGAACCCTTGGTTCAATTTTTTTAAAAAATTGATCTTTAAAAAAAAAAGTTATTATGCTTTTCGACGGTTTTGAAAAACAATGTGCTTTTTAGGATCACCTAAACATAAAAAATTAATTTTAGTCTCCGTCGGATTTAAAAATGATCACTCGAAGCAAAAACTGGACCAAACGGTATTTTTACAGGATTTTTTTTATTAAAAAAACGTTACCATAAATACGTCGGTGCAGTACGGGAAAGTATTAATTATGTCGGGATATTACGGTGCGGCATAGTCTAGCTAAGGT
This sequence comes from Adiantum capillus-veneris, assembly GCF_014529385.1. Classification (NCBI taxonomy): domain Eukaryota; kingdom Viridiplantae; phylum Streptophyta; class Polypodiopsida; order Polypodiales; family Pteridaceae; genus Adiantum; species Adiantum capillus-veneris. The sequence continues at coordinate 29,404,156 of NC_140935.1, forward strand.
TCCATTAGTTGGTCGGATACTATTCAATTGGCTAATTTTGCTGTAAAAATTGAATGGTAAGTGGGAAAGTTGACCACCAAAAGTAAAGGCATATTTTTAGGAAAGTTCCCAAAAGGAAGAATCTATTACTAGCTGTGAAACTAGCGCTACCTGCAGCTTGGGACACACTCCGGGTAGTTGAAAAACCTATAAATTGATACACACCTCAGTTTTCAGTGTCGTTTGTTGCGTCTACTACCGCAAGGCTATACATACCTATTATATGGAGTGGTGCAAGCTCTTGATCACCATCTCCATAAACTCTTCTCTCTCGTATACAGGAGGAAGAAGAAGAAGGATATCCTCTCTCTACTTGCTTACTATCTCCTCTCTCATTTCACGATGTACGCGCTCTTCGGAAGCTCTCGTGGTAAAAACCTCTACATAGCTCTCATTATGACTCTCTTGCAACAAAGCAAGAAGCCTTTAGACAGCCCCTAATCGATTCTAAAGCACAGTGAGAAGCTCTAAACTCCATAGCCATCATCATCTCTCTCTATGTCGTTTTTTTGAGTAGTCACCCTCGGTGATTATTTTTTCGTATACGAGTACATGTATGGATTAACCGAGTACGTATGAAGTTGTCCCATTATTGTTTCATCATGTTTAACATGCTGATTTATGCACATGATACGTTTATGATCACATGCGTACATAAAAAGTGCTTTTTATTTCGCATCATTTTTAGAACATTTTCTCGCTTTGGTGTCATGTGAAAATCACGCACGAGCTAAGAGATATGGTCAAAAAAACAGCTTGATGCCCACTACACAACCAAATTTTTTGACTCTAGGCTCCTTGGAGAACCACTATATAGATTCACCAGATGGAAAAACCCACTTAACCAATTGAAAAACTTGATGATAAATGTATTTACGTCTTCGTTATCACCTCGGGGATGCAAGTTATTAATCGTTTCATAATCAATTTTACCTACGCAGGTAGGGGTGCTACCAAGGGGGAGTACCATATGACATCGTGAGTTAACCGAGTTGTTTATGTATGATTTATGATTTATTTTGGTGAGTTGATTTTAATTATTAGATACCCATAAACTTATGTGAGGGTATATGGTTAGACAACCAGAACCGTATAGGTAGATATGATTAAAGTGACTTTCCTTTTGGGTTACCATTTGTTGTGTAAGTACCATATGGGTGAAGTGATGTGATAGAGTGCTAGTCTATATTATGGAGTAGATCTTGATGCATTGGTTTGAGGTCAAATACTTTTATTTGAATATTATACATGCTCCCAAAAATGTCAAAAAGTTGTTTTTTGCATATGTGTGAGGTTATGGTTTATGGTTGATCTAAAGGTCGGAGCTATTTTGCATCATGTTTATGGTGATGTAATGTTATCATATGATGTATGGAAATTTATGGATTGATATGGATGCCTCATATGCATGGTTGTGACAACTTTTCACTTTTCTAGGTCAAAAGTAGCTCTATGTGCCAGAGAGGTAAAGTGCAGATGTGATGCATCAACTTCGCATAGTTAGATGTTGTCAAAATTGGATTTCTATATCATGATTAGTTTCTAGTCGAACTCTTTTTACGCATGAAAGAATCATGTCTTAGGGTCATATGTGTGTGGACTCCGATTGACTGCAGAGGATATGTCAAACTCCAAGTGTGGGAGTGGTTCAGTGTGATTATGATTTGCGGTTAAGAGCTGAGATTCCCTCATGGATTATGGTTGTGATTGTATGGTGGAAGCCGGTGTGGCTCATGGTTTTTTTTTTGGATATGGTTATGATGCTGAAATGCTGCCGAAAGTTTTGCAGCCATGTTATGTTCTAAAGTGGTTATGTAGGATTGGTTGTGCCTCACCCAAACGTAGCTCAAGTTATCAATGGTGGGTAAGTGTAAGAAGCTAACAGCCAGATATTTTGGACCTTTTGTAATCACAAAGAGAATTAATGATCAAGCTTACAGACTCTTATTACCACCACACATAAAAGTGTATGATGTCTTTCACGTCAGATTACTCAAGAAGTATGTATCTGATCCGCAACACATTCTTAATGATTCTCTATTATCTACCTCTATCGATGGAACTTTTGAAGTATATCCCCAAATGATACTTCAGAGTAGAACTAAGCCTCTACATAATCGGATCATTATTGACCACCTTGTTAAATGGTCAACGTATCCTTAGGAATATGCCACTAAGGAACGTGATGATGTAATGAGACTGAATTATCCAGATTTCATGTCGAGGTGAGGACACCTCCAGATTTTCAAGTGTGGGAGAATGTAATATTCCCAATTTTTGGGTCTCTTTTAAAAATAAAAAAATTAGCTTTCAATATCTATTTTGTCAAGTTTTGATTTAAGATGCTTGATTGACAATATTGTAAGGTTCTAAAGTAAAAATCAATGTTGTTTTCATGTTCCAATAGGTTAGACGGATGTTTGGTTCAATTTCGGAAAAAATCGCTATTTTTAGCTTTTTCACGTTTTTTATGATTTTAAGTGCTTTTTTGCAAAAACAAGATCGGATCCTTAATCTACATATTCCGAGGAAGCTATAGTTCAATTTTGTAAAAATATGCTTTTTGAGTGTATTTCGCGTTATTTTTATCTTTTCATGATTTTTAGTATTTTTTACTGAAAATGAGTCTGCTTTCTTAATCCAGTGGATAAGGGAACCCCGTGGTTCAATTTTAGAAAATTTTTCTTTTTACGCTATTTTTAGCTTGGTGCTTTTTGGTGTTTTTGAAAAGCAATATGCTTTTTAGGATGACATAAACATAAAAATGTTACTTTTAGTCTCCATTGGATTTAAAATGATCACCTGGAGCAAAAACAGGTCCAAATGGGATATTTACAAGAATTTTTTTTATAAAAAGCGTTACCGTAAATACGTCAGGGTAGTATGAGAAAGTCATAATTATGTCGTGACATTACGGTGTGGCATAGTTTAGCTAAGGTTCCATTAGTTGGCCGGATACTATTCAATTGGCCAATTTTGCTGTAAAAATTATATGGTAAGTGGAAAAGTTGACCACCAAAAGCAAAGGTATATTTTTAGGAAAGTTCTCAAAAGCAAGAAGCTATTCCCAGCTGTGACACTAGCGCTACCTTCAGCTTTGGGCACACTCCGGGCATTTGAAAAACCTATAAATTGGCATAGACACCTCAATTTTCAATGCCATCTATTGCGTCTACTACCGCAAGGCTATATGTACCTATTATACGGAGTGGTGCAAGCTCTTCATACCATCTCCATAAGCTCTTATCTCTCATATACGGGAAGAATAAGAAGAAGAAGAAGAAGAAGAAGAAGAAGAAGCAAGATATTCTCTCTCAACTTACTATCTCTTATGTCGTTTCACGGTGTACGCGCTCTTAGGAAGCTTTCATGGTGAAAACCTCTATGTAGCTCACATCACCGCTCTCTTGCCGCAAAGCACGAAGCCTTTCGACAGCCCCTAATTGATTCTAAAGCACGGTGAGAAGCTCTAAACTCCATAGCAATCATCATCTCTCTTTCTATGTCGTTTTTCTGAGTAGTCACCCTCTCGATGATTGTTTTTTCGTATATATGAGTGCATCTATGGATTAACCAAGTACGTATGAAGTTGCCCATGATTATTTCAGCATGTTTAACACTCTGATTTATGCACATGATGCGTTTATGATCACGTGCGTGTATAAAAAGCGCTTTTCGTTTCACATCATAGAGACGGTAGGAATACTGTTTTGGCTATAACTCACAACCGTTATGAATCAGTTTGAACCCTATATACCAAAGATAAAACTCATCATTTATAACATTTTCTCTTTTTGGTGTCATCTAAAAATCATGCACGAGCTAAGAGATATCGTCAAAAGATAACTTGTTGCCCACTGCACAACCAAATTTTTTGACTCCATGCTCCTTGGAGAACCACTATATAGATTCACCAAATAGTCAAACCCACTTAACCAATTGAAAAGCTTTATGAAACTTGATGATAAATGTATTTAGGTCTCCTTTTTTACATGAGGAATGCGAGTTATTAATCGTTCCATAACCGATTTTACCTACACGGGTAAGGGTTCTACCAAGGGGGAGTACCATATGACATCCTGACTTAACCGAGCTGTTTATGTATGATTTATGGTTTGTTTTGGTGAGTTGATTTCAGTTATTAGATGCCCATAAACTTATGTGAGGGTATATGGTTAGACAACCCGAACCGTATAGGTAGATATTATTAGAGTGGCTTTCTTTTTGCATTATCGTTTGTTGTGAAAGAAAAATATGGGTAAAGTAATATAATAGAGTGCTAGTCTATATTATGGAGCAGAGCTTGATGCATTGTTTTGAGGTCAAATACTTTCATTTGCATGTTATACATGCTCCCGAAAATATCAAAAAGTTATTTTTTGCATATGTGTGAAGTTATGTTTATGGTTGACCTAAAGGTCGGAGCTGGTTTGCATCATGTATATGGTGATGGAATGTTATCATATAATGTATAGAAATTTATGGATTGATGTGCATGGTTAGGATTGCTTTCCACCTTTCTAGGTCGAAACTAACTCTATGTGCTAGGGAGGTAAAGTGCAGATGTGATGCATCAACTTTGCATGGTTGGATTTTGTCAAAATTGGGTTTTTATATCATGATTAGTTGCTGATTGGAGTCTTTTTATGCATGAAAAAATCATGTCTTAAGAGTCATATGTGTGTGGAGTCCGATTGACTACAAAGGATATGTCAAACTCCAAGTGTGGAAGTTGGTTCAGTGTGATTATGATTTGTGGTTAAGGGTTGAGATTCCCTCATGGATTATGGTTGTGATTGTATGGTGTAAGCCGATGTGGCTCATGGTTTTTTTTTCTGGATATGGTTATGCTGCTAAAATTTTTGGAGCCTTGTTATGTTCTAAAGTGGTTATGCTGGATTGGTTGTGCCTCACCCAAGTTGGGTGGAGTGCTCACCCGTGTGTTGTGATTGGATTATGGTTTATTTTTGGGATTGGATCATGAAGTGATCTAGATGGTTTATCGTGGACGTGTAAGGGTATAGACCCTGTATAGTCTAATTGCTTGGAAAGATTGTTTGTGCATATAGAAAGTGCCATTGTGATTGGACTAACATGTTATGTTTCTCATGGCAGTGTTACCATATACATATGGTAGTGATGTGTGTGAACACACTTAGGATCACTGGGGTATTTTTTCCCTCTTTAGAAGGTTTTTTCCCCATGCATTGTATATACGCCCATTCATTCTACGGCTATCTATCTTTCCATTGCATACTACATAATACACTCTCTATTGTGGACCTTGAGCTTCCTTTATCTTCTCCAAGCTGTGTGCATTTCCCTGCAACCCTAATTTCAGAAATTAGTATCAAAGCAGGTTGCTTCCTCCCAAGCTTAGTCGCCCAACAGCTCCAGCACACGCCTGCTCACTTTCTCCAATTTCAGGAGCTTTGGCTAGCATTCGCAGGTCGATAAAAGTTTTGAGATTTAGATTTTTGGTTTGGGCTCAGATTTTTTATTCGGGGCTCATATTTTTTATTCGGACTCATTTCAGCCTTTGTTTCCACTACAAGCAATACTGCACATGCTATTTTGTCATTTTGTGCAGAATTTTTGTCAGTCCCGTTTTCTGCATAACTGGTCCCTTACAGTCTTCTACGGTTCATGCTATATAGCATGTATTGTTCTCGGTTCATTTATCCTCTTTTCGAGCAGTTTTCACATTAGGTGTAGCATTTACCATGGCCTGACAACAACACAGATGTGCTCAAGATGTTTGCTGCTGAGAACAGATTGGATGGGGACAATTACCCTATTGGGCTTACATGATGCAGCATGGTCTTGTGTCAAAGGGTGTCTAGAATATTATGCAGGGCATTGATGTACGTCCTAGTTCTGAGGATGTAGGAGATGTTGAGGATATTGCTGGTCTTGCTGCAAGGATTGCTACTGTTAGAGTTGTTTTGCCTACAGCTGAGCAAGCTCGTTGGGATGTAAAGGATGAGCAGGCTCATGCATTGATTGCATTATCTGTGAAGTGCACCATTACTCCTCACATTCATTCAACAAAATCTACAAAACAGGCTTGGGATATTCTGGTTGGTCTTTACGCAATGGTCTTTATGCAAGCCGCAATGAGACAAAAATTGCATTGTTGCGTAAAGAGCTGGAGTCAAAGATTATGCATGAGGAAGATGATATGGACACTTTCCTTGCTGGTGTCAAGGATATCAATGATCAACTTATTTCTGCAGGTGAAGTCATTTCAGATAGTTTCCTTGTGCAGACTGTTCTTAATGACTTACCAGACTTTTGCTAGTACTTGGAGACTTATGATCCAAGGAAATCCTAAAGTTGTCAAGTTTGATGCATTGTGCACATTGTTGTTGCAAGAGTCACTTTCTAGAAAAAACAGGACTAGACAGCATGCAGTTGAACAAGATTTTATTGCTTCTCAAAGAAAGGGTGGTAACAACAATGCAACCTTCTTACGGTTCTTCTACGAGTGGAAAATCACATGTTCCTAATGCTTCAACTGGAAGCAATTTATGGAAATTCTAGTGATAAGGGAAAAAAGAAGATGTGTTGCCATTATTGTAAAATTAATGATCACTTGATCAAGCAGTGTCCTAAGTTGAAGGCCAAAGAGGCTAAGAAGAAAGAGGGTGGTTCCTCTACAAATGTTGGTTCCACTATAAATGCAGCCATTGTTAAGTCTTTTGTGAAAGGAGACTATGATGCTGATGTTGATGCAGAATGGGCTTTTAATACAGAGTGCACTTACAATCCTGTTGTCCATGATGCATGCATGTCAGTTGTTGCAGATTCATATGTGTGGTATTTCGATAGTGGTGCTACAAAGCACATTACCTCACATCGTGAATTGTTCACCTCTCTCGAGTTTGTCTCTCATGGGAATTCAGTCACTTGTGCCAACAATGCTTCTTATCCGGTTCAGGGAGTTGGAAAGATTGCACTTACAGCTACAAATGGTAGTTCTTTCACAATGTTGATGCGCTTTATGTACCTAGGATCAAGAAGGATCTTTTGTCTGTATTTGCACTTGCTAAACTTGGACTTGTAGTCAAATTTGTGAATGACAGATGTACAATTCATGATCTAAGTTTTGGTGATGAAATTATTGCATTTGGCCTTTTGTGCCATGGGCTCTATAAGCTCACTTTGTATGACAATTGTGGACAAAAATTTGCAAATGCAGTTGCAAATTCAAGGACTGTTTCAGATGCAAAACTGTGCATACATGTTTTGGGCATCCGAATTTTGTCAGTTTGCTGCGTTTGCAAAAATTTGATATGGTTGCTTCTTTGCCACCTCTTGAAGCACCCGTCAAACATGTTTGTGAAGGCTATATTGTGGGTTAGATGCAGCATTCTAAGTTTCCAAAGGATGGGTCAGCTAGGGCCACATGCAGCTTGCGCATAGTGATGTTTGTGGGCCCATACAAACTCTGTCCTTGGACAATTACCTTTAGTTTGTGCATAGTGATGTGGATGGGTGGACCGGTCGATCCCTATACAGGGCCTGATGCTCTGCAAGTTATTTTGTCATAAACTTTTTGATGTTATGGTATATCCATATTTTGTCATTGCATTAATACATGGTTGCCTGTTTAATTTAGATGGGGCATTTAAAGTTTCTCTGTTGTCATTCTCTCACATCTCTGTGCACTCTATTTCATTGTCTATTATATTCTCTCTCTCTCTCTCTCTCTCTCTCTCTCTCTCTCTCTCTCTCTCTCTCTCTCTCTCTCTCTATGTGTGTGTGTGTGTGTGTGTGTGTGTGCAACGCGGTGTACACATATATTCGCCCTCCACAATATTATATTTTTCTTGAGTACGCTTTCATTCATAACACCCATTTAGAAGTAGCACTAATCGCTAGGTGCCTCTGGATGCAGTCCTCGGCTCATGGCCTAAACTCCATGCTTAGTTGGACGCTGAGAACTCCTCCCCTATGCAAACGCTTACGTAACTCTGATGTATATTGAAAATTGTATAAAGGTGTAAATTGTATATTTTGTGCATAAACCCCCGGGGAGTGGTATCTCCCACTTGGTATCAGAGCCAATGCTTAAGGTTATGGGGATAGCCTAAAGCTTGATACTAGTCGGGTTAGTTATGCATCGTGCATGCATTCAGGCATGCTGTTTGTGAAAGGATATTGTATTCATGATGCATCTATAAGTGACATTGGTTGGTGGTACTTTTAGCATGCCAGGAAGCACAACTTGTTGAAAGAGTGTTGACCGTATTAAACCCGCCCGTCACCAAGAACCCTTTTGTCAGTTCTTTATCTACATTGACGACAATCTAAGAGATTGGTTTGCCAACCTCAGGCTACTTCAACTCAAAATATGGTTAGGCATAGAAGACATGTTCTACTACTTGGCAATGCGCTCCTAAATGTTAAGGATTGTTGAAGTTGCTAACAAGTTTGAAGCTCTTACAACTGTCATAGGGAAAGAAAAACTAGAAGATAACTATAGACAATGTTGTTACGTGGGAGGTCTGAGAGAATATCCTGTCATGAGAGTTAAAAGAATATTTGGAGAATTAGCTCCGAGACACCCATAATATTGTAATGAAGTCATAGAAATCAAACTTTGATGAATAAAAGAAACATAGACTTAGTTTTGGATCACATATGTACTAAGTTCTCTCTCTCCTTGTCTTATTTTTAGATGAAACTTCTTGTCTAGATGAACTCCCAAGTGATTTTGCACAATGGGTCTTTTTCAATTATGCGGTTGGATTCAGTTTCCATGGTGGGATTGAATTTATATGTTGAAGCTCAGCATGAACATCAAACACAAGTGCCTAATAGATTTATGACCAATCCACAGCTTTGGGTAAAGGAAAAGATCCAAGAAGGTGATGTTAAAGCGCAAGGATATGTTCTTTACCTTAACATATGTTCTCTTTTCGATATACCGTGTCATGAACTCATACTTAGTAAGAAGGAACTCATGTTAAGATACAACTTTTGTGAAAATGTCATAATTAGAGTATGAAAGAAGTCAAATGGCAGCAATCAATTCTATTATGTACCCCAAGAATGGTTCAATAGAGTCTATGGACCTATTCTCAAAAACACCCTCACAATGTCACCATTATTTTTTATGACTACGAGAAGTCCAGGTGCATTAGTGACTGTCCAAGCACAACCAGTGGCAGTGAGCTCGAGTTTTCTATAGAGGTGATGTAAATGAACGGCATGCTCATGTAAAACTGCTTTGATGGATTACCACCCATGGATGTATCACGAGAAGAGAAATGATACGAAAAGAAAGATGTGAATTTTAACGCACAAGTTGAAGTGCTAAACTTTGATACTCAATATGTGAACAAGTATAGGAATAGAACCTTGGTTGTAGGAACCAAGAATTGGTTCATAGGACCCTTTCGTATTTATGTATCTCCCTAGAAACGCTATGTACCTTTTTGGTCTTTTGTGGTTATAAAAATTTGATTTTGGTATAGCACATATTATTTTGAGAATATAATACTGAGTTTGATTCTTGGTTTTATCATTCTAACTAACTTGATTGATGGGGTGTGTGTGTAGATGACTGACACCTTATTTTGAGGGATATGGGAGTATATACTCTCTTGCCTTATGGTGGAGGAGCATTTCCAAACTGGAGTGGAAGTGCAAAGGCTTGTCACTACCATGCATAATGGGGAACAGAAGAAAAGTTTGATGTCTATAGATTGTATTGTACCTAATACATTCCGAGCTTGGTACCATTATGCTGCAAGAAATCCCTAGTTTAGACCACCTTGTTAGGAAATAAGACGTAGCCGCCCTTGTGCGAATAAGTCCAAATCGGACCCTCCAATCCGCCCATGTGTGGCCGCCCTTGAGAAGACAAGTCCGCTTTTGAATTCGGCCACCGGCCATTGACTTCCAACCACCGGCCACCGGCCATTGACTTCCGACCACCGGCCATCGGCCATTGACTACCGGCCACCGGCCAACCGACCGGTTGTTTTCCGACCACTTTCCGGCCGCCGTCCGGCCATAATATTCCGGCGGAAACAAAAAGTCTCGGAGGCCTCCGCCCCCGAGGCCTTTAAAGTTGCCCCTGATTCTTGTCCGTGAAAATTTTGGTTTCCAGTGAGTGATTTTCCTTCACGCACGATGGCTTCTCCTCATAATGGGGGCCTTACAAATGTGCGCTTTTACCATAGAAAATTACAAGGGTAAATCAGGCTCCATACTTAACAATCTCCCACTTGGACACTGATCTCCAAACCAAACCTGTGACTGCTTTCCATTCTGGCTTCTTATCCTTGAATGCCGATTGAAGATGAGCAAAAGCTCAACTTCTCCTTGTTGACCACCTTTGTAAACATGTCTGCAGGATTTTCACTTGTATGCACCTTTCCTAGCTTTAGTTGTCCCTCTTTCAAAACAGTGCGTATGAAGTGATATCTCACCTCAATGTGCTTTGTCCTTGAATGAAAGGCTGAGTTCTTCACAAGATGGATAGCGCTTTGGCTATCACTGTACAAGACACAATTGTCTTGTTTGAATCCAAGCTCTTCTAAGAATCTGTGAAGCCACAGAATTTCTTTGCTTGCCTCCGTCATTGCTACATACTCTACTTCCGTGGTAGAAAGTGAAACCACTTTCTGCAACTTTCAAGCCCAGCTTACTGTTGTGCCTCCAACCGTGAACACATAGCCAGTAGTGCTCCTTCGAGTATCTTTGTCACCTGCCATATCTGCATCAGCATACCCTTCTAGAAAAATATCAGTTTCTCTAAAATACAAAGCATTTGTTGTTGTCCCTTTTAGATACCTAAGTATCCACTTCACAGCTTGCCAATGCTCTTTACCTGGGTTGTCCATGAACCTACTCACAACTCCCACTGCATGTGCAATGTCTGGCCTTGTCCAGACCATAGCATACATTAGAGAGCCTACCGCTACAGCATATGGAACTTTAGACATATAGGCTATCTCCTCTTGTGTCTTTGGACACATATCCTTCGTTAGTTCAAAATGACCAGCCAAAGGTGTAGAAACTGGTTTTGCATTTTGCATTGCAAACCTTTCTAGTACCTTCTTGATGTAATCTTCTTGAGATAGCTTTATTGTCTTCTTCGTCCTGTCCCTTGATATTTTCATACCAAGTATCCTCTTTGCAGCACCTAAATCTTTCATTGAAAAAGATTTGGACAGCTCCTCTTTTAGGTCTTTGATGTCCTGCATGTTAGCACTTGCAATCAACATGTCATCAACATACAACATTAGGATGATGAATTTCCCATCTCCCAAATTCTTTGTGTAGACGCAGTGATCCGAGTTGCATCTTGTGAATCCATGATCCAACATCCATCGATCAAACTTCAAGTACCATTGTCTTGATGCTTGCTTTAAACCATACAAGCTCTTCTTTAATCTGCAAACCATTTTCTCCTTACCTTTTACTTCATACCCCTTTGGTTGAAGCATGTAGATTTCCTCCTCTAAGTCACCATGAGGGAATGCCGTATTTACATCCATTTGCTCGAGATTTAGATCATGAGCAGCCACAAGGCTTAAGACAAGCCTAATTGAGTTCATTTTTACAACAGGAGAAAATATTTCATTGAAGTCAATACCTTTCTTTTGAGAAAAACCTTTTACCACAAGCCTAGACTTGTACCTTTTCTTCCCACCTTCTTCTTCCTTTATCTTGTACACCCATTTGTTTTGAAGTGCCCGCTTACCTTTAGGCAACTCAACCAACTCCCATGTTTGGTTGCGATGTAGTGAGTCCATCTCCACTTGCATGCTCTTCGTCCATTCTTCTTTGGATTCATGTTGCATAGCTTCTTCATATGATTCCGGCTCTCCAGAATCTGAGATCAAGAGATGTTTGAAGGAAGGAACAAACCTTTCTGGAGGTCTACTTGCTCTTGTAGATCTTCGGGGAATAGGTTGAGGCTCCTCATTTGGTTGACGTTGCTGCACATTGTCACCGTTTGCAGTCCTTGAGTCTTCACCGTCCTCAAGCTCCATGTACTCATCACCTGTTTCTTTTGTTTGTTTTCTTTCCAAGTAATCTTTGTACATATTTTGTTCGTTAAAAATTACATCCCTACTCCTTAAGATTTTACCATCTTCAGGATTCCATAGGCGATACCCAAAGTCTCCTTCTCCATAGCCAATGAAGAAACACTTTTTGGACTTTGCATCTAACTTTGATCTTAGGCTTCTATCTATGTGCATGAAAGCCTCACACCCAAACACTTTGAGAAATGCATAATTCACCGGTTTACCTGTCCATGCCTCTTCTGGAACTCTCCCATCCAATGCTGTTGAGGGTGACCGATTGATTAAGTACACAGACGTACTTACAGCTTCCGCCCAAAGCTCAAGCGGTAGGCCTGCATGTAGCCGCATGCTTCATGCTCGTTCCATGATTGTCCTGTTCATCCTTTCCGAAATCCCATTTTGTTGAGATGTCCTTGGGGTTGTCCTTTGCCTCCGAATGCCATTGCTAGCACAAAAGCTTTCAAAAGCTTGGCTGCAATATTCGCCTCCATTGTCGGATCTTAGGCATTTAACCTTGGTACCTGTTTCATTCTCCACAAAGGCTTTCCACCTTTGAAATATGGAAAATACATCGGATTTATTCTTCATGACATAAACCCATGTTTTTCTAGTCGCATCGTCTATGAATGTTACATAGTACAATGAGCCACCAAGTGATGGTGTACTTGCAGGACCCCAAACATCAGAATGAACCAACTCAAGTTTTTTATTTTTTCTTTCATTTCCTGATTTTTGAAATTTTACCCTCTTTTGTTTACCATAAACACAATCTTCACAGAACTCTAAGTCCACTTCTTTCAAACCTGGTAGAAGCTTCTTTGTTTGAAGGATTTGCATTCCTTTGGCACTCATATGCCCAAGTCGGTAGTGCCACACCGCACTGTCAACTTCTGTAGTTGCTGCACAAGCTGAAGGTTGCGTGCTAACAGTACACAAGTAAAGTGTACCGACTTTTTCACCCTTGGCAACCACCAAAGAGCCCTTTGAGATCTTCCACCGTTTGTTTCCGAATGCAATGTTGTGACCTTCATCGTCCAATTGTCTTGTAGAGATCAAATTTTTGCGAAGAGAAGGAACATGCCTAACATCTTTAAGCTTCCATTCATTTCCGTTAGCAGTTTTGACAGAAACTGTACCTTTGGCGACAATCTCACAAGCTTCATCATCTCCCAAGTATACATACCCAAAATTACCTTTGGTGTAGTCTTGGAAATGTTGCTTGTGTGGTGTCGCATGGAATGAAGCCCCGGAATCTACTATCCAGGAATTAGACACATTGTCTAATGAGAGAATTAGAGCATCTTGCTCTACTTTACCTGCCACATTGGCCTCCGATGTTGGCTTGTTGTCTTGAGACTCTGTCTCCTTCTTCTTCTTGGACCAGCAATCCTTCTTGACGTGGCCCTTCTTGCGGAAGTTCCAACATTCAAGAACTGACTTTGTGCGTGACTTGCTCCGCCTTGAGCGATCACGACCCTTTTGGTTTTTGAACCTCTCCTTAGGCCTTCCTCTTGTTTCCACTGATAGTGCAGCACTTGATGATTCTCCTGTGCTTCTCCTTCGCATTTCCTCGCTTAGGAGAACACCCACAACATCATCAAACTTAAGAGTATTTGTGCCAGAGATAGAATTACTTACAGCCATCACAAGGCCGTCCCAACTATCCGGTAGAGATGATAGTATAAGGAGAGCTCGCACTTCGTCATCGAAATTGATTTTCACTGATCGAAATTGACTTATGTTTGTGTTAAAGTCATATAGGTGTTCTGCAACTGAACCATTCTCTGCCATCTTTAGATTGAATAAGCGCTTCATAAGAAATACCTTATTGGATGCCGATGGTTTCTCGTAGAAGTCGTCAAGTGACTTCATCAAGTCCTCCGTGGTCTTCATCTCTGAAACATTGAAGGCCACCGTTGACGCCAAGCTTAACCGGATTGTTCCCAGTACCTTTCGATCAAGGACAATCCATGCTTCATCTGCCATTGTTGCGGGCTTCTTCGCAAGACCGCCTAGTGGCAAATAGAGGTCCTTCTGGTAGAGATAGTCTTCAATCTGCATCTTCCAATGTTGGTAGTTTTTGCCGTTGAACTTCTCAATCTTGAGCTTCCCTTCCTCCGCCATAACTCCCACTCAATTCAAGGAATCCTTTCCTTGAGATAATTTAGCTACGAGCAAACCTTGCTCTGATACCAGTTGTTAGAAAATAAGACGTAGCCGCCCTTGTGCGAATAAGTCCAAATCGGACCCTCCAATCCGCCCATGTGTGGCCGCCCTTGAGAAGACAAGTCCGCTTTTGAATTCAGCCACCGGCCATTGAATTCGGCCACCGGCCATTGACTTCCAACCACCGGCCACCAGCCATTGACTTCCGACCACCGGCCATCGGCCATTGACTACCGGCCACCGGCCAACCGACCGGTTGTTTTCCGACCACTTTCCGGCCGCCGTTCGGCCATAATATTCCGGCGGAAACAAAAAGTCTCGGGGGCCTCCGCCCCCGAGGCCTTTAAAGTTGCCCCTGATTCTTGTCCGTGAAAATTTTGGTTTCCAGTGAGTGATTTTCCTTCACGCACGATGGCTTCTCCTCATAATGGGGGCCTTACAAATGTGCGCTTTTACCATAGAAAATTACAAGGGTAAATCAGGCTCCATACTTAACACAACTGAGCATAAACCCTCGCGCGCCTGTTAAGAGTATCGAGTGGATACAATCTAAGTTGGGAAAGGAGATTGTTGTCACTAATCAAATATTGTACATAAATGCTTATGAACTTACCTTAAGACCGACAAAGAAAACATGGATGGCCAGAAACATACTTCCTTTAGTAATGGCTACGGGATGCTTCGACATTGTTATGTTCAATGTATGGGGTTGTCAATGAAAAAACAACGATCGACATTCCTTTAGCCTAGTACCTTGGAAGTTGTTCTTTGACTTATTTGGAAAGTCACTAATCCACACTCCTCACCATGTAAAAGTTTTATGCAATGCCTACAACAAACCCCAGTCCCTTGCAGATTGTGCAAATATACATAGCTCAATTGGGTGGGACACAACGGATGTGTTTCCAAAAGAATCTTCTTACTTCAATGACTACTTCGAGTACAAGAAGGTAATTTTTCACCCCAAAATGGGGGTATTGTAACAAACAAATCCCTTACTCAACAATGGTATGACTCACACGCCAATGAAGAAATATTTTAATCAAAGATTAAAAAGGATTATTGGGATCACCCGTTGATATACTCAAGGAATGTGATAGCTATACTCTATTAGTGGAAGGATATCACAATGGATATTATCGAGTGCATTATGTTAGAGCCATTAGAATTTATTAGAAACTTTCAAGACACTTTGTAGGGTTTTCAAAAACCCAAATTTTGTGATTTAGAAATTGGATTAAATTATTTTTTATTCTTTTTCTTATTTCTCTCTCATCTTATCTTCAACTGTGTATTTTATTTGACTTAAGAACTTTGAGCGGATTAGAATATTTTACTAAGTGTGACTTTGGTTGATATGGTGCAGTAAGTTATCATGTCCCCTAGATGAAATGCGGCTGCTACTAATGCAAATACGCCCATTGTTCCTTAACACACCATCATTGATAGAGACATCGATGCTATGCTTCGCAAGTCTCAACCTGGAAATTTTAGTGGGGAAGGCAAAGATGTAGGCAAAGTTCTTGAAGATTGGATCGAGCACATGGATGACTACTTTCATTTGGCTCATTCATCTGTAGAAAACAAGGCTATTATTGCTAAGGTCAAGCTAGAGAAAATAGCCAAGCATTGGTGGGAGACCATTGCATAGAAAACAATGTTGATCCTAATGCTGCAACTTGGGATTACCTTAAAACCCAACTCAAGAAGAACTATAAGAATAAAGTCTATCATTCAGACCGTATGGATGAGTTTCTTAATTGTACTCAAGGCACCACAGATCTGGAATCATACTATCAATATTTCTTAACCCTTGTCAACAAGTATGCTCCAGCAGGGATGACTCAAGAGGTCAAGGTAGCTCAATTCGTATCAAGGTTACATAATCCTATGAAGACTAGAATCCAAAGTCTTCGTCTTACCAATTTTGTAGATGTCCTTGATGCAAGCAAACCCATTAAAATAGAGTTATCTACTATCGAAAAGAAAAAACTAGAACCTACTCTTGTTCGTGAAATCAAGAGGCCTCGTCCTGAGGAGGAGCAAATGTCTAGAAATTCACAGCAAAGAAGAGAGAACTTATTATGTATGAAGGCCAGACATGATCATTTGTGCTACACTTGTTTTGATCCTGGTCATCAATCTAGGGATTGCCCATTTAATAATTCAAGCTTCATAGGATTGGTGGACAATTATGAACGTAGAAACTTCAATCCAAATCAAAATTTCAAGAATTTTAGACCCAGATTATCAGCAATTCAGAGGAACTTCAATCAGAAAACTCTAACCAAAACCAGAGACAGTCTCAAAACCAAGGGAATTTTAGACCAGGCAATCCACCTTTTGTTAGAAATGGACCGTCTATCAACAATAACAACAATGGAAATGTTAATTGTCAACCTCTTCTAGGAGGAGGAGGAAATCAAAACCTCAAGGAAGACCTCCAGTTAACAAAGCTCAACGGGCTAGAGGTGAAGGAAATCAGACAAACGCGTATGTTCATGTTGCAATTGAACACTAGGGAGTGAATGAATAATTTTTGATATTTCAAACCCCCAGCGGAGTATCAAGGTAACCCTTTTACCTTATTGATTGATTTAGGAAGTACACATTCTTTCATATCTCCTAAGTGCATCAAAAACCTCATTTTTCGTGAACATCCTGATACAGACCTTACAGTAGAAGTAGCTATGGGTAGGAAGGTTAAATCTTCTACTTTAGTGGGTAACTTGAATTTTGTTTTGGATGGTCACAATACTTCTGCCAATATCCAAGTCTTACCCATAAGAATCTGCGATGGAATTCTAGGAATGGATTGGCTTAAAGCCAATGATGCTCACATACATTGTAAAGACGCTTCATTGACTTTCAAAAATGACCAAAACTCTAGGGTTACAGTTACTGGAAAACGGGAAAAACCTAAGCTCAGATTAGTGAGCTTTACCAAACTTATGAAGAGTCATAGGAAGAATGAAAGGATTTACATACTTAAGCTTAATCCTAAGGAGAAGAAAATCGATTCGCTTGAATCCGAATGGATAACATAATTTGATTTTGTATTTCCCGAAGAAAATTCACAATTACCACCCAAGCGTGATGTTGATCATGCAATAGAGCTTATTCCAAGAGCTCAACCAATTGCCTGTAGACCTTACAAAAGGTCAATACCTGAATCTGCAAAACTCAAGGAGCAATTAACTCAACTCCTTGAACAAGGCTTCATTCGACCCAACGTTTCTCCATGGAGTACTCCTGTTCTCTTTAATTGAAAGAAGGATGGCACTCTACGTCTTTGTATTGATTATCATGGATTGAACCAGGTAACAGTCAAGAATAAGTATGCAATACCAAGGATTGATGAACTGCTTGATTGATTACATAGAGCTTCTATCTTCAAAAAGATTGATCTTAAGTCAGGGTATTACCAAATCTAAATCAAGGAGAAGAACGTACCAAGGATAGGATTTAATACTCATTTTGGACATTATGAATTTACAGTTATACCTTTTGGACCTACCAATGCTCCTACAACTTTTAATCGTCTTATGACCGATGTGTTTCGAGAGCATCTTGATAATTTTGTTCTTGTCTTCTTTGATGATATCCTGGTTTACTCAAGAAACAGAGAAGAACACAAACACGTGCGACGAGGACTTGAACTTCTCCGTCAAAATCAACTTTATGCCAAACATAGCAAATTCACCTTCTTCACTAACAAGGTGGAATAGTTGGTATTTATTGTATCCAAGGTCTTGGTTTAACAGGATGCTATCGTACATTTATTCAAAGCTATGCTAAGCTTGCATCTCTATTGACTACGAATGCGCATCAGAAGGCTCAAGTGTTTACTTGGAATGAAAGTGCTCAAGCTAGTTTTGAGAAACTCAAAGAAGCTTTGGTGAATGCTCCAATACTAGAGCTTCCAAACTTCTCAAAGAAATTCACTGTGCTCACTGTTGCAAGTGAACAAGCAATCGGTGGTGTTCTATCTCAAGAAGGAAAACCAATAGCTTATGAATCTCGTAAGTTACGTATACATGAGTTAAATTATTCTACACATGACTTGGAATTATTGGCTATTGTGAATGCTCTTAAAGCATGGAGACATTATCTTCTTGGAAGGAGATTTGAACTACATACCGATCATAAAAGCTTGAAGTGAATCTACACCCAACCTGACCTTAATATGCAGCAACAAAGATGGATGGAGTTGTTAAGTGAATATGATTTTGGAATCGAATATAAACCTGGGAAGAAAAATCTTATGGCCGATGTCTTAAGCAAGAAGAGTACTATAGCGGCTATTATTTACGACCTCCACTACTTCTTTCATTGACATTATTCGAGAAGGTATGACTCAGAACCCGTATTACATAAAAATCCAGTACTTGATGAACTTAAATAATCGTACAGAGAAGAAAGAGAGACAAATCAAAGGCTTCGAAGGTGATGAAATTTACTTCGGTAACCGTCTTTGTATTCCAAATCAAGGTGGAATCAAACTTCAGATATTACAGGAAGCTCATAACATACCTATAGCAGGACATCCAGGATACATTAAAACTTACTCTACTGTAAGAAAGAGTTTCTTGTGGCCAGAACTAAAGCGTGATGTGTTGAACTATGTTACAAGATTCTTAACATGTCAATGTATTAAAGCTGAACGAATTTGATACCTCGGTAAGCTTCAACCTATTGATTCTCCACAAATGAAATGGGAATGCATATCCATGGATTTTATTACAGGACTTTCTACATCTCTGGGATATGACTCTCTTTTTGTGGTTGTTGATATGCTTACAAAAATGACCATTTATTTCCAATCAAGACAACGTTTACGGCTAAGGATATAGCTCAAGTCTTCATGAAGGGTGTTTTCATGTATCATGGTTTACCTCACCAGATAATTTTTTATGGTGATGCGAAGTTCACCTCCAATTTTTTGGAAAGGTTTATGCTCAACTACATGAACCCAATTTGCCTTTAGTACTGCTTATCATCCTCAAACTGATGGGACAGACAGAAAGGAAAAATCAAATCAGTGAAGACATGTTAAGAGCTTATTGTATGCATGAGCAGAGTAAATGGACTAGATGTTTGTATTTGGTTGAATTTGCGTATAATTCCTCATTCCAACACTCAAGTGGGATGTCTCCTTTTTAAGCATTGTATGGACAAGAGTGTCTTACTCCAGTCAAATGGACTGACCCTCTCATACGAGTTCAAGCATCCAAAGAAATGTTGGATGAAATTCAACTACAAACCGATCTTATACGGCATGATATTAAGAATGCCCAAGATACGCAGAAGAGTTATGCTGACCCTAAACGATCTATCAGACTTTTTGAAGAGGGCAATATGGTATTTCTGAGAGTAAAACCCAAACATAGCTCTTAATCAATGGGTAAGTGTAAGAAGCTAAGTGCCATATATTGTAGACCTTTTGTAATCACAGAGAGAATTAATGATCAAGCTTACAGACTCTTGTTACCACCACACATAAAAGTGCATGATGTTTTTCACGTCAGCTTACTCAAGAAGTATGTACCTGATCCGCGACACATTCTTGATGATTCTCTATTATTTACCTCTATCGATGGAACTTTTAAAGTATATCCCAAAATGATACTTCGAAATAGAACTAAGCCTCTACGTTGTGAGCGGGATGAAAACACACACAGCGCCTCTATAACGACCCGACACACACTCTTGGAAAGATACACACACACACTATGGGGCACCACTCGGCTTAGACAACACACCTGGCCGAGACAGGGAACACACCTCTGGAGTGAGAGGAGAGAAACTATCCGCTTGTCCACTTCACACAGACACACACACACACACACACACACACACCCAAAAAACTCAGCTCAAAAGAGGAGAATTTCTGATGTTTAGATACAATTGAGCTTGGGCCAACACCAATGGGGCAAATAGCTCACACAATATGGGTAAAAGAAGCCAGATACAATCACAAATTGGAGAAGAAACTTCGCTCATAGGAGAAACTTACACAGAAAAACAGCAGGAAAAGAGTGAGGAATTTGGCAAAATGGACAGCGCCATCGCGTCCGGAACAGCCCAAAACCCCAGTCTACAATGTCAAAGTGCTCAAATCCGACCTCGGATGAGCAGTTTACGGCCAAAACAGGCTCCAAAATGAGCAAAAACACAGCTGCGTCTGTTCCTCCTCTCTTCTCCACGTTTTTTTTGGTCTTCTCTCTGTTTTTTCAGTTCCCACACTTAGATTTTTTAGTTGGGCACCCTTGGCCTTTTAGATGACCTCAAACGGACCCCGAACAGGCCAAAAACTGACCTCGCAGTGCATAGTTGTCACCTTTTTGCATCATTCGCACACCTGGCACTCAGCTTTTTTCCAATAATGCATCTCGCCACCACGTGAAGTGGCCCCAAAAAAAGGTCCTCATGATGACCTTTCTGCATAATTCTCACAAGCAAACACCCACGTTGTGTCCGTCCTCATCCGCGTGCAAATATTGACCTCGTTCGCCCTCCTGACGCCACTAGATGCCATCTGACGTACCTGCTGACCTCACGTCGTCGGCCCGCGGATAGCTTCCTCGAGAAGTTTTACGTGCTACCAACTCCTCCTTATTGTAGAAAAAACATACTAATACTGATAATAGTGAAAATCGCTGCACTATGTACATGATGTCCTACCTGTACAAATGTGGGCCCCACGTAACCACCTGGCTAAGGAAAATGGGCAATCCTTTATTTGATGCACCATGCATGTATATGTACATATGCGCAATCCCTTGCTCCAAAAAACTCCTGACATAATTTGCCCATCCCCTAGCCTGCTAGATCATTCATGATCAGCAGCAGCAAAGAGAGATATGAGACTCGCCGCATCGCAGGTCTCCTCATCCCTCACCAACACTCCTTGATCCACATGCAGCTCATCCTGCTCGACCATCATCAACCTGGCATGATACAACTTAAGACGCAATCCATTTACCCTTGACGTATGTAAAATCCCATCCAGGTTAGCCAACTGATATGTACCATTCGGGAAACACTCCACTACCTTGAAAGGGCCTTCCCACTTAATTTGAAACTTCTTTTGGAAGGTGTTGTCCAGTTTGCTGTTGTAGCTCAAAACCAAGTCATGTTTCTTGATACCCTTACTTTTGACCTTCTCATTTATCTTTGCCAAAGCCTTATCCTGCATCTGCCCATAATGCTCCAATGCGCTCATCCTATCCAACTGGACCTCTTGTAATTGCAAGAGCCTCTCTTTGAATGGATCACTATGCGGCCCAAGCAACTTCTATAACATCTTGACCGCAGGCAACTCTACCTCCACAGGCAATAGTGCTTCCTTTCCATACACCAAATGAAATGGAGTAAACCCTGTACCTGTCTTCACCGAAGTACGGTAAGCCCATAATGCACTAGGCAATTCCAAATCCCAATTGTTTCCTTGGTGCTCCGTCACTTTCGAAAGAATCTATACCAACTCACCATTGAATCTTTCATTTAAGCCATTACACTGTGGGTAATAAGGAGTGGTATGCTGGTGCCTAATCTTCATCTTTGTGCATAAGAAGTCTAGCAGTTTAGCTCTAAATCCTGGCCCCTTATCTGAAAGTAGCTCTAATGGCACCGCAAACTTGCAACATATTTCATCATACACAAATTTTGCCACATCCTTTGCAGTGATCTGTTTTACTGCTATAGCCTCTGCCCATCTAGAGAGATAGTCCACTGCCGTCAAGATATAGCTTTTGCCCCTGCTTGTGATAGGTAACGGGCCTATTGCATCAATCTCCCACTTTTCAAACACATCAAACGCCATAATGGTTTTTCGTAGCTCTGGCTTCAACACTCTCTTCCCAAATGCTTGACACCTATTGCAAGACCTACACCAATGGTGAACATCCTTGTGCAAACTAGGCCATACATATCCCTCTTGCAAAATCTTATGCAAGGTGATCTTTAGAGCAAAATGGCCACCACATGCGCCTTCATGATTCTCTTCCAACACTCTGTAAAGCTCCTCCCGCCAAGGTACACGTCTCAACACGAGATCAACCCCTTTCATGTATAAGACATCACCAATCAATTTGTACCTGTATGCTCTACGCACAAAGCCATACTTCTTAGACTTCTGAATCTCCTTTGGAATGATTCCTGTTAGCAAAAACTCCTCTTCTTGAGCCAAACTTTCCCGGCCATGATAAAGAGGTAAATTGGTCCTCAACACGAATAGCTCCCCAATCATGCCTTGAGCTGCTTCATGTGCCTCTCCATTTAGAGCACATTCAATGTGTTTGATGCTCCATGCTTCAAACTTTTTTAACATGCCTTTAATGCTGAAGCACATTTCCTTCAATGAGGTGTTCTTGCTCTTCCACACACCCAGCACTTGCTTCACCACTAACAAGGCATCACCTTTTATGCTCAACCTTCGAACCCCATGCTTCAAACAAATGTGTAATCCGGCTTCCAATGTAGCATATTCAGCCTCATTGTTACTATGCGCATCCAATTTGAACCCTCTCTTGCATACTAGCTTCCCCTCTGGATCATAAAGTGCTATACCCCCTGAAGCTGCATCGTGGCTCTTTCTGTATGAACCATCAAAGAACAACACATGTGCATGGCTGATCTGTGGCACTTCTTCAACTACCTTTCTCACCACCTCTTCCTTAACAATAAGGGGATTCTCCTTGTAGGTCAACAAATCAGCTAGGGTAGCCCTTGTACTATCTTCCACTAGAAAAGAGAACTCAAACTCTTGCAGCTCAATTACCCATTTCTTCACCACATTTGACATGTTAATACCATTAATTAACTGTGGCAAAAAGGCATAACTCATCAAGAAAACAAAAGGCCGTGGTAGCAAGTAATGACGAAATCGTCGACAAGCAAATATTACACTGGCCATGACTAGCTCTACTTCCGATAACTTTCTCTCCGCTACCAACTTCACTCGGCTTGCACAATACACTGGCCTCATATAATGGCTGCCCTTCCCCTTTTGCAATAGCATGGCTCCAATGGCCTTTCTCAACTACCTTTCTCACCACCTCTTCCTTAACAATAAGGGGATTCTCCTTGTAGGTCAACAAATCAGCTAGGGTAGCCCTTGTACTATCTTCCACTAGAAAAGAGAACTCAAACTCTTGCAGCTCAATTACCCATTTCTTCACCACATTTGACATGTTAATACCATTAATTAACTGTGGCAAAAAGGCATAACTCGTCAAGAAAACAAAAGGCCGTGGTAGCAAGTAATGACGAAATCGTCGACAAGCAAATATTACACTGGCCATCACTAGCTCTACTTCCGATAACTTTCTCTCCGCTACCAACTTCACTCGGCTTGCACAATACACTGGCCTCATATAATGGCTGCCCTTCCCCTTTTGCAATAGCATGGCTCCAATGGCATCATCCCCTACTGATGGATTTACATAAAAAACTTTCTCCCAATCAGGAGCCTGCATGGCTGACAACCCCCCTAACACCTCTTTCACCTCTTGAAACACTTCTTCACACTTGTCATCCCATTGCAATGGATCATGCTTTGCCACTTGTTGTAATGGATAAAGAATCTGAGAAGACAATGGAATAAACCTTGCCATGTACTTCACTTTGTGTATAAAGGTTGCCAATTGCTTCGTACTCGTAGGTGATGGAAGAAGAATAATAGACTTAACCTTATCTGGATCAGCCTCAATGCCATTTTCTGACACCATATGGCCCAATAACTTCACCCTTGGTTGTGCTAGATGACATTTCTTTGGATTTAGTTGTCCTCCACATTCATCATATCGAGCCAATACCATCTGCAGCTTCTCATGGTGATCAGCCTTACTGCTATAGACACAGAAGTCATCCATAAAAGCTTTAACACAACTACCAATGAATGGTTCCAACACCCAATTTGCTCTCTCTTGATAGAAGGAAGGTCCATTTGACAACCCAAATGGCAATACTGTGTAGCAATAGCAGCCCCATGGCGTAATAAAAGTTGTCTTTGTGCGGTCTTTAAGAGCAATCTTCAATTGAAAATAGCCTGAAAAACCATCACACACACTGTACCTCTCATAACCTGCCACTGAATCCAAGATCTGATCGATGAATGGAAGAGGATATGGGTTCTTCTTAGTGGCTGCGTTTAAGGGTTTAAAATCTACACAAATTCTCCACTTCCCATCCTTCTTTGGACTGACTACAACTGGACTCACCCAATCTGTGGTCTCCACAGGGACTATGAACCCTGCCTTCAATAACTTGTCCACCTCTACCCGCAAGGCTTCCATTTGCTCTTGACCCATCCTTCTTAGCCTTTGCCGCACTGGCTTAGCACCTTCTTTCAGCTCTATATGCATCTCTCCACCCTTGAACCCTCTGATCTCTTCATATGAAGTAATGAACAAATCAGGAAAACTAGCCAG
Source organism: Adiantum capillus-veneris (assembly GCF_014529385.1). NCBI lineage: Eukaryota > Viridiplantae > Streptophyta > Polypodiopsida > Polypodiales > Pteridaceae > Adiantum > Adiantum capillus-veneris. The sequence continues at coordinate 29,428,841 of NC_140935.1, forward strand.
CATATGCAAAAATATATCCTTCTCCATAGCTGAGAGGTCTCCACTAATCATTTGCGTCATTAATTCCTGCTTCTTTGACAACTCAACCTTGGTTTGCATCAGCCCTTCAATCACTTCATAAAGCCCTTCACTTTCATCTTCAACCTCATTCGCAAATGCAACTAAACCAATCTCCTGGATTTCTTTGTCCATCAAAAGAAATGCAACATCAGCATCCTCATCACTACTGGTAGTGCTATCACTGTCCTCATCTCTCACCGTGGAAGAGTCTTCATCACTAGACTCATCCTCATCTTCATAAAGCTCCTCTAATCGTTTCCTTGTGTCCATATTATAAAGCTTCTTGGTACCTGTCTTTCCATAGAGGCTAATCGTACCATGTCGCCAATCTTGAACGGCTCCCACTGCACGTAACCATGGTCTGCCCAGTATATAAGGATATGCTCCCAACCCTGCTGGCATCACATGAAAATCAACCACTGCCTTTGCATCATATGCCTCCACTTCTAAGCTCTTTACAACACCCAAGCATTTTACTTTTTGATGGTTTGCCAATCTGATCCGAAAACCTGACACCCCAGCCACTGTGAGACCCATCTTCTCAACGCATGAGTGTGTTATGATGCATATTTGGGCTCCGCCATCCACATAACCTTGTCCCAAATTTTTCCTTTTATGCCACACATCTACTATTGGACAAATGTCTGGTAGCTCGTCCATTGCCAACACCTTCACTGAACCTCTCTCTGGCTCTTTCTCCATTGGGTTAACCATCCTCTTCCACTGTCGCTTTAGCTTAGGCACCATCTCTATAAGCTGCCCAAAAGTAACATCTGCCTTCCTGCTCGTCAGGTCCTCCTTCAAGTCATAGCTTAATTGCCCATCCCCTAGTGGAAAATCTGAAACATGAAACTTGCGACGAGCTCTCCTTTTCCTCTTGGCCTTGACATCCTCGCCTTCATGGCTCTTTACTTTCTTCTTACTAGGACCTGAGGCACTTCTTCCTTCCTTATCCTCTGTGTTCCTCTTCCCAATAGGCATCACTAATGTATCCTCTAGCTTTGATGCCTTCTCCAAGGTGACTACACTTAGCACTTTTGTCTTTCCCTTTTCCTCCTGGGTCAGTCCACTGGTTCCTTCGTCTCCCATAATTTCGATGCAATAATCATTTGACCTAGTTAGCACCTGTTTTGGCAATGGATATATGTCTCCCCCCATCCTTGGTGGCTTATCACATTGAGGCCTGATGTGGCCCAACTCTCCGCAATTATAACATGTGGGCGTCTGCCTCCAAAACCTACTATTACTTTGTCCAGCACCATTCCTAGGTCTTTCTTCACCTCCTGGCTGATTTGCAAACCGCCCTCGACCTCGATTATTTCCCACTTGACCTAGCATGTTTAGGCTGAGATTCTTCATCAAATCAACCAGTTGCCTCATGTCTTGCCTTAGGCCATCATCTTGCACTGCGGTAGTGACCACTGCTGGCATAACTTGAGTAGTAACAGGAACCACTGGTTCATGATGAACCCCTGACATGCGCCCTTGTAAAGACTCTATAGGCTGAAATTCAGACCTCATTGGCAAAGACTCCACCCCTAACTGGCTCATTTTCCTCAGCTTCCACTCTTTGTTCCTTGCTACCTCTAGTGCATCTTCATATGTCCTAGGCTTCTTTAGCTCCACTCTCCAACGTATATTCTCCCAAAGACCAGCCAAGAACCTGTCCTTCTTCATCATGTCAGGCGGGGGTACCTGTGGTGCTAAAGCCTTGCACATTCGCTCCCATGCCAATGAAAACTTACGTATGTACGCATCTACTGGCTCACCTTCCTTTTGCACCAAACCTTGTACTTCTTGCCACACTTTGTCAGGATCTTCTATCTTCACAAACTCCACTTCCAATCCATGCCTTAGATTGTCCCAACTCAACCTTACAGGTGGATCAGCCACACGCAACTCCTCTTCAAATGCTTTAGTCCAAACTCGTGCGTCACTCTTCAAACAAATTTGGAGAAGGCGTAACATCTGCGCAGGGTCATGAATCTGGTTGCTAATGCAGGCAACCTCCATCTTTTCCAAAAATTCTTCCACATCTTCATCACTTCTTCCATGAATCTCCGGATAAGAGAAAGCCATGGCTACCCAAGTTACAATGCTTTGAGAACCCCTTTGAGCACACGTGCAAGAACCCAAAACTTTTGACTACCCAATCCCCAGAAACTTCAATGGAGCTCAACTTTAGATAAGGACAAACACATGCACATCAAATGAGTTTTCATAGTTCATCATCGGAATTACAACAGGCAAAGGACATTCCAAGATCTCTCGTAATCTTCTTGGCCCGAACATAAAGACTATGCGCTGCTGGAAAAAAATCTTCCTGGAAACATGAACATTTATCTTGATTCTTTGAGTTAAATGAAAAGGAGTGAACTGAGGGCCATTTTGATCATCCATTAAAGCCAACCATGAAGCTCCCAAGAAGGCACACCTGACTCAACCTCTGATTTTGCCAAAATTTCAGCAGCATAACAGCATAAATGGCTCAAAATACCAAAAAACCAGCCATCATAACTTGGGAAAATTTTGACAGAGTTTCCCCAGAAGTAGAGCAGTAGGAACCCAAAATATAGACTGTCTATGTATGCATAAACTGTCAACAATAGAACCCGAGCATCAAGTAGGACTCACTAGTACATAGCCTATTGCGAGGTCACAAAAAGGGTGCTCCAGCTACCTGTATCATCGAAAGGATCTCTACATTTGAGAATCCCCCAACTCAATAAAAACCTCACGCTATCGACCCTCACACGAAAGCTAATGCAAATCGCGTATAGTCAAGTCTCAGAAATGACTATCTTCCAGACCAAGTCTCAGAAATGGCTGGGACTGCCAAATAAAACCATATATGGCTCCACAAAGGCGTACAATGGCAGTTTCCACAAGTAACGTACAATCCAGCAGACAATGCGCTCAAATAGGCGCCAAGTGATGCATTCCCACAACAACTGCAAGTGACATCACTGCTAGTATATCACTGTACTGCAGCTACCTGTAGCGGTGTGAATCACTTGTACCTGTACCTGTACCTGTACCTGTCCCTGTCCCTGTAACCTGTAACCTGTAATCCCGAATCTCGAAGCTTGAAGCTCGAAGCAAAAGGTACTCGAAGAAGATCCTCCGTGGGGGCGCCAAAAGAATGTGAGCGGGATGAAAACACACACAGCCCCTCTATAACGACCCGACACACACTCTTGGAAAGATACACACACACACATTATGGGGCACCACTCGGCTTAGACAACACACCTGGCCGAGACAGGGAACACACCTCTGGAGTGAGAGGAGAGAAACTATCCACTTGTCCACTTCACACAGACACACACACACACACACACACACACCCAAAAAACTCAGCTCAAAAGAGGAGAATTTCTGATGTTTAGATACAATTGAGCTTGGGCCAACACCAATGGGGCAGATAGCTCACACAATATGGGTAAAAGAAGCCAGATACAATCACAAATTGGAGAAGAAACTTCGCTCATAGGAGAAACTTACACAGAAAAACAGCAGGAAAAGAGTGAGGAATTTGGCAAAATGGACAGTGCCATCGCGTCCGGAACGGCCCAAAACCCCAGTCTACAATGTCAAAGTGCTCAAATCCGACCTCGGATGAGCAGTTTACGGCCAAAACAGGCTCCAAAATGAGCAAAAACACAGCTGCGGCTGTTCCTCCTCTCTTCTGCACGTTTTTGCTGGTCTTCTCTCTGTTTTTTCAGTTCCCACACTTAGATTTTTTAGTTGGGCACCCTTGGCCTTTTAGATGACCTCAAACGGACCCCGAACAGGCCAAAAACTGACCTCGCAGTGCATAGTTGTCACCTTTTTGCATCATTCGCACACCTGGCACTCAGCTTTTTTCCAATAAAGCATCTCGCCACCACGTGAAGTGGCCCCAAAAAAAGGTCCTCATGATGACCTTTCTGCATAATTCTCACAAGCAAACACCCACGTTGTGTCCGTCCTCATCCGCGTGCAAATATTGACCTCGTTCGCCCTCCTGACGCCACTATATGCCATCTGACGTACCTGCTGACCTCACGTTGTCGGCCCGCGGATAGCTTCCTCGAGAAGTTTTACGCGCTACCAACTCCTCCTTATTGTAGAAAAAACACACTAATACTGATAATAGTGAAAATCGCTGCACTATGTACATGCTGTCCTACCTGTACACATGTGGGCCCCACGTAACCACCTGGCTAAGGAAAATGGGCAATCCTTTATTTGATGCACCATGCATGTATATGTACATATGCGCAATCCCTTGCTCCAAAAAACTCCTGACAACGTAATCGAACCATTATTGACCATCTTGTTAAATGGTCAACGTATCCTTAGGAAGATGCCACTAAGGAACGTGATGATGTAATGAGAGTGAATTATCCAGATTTCATGTCGAGGTGAGGACACCTCGAGTTTTTCAAGTATGGGAGGATGTAATATCCGCAATTTTTGGGTCTCTTTTAAAAATAAGAAAATTAGCTTTCAATATCTATTTTGCCAAGTTTTGATTTAAGATGCTTGATTGAAAGTATCGTAAGGTTCTAAAGTAAAAAGCAATGTCGTTTCCATGTTCCAGTAGGTTAAACGGATGTTTGGTTCAGTTTTAGAAAAATCCGCTATTTTTAGCTTTTTCATGTTTTTTATACTTTTAAGTGCTTTTTTGCAAAACGCAAGGTCGGATCCTTAATCTATGTATTCCGAGGAACCTATGGTTCAATTTTGTAAAAATCTGCTTTTTAAGTGTTTTTCGCTCTATTTTTATCTTTTCATGATTTTTCGTGCTTTTTAGTGAAAAGCGAGTCTGCTTTCTTATTCCAGTAGACAAGGAAAAACCATGGTTCAATTTTAGATGTTTTTTTTTTTTGCTTTTTACGCTATTTTTAGCTTTTCGGCGTTTTTGAAAAGCAATATGCTTTTTAGGATGACATAAACATAAAAATGTTAATTTTAGTCTCCATCAGATTTAAAATAATCACTCGGAGCAAAAACGGGTCCAAACGAGATTTTTACAAGAATTATTTTTATAAAAAGCGTTATCGTAAATACGCCGAGACAGTACGAGAAAGTCATAATTATGTCGGGACATTACGGTGCGGCATAGTCTAGCTAAGGTTCCATTAGTTGGCCGGATACTGTTCAATTGGCCAATTTTGCTGTAAAAATTGAATGGTAAGTGGAAAAGTTGACCACCAAAAGCAAAGGCATATTTTTAGGAAAGTTCTCAAAAGCAGGAAGCTATTCCTAGCTATGAAAGTAGCGCTACCTTCAGCTTGGGACACACTCCGGGCAGTTAAAAAACCTATAAATTGACATAGACACCTCAATTTTCAGTGTCGTCTGTTGCGTCTACTATCACAAGGCTATATGTATCAATTATACGGAGTGGTGCAAGCTCTTCATCACTATCTCCATAAGCTCTTACCTCTCATATACGGGAAGAAGAAGAAGAAGAAGAAGCATATTCTCTCTCTACTTACTTACTATCTCCTCTCTCGTTTCACGATGTACACGCTCTCAGGAAGCTTTCGTGGTGATAACCTCTATGTAGCTCTCATCACCGCTCTCTTGCGGCAAAGCAAGAATCCTTTCGACAGCCCTAATCGATTCTAAAGCACAGTGAGAAGCTCTAAACTCCATAGCCATCATCATCTCTCTTTTTATGTCTTTTTCTGAGTAGTCACCCTCTCGGTGATTGTTTTTTCGTATACGAGTGCATGAATGGATTAACCGAGTACGTATGAAGTTTCCCCATGATTATTTTATTATGTTTAACACTCTGATTTATGCACATGATGCGCTTATGATCACGTGCGTGTATAAAAAGCGCTTTTTGTTTCACATCATAGAGACGGTAGGAATATTGTTTTGGCTATAACTCACAAACCGTTATGAATCAGCTTGAACCCTTTATACCAAAGATAAAACACATCATTTATAACATTTTCTCTCTTTGGTGTCATCTAAAAATCACGCACGAGCTAAGAGATATGGTCAAAAAATAGCTTGTTGCCCATTGCATAACCAAATTTTTTGACTCAAGGCTCCTTGGAGAACCACTATATAGATTCACCGGATGGAAAACCCACTTAACCAATTGAAAAGCTTGATGAAACTTGATGATAAATGTATTTAGGTCTCCTTTTTTACCTGCGGAATGCGAGTTATTAATCGTTCCATAACCGATTTTACCTACACGGGTAAGGGTTCTACCAAGGGGGAGTACCATATGACATCCTGACTTAACCGAGCTATTTATGTATGATTTATGGTTTGTTTTGGTGAGTTGATTTCAGTTATTAGATGCCCATAAACTTATGTGAGGATATATGGTTAGACAACCCGAACCGTATAGGTAGATATTATTAGAGTGGCTTTCTTTTTGGGTTATCGTTTGTTGTGGAAGTACCATATGGGTAAGTGATGTAATAGAGTGCTATTCTATATTATGGAGCAGAGCTTGATGCATTGGTTTGAGGTCAAATACTTTCATTTGCATGTTATATATGCTCCCGAAAATATCAAAAAGTTGTTTTTTGCATATGTGTGAAGTTATGGTTTATGGTTGACCTAAAGGTCAGAGCTGTTTTGGATCATGTTTATGGTGATGGAATGTTATCATATAATGCATAGAAATTTATGGATTGATGTCGATGCTTCATGTGCATGGTTAGGATTGCTTTCCACCTTTCTAGGTCAAAACTAACTCTATGTGCTTGGGAGGTAAAGTGCAGATGTGATGCATCAACTTTGCATGGTTGGATTTTGTCAAAATTTGATTTTTATATCATGATTAGTTGCTGGTCGGACTCTTTTTATGCATGAAACAATCATGTCTTAAGGGTCATATGTGTGTGGAGTCCGATTGACTGCAGAGGATATGTCAAACTCCAAGTGAGGAAGTTGGTTCAGTGTGATTATGATTTGTGGTTAAGGGTTGAGATTCGATCATGGATTATGGTTGTGATTGTATGGTGGAAGCCGATGTGGCTCATGGTTTTTTTTATAGATATGGTTATGGTGCTGAAAATTTTGCAGCCATGTTATGTTCTAAAGTGGTTATGTAGGGTTGGTTGTGCCTCACCCAAGTTGGGTGGAGTGCTCACCCGTGTAATGTGATTGGATTATGGTTTATGGTTTTAGGATTGGATTATGTGATCGGATTATGGTTTATGGTTTTAGGATTGGATCAAGAACTGGTCTAAATGGTTTATGGTGGACATGTAAGGGTAGAGACCGAGTACAGTCTTACTGCTTGGAAAAGATTGTTTGTGCATATAGAAAATTCCATTGTGATTGGACGCACGTGTAATGTTTCTCATGGCAGCGTCCCTACAAGACTAGGATTACCTACATCACTTAGCTTAAGACTAAAGGGTCTTTGAAGTGGGGCTTTGCTCGATTGGGGGTGTTGCCTAGGTCTTCTTCTTTTTTTGTGAGGCTCATCGACATGGTTAGTGCATCGGGGGTTGAATGACCTACACGGCTAACGCGTGGGGGATTTTGCCTTGGCTTTGCCTAAACACTCGTTGTTGGGCATCGAGGAGAGGTGGGACATAAACTGGTATGGTTGGTGTTGATACTCTACCACCTACTGGTATTGGGATCCTTCTAGAGCTCGGGTTCATAGAGGGAGGTGAAGCGGCCTCAGCTTATGTCTGGCTCAGGTAGGTTGGAGGTGCTGACTCACTCCTGGCGAAGTGAAATTCTCTCTGTCCGTAGTAGAGCGGATGTGGATGGGTGGACCGGTCGATCCCTATAGAGTGTCCACTGCTCTGCTAGTTATTTGTCATAAACTTTTTGATGTTATGGTATACCTAGATTTTGTCATTGCATTAAAACATGGTTGCCTCTTTCATTTAGATGGGGCATTTAAAGATTCTCTGTTATTATTCTCTCACGTCTCTGTGCACTCTATTTCACCCTCCACTATATTCTCTCTCTCTCTCTCTCTCTCTCTCTCTCTCTCTCTCTCTCTCTCTCTCTCTCTCTCTCTCTCTTCCCGCAACGCGGCCTACACATATATTCGCCCTTCACAATGTTATATTTTTCTTGAGTATGCTTTCATTCATAACACCCATTCAAAGGTAGCTCTAGCCGCTAGGTGCCTTTGGATGCACTCCGGCTCATGGTCTAAACTCCATGCTTGGTCGGGCACTGAAATTTTTTTCCCTATGCAAATGCTACCGCAACTCTGATGTATATTGAAAATTGTATAAAGGTGTAAATTGTATATTTTGTGCATAGATCCCCGAGAGGGGTATCTCTCAGAAATGACGTCACCTGCAGAAGTAAGTTGCTCATTGGCATCCTTGATACCAGCAAGGAAGGTGTCCATGTCATCTTCCTGATGCATCATCTTTAACTTCATCTCTTTACGCAACAATGCAATTTTTGCCTCATTGCAACTTGCATAAAGTCCAACTATAATATCCCAAGCCTATTTTGCAGATTCTATTGAACGAATGTGGGGACTAATAGTGCGCTTCATAGACAACACAATCAATGCATGAGCCTACGTATCTTTTACATCCCTATGAGCTTGCTCAGCCGTAGGCAAAACAGCTCTGGCAGCACCAACCCTACCACCAAAACCTACAACATCCTCAACCTTGCCTACATCCTTAGAACCAGGACGTACATTAATGCCCTGCACAATGTTCCAAATTCCCTTCAACATAAGAACATGTTGCATCATATAAGCCCACATAGGGTAATTGTCCCCACCCAATCTGTCCTCAACAGCAAACATGTTGAACACATCTGTGTTGTTGTTAGCCATAATGTTGCACATGATGTGAAAACTATCCGAAAAGAGGAGAAAGAAAGCGGGAACAACACATGCTATATAGCACAGACCATAGAAGACTGTAAGAAACCTGTTATGCAAAAAACCACACTGACATAAATTTTACACAAAATGACAAAATTGCATGCGCAGTACTACCTGTAGTGAAAATGGAGGCCGAAATGAGCCCGAATCAAAAATTTGAGCAGATAGAGCTCTTTGAGCCTATCCAAAATATTTGTTGACCTGCGAACGTTCACCAAAGCTCACAAAAATCGAAGAAAGTGAGAAGGCATGTGCTGGGGCTGCTGGCAACTAAGTCCGACAGGACGTAGCCTGCTCTGATACCAATTGTTGAAATTAGGGTTGTAGGAAAACACATACAGCTTGTCAGCTTTCTTGTACCAAGCACAAGAAAACTGCTTCAGCCATACAAGATTTCTTACATTTGCACACTTTTTCTACTTGTCCTTTCTTGACAAAATCGTGAGGCTGCATTACATGAACTTCCTTAAATATGTCACCGTTCACGAAAGTAGTACAATGTTTGATTGATGTACATCCCATCCAAAATGAGCTTCCAATGCACATAGAAAATGAACAATAGTCATACAACAAGTGAGAGCAAAAGTCTCTACATAATCTATGCCTTTCTTTTGTGCATAACCTTTTGCAACAAGTTGAGCCTTGTAGCGATCAATCTCACCATCTAGCTTACGTTTCAACTTGTAAACCCACTTTATACCAATGGAGTATTTTCCTAGAGGCAAATCACATAAAGCCCATGTGTCATTTTCTGTAAGTGCATCATATTCTGATTGCATGGCAACCATCCAATTCTTTGAATTATGTGCTTCATCAAAAGAAAGAGGTTCCTCCTCATCACATAAACTAGAAACAGCCAAAGGATAACAAAGTTGATGCATAAGATGCATGGCAGAACCTGAACGAGTACGACTCGACACGGGCGCATCCAATTTACTGTCAAGAAAAGTGTGCACCAGCCATTTCGGCATACCTCTAGCCTCCTCATTCTCAGTCCTTTCCACGTCAAGTACATTTGAATGAGTAATAGGCTATTCCATATCATTTTCAAAAACCCCCATAGGCTATATATATGCCTCATTGGAATTTACATTCAAGTTTCCACCATTAAAAAGAGGCAACAAAGTGCCATAAATGTCTTACGAGCTGATACTACTGTCTCTAGTACATGTTAACAAAGGCTAAACAGAATCTTCCACAAACACAACATGTTGTGCAACCAAGATATGTTTCATTTGCAGATGGTATAATATGTAACCGTTGCTTTTAGTATTGTAACCAACAAAAATGCATTTAATAACCTTATCATCTAATTTTTTGTGTTGTATTTGTGGCACCAAAGCATAAGCTAAACAACCAAAAATGGGTATGTGATCATTAGATGCTTTTTATCTTGCCATGCTTCATAAGGAGTCACAGACTGCAAATATTTTGTAGGACACCTATTAAGTACATAAGTAGCACACATGATAGCATCAAGCCAAAACAAATGTGACAAACCTTGACTTTTGACCATACAACATGCCGTCTCTGTAAGCAATTTGTTTTTTCTTTCAGCAACGCCATTTCACTAAGGTGTATACAACATTGTACGTTGGTGTTTTATCTTGTGATTAGCAAGAAATGCATTAAACTCATGAGACATATACGGCCCCCCTTTATCTGAACGGAGGGTGCCCATAGTACATTTAGAGAAATTTTCAGCCATAGCTAGAAATTTCTTAAAGCATGAATACTTTAGACTTTGATTAAGCAGATACAACCATGCATGGCTGGAGTAATCATCAATGGAAGTCATGAAGTACAGGTAATTGCCTAAGGATGGAATTTGCATAGGCCCACAACATCACTATGCACAAGTTGCATCTGGCATGTAGCCCTTATTGAACCATCCTTTGGAAACTTCAAATGCTGCATCTTACTCAAACTACATCCTTCACAAACATGCTTCAAAGGTGCTTCAAGAGGTGAAAAGGAAGCAACCATACCAGATTTCTCCAAAATTAGCAAATTGACAAAACTCACATACCCAAAACGTGCATGCCAAAGTTTTTAATCTAAAACAATCTTCAAATCCACAATTGCATTTACAAAATTCTACCCACACTTGTCATACAAAGTGAGCTTATACAACCCATGACATAAAATGCCAGATGCAACAATTTCATCACCAAAACTGAGATCATGAATTGTACATTTGTCATCCACAAATTTGACAAAAGGACCAAGTCTAGCAAGTGCAGATATAGAAAAAGGTTCTTTTTTATCCCAAGTACATAAAGTGCATCAACAAGTGTGAAAGAGCTTCCATTTGCAGCAATTAGCACAATCTTTTCAGCTCCCTTGATCGGATAAGAGGCATTGTTGGCAGAAGTGCCTGTATTCCCATGAGGGATAGACTCAAGAGAGGTAAACAAGTCATGATGTGATGTGATATGCTTTGTCGCACCACTATCAAAGTACCACACATGTGAATCTGCAATAACTGACATACATGCATTATGGACAGAAGGATCATAAGTGCACTCTGCACTAAATGCCCACTCTGCATCTACATCAGCATCACAATCTCCTTTCACAAAAGATTCTACAATAGCTGCACTTGTAGTGAAACTAGCCTCTTTTGCCTTCAATTTATGACACTACTTTATCAAGTAATCATTAGCCTTGCTATAATGGCAATGCATCTTCTTTTTTCCTTTTTCACCAAAACTCCAAGATAAGGTGCTTCCAGCAAAAGCATTAGGAACATGTAATTTGCCACTGACTGAAGAACCATGAGAAGTGGCAACATTGCTGTTATGACCTTTCTATGAGCAACAACAAAAGCATGTTCAACTGCATGTTGTTTAGCCCTGTTCTTGCTTGAAAGTGATTCTTTCAACAACAACAATGTACGTAATGCATCAAACTTGACAACATTAAGATTTTCTCGGGTTATAAGTCTCCAACTACTAGAAAAATTCTTGTAAGAATCTGGCAATGCATAAAGAAAAGTCTGCACAAGTGAACCGTCAGAAATGACTTCACTTACAAAAATGAGTCTCATTAATATCCTTGATACCAGAAAGGAAAGTGTCCATGTCATCTTCTTCATGCATAATCTTTGCCTCCAACTCTTTACGCACCAATGCAATTTTATCCTCATTGCGACTTGCATAAAGACCATCTCATAATATTCCAAGCATGTTTTGTTGATTTAGTTGAGCGAATGTGAGGAGTAATAGTGCCCTTCATAGACAATGCAATCAATGCATGAGCCTACGCATCCTCAACATCCCAACCTAGGACGTTCATTTCCCTCACTATGTTTTTGAAAGTGAAAGGGGAAAAGGCAGTGGGGAATTAACTACTCCCTCTTTTCTCTTTCTCTTGACACACCATCAAAAACGTTCATAACTAAGGACCAAAAGGTGATTTTTTTCAAAAAAAATATTTTCACTTATTTTTTGCCTAAAACTTTCTCCAAACATATATGCATATAAAAAAAAACCATTTTTGGATTATTTTTTTTTACTTACACTCACTAAAAGTCCACTTTTTTAGTATTTCTTTTTTCTTCAAAAAGAAACCTTGTTCTCTCGTCCTCCTCCCTCTCCTCTCTCTCTCTCTCTCTCTCTCTCTCCCCCCCTCCTTACCTCTCTTGTCTCCCTTCCCTCCCCCTTCCTCCCTGCCTCCTCCTCTCCCCTCCCTCTTTTAAATCAGTCCAATGTTTCTAAAAGAGCTTTAATCCTCATGTGAGGCTCTCAAATGAGATGGCATTGGACTGGACATTTGAAAATTGATCCAATTTACAAAGGAGGTGTTATCCGATTTTTTTTGGAAGATGCAAACATTATAGTCAATAAATGACTTAATCTCTAAACATAATACTTAATCTATGTTAGGTTAGTTTTTGTTGTAATTTTTGACACTGGTAACAAAGTTGGGGGTCATTTGATATTTGTCTTCCAACTAATTCCAAGTAGTGATAGACTTACATTTTTTGGATGGTGGTAGGTAAGAGGTTCCTTCCTTAAGATTACAATAGGAATTGCATCAATAGTAAGAGATCCATTACTCTACTTTATTGTTTTATGATTAACATATAATCCTTGTAAACTCTCCTAAGATAATTGTCTACTCATTCAGTACAATATCATTCATGTGTTCGGTTCTATCTCTTTATGATTCATATGTGATATTTTTAAACTCTTCTTTGATAATTATATACTCATGTAGTACAATTTCATTCATTTGTAAATCCTAAATCTGGCCATATGTACATGCTTTTTTATGACTCTAGCAGTATTCTCTTGTAAAATTTAAGTTATCTTTAAAAAGTATGTATATTCTATCTTGTGTCTAGTCAATAGTTTGCAAAATCAAACTGTTGTAGGTATTCAATCATAAAGACACACACATCTTTGTATGGCTATTTATAAAATGGTAGGGCTTCCAATTTTTGCATCCTTGGATTGGAAAAAATATTTGACAATAAGTATTAGCCAAGAGGTTCATTATCTCCTCCCACTACCCATTGCCACACCAAGCAAGGGTTATCCACCTTCTTCTATCTCCATTGCAGCACCAACCAAGCTCATCCCCCTTCTCTCCCCCTCCCACCTCCCATTGGCACACCAAGCAAGCTCATTCCCCTTCTCCCACTTGCATTGTAGCAATAAGCAAGGTCCTCCTCCTCCTTTTAATTTCCTTTACTCACACATAACAACTTTGCAAAGGCAGTCAAAGGATGAGGTCACTCGACTTGCATGCCACAACACAACATGCTTAGATGGTGAGTGGGTGCCACAAGAGTTCAACAAAGGTGCTTGGGTATACGTGCAACCATCTGCTATTGGTCCTCATCGTGTTCAATAACGTGGAAAATTTCACCATCATTGGTGAAAAGGAAAGCTCCTTGACTTCAATAATTTCAACAATAATGAAATCAAAGACATTGTACAACATGTTTTTTCAATTTCAAGCATGCAATTGCAACAACCTGCTCAATTCCCAACACATTGTGAGTACTTGGCTTGAGAATACGGAGTTGCATGTGAAGTCACTACGATTTTTTGTGGCTACATGATTATGTGTTTGCTTGCTTTTGTAGATTCATATTTCCATCTACATTGGTGGAAAAGTAGCCACTTCATAGCGTCTTTGGCACATTTGAATGTGTACATGTGGATATTGGAGCAACAGTTTTTGCACACCTTTGTCCAACCAAATTGGTTCAAACTATAATTTTATTATATTCACACTCCTATATTGTACCTACTACTATGAAAGGTTATGTGAAGCTTAAACCCATCAAGGTTATGTGAACCCATCAAGGTTTATGGTTGGTAGCATCTTTCAAGTAAAAGATGATATCAGATGTCCAAAAATCCTTGAAATATTCTAAAGCTTCTAGATCTGTGGGCTTGAGTTTGACTTTGCATGTTCATTATTTTATGCATATCTTTAAGTGGTTTGCATTTGTGGAGACAACCAAAATGTTTGTATGCAAAGATGTACACTATGAGGATTTGGGAAGTCTTTTAGAAGAGAACTAGGGTTTGTGGAGGGCATGAAGAATGGAGATAGCTACTGTTGGAATTAGGGTTGCAGAGAAACACACACAGCTTGGAGAAGATGAAGGAAGCTCAAGGCACACAATAGAGAGTGTGTTACTTAGTGTGCAATGGAAAGATGGATAGCCCTAGAGTGATGGGCGTATATACAATGCACGGGGGAAAAAACCTCCTAAAGAGGGAAAAAATGCCCCGACGGTCCTAGTGTGTTCACACATCACTACCACATGTATATGGTAACAAATCCCCCCTGGAGTGATGCGGTGAACGAGAGCTGGCACATGAGTAAAGGGAAGTGCCATGCCCTGAGGACAGGATCAGTCCACAAAGGGGAGTAATCCCAAAGCTTCGCGGAAAGCTTCAAGTTTCTCACGAGACAATGCCTTTGTGAAAAGATATGCAAGGTTGCCCTCTGTTGGCACATAAGCCAAGCTGATCTCTCCTGCTGAGAGCCTCTCCCTGACATAGTGGTAATGCACATCAATGTGCTTTGTGCGAGCATGAAAAACTGGGTTCCTTGCAACTGCCAATGCGCTCTAACTGTCAGTGTATATAGTGTTGGCAGTGTCCTGTCCAACACCCAAATCAGCCATAAGGCGTCTGAGCCATACACACTCAACCGTAGCTGTGAAGACTGCCCTGTACTCAGCCTCACAACTCAAAGTGGCCACAGTAGGTTGCTTCTTGCTCAACCATGATAAACATGAACTGCCAAGCATGAAACAAAAACCACTTGTGGACACTCGCGTGTCAAAACAACCAGCCCAATCTGAGTCCGAAAAAGCATGTAAGCCTGGCGGCAATGATCCCCCCTTGGGATAAAACAAGCCAAGATGTAAAGTGCCACTAAGGTAGCGGAAAATCCTCTTGACAGCGTGCCAATGCTTAGACCCTGGGCTATGCATAAATCTGCTGACCTGTGAGACTGCAAACTGAATATCTGGCCTCGTGTTGCATACATAAATGAGGCAGCCAACAGCAGTTTGGTAAAGAGTGACATCAGCAGGATCGCCAGCATCATGTAGACTCAACTTCAAACCTGTTTCCATGGGAGTGGCAATAGGTTTGCAATCCTCAAGTCCAAACTTACATAGCAATGTCTCTATGTAACTTTTCTGACACAAGGCAATACCACCATCACACTGCTTAAACTGTATACCCAAGTAATGATGCAACAGCCCCAAATCTTTCATCTTGAAAGTAGCATTCAAATCAGCCTTAAATTCAGCAATATGTCTCTCATTTGGTCCAGTGATCAGCAAATCATCAACATAAAGAACCACGATGAGAAATACATCACCCTCACGCTTTACATACAATGTGCTTTCTGTTGGACTGTTACGAAAGCCTTGTTTGACCAAATGAGTATCAGCTTTCTCATACCAAGCACGAGGAGATTGCTTCAACCCATACAAAGCCTTGTTACATTTGCACACTTTGTCCTCTTGTCCTTTTATGACAAGACCGCGAGGCTGCGTTACATAAACTTCCTCAAATATGTCACCATTCAAGAAAGCAGTAACAATGTCTGATTGATGTACATCCCAACCAAAATGAGCTGCCAATGCACATAGAAAACGCACAGTAGTCATACGACAAGTGGGAGCAAAAGTTTCTTCATAATCTATGCCTTTTTGCTGTGCATAACCTTTTGCAACAAGTTGAGCCTTATGGCGATCAATCTCACCATCTGGCTTGCGTTTCAACTTGTAAACCCACTTCGTACCAATGGCCTTTTTGCCGGGAGGCAAATCACATAAAGAACATGTGTCATTTTCTATAAGTGCATCATATTCTGATTGCATGGCAACCATCCAATTTTTTGAATTTTGTGCTTCATCAAAAGACAGAGGCTCCTCAACATCATGTAACCTAGACACAGCCAATGCATAACAATCTGATGCATAAGATGCATGGCGAGAGCCTGAACGAGTACGACTAGACAAAGGTGCATCCAATTTACTGTCACGCAAAGTGTGCACCAGCCATTTTGGCATACCTCTAGCCTGTTCATTTTCAGCCCTTTCCTCATCAAGTACATCATGTACATCTGCATCAGTAATAGGCTGATCTAGAACATTTTCAGAAACCCCCATAGGCTGTACATTTGTCTCATTGGAACTTACATTCGTATTTCCACCACTGAAAAGAGGCAACAAAGTGTCATAAATGTCCTGTGAGCTTACATTACTGTCTCTAGTACATGACAGCAAGGGCTGAACAGAATCTTCCACAAACACTACATCCCGAGAAACTAGAATACATTTTGTTTGCGGATGATACAACTGTGGGCTCCTTGCCGCACTGTCGAAGCAAGGGACTTGCCAATACACCGTGTGCGAGCCACAAACGGCTCCAAGCACACAACAAGCCTAAACTAGCAAGCTCAAGAGAACAAAGGGTGTGTCACTCACCGCTCTACGCTCGCCTTTGTGGTGGATTCCTCGCCGCGATGAAGAAGAAGCTGCAGTCGTGCCGCGCTCAACCGCTTCGCCGCCGTCGTGCCTTCGTAATGCTCGATCGCACACACACTCTCCCTCTCTCTCTCTCTCTCTCTCTCTCTCTCACACACACACACACACACAAGGAGGTGAAGAAGAAGAAGATGAAGATGGAGCAAGAGCACTCTTCTATTGCACAAATGAGAGAATGAGTAAAAATTAGGTTTAGTTGGCTTTTATAGGAGCTCACCCCATTCACACTTGGACGCCCATGCTTAGCCAACTAACCCTAGCATGTTCGTGTTAGAGTGCGCCTCTCATCAGCGATCTCTCTTACCCTTTTCCTATTGGTCCGACAAGCCCGGTACCTGACTCTAAATAATACATAATATGGTTACAGTGTCCGTCGTAGGCGATAGGGTGTCCGTGAGCCACGAGGGTTAGCATGCTCCCCTTCCTGATGTAGATTCCGTCCTCGGAAGCTATTGAGTTGAAGCTGGTTCGTCGAGGTGGAAGAGCATTTGAGATGAATGTCCTTAGCCTTCTTTAGTCACTGCAAAATCAAACAACATTGCCACAGTAATTGCATTCTCTTAAAAAGCATATGCAGTTTGAGGTAGACAAATTGATTGGTCAAAGAATTTCAAACAATTTGGTAGCAATGAACATTAAATTGCAATGTAATCAAATGCATAAACAGATGTAAAGGTAGAAAATTAAACAAGTCTGGGGTCGCTAATTTGACGGTCGAAAGGCACTAGAGATCGAATATTAATACCATGGGTAAGCTTCTTAATTATCTGTGGTCAATTAAGTTGTTTAATCGCGAGAGCCAAGTATTCATGTTCGAGGGCTGACTAGAGGCTATACCTAGAAGACTTTGTAGTTAAGCTACCATAAAAGGAATTTCTCATGAAATCATCGCCTGACTGATTACTTTTTCTTTGACCCCCCAAAGTCTTTTCACATTGATTCAATTATGATGTGTGTGCTTATTTTGTATGCCTTGGGTTTTTTGCTTTTCAAGGAAAAGCGCCCACGCTGGGAACCTCTAGGGCTCTAGTACCATAGGCAATACATGTGAGTGAAGTACCAAATCAAGCCGAGATTTCTCTTCCAGCTTAAGATTTTATAGTGTGGCACTTTGATTTTTTGTTTGTTCATTTTCAACATTTTAATTTTGTAACTTTGGGGGGTCATATAACACTGTTACCCTCCCCAGGCTCATCACATTAGTAAACTCCCTTTATAATACTTAAGCTAAAGGTCAATAGGGTTAAGCCCACTAGAAAGCCCTAGTACATTTCATACAATGCTGCCTAAATCGGATTAAGAACCTAAGTAACCATTGTTTATTAGGAAGGCATTCCCCATGGTATTAAGAGAAGATTTCTAATACCTAGCTTGGTCAAACTAGCTTAGTCGGACTGCTTGATTTTTAAACCTAGACAAGTGATTATGACAAAACATTACATTGAATTAAATGTTTGATACTAAGCCAATGCGCTGAATATTATGCTACCAATCACAATCAAAGCAGACAATCATAGATGCAAAAAGATAACGGCAATGCTAATGGACAAGAAACACCTGTTTGTGTTGATGGTCGTGCTTGATTTGAAGGTTCCATGAAGGTCCAAATCCTATCAATAGCAACACGCTCCTGTACACACTAGGAAACAAAAGGAATACCTCCAGGAGGCACATTAGCGGCATTGCAGACGTGCTCCCTTGATTCATTTGCATCTGTGCAGCATTCTTTTGCAGCCTAATAGGGCACTCCGCTGCTCGATGTGGTCCACCACACTCGTAGCATTGAAGAGGTGGCCTCCTAGCCTGGGTGTTGATATTTTGACCTCTGGATGCGAGAGCAGCAGCTTGATAAACCGGCTTGACTTGCCCCCAACAATCTTCCATGTAGTATATAGGACACTCTTCCAATATATCAAGTCCGTAGGCAATACTAGTGTCTATTTCCTCCTCACAGCCATCTGCATAAGCATTTGATGGCTCGCAACCCACTTGGTTCATAGGGGCGACTCTTGGATGCGGGGGCTGCGGTCCTAGCACAGGAGGTGGTAGCGGTGTAGCTTGTACAACATTTTGAGATCTAGGGACCATGTGTTGCGGTAGTTGCTCAACAGGTGGAGTAGGCATCAATACAGGAGCTCGAGGCGCATCCATCCAGGCTACAGGTGGTCTATTTGCCATCATACGTTTGATCATTAAACAATCCTTAGCTTGGTGACCATACCTACCACATGCGTTGCAAGTTCCATTAAATTTTACTCTAAACGTAGGGCACTCACTAGTGCTATGTGGACCTAAGCAAATGGAACACCATTGTTGCTCCCTTCTTGGATACATGTGACTATTTTGAGGGGGTCGATTATCCTTAAGAGACTCTTGGATTGCCTTGGTGAGGTCTGTCAAGAATGTCTCAAATACCTTTGGCTCATTGGCAATGGGCTTTGCAGTCATGGGTTCATACTCAATGGCTTGTGAGCTAGTGGATCTCGTGTCAGTAGACACCCTCATGCCTGCTATCATCAAGTTTTCCTCTAGTTGGATTGCATTGGCAGTGACATCTTCCCAGGTTGTGATACCTCTAATCACTAGTCCATTATAGATTTCTTCATTCCTCAACCCT
This sequence comes from Adiantum capillus-veneris, assembly GCF_014529385.1. Taxonomy (NCBI): domain Eukaryota; kingdom Viridiplantae; phylum Streptophyta; class Polypodiopsida; order Polypodiales; family Pteridaceae; genus Adiantum; species Adiantum capillus-veneris. Next base: position 29,448,389 of record NC_140935.1, read on the forward strand.
CGAATGAATCGATCAAGCAGTTGGTTATTGTTGAAGCGCTCATTTACAGGGCAGCGAGAGTTTAAGTGCTTTAGACAACTAATGAAGTCCCTTACTGACTCTCCTTCCTTACGTTCGGCCTTCTGTAGCTGAGATGCTACACCCCAAAGCACACCTTCTCGGTTGTACTCCTTTAGAAACAACCTTCGAAGGGTAGGGTAGATTGTTTTCTCGTCCACCCTGAGGGTTCTATACCAATCTCCAGCCTTCCCACTTAAGGTCAAGCTTAAGGCATTGCACTTATGTAGTTCGTTGCGTTCCCCTAAGGAATCACATACTTGTTCTAACACTTCAATGTGTTTTCTAGCATCTTCGTCCCCATTGAATTTTTGCGTGAGTTTGGCAATTTGTACTGCATTACTTCTAGGCTCTCTATGAGATGCGTGACGCATATTTTCCGCGATAGATCGACCTATGGTTTGAGCAAACGCTGCCAAGTCACCTATGTGAGGAGGCAGGGCCGGTGGAGGTACTCTTGGAATCATATGTGGGAGAGGGACGGGTACCGGTCTTGGCATATGTGTGGATGATGCAGGATATGGAACATAACCGGGCATAGGTCCACTCGGATAAGAGCTAGGGAGCGGCACTCGAGGAGCATAAGCAAGTGGTACAATTGGAGGTGTGGGGGCCATGTGTGCATAAGGGGCTAGAGGCACATATGGTCGAGGCCCCATATTAGGTACTACAACACTAGGTAGTGGCACTGCGCTAACCGTAGATGTCATCGGTACATTCTCTGTTAGGCTTATCCCTGGAGTGAGCACTGTGTTTTCCTTGATAGAGGGTTGAGCCAAGTTAGGGAAGCTAAAGTTTTCGCTCGGAGGCTCAGATTGCATAGAGACCCCAGGTGAAATGACGTAAGATGGGTCCATGGGGCTCATTAGAGGAGTCTCCATTTGTGATAGAGTAGGCTGTTGAGCCTTGCTCATATCTAGAAATCTCATGGGGCCAGTTGAGAGTATATTTACCCCTCGGTTTTGCCTTTCCGATTGAATAATGCCATGGATAACATTACAGATCATTTTCTGTTGATCTTCGATGCTCGTGGAACTAGAGGTGGATTGTACAATCTCTATCCATCCTACATGGTAGGCATGGCCAGAGTGTAGATCCGTCAACACCTCAGTGTGGAGGTCGTATGTCCAATGATCATTAATGAACAATCCTTCTAGAGTCGACGTGTTAACGGTTTCTTGTGAGGTAGAAGTAATGTTGCTCCCCGTGGTTTTACTTGTCACCAACGGTACTCTAGAGGGAACTTCTGAAGGAGGCAGCTCAACAGGGCCTTCTTGGTAAGAAGTTGGCAGGATATCCACATGGACACTCTTTGGGGGTGTGGGGTCCACGTGCGATGTGAAAGGAGAGTCCACTTCCCCACCCCCTTCGTGTGCTTCATTTGCATCAGGTTCCGAGCGAGTAGCTCTACCTAATGTTTCCATGAAACGGCTAAACATACTAGTACTAGGCTGTGGAGCTTCGGGAGGTGCATGGCCTTCTCTCAGTGTTTTGGGTAGGGTATGCTTCCATGATTTCTGAGTCGGAGGAGGAATCACTAGCGGCTATTTTAGGGTCTTGGGTGGTGCTACCTTGTGTCCCCGCTGAGGGTCTAGAGCTTATCGTGGATGGGTAATGGGTGTCCGTATGAACAGAGGCACCCTCAATATGCTCGTGTTCTAGCACCCGCCCAGAGCGTAAGTGCATGTGCTTTTGATACCCTAAGGTGTCAAAAAGCTGCTCTAGGAGGCCTTATGACTAGTTTTTAGCGTGTTTTTTGTTTGTTTTTTTGCTAGATTTTTTAGAGCGTGTCGTGGAATGGGCCGTGTGATAGCTCGAAACGAGCGTATCGGTCAGAGGGTCGTGCCGTGCTTTACAGCCCTCCGTTTGGTCACTCTATGCCCTCGGAATCCCTAAAACTGTCAATTTCCAGTAGGGAACTAGGCCCAAACTAGAAAGTCTAAGGGTGCAAGTGGGAAGAGAAAGGAGGAGAGTGGAGGACTTGTCCCACATGCTCTCATTCTCTCTTGAGGGAGTAGGGTATATATATAAGAGTGAGTCTAGTATATATCATAAGACTGAGGACTGAGGCCTGGGCCTGGGCTTGGGCTTGGGCTTGGGCTTGGGCTTGGGCTTGGGCCGAACTTGAAAATGCAGATATTGCAGAAATTGAAAACGCCGAACTTGAAAATGCAGAAATTGAAAAAACGCAGACAATAGCAAAAATTGAAACTTGACAGCAAATGCAGAAAACGCAAAAAACAGAAATCTCCACACACTCCTTCCCTGCCTTTCCTATGATAGAAATTGCACCACAAGGAAGCGTAAAGTGCTAACCGAGCTTAGTGTAGGGCATATCCCCGGCAGCGGCGCCAAAAATGTGCGCTCCTTGCCGCACTGTCGAAGCAAGGGACTTGCCAATACACCGTGTGCGAGCCACAAACGGCTCCAAGCACACAACAAGCCTAAACTAGCAAGCTCAAGAGAACAAAGGGTGTGTCACTCACCGCTCGCCTTTGTGGTGGATTCCTCGCCGCGATGAAGAAGAAGCTGCAGTCGTGCCGCGCTCAACCGCTTCGCCGCCGTCGTGCCTTCGTAATGCTCGATCGCACACACACTCTCCCTCTCTCTCTCTCTCTCTCTCACACACACACACACACAAGGAGGTGAAGAAGAAGAAGATGAAGATGGAGCAAGAGCACTCTTCTATTGCACAAATGAGAGAATGAGTAAAAATTAGGTTTAGTTGGCTTTTATAGGAGCTCACCCCATTCACACTTGGGCGCCCATGCTTAGCCAACTAACCCTAGCATGTTCGTGTTAGAGTGCGCCTCTCATCGGCGATCACTCTTACCCTTTTCCTATTGGTCCGACAAGCCCGGTACCTGACTCTAAATAATACATAATATGGTTATAGTGTCCGTCGTAGGCGATAGGGTGTCCGTGAGCCACGAGGGTTAACAACAACCTGTAACCTTTGCTTTCAGCACTATAACCAACAAAAATACATTTGACAGCCTTATCATCCAATTTTTTGCGCTGCACTTGTGGCACCAAAGCATATGCCAAACAGCCAAAAACACACATGTTCTCAATAGAAGGCTTTCTATCATGCCATGCTTCATATGGAGTAATAGACTGCAAAGCTTTCGTAGGACACCTGTTAAGTACATAAGTGGCACACATGATGGCCTCAAGCCAAAAAGAATGCGGCAAAGCTTGACTTTTGACCATACATCGTGCCATTTCCGTAAGTGACCTGTTTTTCCTCTCAGCAACACCATTTTGCTGAGGTGTATAAGGCACTGTACATTGGTGTTTTATCCCACGACTAGCTAGAAATGCATTAAATTCATGAGACATATACTCCCCCCCTCGATCAAAACGGAGGGTGCCCATAGTACATTTCGAGACATTTTCAGCCATAGCCAGAAATTGTTTGAAGCACATAAAAACTTCGGACTTCGCTTTAAGCGGAAATACCCATGCATGCCTAGAGTAATCATCAATGAAAGTCACGAAGTACAGGTAATTGCCCAAGGACGGAGTTTACATGGGCCCACAAACATCACTATGCACAAGCTGCAACCTGCATGTGGCCCGAACTGAACCATCCTTTGGAAACTTAGAACGCTGCATTTTACCCAAAATACATCCTTCACAAACATGTTTGACAGGTGCTTCAAGAGGTGGCAAAGAAGCAACCATATCACATTTCTGCAAACGCAGCAAACTGGCAAAATCCAAATGACCAAAACGTGCATGCCAAAGTTTTGCATCTGAAATAGCCCTTGAATCTGCAACAGCATTTGCAAAATTTTGTCCACACTTGTCATACAAAGTGATCTTATACATCCCACGGCACAAAAGGCCAGATGCAACAATTTCATCACGAAAACTGAGATCATGAACTGTACATCTGTCATCCACAAATTTGACTACAAGTCCAAGTCTAGAAAGTGCGGATACAGACAAGAGATTCTTCTTGATCCCAGGTACATAAAGTGCATCAACAAGTGTGAAGGAACTGCCATTAGCAGCAGTGAGCACAATCTTTTCAACTCCCTGAACTGGATAAGAGGCATTGTTGGCACAAGTGATTGAATTCCCATGAGGGACAGACTCGAGAGAGGTAAACAATTCACGATGTGAGATAATGTGCTTTGTAGCACCACTGTCGAAATACGCACTCTGCGCTAAAAGCCCATTCTGCATCAACATCAGCATTACAGTCTCCTTTCACAGAAGACTCAACAATGGCTGCATTTGTAGTGGAACCAGCATTTGCAGTGGAACCACCCTCTTTCTTCTTAGCCTCTTTGGCCTTCAACTTAGGACACGACTTGATCAAGTGATCATTGGCTTTACAATAATGGCAACGCATCTTCTTTTTGCCCTTATCACCAGAATTACCAGACGAAGTACTGCCAGCAGAAGCATTAGGAACATAATTTTTGCCACTCGCAGCAGAACCATAAGAAGTGGCTGCATTACTGTTACCACCCTTTCTTTGAGAAGCAATAAAAGCCTGTTCGACTGCACGCTGCCTAGTCCTATTTTTTCTAGAAAGTGACTCTTGCAACAGCAATGTGCATAATGCATCAAACTTGACAACTTCAGGATTTCCTTGGGTCATCAATCTCCAAGTACTAGCAAAAGTCTGGTAGGGATCTGGTAAGGCATCAAGAACAGTCTGCACAAGGAAACTGTCTGAAATGACTTCACCTGCAGAAATAAGCTGCTCATTGATATCCTTGACACTCGCAAGGAAAGTGTCCATATCATCTTCCTCATGCATAATCTTCGACTCCAGCTCTTTACGCAGCAAAGCAATTTTAGCCTCATTGCGGCTTGCATAAAGACCTGCTAGAATATCCCAAGCCTGTTTTGTAGATTTTGTTGAGCGGATGTGAGGAACAATGGTGCGCTTCACAGACAACGCAATCAATGCATGAGCCTGCGCATCCTTAACATCCCAACAAGCTTGTTCTGCCGTAGGCAAAACAACTCTAACAGCTGCAATCCTTGCAGCAAGACCTGCAGCATCCTCAACATCGCCTATATCCTCAGAACCAGGACGTACATCAGTACCTTGCACAATGTTCCAGACACCCTTTGACACAAGAACATGTTGCATCATATAAGCCCACATAGGGTAGTTGTCCCCATCCAACCTGTCCTCAGCAGCAAACATCTTAAACACATCTGTGTTGTTGTTGTCAGCCATGGTAAATGCTGCACCTGATGTGAAAACTGCCCAAAAATAGGAGAAACGGAGCGGGAACAACCTGTGCTATATAGCACAAACCGTAGAAGACTGTAAGGCACCTATTATGCAGAAAACGGCACTGACAGAAATTCTACACAAAATGACGAAATAGCCTGTGCAGTACTGCCTGTAGTGGAAACGGAGGCCGAAATGAGCCCAAATCAAAATTCTGAGCAGACCAAGCTCTTTGAGCCGTCCCAAAATATTTGTCGACTTGCGAACACTTGCCAAAGCTCGCTGAAATCGGAGAAAGTGAGCAGGCATGTTCTAGAGCAGCTGGCGACTAAGCCCGGGAGGACGTGACCTGCTCTGATACCAATTGTTGGAATTAGGGTTGCAGAGAAACACACACAGCTTGGAGAAGATGAAGGAAGCTAAAGGCACACAATAGAGAGTGTGTTACTTAGTGTGCAATGGAAAGATGGATAGCCCTAGAGTGATGGGCGTATATACAATGCACGGGGGAAAAAACCTCCTAAAGAGGGAAAAAATGCCCCGGCGGTCCTAGTGTGTTCACACACATCACTACCACATGTATATGGTAACAGCTACCATTGTAGGGTTGAAGCATTAGGTATTGGGATGTGCTATTTAAAATCCTATAGCTCCTTGTACGTACGATTTCACTATGATCGTTGGATATGCAAGCATGGAGTATGGATTTCGTTACAAAGTGTTAAGGGAGCTACAAGATTTGAAATTATAGTGAAGATGCCCACTAATGCTTTGGAAGCTTTCCAAGTGAACAAGCATTGGACTCTCAGCAATGTGCGATAACATTTAGCCAGTATGGGCTTTGAGGACCATCAAAAATGTCAAGTTCATCTCCAAGGTCACAAGGTGAGGATATTTTTACCAAATATTTTGTTCCATCAATGTTTTACGCTTATTGCTTAACTTTATGTTAAATGTTTATAGATCGGAAAGAGAATGGGAGACAAAATGAGATCCAAGACAATTGGGGTGTGGATGGAACTATGTTATCACTATTATTGCTTTGTTACATTTAAAAAAAATTCTCCTCTATAACCGATATGACTACCTTTGGCACATTTTAGAATTCAAATATTCATCCTGCAATAGCTTTCTTGTGTATAATTTGTTTAAGAGTACCATTTTTGTGTATTTTATGAGAATCTTAGTATCATAATAAGGCAGAAGTCCATTGCAATAGTGTGATTTGGATGCCCTATTAAAAGTGGGTTTTTATTGAGCTTTTTTCAAAAAGATTTCTTTTGTTTTTAAAAAGGTCCCTACTATAAAAGGGGAGGTTAATAATTCATTCTCACTTTTAATTTTCACAACCCTTAAGCTTTACCATTGTCTATTGGCACTCCAAACCAAACATGGATGCATCCATAACCTTTGAAAGTGCCTCCATAGCCACACCTACCCCTTTATCGTGCTTCACCCTCTTCCTTGAGGAAACCAACTTGAAGGAAAAGCTAGAAATTTTCACACTTTTCACTTGTCTCCCTGAACTTTCTACCCCATTGGCCTTCCATATCGATGCATTTGCAAATATTTTGGCATTCATGGAGGAGAACATCATCAAATATGTTGTAGCTATCTCTTCACATGCTAGGATTTGGGTACCTTGCAACCTCTTGTGCTACATCCACAAAGGAGATTGCCCATTCTCAAAGTTGTTATGCAATTTACAATTTTGAATTGACCAATGAATACTTACTTTCACCAAGAATGAGTTCCTATGACATACTTCGTCGAGTTTCTGTGAGTACTAATGGTACATACGACATAAGTACAATAGCTAGATTTTAGTATTTTTCTACTACCTAATTTACAACGGTACTAACTTGCCAAGTAAGAAAGTTCTAGGAAATCAATATGGTGTTGGAGTAGTATCATGAGGAAAGCGGACATCATGGTAAAGATCAAGTACTCTTTTGAATTCTTAGATATGGCTTTTGGTGGTCATCTATAGTATGGGATGTGCACTATTGGTGCAAAACATGCCATGAATATCAAACCATGGGGGAATGATGGTTTGTGGCAAAGTCATAGGGGGCTATCATAGATCAAAATGCATTTGAGAAGTGGGGCTTGGATACTATTGGTCCACTCTCCAAATCGGCAAGCAAAAAGGAATAAATAGTGGTGGCCATTGACTATCTCACCATGTGCATTGAGGCAAAGGAGGTGAGGGAGCTAGATGCTCACATAGTGGCTCAGTTTCTTTTTTATTATATCCCTTATCGATTTGGAGTTCCTTTTGGGTGCTAATATCTTATAGAGGTCAACATTTTCTAAGTAAATTGGTACGTTTATTAGTGGACAAATTAGGTATCCAACACAGGTTTTCTTCACCATATCATCCATAGTGTAATGCTCTGGTTGAAAGTGCTAATGGATAGATTATCAAAATTCTTACCAAGTGTGTATACAAACAGGTATATGCATGGGAAGTTAGTCATGAAAAGTGTTTGTGGACTTACAGGACTTCTTATGAAGTTGCTACCAACTTTACCCCATATGAGTTGGTTTATGGTAAAGAGGCAGTACCGCCAGTGCATGTCCAATTGGGTGCATTGAAGGGTATGTGGCATGTTGATAGAGTGCATCATGATGTTTTGCAAGATAGGATTACTTGCCTTGAAGATTTGAAGATAAATAGGGAAGTTGCGATAGACTTTTGTGTGAAGCAACAAGAAAAGAGGAACACAAAGTTCAACCAACATTTTCCAGAGAAATAAATAGATAAGGGAGATCTAGTGATGAAGTATGAGAGGTATCTCAATTTTACTTTCCAAAAAAAGTATAAGAAGAAATAAACAAGGCCGTACAAAGTTCATTAATTTTTTTCCAATCGTACTTACCAATTGGTAAGGTTAAATGATAAACTTCTCAAACACAGGGTGAATGGTGTGCGACTCAAGCTATACTTTGAAAGGGAGTTGGTACCAACCATGCATCAAGTGGTAGCCTAGGGGGTTGGGCAACCCACCTAGACAGGAGCTATAGGCACCAAGAATAAAACTCTTTACATATGATAGAATTTTTTTTTGTGTTTGCTCAAGTTCTCTAGTTTTGCAGTTTCCAATTCAATAAGCATCTCTTGTGATTGAACATAAATCTTCAACAAGGGGGTTGAGGAATGATGGTACATCTAAAGTGAGTCTATGCTAGGAAGAGCAAGAAGCAGCACCATGGATATCTGCAGGTGTATGCTAGGGTGATAAAGAAGGTATGAAGGTCCATCCATACACGTGGATCAATGTGTGTATAAATTTTGGGGTTATTTTGGCTAAGGTGCTTTGCTTCTCAAAGGTGGCTGATTAGAGAACTTAGAGTGTAGAAATGGAAGTGCAGAAATTGATTTTTGTTGGTCCAAAGGGTCCATCAATCAAAGATGTACAACTCAAGATATGGCAGTTTGAAGAAAAGGGTGCTTTGCAAATTCTCACCGAATTGGACGAGTGCAACAGAATAGTTAAATCATATTTGAGTAGATAAGTCTATAGTGTTCAATTTATGGAGAATTTTGATCTTTTTGGATTGGCATTTGGATACAAAATGGCCAAGAGTACTTAAAGTTTTGTTGGGGGCACATTTTGCACCATCTTGGCCACCTTTGTAAACTTGCCATCAGAGGCGTTTTCAAGCTTGCTAGGGTTTGGAGGACATTTCTCCACTAATATTACTTACAAGAAGATTTTGCAGGTTGGATTGTGGTGGAAAACTCTGATATATGATGTTAGAAGTTTTTGCAAAACATGTGATATTTGTCAGAGGATGGGCAGGCCAACAACAGTCGATATGACTCCTTACTCCAGTTCAATCACTGGGAGTATTTATGAAATGGGGTCTAGACTTCATGGGGCCATTCAAGAAGATTAGTCCAAGGAAGAACCGGTATATATTGATGGCTACCTGTTATGTCACCAAATGGATAGAGGCCAAGGCTCTTCCAGATAACACCGCGAAGTCCACTGTTGTATTCCTATTTGAAAATATTATCTGTTGTTATGGATGCCCTGTGGAGATTGTGTCTGACCAAGGGACACACTTTATTAATGATACTATGGATATTCTGATGAAAATGATTTCAGTGAAACACAAGAAGTCAATGCCACATTATCCTAGGTGTAATGGGAAAGTTGAAATCAATAACAAAACCATCAAGAACATTCTCACCAAGATTGTGCAGAAGGAGCCACACCAGTGGGATCTGAAGCTCCAGACTGCTCTATGGGCCTATAGAACAGCTTATAAAGTCACCACTAGACTGACACCGTTCATAATGGTGTATGGGACAAAAGTTGTAGTGCCTATGGAATTTGTGATTCCCAATCTCAGGATGGATGTTGAGTATGGATTGGATTTTAATCACAATCTTAAACAGAGACTGGAGGAGCTAACATAGTTGGATGAGATGAGACAACGTGCTTTGCTGGAATAGGAGATTGTTCAGCAAAGAAGGAAGCACTGGCATGGTAGGAGAATCAAAGTGAGGGAATTCCAAAAGGGCGACTTAGTTTTACTCTATTGATCTAAATTGCACCCTAAGAAACCAAACTTAAAGATAGCTTGGGCTGGTCCGTATGAAGTGGACTGGGTGTTTTCCAATGGCACAGTAAGGTTGAAGGATTTATCTGGATTACTACTGCCAGTTGTTTATAATGGGGCCAATGATCAAGCTATATTACTCTAATGAGAAAGAGACTTCCAGAGCATTCTGGGTACTGATGGCCAAGAATTTTCAGAACCAGCAATTTTAAACCTCTTCCATGTACAACCAGTACCAGAACCAGTCACGGTGTCAGAAAAGTCTCAGTGTGAACAAACAGCTCTAGTGGTGGCAGAGTCAGTAAAGTGTCAGAGTTAGTACCAGTTTTTATGGGGAAAAGGGCGAGTGGAACTCATGTGATAATCATTAAAGGGAACATGGGAAGTATAAGCCAATGCATGTATGCCACGTCGTCGACAATGCACAAAACTCTAGGAACGATAAGTAGTGGAGCTTTTATGGCGTGAACATGTATAACAGTAAGGAGAGTGGGCATTCTTCCTCATAAATCTCCTACGCAATGTCACCTTGCTATTACACATTCGCCATCGCCAAGCTCTAAGGATTCTTCACTACAACCACAAACTTCATCATCAGCAGACTCTATTGATCATTGCCTATCCTTATTCCTTACTCGACACACCTGGTTATGGCTTTGAATACACAAGTAAGTCTTCTTCCTCTACAGACTTATCGTCTTCATAGTGTATGGGTAGAAAGAAAATTCCAAAGAAGATGCAAGATACCATAGACAAAACCTCTGCAATCATCACTTCTCTGCAAGCTTCTCTACCACTTATCCCACACAGCAAGATCCGAAGGTATGTGTTCACTGAGCAAGCCGAAGTGCTGCTACAGCTATGGGACTTGCATGTGGTGGTATAGGCCACAAAGATAGATTTTGGCTCAGCCATAATGAAGCAAGTTCTTGATTCCTTTAATGCCAAGGATGGCAGTGTTGTTGTCAATGATGTCAAAGTCACAGCAACTCCTGACGACATCGCATATGCTTTCAAGATGCCTAATGAGCTAAAGCCGACCATGGCATCATTTGCGAAACAGATAAGCGCGGCTTTGAAAGAGGATAAAGCAGCCAAGAAGAAACGTAAAGCCAGTGCACAAGGGGTTCCAGTAGTAGGATTTGACGTCCCCTCGGCTTACAGGTTTGTTGTGCTGAGGTTGTTAGCCTGAAGAATAATCCCATGTATGTGTCAGAAAAGTTGTTTGCTATGCTACCAGCAAAAAGATTAAATGCTACAGCTAAAATAAATTTATGTCAGATTTTGTCTCACAATGTGCTCCAGCAAACTGCCAAGCTGAAATCCCATAGTGTATTCAAAGCTTGGTATGTGACAATTTTTATATTGGGTAGTTGCACCAGAAGCTAATGACCAGGTACGAATGGCTTGAGTCAGAAGCCAATCCCAGAGACTAACAATGTCGAGTTGTCTTTAGATGAAGAAGATCCAGGCAATCAGTTGGCCCTCACTGGACAAAAGAGAAAGGCCAAACATGTGGAAGCCAGTGGTTTGAAGAAACCAAGGAATACGTTGGCCAAAAGCATTGCTTTTATAAAGCAACTGGAAAGTCAGGCCAAATCCTTGCCTACTAGGAAACCTTCAGCAGGCCAGACTTCAGCCACACTTGAAGAACAGACTCCAGCACAGACCAATACTGGGAAGGGCTAGCAAGAGGAGCAAACTCCAGCAGACAACAACACTAGAAAGGGTCAGAACGAAACAACAAGTACTGAACAGGCACTGGCTAAAGACAAGGGAAAGGGCCTAGTACCTGACAATCCAGCCAAAAGAATTCCTTTCAGTGAATCGGCTTTGTCTATAGCCAAGAAGGATAAATTGCAGCAGTTGCAGCAGAACCCCCTTAAAGGCCAACTATTCATTCAAACATCTAATTTGGTACACTTACCATATATGGCTCCTGTAATGGTTTATGATCCAGTTCAATCTGACCAGGCAACAATAGCTGATGGCTGCTCAATGTTTATCCAATCATCATGGAACACCATTGTCAATGCCTTAGGCTAGATGATGGCTTCATCAGCTTCCAATCAGCAGATGGCTAAGCTTAAAGAAGAACTGGAAAGCAGCCAGCAGCAAGTTCAGAAACTTCAGCAGGATGTGGATGCACAAAGACTCAGGCATACTATTGATGAGAATCAGTTAGTAAGGACAATCAATGATCTGCAAACAAAGTTGCTGAAGATAGAAATAGAAAATCGGCAATTAAAGGAAGACAAGGCAGCAGCTTTGAGAGATGCTGATAGATTTCAGACTTTTCTCCGAATGAAGCGGACAGACTCTTGTATTTCGGCTTTAGCTTTCTAAGCACTTTCGGGTCTACGAGCCTTCGCCTCTAGCTTCACTCTGTAATCATTACTTCTGTAATCATCTGAGATTAAACCCATTATACACTGTATTGGTTGTCCTTGAGCTATTAATCTGAATCTGCAAATACTCTTTCTAGTCTTTCAATTATGTCTCTCGTTGCAGTATCACATTCCAGTTCAGTTATCTGCTTCAGTTCAGTCAAAGCTCAACTTTCCCATAGGTGCTACTTAACTCAATGGGGTATCGTAGAGGTGGGTCAGAATCTACCAGATCATCCTTTGATTCAACTTGAAATGCATGTGTAACTCCAAGTTTGGCCTCTCGCTGGCACCTAATACGTTGTTCTAGCTCCTGAGCCTCAACTTGAGCTTTTATTTTTTTTAATTCTGCTTGTGCCTTGGCTGCCTTCTTTTGATGAATGACACGTAGATCCTCTTGTCTTAAAGGATCATAGGATCTTTTAAATTTACTCCGATTGAGGAATCCGATGGTTTCCACTCCATCAAGAGTTTTCGCATGAATGGTACCTTGTGGGGTGATTTCACATACTCTATATGGTCCTTTTCTCGTATAGTTCAACTTTTTCTTCTCGTTATGCACTCAATATATAAGATATTTATCCCCAACCTTTATATCCTTGTTCTTTAAATGATGATCAAACCATTTATTTCGCCTATCTTTCTCCGCAAGTGCATTTTGCACATCCAATTGCCACTTTTCTCGTTACGCACTCCATACATAAGAACTTTATCCCCAACCTTGATATCCTTGTTCTTTAAATGATGATCAAACCATTTCTTTCCCCTATCTTGCTCCGCAAGTGCATTTTGTACATCCAATTTCCACTCTTCATCTAACGTCTCAAGGATATAAACGCTCAAGTAAAGGTTACTATCCCAACCTTCTTGTGAAGCCACTCAAAGATTAGGAATGACAAAATCCCATGGCATAACTGCTTCTTGTCCATATACCATTTTGAATGGTGTACAATTAATAGACACTTTGTAAGCAGTATGATAAGCCCATAGAGTTGATGTCAGCTTCAAATCCCAATCTATGCAATGAGCCTCTACCGTCTTGGTCAAGATAGAAATTAAAGTCTTGTTAATACTCTCAGCTTGGCCATTTGCTTGTGGATAATAAGGTGTCGACTTATGGTGGGATATCATGAAGCTTTTCGTGAGTTCCTTTATCACTTCAGTTATAAAATGAGTACCATTGTCGCTCACAATTTCAAAGGGACAACCAAATCATGTAATAATGTTCTCAAAGAGAAACTTAGCGGTTGACCTTGCATCATCCTTGCATGTCACTTTAGCTTCTGCCCACTTTGTCACATAGTTAGTCGCAATAATAATCTATATTGAGATTGAGTGTTACGGGTTGCCGGACTAATTGGGCCTACAAAATCTAAACCCCATTTTTCAAATGGTTGGGTCACTTTAATAGGATGTAAGGGAATCCTAGCCTTTTGTTGTGTGGTCTTGTAACGTTGGCATTCATCACATCATTTTGCAAAAAAGTGATGCATCCTTGAATAAGGTGGGCCACCAATAGCCTGATTGCAACACCTTTCTAGCAGTTAGTTCTCCTAAAAAATGTCCTCCAGCTATGCCCATGTGTGCTTCTTGCAGTACAATTACTCATCCTCACATGCACAACGTCTAAGAATATCATCCTTCCCTACCTTGTAGAGAGTTCCTGCAATTAGAGAATAAGGCTCACATTTCTTTAGTAGCTTTCGAGCTATATTCTTACGAAGCTCCTTGGGTGGAAAACCGTTAGCTAAAAAGTTTACAATATTCTCACTCCATTCAGGCATGGTTTTGAGTAGGAATAGGGAAGTATTGGGCAATTCATCATCAATTCCAGTAGGGGCTTCACCATTGGGTATGTGAGATAAATGACCAGCCATGACATACTCTTTATCGGGTCTCACCACAACGGTAAAATCAAACTCAAGAATAATTAATAACCATCTTGTAATTCTTCTCATGGATCATGGTTTGTTGACTAGATACAATAATGCTTGATGATCCACATAAAAAACAAACTTATTGGCAAGAAGGTAATAGCAAAATTTCTTTACTGCATAAATCATAGCTAAACCTTCCCGCTCTATAGTGGTGTAGTTCCTCTCAACATCATTCAGTTGGCCACTTGCAAAGATAATGGGGTAGTCCAATCTATGTTCTCCTGGTTGAGCTAAAACACACCCAATAGCAAAGTTCGATGCATTGATATACACATGAAAAATTACATTTCAATTGGGCACTCGTAGATTGGAACACTTGTCAAGGCCCTTTTTAATAACTCATAAGCACACTCCGTGGTCCAATGAAACTCAATAAGAAGCTTGTACAATGGGTGGGATATTTTGACAAAATTTTAAATAAACCGTTGATAGTAACCCAACATGGCCCATGAACCTTTGAACTCCTTTATAATTTGGAAGTGGTGGAAAATTAGAAATGGTGTTAATTTTTCTCCCATCTATGGAGGTCCCATTCTCGGACACTATATGTCCTAAAATGACTCCATGTCTAACCCAAAATTGGCATTTGAAAGGGTTTAATGAGATGCGATACAATTTGCACCTTTCGAACACTTTTTGTAAACATGATAAATGTTCTTTCCGCGAAGAATAAACGCAAAGGTCATCTAAAAAAGCTTCATAAAACTCCCTTAAATATTACCTAAAATCAATGTTTATTAATCTTTGAAATGTAGCAGGGGCATTGGCTAAGCCAAAAGCCATAACACAAAATGCGAACACTTTGAATTCAGTTATAAAAGCCATTTTAGCTTGGTCCTCTAGCACAATCGTGATTTAATTGTAGCCAAAGTACCCATTTTAAAAGCTATAAGCTTCCTTTCCTTCAACTCTCTCAAGCACATATTCCGAATATGGCAAGAGGTAATGGTCTCTCCTAGTGGCAACATTAACCTTCTTGAGATCCACGCACACTTTCCCATTCTTTTTTGGCACAATAACTATTCTAAGTGCTCAATAAGGTATACAAATCCACATTTGATAATCTTTTTGAGTTCATCCTAAATAATGTTCACATACTTAGGATTCATTGGGTAGGGTCTTTGTTTGAATGGTTTAACAATGCTAATCATTGGAATTGTATGTTGCACTATGGAAGGTGGAATGCCCTTCATATAGTGATATGTCCAAGAAAATATGTCCTTAAATTCCTTGAGGAGCTCCTTAAGTACATATTCCTTAGTTTCTATCAGGTCTTGGGCAATGAAAATAGGTTTGAACTGCTCACTTGGGTCCGCTAACTCTATTTATTTAACTATCATCGGACTCCATTATTTCCATTAGTAGGTGTTTTTTGAGCCTTTGTTTGCAACCAAGTGTACTATCGATTGGGGAACTAGGAGTATCATGACACAAGAACAAACTCTCAGCCATGTATCTCAAGCGACAAGCCCTAAGTTATCACCTCTTGAGGGAACACAGAATAGAACATTGCATATCCAAGAGATGTCCCTATAGCACAACCCTCTAGAGCTTCAACTTTTGTGGCTGAAACAAAGACTGAGGTACCCAAGACTCGGCGTGGTTTTTTAAGGGCAACATACAAATGGGTTCCTAAAGCTTCACTAACAACCACTTTTGATGCTCAATCTAGTTCAAAACAAAAGCCTTGTAAGAGACACCCCATTCGCCCCAAGAAATGTAAGGAAACGTTACATTGGATTCCTAAGCGACTATTAGAAGCCCAAGGCTACTATGAAGGGATTGATAAAATCTAGGTGCCTAAAAATAAATTGTGTCCTCCTTGTCACCTATAGAACCATGTGAGTCAAATCTTGTAACTATGAAGCCGATTGAAGACCGCGGGAAGGGAAAGATCATGGAATACTACACACCTGTTCCAAAGCCAGTTTGGGTACCGAAGCGAGAATGATTTATATCACTTAGCTCAAGAATAGGGAAGTCAAATGAAGCTTCATGTAGTTCATCCACAGAAATACAAGCTTCTACACAACCTCCACCTACCATTGTAAATATCCAAAAAAACAAGAAAGGATTAGCACATCCCATTGTAAGCTCGCCACCAAAGCAACATTACGAGTAAGATCATGGGAGAGTACCTTACCACCCTTGCAACTTGATAAAGCGCCTAAGGTGGCAAAAAAATATTGGTCAAAGTCTTCATCCATTACAACTTGGAACAAGTGTTTTCAAAGGGTGACGACATCTTTCCAAAAGGTATGATCTACCCAATGTAGGTCATGAGGGCAACAACTTCCCGGGAGGTCACCCATCCCAGTACTGTTCCCACGCATATGCGCTTAACTGTGACGTTCCACAAATTGGTCTAGCCATCCAGACCCCAAAACCTTAAGGTGTTAGGGACCTCCGGTCTAACCAATTTATGCAAGCCTCATAGATAGACACCACTTTGTCACCACAAGTTGGGCTTACCCCAACAATCGCCCCCTTAAGCCAAACTTGGGACTTTCCCGTCCCCTTGAGTACCAACGTGTTCCGCCTTTTTTCTAGGCTCAAAGGTTGAGAGCTTCAACGTGGCCGGGAGCTAGCTCAGAGGTTGAAGTCAACATCAACATGTCCTGTTCCACGGACTCAGAGGTTAGACTTTGAACCATGGCTCTGATACCAGTTGTAGGTCATGAGGGCAACAACTTCCCGGGAGGTGACCCATCCCAGTACTGTTCCCACGCATATGCGCTTAACTGTGACGTTCCACAAATTGGTCTAGCCATCCAGACCCCAAAACCTTAAGGTGTTAGGGACCTCCGGTCTAACCAATTTATGCAAGCCTCATAGATAGACACCACTTTGTCACCACAAGTTGGGCTTACCCCAACACCCAAGGAAGAGGGGGAGTGTTTAATGACATCCATCATTCTCTTGCTTCTCTCTTAACATTCCTCCCTGACCTCTTAACCTCCTAATATTAGGGAATGTATATATATAGCCCTATAGCCGGATTCCAAAAAAGCACTCACCCAAAAATGCTCGCAAAAAATTACATGCAGGGCTATCTTATCTTTCCATTACACACTAAGTAATACACTCTCTGTTATGTGCCTTAAGCTTCCTTTTTCTTCTCCAAGTCGTGTGCGTTTCCTTACAACCCTAATTCCAAGTATATATATAGCCCTATACTAAAACCTAAAGGAATCCAAGAAGATCCTTTCTCCCTTCTCAATTTTATTCCCTCTCTCGATCCTTCGTCACTCTCTCTCTCTCTCTCTCTCTCTCTCTCTCTCTCTCTCTCTCTCTCTCTCTCTCTCTCAAATATTCATAATTTATAAATCTCTCTCTTACACTATCCTCTCACTCATACATGCGACTTGTCTTCTAAAATGTCAAATGTTGTGATATATGTTGGGCAACAAGATTAACCACCAACGCGATAAGTGTCCTTCTACTTTGTCACACTTGTGAGCACTCGTACACATGCAACAAATCAATTTCAATGGTTTACACTCCATAATAATAAAATTTGATTTTAAACAACATTTATAAAGACTGTAATAAAAACACCACATACTGTTATTAAAAGGGTTTAAAGTACACAACTTAAAACAACAACTACAATAAGATAGATATGGACAAAAAAACAGTACAATATGCTAATATGGTGTCAAGGCCTTATTTCTCCAACATTAGCCAAGAAAGGTGAGATCTAGTTGTTGTTGTTGTTGTTGTTGTTGTCATTGGCTCCATGGGCTATTCCTTGCAAAGCAATGTATTCCATCCACACTTCTATCCAAGCCTACACATGTCATTCGAAGGATACACACTCATGTGGGGTGCAAAAACCATGTTCGCCCCAAATCATACTTGCATTGTTGGCTAGTGCGGCAACTTGATTGATATCCCCTTCGGTTGGATCTGCATTGAAATCAAGGTTTTGCATGGCATTGATATATAGAGCTTGTGGCCTCGTCGACTGCACCAGAGAGAGTCCGTGTAGTTGTGTGCACTCTATGATGTGCATATTGCATTCATAGCATATACACTACTGAGAATGTAATTGGCATGCACATTGTTGGGGTCAACACAAGGAGGGGTTTGAACCGCATTGTTTGCAATTTCCCCTAGACATGGTAAATATGTGAATGAGAGAAAACTCAAGGAATAACTTTAAAAAATAGATACTCAATTAGCGTGACTTGCGCATGAATGAATGAATGAAACTAGTGTTCTTTTGGCTATTTATTTAAAAAACAAGCGTCTTTACTTCAAAAGTCATGCACACCATGTCCTTCTCAATATTTTTACTTAAAATACTACGAAGAAAAAAAAATCACTGAAAGATTAACCACCACCAATTAACTTGCCTTCAAAAATTAAACATAGTTACAAAAATTATAAAAAAACATAGAGCAAACACATATGAGATTGAGCGAAAATTAAAATATAGTATGACCAACCATTAGTTTTAGGTGTGCCATTACATAGAAATAAGTTAATATGGAGTAATCAATACAAGTCAAGATTTAGGTTCTCGGTGGCCGCAAATCCTGTGGGGGTTGCACTACTGGGGCATGTGTAAGTGGGCGTCCCATAGGCAGTGTGGGAAATAGAGGTCTATAGAGCGGTTGACCATAGCTTTGGCCAACCAGGAACTATGGCTGAAGGTCTACTCAAAGGAGGAGCAAATGAAACGATTAACTCTTGGCAACGTCGTAAAAGAGACGGGGATGGCTATGACTGTGCTCTATGTGATACCTCGCCCAGATGAAGAGTTGATCCTAGACCAATAGGAAGTCATTGCTACGGTTGAATATGTGTCAAAAACAATTTCTTGTCTCAATCAATGCTGATGCAATGTCATTGTAGACGCTCGCACTCCATTTCCAAGCCATCCTAGACTTATCAAGCAAAGAACTCGCTCTTCTCCACTCCATGCCAAAATGGTGCTCCAAGGGCATCGAGTGTCCATGGCAAGTCCCGTAGTGGCTCTCGGATCATGTCACAATCAAAATCAAACCCATCGTTGTCAATTGCAACATCTCCTGCTTGACAATCATATAGTGGAATCATGGGAAGGCTTCAATTTTACGTGTGAACATGACCAGCAATAATGTTGCGATCTCCAATATGGGTATTGTTTCAAACAAAAAACACACTGATATATACCAGCCATGAAATTTGTGGAGAAATGGTTGAGAACTTATGGGATTTGTGAAGTCATCTATCACGTCGTATGTACGTGACACCATACAAAGAAAAATAGTGTGAAGATGGAAAAATTGGTGCAAGAGGGCCTCCTCGGTGATGAGTGCCAAGTGGTATGTCCAACACGCCATGACTATTTCACCATCTGACAGTAAAAACTCTACAGCCAAGGTAAACACACTGGCAATGATCCCGACAGAGAACGAATTCCATCGAGCTATTCCACCAATGTCGGAATCAAGTTTGCAATGTGTGGGAAGGTATGTCCACACAAGTCGCATCCCTCCAAGCCGTTGATCGGGCTCCATTTTGACGGAGTGTGAGAGAGACCCAATAAAGTGTTGGATCACTTGAAGGCTCCTGCAATACATAAATACCATGCAAAATAAGATTGAGAGAGTGCTTACCAAATTCAAAGTGGATGCCAAAGTGTCATAAAATCACTCAGAAGAAATCTTTGGATCCATCATAGCCTTCCGTAGATGGCATACATCAGCAAGTACTGCAAGATATATTGGGACTACCCCAACACTTAAAATTTTTGCCATTTGTGCGTCAAAGTGAGCCAAAACTATGTCAAACACAAAATTTAATGAAATGTTAGGTACCACAATTTTGTTGTTGTCAAAACGGGCATTTATTTGTGGTGGCATTTCTTACCTAGTGGAAAGGAGTCAAGTGGTTTGGGTGGCCGAATAGAAACTGGATGGCTACCCTCGCTTTATCCAATAGCAATGGATATGGTTTGCTCGAGGCCCCAGGATCTTGAAGCTTGGAAAGGACTAGATCTCCATGACTCCAAGTGAAGTTGAGAATCACCTTGTTCATAATCTGACACGCCACCTTCATGCTCGCTCCTTCGCTCTGAAACTCCTCCAAGAAGAACTCTAAAAAATGATGATGACTGGTTGTCCTCTTTTATTACCTTGTTTAGGTATGTCCACTATAATTTTTGGGCTTTGACGTCCCTTGGTCGTGCTAAAGAAAACGGCATTGGTGGGAGGCTGATTGATGGTGACACTTCCGCTTTTGTCCTTACCCTTAATATTCTTGTGCATTGTTGCAAGTCCAAAAAGAAGTGAGGACACTATAGCAAACTAAACACATTAGTTGAACAATAGAAACATTACTTACCGTTGTATGCTTCAGCTTCGTCTTCAAGAAATTTGCCATCCACATAGTCCAAAAGGCATGGACAGTCTCTCCAAGTTTCCTTACCATGGAGCTTCTCTATCCAATCGTCAAGATAGAGACCCCTCTCCTCTCTCTTAGACTCCCACCAACGCATCACTAGATGCTTGGGACATGGAGAACAAAGACCTATTTTAAGGGCGTCCAACCATCATCTACGAAAAACAAGTGGAATAACTCCATCGTTCATAACACACGATTTTAATATTGTATAGCTTAATCATATATAGCATGCATCGATAGCATGCATTGGACAGTGAAATGCGGCTGCTCCTCTGCATTGTAGTTAGCTCTTATGGTTTTCTTCCATCGCACAAAAGCCTACAGTCCATCGCTAATAGACATGCCACAATCATGTGCAGCACGTGCATCTAGCTTCTTTAACGTGGAGTTCTAGGCCACACTCAATACACCCCTGTACATTAAGTATTAGTAACATGGCAATACTAGATAAGACCCTAAACTCTAGTGTTAGTACGGTCACCTTTCAAGCTGCCACCAATATATGTACATTCTCAACCATTGTGAGAAGGGCTTCTCCTGCGTCCAAATAGATGCCTCCACAAACGACGCATCGCCCTTGGCCAATATATTGATCAGGTGATAATTTTTTATAGTTTATGATTGGATAACATTCTTAATAAATTAAAGAGAACAAACAACAAAAGCGGATAGTACTTACTCCGAAGGACTAATCCGTGCACGTGCAACCTCCGAGACTCTGAAGGGGGTCATTTTGCAACCCTTCTCTCCCCAACCCACAAAAGAGATGCATTTTTGAAAAAAATTGTTCCGTTTTTTGGATTGGCTATGACTGCTATCTCTAGTTCCTTTCACACCAAAAAAATCTCAGTCTCTTTCACAGCCACATCATACCTTGCCTTGTAATCTTCTTCGTGCATGTGGTACTCTCTACTCCCCTTCATTGGTAAATTTTGTGTTTTCAACCGATACATTGCATCAAACTCTTCCTGCAATACAAATTGCCAAATCAAACTCATTTCCAAAAGAAACCCATGTGTTTACCTAATGCAAGTGTATTATAAATTTACAATTATCTTCCACAGTAGTTGCGCTAGCAAAGACATAGGTAGTCTAAGCCATTTTGAACGGTTCATTGCCGTCCCACGAAGTTCCCTATAAGCTTTCGTCCTATCTTCTTCATTGAATTTGTCCAATAAGGAATGTGGGTCCGCAAACGCTAATCGGCTTCCAAGTGACGCATTGCGCAATCCTTCCATTTATGATTGGATGGAACCTCAAGGCCAAGGTCTTTGAAGCTATCTACCACTTCAAGTTTCTCATTGTTGTATACAATGCATGGATTTTTTTCATTGAGGGTCTTTACAAGCATAACCTTGGTTTTGGATCCATTCACGATCAGCCCGTTATGTAGGCAAAAGCGTTCCAAGACACTCATAAACTTTTGTGCATCTTCTAAAGTATGTACCAAGAGCACCACATCATCAACATAAAGCAAACACATGATCACCACATTTTCGATCTTAACCTCTTCTATGCCTTCTTGCTGCATAAAATCAAGAACCATGCATTTCATTTCATCAATGAGTAGCCCAAATCACTATGCTGAGCTATGCTCTAAGAGTGATTATATGTGAGGAGACTACATCTTTTTCGTAGAGATACATCTTCTCACTTCATGCTTGCTCTCTCCACCTTTGAAGGTGTTTAAGGTCTTGGGATTGAGGCCGGGGACAAATTAATGCTTTTGCAAGCTAGTTACAGACGTAATATTGGTGCATGAAGCGTACCATCTTCATGGCATCAACAAGGTCTCAAGGAACACAAAGCATGTATCATGCCAAGCCTCTCTTCAAGGGAGAATCTATAATATAAAAGTCTTTTCGAGGGGGGATTGGCTCCAAGTAAATCCGGTCCTCAAATGTTGTCAATTTCTCTAATTCTCTCTCTTTTTGCAAGTATTGTTCATGCCAAGCTAAGTAGGTATAATGTTTATTTTGCTACCTTCAATCCCCGGGGGATTCACTCTATATAAAAAATGAGACACCACCTGCGAGCGGATAACTTTGATAAAACCCCTATATACGACTCATATTAGGGTATATGACCCCCCTTTCTATGCTTATACGACAGTCAATGAAGAAAACTATCATACCCCTATCTTACATTTAAAATTTAGGTTTCACATGATCTAATTGAGTAAAACTAGTCAAAGAGTGTATAGCATAGTGGCTCGCAATGCACTTATGCTAATAACTAGATGTACCCTCAGTGTATCTTAGTTTGGCTTTCAAACTATGTGTCAGTTCAGCCTGCACTCTTGCTACTCGTCCAATTCTGACCCATCCAAAGCTAGTGTAAATCAACTCTTGTCGTGCTGCAAATATGATCTATGACCAGCTTGATGCAAAATTTGATGTGTGACCTAATAAAAAACTTCCCCTAAATTCATCTGAGTTCTAGTGCACATCAATGACCAATCGCTACAAGTAATCGACTCATGTCAATCCCCCTCCCCCCCTAAATATGATATCCCCCTCCCTTATTTTTAGTCTTGGGAGATAAATTATTAAGGGCCTACCCCTAACTTATACGCTTACGTAACTTGTTTAAAAAAATCCTCCCTTGCACTTACGTGGCGCGGTAAGTTTTCCATGGTGAATCCCCCAGGCTTCAATCAAGTACTCTCCTTATGTTCAATAAGAATCCTCTTAAGTAAATGCTCCCTATTGTTACTTGAATTCCACTACAATCAATGTTATTAGCCATATTCCATTACAGCCTCTCCTTGACATAGTGGTAATGCACCTCAATGTGCTTTGTGCAAGCATGAAAAACTAGGTTCCTCGCAATTGCCAATGTTTTCTGAGTGTCAATGTAGATGATGTTGGCAGCAGTGTCCTGTCCAACACCCAAACCACTCATAAGGTGTCTAAGCCATACACACTCAACCGTGGCTGTGAAGATAACCTTGTACAATGCCTCAAAATTGGAAGTGGCCATAGAAGGGTTCCTCTTGCTCAATCATGATATGCATGAGTTGCCAAGCATGAAACAAAAACCACTTGTGGACACTCGTGTGTCAAAACAACTAGCCCAATCTGACTTCAAAAAAGCATGTAAATTTTTCTATCTGTTGGCAATGATCTCCCCTTGGATAAAACAACCCAAGATGTGAAGTGCCACTCAAGTAGTGAAAGATCCGCTTGACAGTCTGCCAATGCTTAGGCCCTGGGCTATTCATAAATCTGATGAAGACTACAAAACTAAATATATGTCCTTCTATTGCATCTATAAATAAGGCATCCAACAGCAATTTGGTAAAGTGTGACATCAGCACGATCACCAGCATCATGAAGACTCAATTTCAAATTTGTTTCCATAAGAGTGCCAATAGGTTTGCAATCCTCAAGTCCAAACTTACATAGCAATGTCTCAATGTAACTTGTATGACACAAGGAAATACCACCATCACACTACTTAAATTGTATGCCCAAGTAATGATGCAACATCCCCAAATCTTTTATCTTAAAAGTTCAAATCAGCCTTAAATTCAACATTATGTGCCTCATTCGGACCACTGATCAACAAATCATCCACCTATAGAACAATGATGAGAAGTACACCACCCTCACGCTTTACATACAAACTGCTTCTATTGGACTATTACAAAAGCCTCATTTGACCAAATGAGTGTCATCTTTCTCATACCAAGCACGAGGAGATTGCTTCAACCCATACAAAGATTTCTTACTTGCACACTTTATCCTCTTGTCCTTTCTTGACAAATCCATGAGGCTGCGTTACATAAGCTTCCTCAAATATGTCACCAATCAAGAAAGCAGTAACAATCTCTGATTGATGTACATCCCAACCAAAATGAGCTACCAATGCACATAGAAAATGCACAATAGTCATACAACAAGTGGGAGCAAAAGTCTCTTCATAATCTATGCCTTTCTGTTGTGCATAGCCTCTTGCAACAAGTTAAGCCTTATAGCGATCAATTTGACCATCCGGCTTACGCTTCAACTTGTAAACCCACTTTGTACCAATGGCCTTTTTGCAAGGAGGCAAATCACATAAAGTCCATGTGTCATTTTTTATAAGTGCATCATATTTTGATTGCATGGCAGCCATCCAATTCTCAAAATTTTGTGCTTTATCAAAAGACAAAGGATCCGCAACATCATAAATTGGAAACAGCCAAAGCATAGCAATCTGATGCATAAGATGCATGGCAAGATCTTGAACACGTACGACTAGACAAAGGTGCATTTAATTTACTGTCACACAAAGTATGCACTAGTCATTTTGGCATACCCTCTAGCCTGCTTATTCTCAGCCCTTTTCTCATCAAGTACATCATGTACATTTGCATCAAAAATTGGCTAATCTGTAACATTTTTAGAAAACCCCATACGTTGTACATTTGCCTCATTGGAATTTACATTGGAACTTCCATCACTAAAAAGGGACAATAAACTATCATAAATGTCCAGTGAGCTTACATTACTATCTCTAGTACATGACAACAAGGGCTGAACAAAATCTTTCACAAACACAACATCTTGTGAAACCAAGATACGTTGTTTACGGATGGTACAACTTGTAACCTTTTCCTTCAACACTATAACCAACAAAAATGCACTTGACAACCTTATCATCCACTTTTCTACACTGCATTTGTGGCACCAAAGCATAAGCAAAACACCCAAAAACATGCATGTGAGCAAAAGATGGCTTTCTATCATGCCATGCTTCATATGGAGTCATCAATTGCAAAGCTTCTATAGGACACATGTTGAGTACATGAGGGCACACATGATGGCCTCAAGCCAAAACAAATGTGGCAAAGCTTGACTCTTGACCATACATCTTGCCATCTCTGTAAGCAGCATGTTCTTCCTTTCAGCAACACCATTTTTCTGAGGCAAATGCGGCACTGACATTGGTGTTTTATCCCACGACTAGCTAGAAATGCATTAAATTCATGAAACATATACTCCCCCCCCCCCCTCGATTGGAACAGAGGGTGCCCATAGTACATTTAGAGACATTTTCAGCCATAGCCAAAAATTGCTTGAACCACATAAACACTTTGGACTTTACCTTAAGTGGATACACCACTACATGCCTAGAGTAATCATCAATTATTGTCACAAAGTAAAGGTAATTGCCCTTGAAGGACGGAGTTGGCATGGGCCCACAAACATCACTATGCACGAGCTGCAACTTGCATGTAGCCCTAACTGAACCATCCTTTGGAAGCTTTGAATGCTGCATCTTACCCAAGATACAGCCTTCACAAACATGCTTAACAAGTGCTTCAAGAGGCAGCAAATAAGCAACCCTATCAGATTTTTGCAAACGCAACAAACTAACAAAATTCAGATGCCCAAAATATGTATGCCAAAGTTTTGCATCTGAAATAGCCTTAGAATCCACAACTGCATTTGCAAAATACCCACACTTGTCATACAAAGTGAGCTTATGCAACCCACGACCTAAAATGCATGATGCAACAATCTCATCACCAAAATTGAGATCATGAACAATACATCTATCATCCACAAATTTCACAACAAGACCACGTCTAGCAAGTGCAGATACAGACAAAAGGTTCTTCTTTATCCCAGGTACATAAAGTGCATCAACAAGTATATAAGAACTGCCATTCATAGTAGTCAGCACAATCTTTCCAACTCCCTTGACAAGATAAGAGGCATTGTTGGCACAAGTGACTGAATTCCAATGAGGGAAATCCTCCAGAGAGGTAAACAAGCCTAGGGGATTCACCATGGAAAACTTACCTCACCACGTAAGTGTAGTGGAGGGTTTTTTTTTACAACTTACATAAGCGTATAAGTTAGGGGCAGGCCCCCAATAATTTATCTCCCAAGCTTAAAAATAAGGGACGGTGGTATCATATTTGTGTGTGTGTGTGTGTGGGGGGGGGGGGGGGGGGGACTGACCCGGATTGATTATTTGTAACGATTGGTCACCGGTGTGCACTATAACTCGAATGAATTTTGGGGAAGTTTTTTTATCAGGTCTCACATCAAATTTTACATCAAGCCGGTGATAGATAAGGGTTGATTTGGAGCAGGTCATGGGTTGATTTACACCTTTGGATGGGTCAAAATTGGACAAGTAGCCAGAGTGCAGGCTGATCGGGCACATAGTTTGAAAGTCAAACTAAGACACATTGAGGGTACATATAGTTATCAACAAAAGTGGTTCCTTAGTACGCTGCCAGTCACTATGCTACACACTCTTTGACTAGTTTTACTTAGTTAGATCATGTGAGACCTAAATTTTATATGTAAGATAGGGGTATGATAGTTTTCTTCATTGATTGTCGTATAAGCATAAAAAGGGGGGTTATATTCCCTAATATGAGTCGTATATAGGGGTTTTATCGAAGTTGTCTGCTCGTAGGTGGCGTCATGTTTTGTATATAGAGTGAATCCCCCGGGGTAAACAAGTCACGATGAGAGGTAATGTGCTTTGTAGCATCGTTGTCAAAGTACCACACATGAGCATCTGCAGCAACTAACATACATGCATCATGGACAGAAGGATCATAAGTGCACAAGACTCAACAAAAACTGCATTTGTAGTGGAACCAACCTCTCTCTTCTTAGCCTCTTTTGCCTTCAACTTAGGACATTGCTTGATCAAGTGATCATTAGCTTTACAATAATGGCAACGCATCTTCTTTTTGCCCTTTTTACTAGAACTCCCAGATGAATTTTTGCCAATAGAAGCATTAGGAACATGTGATTTACCACTTGCAGAAGAACCATGAGAAGTGGCTACATTGTTGTTACCACCTTTTCCTTGAGTAACAATGCATGTTCAATTGCACACTGTTTAGCTTTGTTTTTTCTATAAAGTGACTCTTGTAATGACAATGTGCATAATGCATCAAACTTGACAACTTCTGGATTTCCTTGGGTCATAATTCTCCAAGTACTAGAAAAAGTCTAGTAAGCTATGGCAAAGCATCAAGAAAAGTTTGCACAAGGGAGCTGTCAAAAATGACTTCGCTTGCAGAAATAAGTTGCTCATTAATATCCTTGACACCAGCATGGAAAGTTTCCATCTCATCTTCCTCATGCATAATCTTTGACTCCAGCTCTTTACGCATCAATGCAATTTTAGCCTCATGACAACTTGCATAAAGCCCAGCCAGAATATCCCAAGCCTGTTTTGCAAATTTTGCTAAATGAATGTGACGAGTAATAGTGCGCTTCACAACCAATGCAATCAATGCATGAGCCTGCACATCTCTTACATCCCAATGAGCTTGCTCAGTCGTAGGCAAAACAGCTCTGGTAGTAGCAACCCTGCCACCAAAACCTGCAACATCCTCAATATTGCCTACATCCTCAGAACCACGACGTACATCAATGCCTTGCACAATATTCCAAATGCCCTTTGACACAAGGGCATGTTGCATCATGTAAGCCCACATAGGGTAATTGTCCCCATCCAATCTATCATCAGCAACAAACATCTTGAACACATCTGTGTTGTTGTTAGCCATGGCGAATGCCTGCACCTAATGTGAAAAATGTACAAAAAGAGGAGAAACAAAGCAGGACCAACATGTGCTATATAGCACAACCCGTAGAAGACTGTAAGGGACATGTTATGAAAAAAATGGCACTGACAAAATTTTGCACAAAATGACAAAATTGCTTGTGCGACAGTGAGCTCATTGAAATCGAAGAAAGTGAGCAGGCGTGTCCTCGCAATGTTGACGACGAAGCCTGGGAGGAAACAAACTACTCTAATACCAATTGTTGGAACTAGGGTTGTAGGGAAACATACACAGCTTGAAGAAGACGAAGGAATCTTAAGGCACATAACAGAGAGTGTATTACTTACTGTGCAACAGAAAGATAAGATAGCCCTAGAGTGATGGGTGTATATACAATGCACGGGGGGGAAATCCTCCTAGTGAGGGAAAAATGCCCTGGCGGTCCTAAGTGTGTTCAAACACATCATCTCAGACAAGAAGCTCATCAAAGACCATCAATGAATAATAATGTGCAAACACTTTGACCAGCTTGTTCTATAATTATGTGTCC
Source organism: Adiantum capillus-veneris (assembly GCF_014529385.1). Classification (NCBI taxonomy): domain Eukaryota; kingdom Viridiplantae; phylum Streptophyta; class Polypodiopsida; order Polypodiales; family Pteridaceae; genus Adiantum; species Adiantum capillus-veneris. The sequence continues at coordinate 29,477,016 of NC_140935.1, forward strand.
TTTTCAAGTAGTCCACTATAGTGAATATCATGTATCCTACTACCGCGACACCGATCCTTCTCTAGTAATGTATTCCACTAGTTCAATACCAATCCTTCTTCTTATGACAGTATTTTGAGTGAATCACTCTCTTGCTCTTCTTGTTGCCTGCTAAGTTCTAGCATTGCTTCTTTTGCAAATTTGCTAGGGAATTTTGAATATTCTCTTGTGTGTTGTTTTTTTCAACTAATATTGCCTCTTTTTGTCAAGGTATTTTGGCCTTTATGTATACACAGAAACCAATGTTGGTGTTGAAAATAGAGGAAAAAGTTTTCCTTTTTTGTGTGGGTGAAGAGGTGTATGATTGGATAAAAATGGAGATCAAGAGAGAGCGAGAGAGTCTCAAATTTTCCCTACTTTTAAGCAAGAGCCACAAGTAGAACGCATGGCAAGAGTAGGTAGTTGCACAATTTCAAGCTTTGAATTCCATGTAGGCATTGAGGTGGTGTTTTTAGAGAACATATTTTTAGCTTTATTCATTGACATGGACAAAACAACAAGAGTAGTAGCTTGCATGTTATCCTAAGCTAGAGAGCAATATTGCTAGAGTAACACTCAATTTTGGGCCCACCTTCGATGGATTTTGGGCCCAAACACACCAACTCTCCATCACCATGGCCCTACGATCACTAATCATCCACAACACTAAGACTAGGTTCACATGATGGTGGTGTAAAAGCAAGGTTGAAAAGGGGGTTTTGAGTGCAAGTATCCCAAAAAGGAAATTTCCACCACCCTTTTGTTCATGAGCACAATAGAAACAACCTTGGCTAAACTTACACCACCCTCACCCCCTCTATTCACAGAGAGGTGGTACAAGATATCGAACTTAGGCAAAGTTCACATGGTATAGTGACCTTATCAAATGGACTTAGTACTTGCTACTACGTTGTAAGGACTACAAAACCCATCCAAAAATTATTCTCAAGGGAGCACTTTCTTCACAATGTTAGTTAATATAATTAATTTCCTATTAACTAGTGACACTATTAATTATTTGAATTTGATAAACAATTGAGTGTCAATATACTTGAAGACTAGAATGCAATAAAGTGGCGTTGATCTACCCTTGGTTGGAGCAATTTCAAATTGATAAATTGATTCTAGATAGCAAACATAAATATATAAGATCCATGTGTAAATCCCAATCCCATGTTACATTAGCTCAAGTTGATGTTGGTTTTAATGATTCGTCAAAAAAAGCATCACAAAAGTCTGTGTCGTACTTTTGTTCCTAGCATATTCTTCTTTATTGATCTTCCACAATTGCTCAACGATTGGCACCCAATCCAAGACTGTTTGAGACTAATTTTTGAATACCTCCTTCATCACCACTTTGAGCTTCTTTGATATCATCCTCCACTCTTCTGGAACAAAGAGCTTGAATTTCCACCATAGAGCTTACTATAGTTTTTTGATCCTCTTCCATCAAACTGCCAACATCGGTCTAGCTTCGGCATCATGCACCCATTCCATCTCAAATGCATCACCATGGAATGTATAAAAATTGTGTAGCATGAGGCGTGGTGCCACCAAATTAAGTACAAGATGTAGATCCATGTCACATCACTTGAAAAAGACGCAAAACCTTGCCTTGAGCATGCCGAATACTCACTCCACTAGCATTATTGTGCAACATTATATGCAAGTCCATTGGTAATTCTTGCATGAAAATCCTTCTTTGCAACCCTTGAAGGGCACCAACATAAATGCTTAGCAAGTAGGATACACACAATCTCTCATCAAATAATAATTTCCTAGCAAACCCCTAGCACATTCTACCCAACTCACTATGAGTGACATATCAAGGAGTCATGTCAAGTTGACCATGTCCATCCAACATCATAGTTCCATATAGAACAGTTTCTTTCGAATAATAATTGCAACAAGATTGAATAGAAGCCTTTGTGATTCAAACATTGTACATAGATCTTCTTTGTTGCAACGATTGAATATTTGAACCATCAAAGATGCCGATAACTTATGGGATTCCTCAAAAGGCTTCAAGTTCACTAGCCAAATTCTCAAAGAAAGATAGAGAAGGCCAACAAATGCAACAATCTCTTGCCCAAATTTGATGTTAACCTTGAAAATTTTGAGGACTACCCTACATTCATTGCTCTTTGCACACCCATTTAAGTCTCTCAAGACGTTCAATGTTGTGTTGAAAGGTAACTAGAGCTTAGAAATGATCACACGTGTAGGAAAACTAATTGTTTTTTGCATGTTAGTGACACATTTTTTTCATGGAAGGGGCCTCCTTATTACAAATATAATGGAAGTTGTTGCTAGATTGGAGGCATTTGTTTAACAAGCTATCTCTCCCTCCTATGCTCACAATCTCTTTTGTGCTTTATGTTGATGCTGACTAATAGGCCCATACACTTGACTACATCCAACCATGTTTTAAGAAGAACAGATGCTCCTAGTTGAGGCCATCTTGTAGTGATCCTACAATCACTAAAGAGCACAACCAAGCACAATTCAATTCCATTTCTCTATACATTGTCCTCCTTACCTGTGTAGGATTAGGCTCTGTATAGATTTTTCTCATAACCTACAAGTATAGATAATCAATACATTCACATTTTACAACATGAATCATGCCTAGCTTTATTTTTTTAAAACAAATGTGATACTAGAAAGCTATAATTTAGTTGTTATCATGTTGTGCATGTATAAGGAATCCAACCACGGTGTCATGAAAGCCAGCCAACAACTACAAGTGCTTATTTTCAAGTGCCTCTTGGTGAGTGAAGTTTTCTTATATGTGGTCACATAAAAATTCACAAGTGTCAATCATTTTCACTAGTTTTTGGTGGTGGTTTCCCTTGTCTAAAAATAGGCACTATTCACACATTAACTCACTATTCAAATGGGGAGAAAATTAGTGAACTATAGTCTCATTAGGCAATAACCAAGGAATAATATTATGTGCACGAAAAGAGTGCTCACAAGCTTTCCCTTATTGGGATTATACTCTCCATTTGGAATTTATGTTTATTGCTTAACATGCAATACTCCCATGTGGGAATGATGCATATCAAGTCGGAAATCAAACTCACCTTTATCCTTTGTGGGATAAGTGGGGGTTTAAATCACCTTGTGGAATAGCTAGGAGTTGGAGTGCCCTTGTTGGCACATTTTTTTTTATCAATTCCGTATTGGGAAACTTTATAATCAGCATACTCTTGATATAATTAAGAACTTATCTACGTTTTTTCACATTGAATGAGATAGAATTTTCTTTTTGGCCTTGGATTATTCTATTCCTAAAGCAATAGGGGAGGGTTTAGAATTAAGGCTTTTAAATGATGTTTGTGTTGGGAAGTAACCCTAGCCATGGATACATTAGGAAGAGGATGGGGTTTAGGAGGGCCTCTTTATTTTCCATGAGATTATGGAGGTTATTAATATTTTGACTAAAAGGTGCAAGCCATGGGTGCAAGAATGGTGGGTGTGTAAGAGAGGTGTAAGCGTGGTCAAAGGATGCACTTTTTCCCACAAAAAGGAGGTGGAAACTTTCTCAAAAGAGATCTTGATAGGTTCTAACTGTTCTCATCCTTAAAGCTCTGATAGCTATGATAATTCAAATTCATGCCCATCGAAAGTAAAAATTACATAATTTGTGAGATTGTGTAAGTGAGATACGGTTGGTTAGATAATGTAATGGCATGGAAATTTGTTCAAAACTCATTAAAAAACTAACAAAGTAAATACATATGCGCATCAAAAAGATTGTGCTTTATATAAACACAAATAACAAGATGAACCAGATGCTTTTTCATGTAACAAAAGCTTTTTAGGTCAAAGTCATTCCAACAATTATAGCTACTTTGGTTTGATAAAGGAATACAGCCATAGTTTATAGCCAGAGTTGATCTAGTCAGAGGACTGACACACCCAACTTGGATGCCAGTATAGTTGGATCTTTGCTTATGGGGTCCGTCTCTTTCTCTTCCCCTGTTGCGTGAACATACTCCGTCTTCTTATCAAACAATGGATTGTGAGAAGATGCACAAAACGAGCTTTCTACTTTATTTGAGTCGTAGTTAAAGTCTTATGTTAAAAATTGAGTGTTGACATGGAACCATTCTTCTATTATATCCTCAAAATTTGAAAAGAGACCATGGTGCATAATGATAAGAGGTTTCCCTAAGCGATGGAGTGAGATAATAGTCCTAATGGCATTAATTAAAAGGTGTTCCTAACGGCTTCACAAAAGTTGAAAGGTGCACCTAATTCAAAGTTTCCACTCAAAAACAATAAAAAACAATGTGTTAATCCATAGCACGTAACGACAAGCAATGATGAAGCACATAGATTTGCAACAATATCACCTAAGAAAGATGAATACAACATTGAGAGAGAGAGAGAGAGAGAGAGAGAGAGAGAGAGAGAGAGAGAGAAATGCTAAAAAGAGCTTAGGAGAAAATGCTAGAAGAAAAATGAAAGAATAAAGAAACACCTATTTATATGGACACAAAATGTCTTTGACTTTCCATCTTCATTCATCTTTTGACTTTCCACCTTCATTTGTCTTTTCATTTTCTAAACTCACCCGTCACTTATGCACTAGCAAGTTGTCACTTCTCCCCTTAAAATTAAGTGGATACAAGTAGTTTTCCCTCGGATATACATAGACTTTGAAGGGACTATTGTCAATGAGCAAATTAATTTTTGCATTGAAAACATTTTTTTATTTGTACAAAACCCTTACTAAAGGCTTGAACATGACCTCTACATGGGGCTTATCTAACCTATACAGACTCTTCAAAAATTATGGACATAGCAATCTTCTTGTATGTAGACCATACATGTTGTTTAAATAAGCATAGCATGTAGCATTGTAGACCATATGTCAACATGAAAGTGTTCACAAGGCTCATCCAAAAATTCAAACCACCTTTGACAAAGCGCGATTATGGTGCACCTAATGACAAGCTGGACATAGTTTGTATATGAATGCTTCTTCTCTTTTTTGATGAGTAAAGCTCCGCTGCGATCGAGAATAAGTACATGTTTTTTTACGATGATTTCATAAGGAATATTTTATGCATATAATATAGAATAGTAATATAATAAAACTTTAGTTTTCTTTGTTGACTAAACTATCTCTCTCTCTCTCTCTTCCCTATTATAAGCTTTTGCCTGCCTTTTCTTTATTGACTAAACTATCTTCCTATTATAAGATTTTGCCTACCTTTTCTTGCATCAGGTTGCATCTCCTCCGCATGTTGTTCAAGTCCTCGTCCATGTGAATCTTGTTTATCAATAATGGTCACACATGCAATACAACTTACGACAATGAGTATACTAATATCATTTGTATTGGATATACTTGGTCAGTCAAATCCACATGCTACACTACCTTCACCACCTCTTCTTTAGCTATATTTGGGCATCCGTTCATTCACTCAATATCCTCATGCTAAAATTTTACATGTTCTTCAATATGTAGAGTGCAACCTCCATCTCCTCCTTGGTTTTGTTGGTATGTGAGCTTGGAACAAACCTAGAAACAAAGTGTGATTAGTCAAGGGTCTTATATAACCAATTCACATGAGTGCAAACTACCAATTTGAGCCTCAAACTAAGTTCAAGGTTTATTTGATTAACCTATTCCACTTTAGATAGAGAGCTTTGAACTTGAGTCTGAGCACTATTGGGTAGGTTTAAGTTTGGGGCTCGAGTGCTTATGAAAAACTAACGTGTTGTGTAGTTAGTGATCTGCAAAAACTTAATCAATTGCTTATTACAAAAAATCAAAAAGTGTAGTTATGGAGGCTCCAACTTCAGTTTGAGCCTTAAGTGCTTTTGATAAACACAATTAACAAACCACAATTGTTCTGCAATGGTCCAAATTATTGGAAACTAGCCCACAATGATTGACACTATTAAAATCCTTGTTAAAAGCTGATCCACAATGGTCCACAATGGGTTTCCAATGGTTTGCAACGTCTCTAGATCATTGAGAATCGGCCTACAAGAATTCATATTGCTAGAAATCAATTTGCAGCAATGGTTCGGCCCATCACGGTCCAAATTGACAAAAACTTACCTTCAATAATCTGAGAGGTCAAAATTCTCAATCAGTCTGCAATGGTGTGCAGCCAACCAAATTTTCAAAAAGTATTTGGCAATAATTCCAATCCCATCACCCTCACTTGAGCACTACTGGATTGGGGCACCAACTCAAGTCTGAGCAGTTTTCCCAAAAGTTGATGTGTTTGGGCTCAAACTTAAGTTTGAGCCTCAAGAGATTTTGACAAGCAAGCAATGGACCACAACCGTTTTGCAATGGTCTATATGGTCAAAACAGGGTCGAAAACAATCCACAAGGGTTCCCATCCCCTCACCATCACTTGAGCAATACTAAGATGGGCCACCAACTCAAGTTCTAGCCCTTTTAGCTAATTGCGTTGGGACTGAGACTTAAGTGTTTACCGACAAAGAAGCAAAAAAATCAAGTACTTTATGACAAACAAATAAACATTGTAATTACAATGGTCTATATGGTCAAAACTGGGTCCACAACAATCCACAAGGGTTCCCATCCCCTCACCATCACTTGAGCAATACCAAGATGGACCACCAACTCAAGTTCTAGCCCTTTTAGCTAATTGTGTTGGGACTGAGACTTAAGCTGTGTTTACCGACAAAGAAGAAAAAAATCAAGTACTTTATGACAAACAAATAAACATTGTAATTACATAAGCTCAACAAGCTTTGCTCGTATTTGAGCACTCCCAATTTGGAGTACAAACTCAAGTTATTAAGAAAACAAGCAAACATCGAAGACATTTGACCCTTATTATGTTGGGGAAAGAACTTAAGTGCTTATGAAAAACAAGTAAGCATTGTAGTTAGAAAGGCTCAAACTCAAATTTGAGCCTCACTCGTATTTGAACACTCTCAAGTTGGGGCAAAAACTTAAGTTCGTGCTTAAAGTTCTTAAAAAAATAAGCAAATATTGAAGACACTTGACCTTTAAGTGGATTGTGTCGGGGTTCAAACTTAAATGCTTATGAAAGAGAAGTTAAAAAGTCAAGTTCTTATGATAGACAAATAAACAAGAAGGCTTGAGGTTTGGAATAATGTCCACGGTGTGATACAGAGAAATGTACTATCACCCATCTAACTAAGTTACAAGAATGAACATGCTTCAAGGAAAACATAAGCTTGTATAGATATTATAAAATGTTTTTAGTTGTGTGCAAACAAAAGACAGATGATTTCATTTCTAGATAGATGGTGCCCCTTGAAGAGCTAGAATCTTTTTGTAAGGACCACAAATGCTTCAAGTGTGGGGAGCAAGGACATGGCTATCGCTCTTGCCCCAAGAGAAATGCCCGCAATGAGGCTCCTAAAGCTTCCACGATCGAAGCTCCAAAAGAGGATGCTCATTGCAAAGGATCACCTCTCTCCTATGCTTGGGAAAAGGTAAGGGAGCATGATGCCTTCATCCTGTTTGACCCTAGCTCTACTCACAACTTCATATCAATGGAGTTGGCCACTAAGTTGGGCATTCAAGCTTTCGAGATGGGAGTTGTTGTAATTGCCGATGGAGCTTTCAAGGGACAGCAAGCCTTTGTTACTCCCTTGATTGGGAAGTTGAGGCTTCATGTCCAAAGCTACGTCGACAAGAAGACTTTTTCATCTCTCCGCTCCAACATGAGGATGTTATCCTAGGGGCACCATGGTTCAGCCACATGGCTGCCGACATGAAGTTCCCTAAAAGGATAATCTCCTTCACCTACAGGGAAAAGAGCGTGTATATAGATGCTAGTGAGTCCGGCCGTACTATACCACTTGTAAATTCACTTGCTTTTGATAATTCAATGAAAAGCTCAGTTTTTGCGTACATGATTTTTGTCAAAGAGTCTCTAAATGATGCTAATGTTTTAACAAAGCAAAGTGTTAGGAATCAAGAAGAATTAGACTTGTCTAATTTTCTACATGGATTCCAAGATATGTTCACATCGATGATATCCCTATGGACTTACCTTTAAAACGAGGGAATGATAACCATCGAATCCAACTCCTACCAGGAAGCTTGCCGCCTAATAAGCCTTCTTAACCAAATTTCCCAAGCTCAACAAGAGGAGACCATGAGGCAAGTACAAGAATTGGTAGACAAAGGGATGGCGAGGCCTAGCTCCTCTCTTTTTTGTTCTCCAATCCTTTTAGTGCAAAAGAAAGATGGTGGTACATACCGCTATCATCAAATAAGGATAGTGAATGAAGGTATCCGAAAGACCGCATTCCGTACAACGTTTGGTCTTTATGAATATCTACTCATGCCTTTTGGCTTGACTAATGCATCGGCCACATTCAATTGTTTAATGAAGAAAATCTTTAGACCCTACTGCAAGTTCACCGTAAAGCATGGCCTAATCCAAGGATTCTACACGAGCTACAAAGCTTTATTGGTACATGTCCATACTATAGACACTTCATAGCCAAATTCTCTCAAATAGCAGAACCATTGCATGACTTAACAAAGAAAAACGTTAAGTACTTATGGACTGCTAAGGAGCAAAATGCTTTTGACAAGCTCAAAGAGAAGCTTACCTCTCAACTAGTCCTTATGCTTTTGGATCTCTCGAAGCCATTTGAGGTCCAATGTGATGCTTGTGGTGATTGCCTTGGAACAGTTTTACTTCAAGAAGGGCATGCCATAGCATATGAGAGCTGAAGGCTCAATGCCAATGAACGAGTCATGGACATATAGAAAAAGAGCTTTTAGATGCTCTACATGCCTTAGACACATGGAAGCACTATTTATTGGGGACTCCGTTTATTTTGTGAACGGACCACCAAAGTCTCAAGCACTTCATGACACAAACCAAGCTTTTGGACAAACAAATGAGGTGGGCAAATTTTCATTCGTGATTTTATTTTTATATTGCTCACGTTGCTGGTAAGCACAATCAAGTGGCCGATGCACTTTCACGGCGACCAAGAGTTAATGCGGTGTCTATACAAGTCACAATGATCTATCTTCTATAATAGATGAGTATTCTACTGACCCCCACTTTAGAGACATAATGTCAGCCCTTGCATTGGGGAAGAAAGAAGAACCATTCACCTTGTAGGATGGTTATCTTCTCCATGGCAATAAGCTATGTGTTACCCACTCCCTTCGTGAGAAAGTCATGTATGAATCCCATGCTCCTCCCTATGCGGGGTATAGAGGCATTCAACCTACTCTTCGAGGAGTAGAGACGTACTTCTATTGGCCTACCATGAAAGTAGACATACACAAAGTATGTTTCAAAATGTGTGGTATGCCAAAAGACCAAGTATGATAGAGGGAAGCAACCTGGATTACTCCAACCATTTTCAATCTGTAATTCACCATGGGAGAGTATATCCATGGATTTTGTCTTTGGATTACCCAAGTCTATCAATGGAAATACGAGAATATGGACAATAGTCAACAGGTTTAGTAAGCAAGCACGCTTTATTCCTGTCAAAAAAATATTAAGGCACACCAAATGGCAACCCTCTTCATATCTCAAATTTTCAAACACCATGGATTGCCAACATCCATCGTGTCAGATAGAGATCCTAGAATGACCAGTTATTTTTGGAAAGTTCTCTTTGAAAATCTAGGTACAAGATTGAATTTCTCTTTGGCCTATCACCCACAAACGGATGGCCGAAGTGAGATAGCCAATCTTACGATACTCGATCTACTAAAGACTTATGTGACAAAAGTAGATCAATGTTCACAATGGGAAAAGTACTTACCCCTTGTAGAGTATGCGTATAATAATATTGTCCATACTACTACGGGAAAGGCGCTTTTTGAGATCATAGAGGGAAGGCCTAAAAGTCCCTTACTACTTAAAGTACATGGGAAGATCTTCGCTGCTGATGAGTATAGCCGTGACCTACAAGAATCTTTCCAAAAGATTAAGGAGGTTATATCCATCTCTCAACAAAGGCAAAAGGCTGCTACTGGTAAGAACAGAAGGGCCTTAACATTCAAAGAAAATGATTGGGTCTTACTTAAATTTCCCAAGGCTCGATTGAGGCAAACGACGGGCAAAAATCCTAAGGGCCATCAAAAGTATTATGCTAACCTAGCAAAAAGATACTATGGTCCTTTTCAAATCTTGAAGCCAATCAATGACATGGCTTATCAACTCAAGTTGCATAACCATTGGCTCATACACAATGCTTTTCATGTGAGCGTACTTAAGCCCTACAAAGGAGAGCCACCAAGAGAACCAATTATTAAAGACCTCCAGAAATCAAAGACCAAGAAGAGGTCCTACAACACGAAGCTATCCTTCGGCATGAAGACAAGGTACTATGACATGGTAAGATTATCCGACGATATCTTATTAAGTTAAAAAATTATCCTTTTGAAGATGCTAGATGGATGCAAGGAATACAGCTTAAGGATAGTATGAACCTTGTCAATATTTACAATGCTACATTATAGTAAGCAAATGTACATGTTTCTTTTGAATGATCAATGTTTTTGTCTTATAAGACTAATTCTCTTTTTCTTGTGCATAAATTTAAATAGTATGCATGCTTATAATCATGTTTGTGATGACGACGTCTCTCAAACACCAAGTAGAATTTGTCACTCTACTTTGGGAGAATGAAATGGACTCAAGAGTAGACATGCTTGCAACAGCTAAGTCTCCCAAGCCCCAAATGAATTAGTCATCCATCTTGGAATGATGTCGTAGGGTAAAAAAGGAGATCCTCTACCCGCTAAGAAATATCGACTAATGACTAAGGCTTTATCTCTTCTACCTCATAGTAGTCGAGGACGACTATGATTTCAAGAGAGAGGTAATGTCATAAAATCTAATATCTAACCAACCTAAATGATTTTCTCATATTAAACTGATCATTTAATGTGGAAGAATAAACGAGAACAAGGGCTAAAATATAGACATGTGCTTATGGATCAATCTCAACACAGGACCAATGTTAAAGGGGTCCAAATGAGAGATGATTTGTCAAAGAGCAAGGTTAGCTAATGGAGCTTAAAGACCTTAGGGTTAGCTACATTAAAAGACCTCAAATGTTAGTGTTAAAAGTCTTTTGACCTTACGCAAGCTAGGACTATGCTTGAGGTGGGAACCCGGCCCAAGATTGAGGTGCTTGTCGTGCTTGTTGACTAAGGTGCTTGTCGTGCTTGCTGACTAAGGTGCTTGAGGTGCTTGCCATGCTTGATGACTAAGTTGCTTGTCGTGCTTGTTGACTAAGGTGCTTGTCGTGCTTGCTGACTAAGGTGCTTGCATGCTTGATGACTAAGTTGCTTGTCATGCTTGTTGACTAAGGTGCTTGTCATGCTTGCTCACTAAGGTGCTTGAGGTGCTTGCCATGCTTGATGACTAGGGTGCTTGAGGTGCTTGTCGTGTGTGAGGTGCTAGGACTGAGCTTGATGTGGGAACCTTATCCAAGCATGAGGGGCTTAAGGTGTTAAAAGTCAACAAGGATCCCTACAAGGAGGGGGTGAGCCCTACAAGTAGGCGCAAGAGAGAGCACACACATACCCTTACACAAGGCAAGCCTAGTCCAAGGAGGCAACAAGGACACGTGTGAAGTTCCTCTCCATGTTGCCCTCATGGTGTGCCTAAAGCCTATTGGTTGGCCTCTCAAGGGATCCAATGCTACTTTAGCTAATTTAATTAATTGTCTATGCATTTGTCAAGTCCTCTCTCTCAAAGGGGAAAGGGGGACACTTGTCCCAAGGCTTGCATGGTTATTTGATTTAACTAAAGCACGTGATTGACTAAGCTTGTATGGGTCCAATCAAATTCTCTTATGAGCTAGAAGGGGGGGTCGACCAAGGAAGCTAGGGGCTAGCTTGGGAGGTATACTCTCCCACTCTCTCTCTCTCTCTCTCTCTCTCTCTCTCTCTCTCTCTCTCTCTCTCTCTCTTCGTGTGGTGCAAAGTGCAAGAGCTTCATCTCCTTCTCCAAGCTTGTTGAGAAGTTGAGAGCCTACACCAACACTCTTGGCTATGGAATGCAAATCCAACCAAGAGCCATGCTTCAATGCTTAAGCTTGCCATCTTCTCCATCTTCATTTTACTATGCTATTATGCTATGCTAAACAAGAAGAATGACGATAAGTGAGGAACTTTTTCTTTCTCGTATGAATGTTTCTTCTTCCTCTTCCCTACCCTCATTCCCCACTAGCTCTCTCCACCTTTGAAGGTGTTTGAGGCCTTGGGACTAAGACCAGGGATGGTTAATGCTTTTCCAAGATTATGTTATGCTTGTGATGCATGAAGCTTTCCATGTTCATTGAATCACCCAGGTCACAAGGAACACAAAGATTGTATTGTACCAACTTTCTATTGATGGGAGAATCTATAATGCAAAAGCCTATTGGAGGGGGGACATGATCCACATAAATCTGATCCTCAAATGTTGTCAAGTTCTCTAACTCTCTCTCTTGCAAAAGTATTATTCATGCCAATTTAATTAAGTATTATGGCTATGTTTTTCACCCTCTATGTTCTCAAAGTAGTCTCATGAAAATGCTCACTTTAATTCTCTTAATTCCACTATTCTCAAAGTTCATAGGCCATTTCTATTACATTGTGGGATATGCCCAATAGGGTCAGGAGCACATCTCTTGAGATGCAATCACCTATGCTTGCATCTTGAAGGCATGTGGAAATTTGGAAGATGTTGAGATGGGCAAAAGCCCCCGACTGTTCTCAACAAATGCAACGCGATGGCATATCTCTAGATGCAATCACCTATGCTTTCGTCTTGAAGGCATGTGGCACTACGTTGATGTCCAGAATGCCATCTCTTCAAGTGCATTGATTGCGGGATATGCCCCATACAGACAGGGCAAAAAAGCTTTGGCTGGCTATTTGAATGTCCCCTCTTCAAGTGCATTGATTGTGGGATATGAATGACAGGGACATGTGCAAGAGCTATGGCTGGCTATTTCCAACATGCAAAGCAAGGCCATTTCTCGTGATGTAATCACCTATGCTTGCCTCTTGTAGGCATGTGGCAATTTGAAAAACGCTAACAGTGATATGGCAACAAAATTCACAATGATATTGTTAGTCAAGAGCTACTAAAAAAAGAAGTTGTGCTTTGGATGACATGTGTGCCAAATATGGTGTTCTTCATAAAGCACAAAAATTGCTTGAGGATCTTCTTGTTTATAATGTCGCCTCGTGGAAGGCACTGATTTCAGGATATGCGGAACAAGGGCACGACTACGAAGATGTGGTGTACTTCAAAAAGCACAATGAGTCCTTGAGGGGCTGAAGCGAGCACATATCTTGAGATGCAATCACCTATGGTTTCATCTTGAAGGCATGTGGCAATTTGGAAGATGTTGACATGGGCAAAATCCCCTGGCTGTTTTCAACACATGCGAAGCGAGGGCATCTCTCTAGATGCAATCACCTATGATTTTGTCTTGAATGCATGTGGCATTACGTTGATGTCCGGAATGTCATCTCTTCAAGTGCATTGATTGTGGGATATGCCCAATAGGGACAGGGCCAAGAAGCTCTGACTGGCTGTTCGAATATCGTCTCTTCAAGTGCATTGATTGTGCAATATGCTCGATAAGGACATGGCCAAGAAGCTATGGCTGGCTATTTCCAACATGCAAAGCGAGGACATTTCTCGATGTAATCACCTATTATTGCGTCTTGTAGGCATGTGGCAATTTGAATGATGCTAATGATGATATGGACAACAAATTTCACGATGATATTGTTTGTCAGGGATTGCTAAAAAAAGAAGTTGTGCTTGGCATTGCCTGGGACAACATGTATATCAAATATGGTGTTCTTCATAAAGCACAAAAATTTCTTGAGGAGCCTCTTGTACAGAATGTTGTCTCTTGGAAGGCATTGATTTCAGGATATGTAGAACAAGGGCATGGCTACAAATACGTGGTGTACTTCAAAAGCACAATGAGTTCTTGAGGGACTGAAGCAAGCACATCTCTTGAGATGCAATCGCCTATGCTTGCATCTTGAAGGTATGTGGCAATTTGGAAGATGCTGAGATGGGAAAAAGCCTTGGGCTATTTTCAAGCAGATGCAAAGTGAGGAATCACTCCAAATGCAATCACCTATGTTTTCGTCTTGAAGGCATGTGGCATCGCGTTCATGTCCAAAATTTTGTCATAAAATCTAATATCTAACCAACCCAAATGATTTCCTCATAGTAAACTGATTATTTAATGTGGGAGAATAGATGGGAACAAGGGTTAGAATATAGACATGTGCTTTCAGGTCTATCTCAACACGGGGCCAATGGTAAAGGGGTCCAAATGAGAGATGATATGTCAAAGAACAAGGCTAGCTAATGGAGCTTAAAGACCTTAGGGGTAGCTTTATTAAAGGCCTCCAACGGTTAGTGTTAAAAGTCCTTTGACCTTAGGTAAGCTAGGGATGTGCTTGAGGTGGGAACCCGGCCCAAGCTTGAGGTGCTTTTTGTGCTTGCTGACTAAGGTGCTTGAGGTGCTTGTTGTCTAAGGTGCTTGTCGTGCTTGTTGACTAAGGTGCTTGAGGTGCTTAATGACTAAGGTGCTAAGGTGCTCTATGACTAAGGTGCTTGAGGGGGTAAGGTGCTCCACAAAAGTCAACATGATCCCTACTCAAGGGGGGGTCGAGCCCTCATTCTAAGGGCTAGAGTGAGAACACAGACACCCTCACACAATGCAAGATTGGTACAAAGAAAACATCTAGGACACTTGTTAAGCTCCTCCTCATGTTGCCCTCATGGTGTGCCTAAAGCCTATTGGTTGGCCTCCCAAGGGGTCCAATGATAATTTAGTTAATTTAATTAATGGTTTATGCATTTATCAAGTCCTCTCCCTCAAAGGGGAAAGGGGGACACTTGTCCCAAGGTTAGCATGCTTGCTTGATATGCACCCTGCATGTGATTGGGCAGGCTTGAAGGGATCCAATAAGCTTCTTTCATGAGCTAGAAGAGGGGATTGACCAAGGAAGCTAGGGGCTACCTTGGGGGGTAAAATCTCCCCCCCCCCCCCCCCCCCCCCCCCCCCCCCCCCCCCAACACACACACACACACACACACACACACACACTCATTGTGTGAAGTGCAAAGTGCAAATGCTCCATCTCCTTCTCCAAGCAAGTAGAGAAGTTGAGAGCCTACACCAACACTCTTGGCTATGGAATGCAAATCCAACCAAGAGCTATGCTTCAATGCTTAAGCTTATCATCTTCTCCATCTTCATTACTATGCTATTATGTATGCTAGCAAGAAGAGTGATGATAAGTGAGGAACTACTTCTTTTTCGTATGAATGTTTCTTCTTCCTCTTCCCTACCCTCATTCCCCGCTAGCTCTCTCCACCTTTGAAGGTGTTTGAGGCCTTGGGACTGAGGTTGGGGATAGTTAATGTTTTTTTTACAAAGTCTATGTTATGCTCGTGGCAAGAAGCTTTCCATGTTCATTGCATCACCTAGGTCACAAGGAGCACAAAGATTGTATTGTACCAAGTCTCTCTTGATGGGAGAATCTATAATACAAAAGCCTATTGGAGGGGGACCGGCTCCACATAAATCCGGTCCTCTATTGTTGTCAAGTTCTCTAAACTCTCCCTCTTGCAAAAGTATTGTTCATGCCAAGTTAATTAAGTACTATGATTATGTTGCTACCATCAATTAAGTTCACCCTCTATGTTCTCAAAGTAGTCTCACAAAAAATGCTCTCTTTAATTCTCCTAATTCTGCTATTCTCAAATTTCATAGGCCATTTCCATCACAAATGTCGTCTCTTCAAGTGCATTGATTGCGGGATATGCCCAATATGACAGGGCCAAGAAGCTATGGCTGGCTATTTCCAACATGCAAAGTGAGGATATTTCTCCTAATGTAATCACCTATTCTTGCATCTTGAAAGCATGTGGCACTACGTAGGAGCACGATCAGATGTGGTGCTCTTGAGAAAGCACAAAAGGTGCTTGACCAACTTTTTTTCAGAAATGTCGTCTCTTGGAATGCATTGATTGTGGGACATGCTCAACAAAAAAAGCTCGAAACATATATCATGTAACCCTTTACATAAGAGGACAACACCCTCCAACAATCAAGCTACTGCTTATTGAGTAGTAATCGAAAACAAAGGGAAGTCCCGCTCTAGTTCTGATGAGATCAGGTGCATCTGTCCAAACAACCCACATTGGGCGATCCACCTGGTAGGACGAGCAAGGGAGAATCACCATGCCTCAACTCGTAGAGTTGACTATGGCTTATAATTCAAAAAAATGCATAATCGGGAGCTCTCCAACTTGAAACATGCATCCCACAATCCTTTACATGCGTCACTCTTTTAGATTGCAATGATAGCGAGATGTGCCAAAGAGGGGCAAGGCCAAGAAGCTCTAGACTATTTTCAATTGATGCGAAGCAAGCACATTTCTCTATATGCAATCACCTACGCCTGCATCTTGGAGGCATGTGGTACAATGCATAATCACAAGCTCTCTATCTCGAAACATACATCCAACAACATTTTACTTGCATCGTTCTCTCAGATTGCACGGATTGGCTAAACAGGGACAAGGCCAGGAAGATCTAGACTCTTTTCAGCTAATGTGAAACGAGCGCATCTCTCTATCACCTATGCTTGCATCTCCAAGGCATGTGGCAATTTAGAAGATACTAAGATAGGCAAAAGAACTTACGATCATACTGCTAGTCAAGGACTGTCAAAAAATTTTTTATGCTTGGCATTGCCATAGTTGACATGTATGCCAAATGTGGCAGGGCTAGGAAGCCCTGGGCTTTTTTCAAAAAATATATCACTTCAAGTGTTGGACTTAGAGCCAGACAACGAGAATTCACAATGAGATTGCTAATTGCGTACATTGATTCTATAATATATCCAACTCCGTTATTGCAAGCAAGCTCTGATACAGAGTCAAAGTATGCCATTGCCATTTCAATTGTTATGGATACTCCAAAGCTTTGTTGTGAAATAGCATTGTACTTGGATTGGTGCAAATACTCACAAATTGTTCTGATTTTTATTTTAATTGTAAAATGTTCAAAGTTAGAAAAATGTTTCATGCATCCTACTTAAATTTCAAACCTTCCTGATGTTGTCATGTTTCATTGTAGTCAACGTATAAAGAAGCTTGGACACAACTCCTGTACATTTACATACAATATTTGAGTGTGCGGTGAGTAAGAACTACGACATTTTACTCTTGATCGCTGAGAACACTGTGAAATGAACGCACTGAAAATTGTACGCTACTGTGGGAATGGCACGTTCCCTTGTATTATAAAAATTGGGGAGGACTGTGCAAACTCCCCCATGCAAGGAGACTTGCATGTTTCCTTTAAAAAAAAAAAAAAAAAAGGGAACAATATCTAAAAGTAAACATATTTCAAATGATCAGCATCATCAATTTCTATAAATTATAACCCTTTTTATGGTTCTTTTGCAAGGTACATGGATACAAAATGGGGCATTGCAATTGTAACGTACTAGAGGCAATACCAATTAAAAACTAGGGAAACATGCTTTGATGAACGGTAACAAACTTTCTCTCTCTTTCTCTTTCCTGATCTCTCTTTCCATTTTCTTCTTGCGCATGTATACTCTTGTTGAATCTTCATGATGGGATTGGTAGTCAGGGGTTGCTTGATATGTATGCAGAATGTGTTGCCCTCACCAAAAGCACGTAAGTTCTTGATGGACGTCATTTCTAGGATGTCTCTTGAGCACGTTGATTGTTGGATATGCCCAATATGGATGGGTTCTTTTAACCAATGCGAATCGAAGACTTCTCTATACATGACCTTGCACTATAACTAGACTGCCTCGTTAGCCTTATTCATGTCACATTGATAACAAGCTAAATAGATTAGAGAACAACATGTTTAAATTTGTCCTTGGCTTTT
Organism: Adiantum capillus-veneris; assembly: GCF_014529385.1. Taxonomy (NCBI): domain Eukaryota; kingdom Viridiplantae; phylum Streptophyta; class Polypodiopsida; order Polypodiales; family Pteridaceae; genus Adiantum; species Adiantum capillus-veneris. Next base: position 29,494,959 of record NC_140935.1, read on the forward strand.
AAATTGTATTAACTCTTTGACTCATTCTACGTCAATACATCAATACGATACTTGCATTATAAACATCAAACAGTTTCATTGATATGTATAATTCCGTTCTCAATTCATTTATGTTCTTCTTTCATGTTCTTAAACCAAATGGTCCTCAAATCATGTCAATGCAGCTAACGAAGCACTCTAGTTGAAAAATAATATAACACAATATTAACATTAATCTCTTGATGTGGACAAGCTGAAATCATTTGAAAAACTCCAGCGCCTGGTTTTGAATGCAGAACCTTGCGACGTGGCGGAAGGGCGAATAGGCAAAAGGAACGCAGCAGGTGAAGGCAGCATCATGGATTCTTCAGGTTTTTCGCAAGAACAGATAAGAGCTGCAACTGCCATGCTCGTAGCAGCAGCAACGGATGGATTGTCTTCACAACCAAACCCACGTGCTTACATGGAAACCCTCGCCTCTGGTTTTGCAGAAGCCTCTGCTATGCCACCTCTTTCTCACAAGTTTGCAACCCTTGTCAGGGCCTCTCAAGCTGATGGTGGTGATGATGAGCAGGAACCAGATGATGAAGAAGAAAAATACCTTGTTGGGTTCACTGAAGTGAACGTTGTAGGCTTGCAGTATTATCATGGCACTGTGAACAACAGGGAGATGGTCAGATTGGTAAGAGAACCCCACAATGTGTACGACCGGAATGCTATTCGTGTTGATAACATGTATGGAGAGCAAGTAGGGCATATTGAGAGATACAAAGCATGTCACCTTGCTCCCCTGGTCGATAATGGGTTGGCTGTCATTGAGGGCATTATTCCCCGTGGTAGCAAGAATACGTATCGCATGCCTTGCCAAGTCTTTGTCTTCAGCAAAGACACTGCCATGCCTACAGTGCTCAACAGACTTGTACGAAGTGGGCTTGCTGTTACCACCCCAAATGACCCTAATTTTGTGCAGCTTACTGCTATGACTGTCCCTGAGAACATGAAAAGCACACAGGAAGAGGCAGGAAAAAGTATTGATGAAATTTTTGACACTCTAATCTTGAACCAGAAGAAGGTTTCTGCTGCTATGGAGCCTGCACCTCTTATAACAACCCCTCTGTATTCTCATCAGAAGGAGGCTTTGGCGTGGCTTGCTGAGAGGGAGAACTCAAATGACTTGCCCCCTTTTTGGCAAGAACAGGCTGAAAGAAAGGGGAGTGCAAGGAAGTTTTATGTGAACAGTCTTACAAACTTCATGACGGATCAAAAACCAGATCCTTTTAGAGGAGGTATCCTTGCTGATGAGATGGGTTTGGGCAAGACCCTGACGCTTGTCTCTCTCATTGCAACAAACAAGCTGGCAATGTCTCATTCTTTGGTGGGTGAAACACAAGTTGAAGAGCCCACTTCATCCAGGCCTCTTAAGAAGCAAAAGCTTGATAGCCTAGAATCTCATATCGATGACAAAAGCGTCTCTCAAGCAACTTTGGTTGTTTGCCCTTTGTCAGTGATGTCCATTTGGATAGGCCAACTCGAGGAACATACGCTACCGGGGAGTCTTAAGGTCTACCTTTATCATGGGGCCGACCGAACCAGGAAGGCTAATGTCTTAAGTAGGCATGATATTGTCCTAACAACCTATAACATTCTGGCAGCTGAAGGGAATGATTTAAGGTCTCCTCTACAAAAAGTAAGGTGGCTTCGCGTTATTCTTGATGAGGCTCACATTATAAAAAATCCAAATGCTGGGATGTCTCAGGCAGCATTTTCCTTGAAAGCAGAAAGAAGATGGGCAGTCACTGGAACTCCAATACAGAATGGGGCCAAAGATCTCTGCAGCCTCATGATGTTTCTGAAGCTCCAGCCTTTGGATGACAAGTCGTTTTGGAACCGAACAATCCAGCGCCCATTGTTGAGTGGAGATGCATCTGGGTTTATTCGACTGCAGGTGAGAATTGCATTGCTGAGCTTTCTCTGACATATATATATGTTTAATCAAGCCAAATGTTTCCATGCAATTTGTAAACTTGAGTGGAGTCACTTGCTGAAGGCTTTTGGTCTTTAAAATGCAATACTTAGTTTCGTTGGTTCTAATTTTTTTATATCTAGGCTTTGTTGATGACAATTGCACTTCGAAGAACCAAAGACATGAAGGTTGATGATAAAAGGATAGTAGAGTTGCCGCAAAAAACTGTAAACATCCATACTGTAGACCTTAATGAGGAAGATCGACAGATTTATGATAGAGTGGAGCTGGAAGGCAAGCGATTGGTTGGTCAATATGTTGCATCTGGAACAGTTCTTCAAAATTACAGTACTATCTTACAAATCATTTTACGCCTACGCCAGATATGTGATCATTCTAGTCTTTGTCCTCTGAAAGAAGGTTTCCTAGATACCTTCTCTGATATGAAAGGTAAGGAATATTCTGCCTCCACCTCTACAATGGCAGCTATTATTCTGGCAATTTGGGGAAAAGATCATGTATATTGCCAAAAGCGAAACATGTACAATGCTACACTGCTACACTGCTGACTGCCTTGAAGCTACATGTTAGGAGGATTAAAAATCATGGAGCATAGTTGTCTTCTTAAATTGTCAAGTTTGTGCACAATATGCATTGGCTGTTAACTTCTCATCGAGAAGTGTGCTTGCTTGCTATTATGATAAGATAAATAAAGAAGCATGATCAAGGCTTCATTGCCATTGAAAAGCATGAGCCACATACTAAGCCGGCCCTGTTAATATGATAAATAGTACAAATTAACATTCTGATAGTCATCATCTGTGGGCACACAGTGATGAATAAATAGTACTCTCTCTCTCTCTCTCTCTCTCTCTCTCTCTCTCTCACACACACACACACACACACACACACACACACACACACACACACACACACACACACACATTAGTCTTTCTTTCAGCGCACATACTTTGTGTTAGATTCACCAGTTTGTAACTTGTTGGTCTCATAGGTCATTTTGGCCTTTTGTAGACGTTAATATATCATTTCATCTCTTCTCTCTCTCTCTCTCTCTCTCTCTCTCTCTCTCTCTCTTCCCCCCGCCCCCCCCCCCCCCCCCTCCCCCCCCCCCCCCTCGGCCCCAAACCACTATTAGCGATAGAAACGAGGGATGGGGCAAAAGGCCATCCAGGGGATGGGGGTAAAAATAATAATTTAAAGATGATCGGCTTTTGTAAGGTTTTTTCATACACTTGATCTGTATTTTGAGACCATTACATCAATCACAAATTTGCAAGAAACGTAGCCATATTAGCATTGAGCAGACGACCACAATGGGGCATTGATGGCGTGGTAAATAAACTTGAGTTTACAATCTAGACAAAACGCCCAACTGTGAGGGGATTGCACACTCTGATATCTAGGCAAATAGCAATGGATTTTTATCTTTGATCTTCCAAGGACTTGGGGAGGGCATGATGGTCATTGGTATTTGGATCATTATCGACAGATTCATCAAGCAGGCTCATGTCTTATCCATAGTTTTTTAAAACGCCAATCAATTTATCAATCGTCAAATGCAGATGGGTTCAAAGACTCATACGAGTAAAGAAGGCAATGAAGGCGGATCACTTGGCTAAACCGTTCATCTTGTATATGTTCAAATTACATGGCATGCCTAAATCTATCGTGTTTGATAGAGGCCTCAGTTTCACGAGCTTGTTTTGGAGAGTAGTGTGGGAGAATATAGGCACAAAGTGTAAATTCCCTTCGTCGATTCATGCATAAACTGATGGGTAGTCGGAAATAGCCAACTCAACGGTTTTGGATTTATTGAAGTCCTATATTTCGAACAACAAGACTCAATGGAGAAGTATTTGCCATCGGTGAAGTTTGCTTACAACAACAACACTGCTCACATGTCTATGGGGAAGGAGCTGTTGAGATTGTTGAGGCTGTCAGAAAGGGTCCAACAATTCTATGCACCAAGGAAATTTTTGTTGAAGCAGATCAATATACACAGGATTTGGAGTCTGCTTTTGCTAAGGTCAAGGAGGCGTTGGAGAAGTCTTAAGCACAGTATAAGAAGGCAATAGACAAGCATCAATGTGACTTGTAGTTGAAGTAGAATGATTGGGTGCTCGTTCGGTTTGAGAAAGCACATCTGCAAAAGGGGAAGGGTAAGGAGAGGCTGTTCCCAAAGCTTTCTATGCGATATGATGGGCCCTTTCAATTCAAGTAAAGATAAACGATGTATCCTTCCGACTGAAGGTGCCAAATACTTTAGAGACTAGGTACTTGAAGAGGGATGTAATGTGCAGCGGAAGAGAATGATGGTGTAAGCTGAGGATGAGTGATCAATGAGTGCTCAAGGTTCCTTTTACTGAGAGGAAGGGAGAGCCTTCCTTACTTAATGAGAGAGAAAGTGCAATGACCAAAACAAGAGAGTGGAAATTGTGAGAGAATAGTGCTAGAGAGAGAGAGAGAGAGAGAGAGAGAGAGAGAGAGAGAGAGAGAGAGAGAGAGAGAGAGACGACACCAGATGGGGTCCCAAACCCCCCTCCAAGGGCCCTCTCTATTGCTAGAGAGGTATTTGCTTTAGATTGCACAAGTTTGGTACAATGGTTCTAACTGTTGTGGTGCTTGACAACGATGATGACGACGGCGGCGGTGATGAGGTCGAGGCTCTGCTTAAAACTGAAAACGCTAGGGATGCTGATGGAATTTGGATCATGCGGCAAAGCTAATGGGCTGATCTGTCGCCGGTGACGCCGATGATGGCTGAAAACTGAAAAACGCTGACCTCGTCGTCGCAATGGGAAGATTGACCGCGGCGATGCAAGGCTGATCTGATCGGCGGTATGCCGATGGTGAGCAAAAACGTTGCTGACTGAAAATGCTGATGTCCAAAAACGCTAGTGCTCCTGCTGAGAAAATGCTAGAGAGCTTGGGAAGTGCGAACACTGCTTGGCCACTGTGCTCCTGTGTCTGCTCTCTGTCTTTTGCCTTCTCCAAGCGCCCCATGGCTTTAGATATAGGTGCAAACTCTTGGGTCAAGCAGTTTGGGTGAATTCCCACGATTTGGAATGCCATAAGTGACTTTAATAATAAAGTGACTATAAGAGGTGGTTCATATGAAGTTTGGGAAAATAGGTTCATGCGGTAAAAAATGCTCATGCTGGGTACTGGGTAATGACGCTAGTGATCATGGGTTGTGCAATCGAGGGTATGCAGCTACTCTAAGTGCTTGGACATGCCATCTTGCGTACAGGGCCCAAGCTCACAAAGGTGCCAAAACACTCCCTAGGCTACCTAAACGCTAGCAGTAGGTAGAGCTTGTCCACATGCACATAGGGTTAGATGTGCACGTGACATCTCCCCCTTTTCAAGATGAGGTACTGGTATCGAGCTGCATAGCTTCTTTATAGTCCGCCAACAACTTAGGGTAATTTGTGAAAAAAGCTTCATCAACCCACACTACCTCGTAGGTTCCTCGATCTATGAACTTCAAAAGGTAATGTCGTGCTTGTTTCTTTGATCCATGGCGAAACCGATGCAGCAAAATCTACTGCAGTTCCATGACTTCTGCTTCATCAATGATCTCAGGTTCTTCTTCGGAAATGTCCTTTTGTAAGGTGCAGCGGAAGTGAATGTTGAACTGTGCTCAAGATGAGTGCTCCGAACTGTGCTCAAGGGTTCCTTTTACTTACGGAAGGGAGAGCCTTCCGTTCCTTTTAGTGAGAGAGTGCAAATGATCACAAACAAAGTGGAGAACACTGTGAATGAAGGTGTTGAGACTGAGAGATATAGAGAGAAGAATATGACACTAGAATGTTGTCAAACCCTCCTCCAAAGGCCCCACTCTCTATGGCGAGAGCGGTCTACTATTGATTGCACAAATCTCTACAATGCTTTGGACTTGCCGATGATGTCGACGACGATGAGGACGACGACAAAGACGGGCTGAAAACTGAAAACGCCAAGGGCTGAAATCTGCAAATTTTTATTTGCTGAATTCTGACTTTATGTCGGTGATGACAATGCAACGACGATGCGCTGAAAACGGAGATGCTGAAATCTGCGTTTTCCGGGCTGAATCTGCAAACGCTCGTTAATCTAACCGTGCGGCGAGGATCTGCTGTGGAAGGTGAGATCTGCGAGGTTCGGGACTTCTACTGCGGTGTCTTGATGCTGAAAACTGAAAATGCTGATGCTTTTGGGTGTTTTGTCGCGAAGGATCTGCAAAACGTTGAGTGGGCTGCTGATCCAAAAACGCTAGGGCTGATTTTGTGCTGATGCGAAAACGCTACGGATCTGCTGTGTCTTGCTGTTGCCGGGGCTGATCTGCAATGCAAAAATGCCAGGGGTTGGATTGATGCAAAACCGCTAGGCTGTCTATAGGCTCAAAACGCTAGGTTCACCACCGGGGAAGGTCTTGCTGGGAAGGTGCCTGTTGAACTCTTGTTCTTGCTGCCTCTTTTGCCTGGATTAGCTAGCGCTAGCTTGTCACATGACACATCCAACCCTATGTGTCCGTGGACAGTGTCCGCGGACAAGCTAAAGCACGACAAGGGTTCAGTCAATCCCCTCAGTCTAGATTAGAAGTGTTCTGGCACTTTTGTGAGTCTGTTCGCAGACCGTGCATTTCCAGACACTTAGATTAGATGCATATCCTCTGGTTGCACACAACATGATCATAAGTATTCCCATCAGAATCCATCAGAATCCTTCAGGGGAATTTTCCAGTGCATTTAGCCTATTTTCCCTATTTTTGACATTTTTCACTTATTATTTTTAAGTGACTTCTGTTGGAAAGTAGGTATGGTAAATTGAGTAAGTTTGTATATAAGCAAACCTAAACTAGCACTAATTGGCAGAAGAGGCAGCAGGAGCACACGCTCAACATGCAACTTCTCAGCAGAACCCCCAAGAGGCCTAGCGTTTTTACTCCACAGCATCAACCTAGCGTTTTTGGACCAGATCAGCCAGCGTTTTTGCTTTTGCAGATCCCTGACGACAGAAGACTCAACAAGAGACCTATCGTTTTGCAGTTGCAGGCCATCCGGCGACAACAAAGCCATTTTCAGCCCTAGCGTTTTTGATTTGCAGATCAGCCCCTGCGTTTTGCAGATTCACCGCGACGGAACATCAAGAAACCTCAGCGTTTTCAGTTTTCAGCCTTGAGACATCGCAGATAAAGTTCCGAACCTCGCAGATCTCATCTTCCCGCAGTAGCTCCTCGCCGCACGGTCAGTTTCCGTAAGGTTTACAGTTTCAGCCCGGAAAACACAGATTTCAGCATCTGCATTTTCAGCGCGTCGTCATCGCATCGTTGCCATCGACATCGTCACCGACATAGAGTCAGAAATCAGCTGATAGAAGATTTGCAGATTTCAGCCCTTAGCGTTTTCAGATTTCAGCTGTCTCGTCATCGTCCTCATCGTCGTCAACATCATCGGCAAGTCCAAGCAGTGTAGAGATTTGTGCAATCATAAGTAGACCGCTCTCGCCATAGAGAGTGGGGCCTTCGGAGGAGGGTTTTACGTCTCTGGTATCGTATTCTCTCTCTATCTCTCAGTCTCATACACTTGCACGGACAGTGTCCATTCACTTTGTTTGTGATCATTGCACTCTCATTAAGAACGGAAGGCTCTCCCTTCCATAAGAACAAAAGGAACCTTGAGCACAGTTCGAAGCACTCATCTTGAGCAAAGTTCAAACGTTCACTTCCGCTGCACATAACATTGGTATCAGAGCTTTGGCAGTGTTCTGTATCACTCAAGGAAAGAACCACAAGAATCACAAGAATTTTTTTGCTTGTTGCGGTCGCATGAACTCAAGTTCGCTTGGGCGTGTCGATTCCTAATCGTGTTTTTGAAGAGTGACAGGAATCCCAGGAAAGAAGAGCTTGTCCAGCCTCCCCTTGTGCCTCTTTTCACTCATTGAGAGCGGACCGTGCACTTAGCGGCCGACCAATCGACGTGAGGTGAAAAAGCAACCTTGTTGTGAGCGCAAGGCCGCCAAGGGGTGCGCCCGCGGAAAAGAGCAGAACTTGGGTGAAGAGAAGATCCTTCTCTAACACAGATTGCAAGCGAAGGAAGCACCTCAAGAACCTCGAGAACCTCAAGAACTCAAGACCCTCAAGAACCCAAGAACCAAGACCCCCAAGAACCCAAGTTCCTTGTGAACTTAAGAACCCAAGACCACAAGAACCCACAACTTCAGTGGATGGTCATCACTCGAAGCGGAATGGATACTTCGCTTGGAGGTGATGAGCATGAGAGAGGTGAAGAAGAATTTTTCCCACCAGGAGGTTTTTCCGACCCCCCTTCCCCCCCCCCCTTCCCCATCTACGTCAAGGATTGCACTAACTCCTATGGAGGAGTTGGAGCAGATGTTTATGGACAGTAAGTTAGAACGCGAAGCACGAAATGCAGAAAGAAGGACAGAATTTGATCGCGAATGCAAAGAAAGAAAAGCAGAAATGGATCGTAGACACGCAGAAAGAGAGCGTGAGCAAGAGTTGTTGTGACTCTTTCTCAAGTGTAGGCACAGATGCAAGAGATTCGGGAAAAGGGGACTCTCTCAGTCTCTTCTTCTCCAAAGCATGACACACATGATTTGCATGATGATAAGCATGATGATTTGCATGACAATGATAAGCATGATGATTTAGATGATACTGATGAGCATGATGATTTGCATGATCAAGATGTGATTTCTCACAAGAATGATGAGTTGCATGAAGAAGATGTGATTGTTCACAAGAAAGATGATGTGTTAGTGGATACTTTTTCTAGCGAAGCTAACCTCGTTGCAGATTCGATCAATCATGAAAGATCGATCTTGGCTCTCGAGCCTAGGTCCAAAGAACCCCTTCAGGAAGAACTTGGCTCTCGAGCCTAGATCCAAAGAACCCTCACAGGAAGTACTATGTGTTCGCACGATTTGTCAACACGCATTGTACGAGTGTTTCATTCGTGATCATTTCCTGTATTTTAGTCAGTGTCTTTATTTGTGCGTGCAAGTGAATGAGACTGAGAGAAGGAGAGAGAAGAGATACGACACCGAGAGGTTGTAAAACCCTCCTCCGAAGGCTCCACTCTCGTCGGCGAGAGTGGTCTACTTTGATTGCACAAAGGTGTACAATGCGTATGCAATGGACTGATGCAATGGGACTATGCCGATGACGACGACGGTGATGACGACGACGACTCGATGGCTGAACTCTGTAGGCTTCTAATCGCTGAATTCGGGGACTGTTTCGGTGGCTGAAAATGACTGTTTTAGCTGTGTATTGTTGGGCTAAACTTGGGGAACAATCTGCAACCTGATTGGGGCTGATCTGCTACTGAGTCATGGCTGAAAACTGCTTTTGTAAAGGGCTGAGATCTGCGTTTTTACCCATGCTGAAAAACGTTGGATAGGCTGAGGTTCTGCTGCGGCTTAAGGCTGAAAACAAAAACGCTGATGGTTCCTGTTGCTTAGCAAAACGCTGGTGCTGATCTGGGACAGCAAACCAAAAACGCTATGATGCTTGCAAAAACGCCAATGCTGATCTGTGGAAAAACGCCCGCAAATCTGGAAATTCTAATGGCGATCATGAGAATCTGCTGTCGCTATGATGCTGAGGGTGATGGCGATGGCCTGCTGTGGAAACGCCAAGGATGGGAACTTGCCCGCGATGATGGAGGTCCAAAAACGCTAGGGGTGCTGAGGGGGGGGGGTTACTGTTGAGAAGTTGCATGTTGAGCAGGAAGCTCCTGCTGCCTCTTCTGCAAGAAAGTGCTAACTTGGGTTTGCTTATATATTAACTTAGCAAAATTGCCCTACCTACTTTTGTTGGAAAGTCACTTAAAAAATAATAAGTGAAAATAACCAATAAATAGGAAAATAGGCTAAATGCACTGGAAAATTCCCCTAACTGATGCTAATGGATTCTGATGGGAATTCCGATGATCATGCTGTGTGCAACTGGAGGATATGCATCTATGCTAAGTGACTGGGCATGCACGGTCTACGAATAGACTCACAAAAGTGCTAGATCATTGCTAATCTAGACTGATTGAACCCTGCTGTGGTGTAGCTTGTCCACGGACACATAGGGTTGGGATGTGTCACGTGACATCCCCTCCTTTTCAAAGTGAGGTACTGGTACCGAATTGTATGGCGTCCAGGGAGATCGCCAACAGCATCCGGAATCCTGGAAGAGACTCTTCGCCGGCCCACTCTGTTGTGTGGGTCGAGTGGTACTTGAACTTCGTAAAGGTCTGCAACGCTTGCTTCTTTGGGCCGCGCTGAAAGCGAGACAAAGTCTTCTGTGGCTCCTTCGATGCTTCAACTTCGTCTAGAGACCTGCTTCTTTCGCCTTCAAGTATCTCCATGGCTGAAAATTCTTGAAACAATCTCCAACACAAAACCATGAACATACCCATTCCATGTAAAGTGAAGGAAAAAAACTGGTCTTTCTAAAGACTGTGTATGCAATGTAGATGAACATAGAGACGGAGTGACAACCCGTTCATCAAACACATGCAAACAATGCGATCGAATCTTTTCTGTTTGATCAAAATCAATCAATTGTGGCATACCACAATGGAAATGCCCATGCTTGGTGCTCATACTATCATGTGCTCGTTCGGAAACTGTGTCATGCCAAGGAAGAGACATGGAATGCGACTTCCTTACATACAAACTTTTCAGCTTTTCACGAAAAATCCGCATACATTCGTGCTCATCCATGAGAGAAACGTGCTCAACATACAATATGTCATGCCTAGGAAAAGGGATCACATAACGATGCTGACTAAAATACAAGAAAACTTCACGAATGAAACACTCGAACAATGCGTGCGTATCAATCATGCGAACACATAATACTTCCTGTTAGGGTTCCTTGGACCAAGGCTCGAGAGCCAAGATCGCTTCTTCGGGATCTATCGAATCTTCTTGTGGGGGATCTGTGGACCTCGACTTGAAAGCCAAGATCGATTCTTGGTGATTGATTGAATCTACAACGAGGTTAGCTTCGCTAGGAAAAGCATCCACTAACACATCATCCTTGTGAACAATCACATCATCTTCATGCAATTCATCATGCTTGTGAGAAATCACATCTTGATCATGCAAATCATCATGCTTGTCATTGTCATCCAAATCATTATGCAAATCATTGGCATCCAAATCATCATGCTTATCATTGTGCTTCGAATCATCATGTAAGTCATTGTCAATCAAATCATCATCATGCTTCACACAATCATGCAAATCCTGTGTGTCATGCAGTGGAGAAGAAGAGACTGAGAGAGTCTCCGTCTCCTGAATCTCTTGCATCTGCGTCCGCACGGGATACAAGAGTCGCAAGAACTCTTGCATGTGTCGGTCGTGCCGTTCTTGGCTTGCCTTTCTTTCGGCTTCTCTTTCTGCTTTTTCTTCTGCGTGTCTGCGTTTCATTTCTGCCATTCTTTCCATAAACATCTGCTTTAACTCCTCCGTAGGAGTTAGTGCAATCTTTGTCGTAGATGGGGAAGGGTCGGAAAAACCTCCTGGTGGGGAAGATTCTTCTTCGCCTCTCTCATGCTCATCACCTCCAAGCGAAGTATCCATTCCGCTTCGAGTGATGATCATTCTGAAGTCGTGGGTTCTTGTGGGTTCTTGGGGGTCTTGGGTTCTTAAGTTCACGAGGAACTTGGGTTCTTGAGGGTCTTGGTTCTTGAGGTCCTTGATTCGTGAGAATCTTGGGTTCTTGAGTCTTGAGGGCTTGGGTTCTTGAGGTTTTCTTTTGTTTGCAAATGGCGTTGGAGAAGGATCTTCTCTTCACCCGAGTTCTACCCTTTTCTGCGGGCGCACCCCTTGGCGGCTTTGCGCTCACACCAAGGTTGCTTTTTCCCACCTCACGTCGATTGGCCAGCCGCTAAGTGCACGGTCCTCTCTCAATGAGTGAAAAGAGACACAAGGGGAGGCTCGACAAGCCCTTCTTTCTTGGGATTCCTGTCACTCTTCAACAAAACACGATTAGGAATTGCCACGCCCAAGTAAACTCGGGTTCGTGCGATCGCAACAAGCCAAAAAAATTCTTGTGGTTCTTTCCTTGAGTAATGCAAAACACTTCCAAAGCTCTGATACCAATGTTAGGTGCAGCGGAATGAATGTTGTATTTTCTCAAGATTAGTGATCTTTATTGCTCAAGGTTCCTTTTAGTTCTTAGGGAAAGAGAGAGCTTTCCGTCTGTAGAGTGCTGTGGTCACGAACAAAGTGAGTGGATTGTGCGTGCAAGTGAATGAGACTGAGAGAAGGAGAGAGAAGAGATACGACACCGAGAGGTTGTAAAACCCTCCTCCGAAGGCCCCACTCTCATCGGCGAGAGTGGTCTACTTTGATTGCACAAAGGTGTACAATGCGTATGCAATGGACTGATGCAATGGGACTATGCTGATGACGACGACGACTCGATGGCTGAAATCTGTAGGCTTCTAATCGCTGAATTCGGGGACTGTTTCGGTGGCTGAAAATGACTGTTTTAGCTGCGTATTGTTGGGCTAAACTTGGGGAACAATCTGCAACCTGATTGGGGCTGATCTGCTACTAAGTCATGGCTGAAAACTGCTTTTGTAAAGGGCTGAGATCTGCATTTTTACCCATGCTGAAAAATGCTGGACAGGCTGAGGTTCTGCTGCGGCTTAAGGCTGAAAACAAAAACGCTGATGGTTCCTGTGCTTAGCAAAACGCTGGTGCTGATCTGGGACAGCAAACCAAAAACGCTATGATGCTTGCAAAAACGCCAATGCTGATCTGGGGAAAAACGCCCGCAAATTTGGAAATTCTGATGGCGATCATGAGAATCTGTTGTTGCTATGATGCTAAGGGTGATGGCGATGGCCTGTTGTGGAAACGCCAAGGATGGGAACTTGCCCGTGATGATGGAGGTCCAAAAACGCTGGGGGTGCTGAGGGGGGGGTACTGTTGAGAAGTTGCCTGTTGAGCGGGAAGCTCCTGCTGCCTCTTCTGCCAGAAAGTGCTAACTTGGGTTTGCTTATATATTAACTTAGCAAAATTGCCCTACCTACTTTTGTTGGAAAGTCACTTAAAAATAATAAGTGAAAATAATGAATAAATAGGAAAATAGGCTAAATGCACCGGAAAATTCCCCTAACTGATGCTAATGGATTTTGATGGGAATTCCGATGATCATGCTGTGTGCAACCGGAGGATATGCATCTATGCTAAGTGCCTGGGCATGCACGGTCTACGAATAGACTCACAAAAGTGCCAGATCACTGCTAATCTAGACTGACTGAACCCTGCTGTGGTGTAGCTTGTCCACGGACACATAGGGTTGGGATGTGTCACGTGACAATGACACATTCGTAGCACGAGCACATGAAAGTATGAGCAGCAAGCATGGGCATTTTCATTGTGAATTGCCATAGTTGCTTGCTTTAGATCATAAGAGAGATTCAATCTTATTGTTTGCGTGTGTGTGGTGAACGGTTTGGCACTCCGCCTCCTTGTTCATCTACATTGCATGCACAGTCTTTGAGGAAGACAAGATTTTTTCCACTCACTTTACATGGAATGGGTATGTTCATGTTTATGTGTTGGAAATGGTTTCAAGAATTTTCAGCCATGGAGATTCTTGAAGAAGAAAGAAGCATGGCTTTCGACGAAGTTGAAGCATTGAAGGAGCCACAGAAGACTTTGTGCGCTTTCGGCGCGGCCCAAAGAAGCAAGCGTTGCATCCCTTTATGAAGTTCAAGTACAGCATGACCCACACATCAGAGTGGGTCGGTGAAGAGTCCCTTCCAGGATTCCGGATGCTATTGGCAATCTCCCTCGATGCCATACAGTTCGGTACCAGTATCTCACTTTGAAAAGGAGGGGATGTCACGTGACACATCCAACCCTATGTGTCCGTGGACAAGCTACAACACGACAAGGGTTCAATCAGCCCTCTCAGTCTAGATTAGAAGTGTTCTGGCACTTTTGTGAGTCTATTCGCAGACCGTGCATGTCCAGACACTTAGATTAGATGCATATCCTCTGGTTGCACACAACATGATCATAAGCATTTCCATTAGAATCCATCAGAATCCTTCAGGGCAATTTTCCAGTGCATTTAGCATATTTTCCCTATTTTTGACATTTTTCGCTTAGTATTTTTAAGTGACTTTTGTTGGAAAGTAGGTAGGGCAAATTGAGTAAGTTTGTATATAAGCAAACTTAGACTAGCACTAATTGGCAGAAGAGGCAGCAGGAGCACATGCTCAAAAGGCAACTTCTCAGCAGAACCCCCAAGAGGCCTAGCGTTTTTGCTCCACAGCATCAATCTAGCGTTTTTGGACCAGATCAGTCAGCGTTTTTATCCCTGGCGACAGAAGACTCAACAAGAGACCTACCGTTTTGTAGTTGCAGGCCATCCGGCGACAACAGAGCCATTTTCAGCCCTAGCGTTTTTGATTTGCAGATCAGCCCCAGCGTTTTCCAGATTCACCGCGACGGAACATCAAGAAACCTCAGCGTTTTCAGTTTTCAGCCTTGAGACATCGCAGATAAAGTTCCGAACCTCGCAGATCTCACCTTCCCGCAGCAATTCCTCGCCGCACGGTCAGTTTCCGCAAGGTTTACAGTTTCAGCCCGGAAAACACAGATTTCAGCATCTGTGTTTTCAGCGCGTCGTCGTCGCATTGTCACCATCGACATTGTCACCGACATAGAGTCAGAAATCAGCAGATAGAAGATTTGCAGATTTCAGCCCTTAGCGTTTTCAGATTTCAGCCGTCTTGTCGTCGTCCTCATCGTCGTCATCGTCGGCAAGTCCAAGCATTGTAGAGATTTGTGCAATCATAAGTAGACCGCTCTCGCCATAGCGAGTGGGGCCTTCGGAGGAGGGTTTTACAACGTCTCTGGTGTCGTATTCTCTCTCTATCTCTCAGTCTCATACACTTGCACGCACAGTGTCCATTCACTTTGTTTGTGATCATTGCACTCTCTCATTAAGAACGGAAGGCTCTCCCTTCCATAAGAACAAAAGGAACCTTGAGCACAGTTCGGAGCACTCATCTTGAGCAAAGTTCAAACATTCACTTCCGCTGCACCTTACATAGCTTTTCTTATATAGTGCCTGACTCGATGTCACGTGACACATCTAACCCTATGTGTACGTGGACAAGCTACTTCATGACAAGGGTTCAATTCAGTTCAGTCAATCTAGAATAGGAAGCGATCTGGCACTTTTGTGAGTCTGTTCGCAGACCGTGCATGTCCAGACACTTAGATTAGATGCATATCCTCTGGTTGCACACAGCATGATCATCAGATTTCCATCAGAACCCATCAGGAGCATTTTTACAGTGCATAGACCTATTTTCCCTATTTTTGACATTTTTCACTTATTATTTTTAAGTGACTTTTGTTGGGAACTAGGTAGGGCAATTTTGATAGCCAAGTACATAAAGAAACCTAGCGCCAACTTTTCTGGCAGAAGAGGCAGCAGGAACTCCGCGTTCAACATAGAACTTCTCAGCAAGACCCCCATCAGCAAAGACCTAGCGTTTTTTCTACAGACAGCCCAACATTTTTGCATGCAATTCAGTCGCTTGCGTTTTTGCAGTGCAGATCATCCCCGGCGACAACAAGAAGACAAATCAGCCCTTGCGTTAGCAGATTCCCCAGCAGATAGCAGATCAGCCCTAGCGTTAGCAGATTTCCACCGCAAGGACAAAACCAGCCCTAGTGTTTTTGCATCAGCATTACCTCCTAGCGTTTTGTATATTCATCACGACAAGATCATCCATTGCACCAGCGTTTTCAGTTTTCAGCAGCCAGACATCGCAGAAGAAGTCCCAAACCTTGCAGATCTCACCTTCCCGCAACAGATTCTCGCCGCACGGTCAGATCCAACGAAGTTTGCAGTTTCAGCCCGGAAAACACAGATTTCAGCATCTGCGTTTTCAGTGCGTCGTCCTTGCATCGTTGTCGTCGCCGTCATCACCGACATAGTCAGAATTCAGCAGATTTCAGCCCTAAGCATTTTCAGATTTCAGCCTGTCTCGTCGTCGTCGACATCGTTTGCAAGTCCAAAGCATTGTAGAGTTTTGCAATCATAAGTAGACCGCTCTCGCCATAGAGAGTGGGACCTTCAGAGGAGGGTTTGACAACATTTTGGTGTTGTATTCTTCTTTCTCTATCTCTCAGTCTCATGCACCTTCATTCACAATGTTCACCACTTTGTTTGTGTCCATTGCACTCTCTCACTAAAGGAACGGAAGGCTCTCCCTTCCGTAAGTAAAAGGAACCCTTGAGCACAGTTCGGAGCACTCATCATGAGCAAAGTTCAACATTCACTTCCGCTGCACCTTACATTGGTATCAGAGATTCTGTATCACTCAAGGAAAGAACCACAAGAACCACATAATTTTTTTTTTGCTTGTTGAGGTCGCACGTAACTCAAGTCCTCTTGGGCGTGTCGATTCCTAATCGTGTTTTTGAAGAGTGACAGGAAACCCAAGAAAGAAGGGCTTGTCCAGCCTCCCCTTGTGCCTCTTTTCACTCATTGAGAGCGGACTGTGTCACAAAGTGATGACGTGGCGGACAGCAGAAACCCTAATTTCTGCCAGAAACCCTAAAATTCCTGCAAACCCTAATTTTTGCCAAAAACCCTAAATTCCGGAAATCGCGGAGGTGGATTATTAAATTTTTTTTTTTTTTTTTTGGAAAATGATGAGCGACGCGAATTTTGCTTTTGCTTTTTTTAAAAAAAAAAAAAAGAGAAAAGACTCTCTAAGAGAGAGAGAGAACTGATGCTTTTGATTTTAAAAGCTTTTGGGGCTCTGCTTTTGGGCATCCCTTGTAACCTTTAAATTAGTGGTGAGGGCCTCACTTCTCAGAGCATCTGGACGCAGAGTCTGAGAGTGAAACCCTAACCGCTCTCTTGTACTTTGATGATTGATTAATACAAAAAGAAATACCGAAAGGGGCGCCAGTCTTTGGGGCCAATATCTCTAGGCACGGAACTCCGCCGGGCCAGTGCAAATCTATTGTGATCTGTGAATTGTTTTGAAGTGGTTATTTGGTGCTGTCGCGGTTGATTCTTGACTTGGAGTGTCCAAGTTTGTTACAGTGGTATCAGAGCACGGCCGATTTCTCTTCTACGGGAAATCCGATCCCCGAATTTTTTTTTCTGCGGCACCTATGGCTTCAGGCAATGATCAGTCGACTCCCTCTGCATCTGGAGATGCGGGCTGGGATCACAACGAAGATTCAGACAGAGAGTATGGCCCGCCTCGGCCTACTGAGGCGGAGCAAACAGAGATGGAGCGTCGTCAATTGATTGGCGATGCAACAAAGATGATGCTCAATTTTGCCAAGGACCCGAAGATGGTAAAATATATGAACCAGACCTCTTTGAAAGAGGTACAGATGGAGTGGCAGAGAACCACAACACCACTCCCGAAACCCGCTCTCAAGAAACCTTCTGCCTCCAAGAAATATACGGAGAAGGAACTGGAGAACGTGGTTGATGCACGGATTGCTCAGCTTTTCGACGTGCAAAAGAAAGGCAAAAAGCACGGCAAAAAGCAGAACAAAGGTACTGACTTCCCGGGATATTTGGGTCGTCAGTCGACATTCGACAAAGCAAAGAAACGGAAGAAGCGTGTTCGATTTGAAGGAGTACCCAGTTCTTCTTCTTCTTCTTCTGACAGTTCTTCTAACTCCTCGGATTAGAGCGAAGAAGACAGGAAAAAAGCAAAAAGCGAAGCAAGACACAAAGCTTCGGAACGGACAAGAAAAAGGCAAAGAAGGCTACATCTCGCCCAGAGACTGACAGTTCTACTGAAGACTCGTCTACAGACAGCTCAGATTCTGATGACGGAAAGTTTTATGCGAACAAGAAGAATTTTTACAAAGCCAACCAGTATGACTTTCTCGAAGATAACAGCAAGAAAGTCCGAGAGTTTAAGGAAGGTGGCCACTCGATCAAGTTTGATACTTTTCAGGAGACTCAGATGCTTCGAAGGCTGTGTCTTTGCCGGACTTGCAGAAGTCATTTGAAGTATTTTGTGATGCTTGTGGTCGTAGTCTGGGTGCGGTCTTGATGCAAGAAGGCCATGTCATAGCTTACGAGAGCTGTTTGTTCTCTAGGCCGCAAATGACAACACAGATCTATGGGAAAGAGCTTTTGGCGGTTATCCATGCTCTTACTCAGTGGCGGCATTACCTACTCGGAGCGGATTTTACTGTCTTTACAGACCATCAGAGTTTGCGCTACTTCTTGTCACAGAAGCAGCTTTCGGAAAAGCAGATGCGGTGGGCAAACATCTTGTCACAGTTTCACTTCCAGATTGTCCATGTGCAGGGTCAGAAGAATGTGGTGGCAGATGCTTTGTCTCGGAAACCGTTGGTTCTGGCTATTTCCGCGATACATCATAGGAGCTTCGAGGATATGGTCGATCAGTATGCCACAGATACAGGTTTTGCAGATATTTTCACACGGATACGGGATGGGGAGATAGTAGCTGGATACACCCTTCGGGAAGGCTACTTGATGAAAAAGACTATGTTGTGCGTTACACAGCCGTTGAGGGAAAAGGTTATGACTGATTGCCACTGTCCACCTTTTACGGGTCACCGCGGCATTGCTACCACCATGAAAGGGGTAGAGAGAGATTTCTTTTGGTGGAGACTGAAGAAGGATGTGGAAGAGTTTGTGCGCAGTTGCTTGGTATGCCAGAAGGTCAAGTTTGACAGGCATAAAGCACAGGGATTGTTACAGCCTTTACCCATACCCACCCGCCCCTGGGAAAGTATTGAAATGGATTTCATTTTTTTTGATCTCCCGAGAATACAGAATGATCATGATGATTTTCCGATTACATGGCACGCCTGAGACGATTGTCTCCGACAGAGACCCTAGATTTATGAGTTTGTTTTGGAAGGCAATTTGGGAGAACATTGGCACGCGGTTGCAGTTCTCGTCATCGTTCCACTTGCAGACTGACGGGCAATCTGAGATTGCCAATTCAGTGATTTTAGACTTATTGAAGTCTTGTATCTCGCATCAGAAGACTCAATGGGAAAAGAACTTACCTTTGGTGGAATTTGCCTACAATAACACGATACACTCTTCGACGGGGAAGATGCCATGTGAGATTGTTGAAACTGCTGCGAAGGTTCCATCCTTCCTGAGCACGAAAGATTAGAAATTTGAAGCGGATGAATATTCGCGAGATTTGGATACGGCTTTTGCCAAGGTTCGCGAGACTTTACAGAAGTCTCAAGAACGACAGAAAAAAGGCAGCGGATCGCCATCGTCGCGACTGGAAACTGAAGGAGGATGATTGGGTGCTCTTACTTTTGAGAAGGCACGCCTAAGAAAGAAACAGGGAAAGAAGAGGCTTTTTCCAAAGCTTAGTATGTGATACTACGGACCTTTCCAGATTACTGACAAGATAAATGATGTCTCCTTCCGATTGAAACTGCCAGATACTTGGAGGATTCACAATGCATTGCATGTGAGTCTCTTGAACCCTGTTAAGGGTGATGTGCCTGATGATGGGGAGCCTGATGAGCAACCCAAAGTGGAAAAAAACGAGGAGATCCTTGTTCCTGAACAGATTTTGGCACATAATGATACGAAGAAGGGTAAAGTCCGAAGGCGGTTCTTGGTTAAGTTCAAGAATTTTCCTGCATTTGATGCGAAGTGGATGGAGGAGGAGGACCTAGCAGATACTCCTCGGATTGTGAAACTTTACCTCGATGTTTTGGTTTAGCATAGTCTACTCCAAACGGAACCCAGAATTCAGCTTGGCCGGAGATCTGGTGCAGTGGGATGCACAAGAGGGGAGTCACTCCACTCCTTTGTCAACAGATGCCTCGATTTTATTACTAAAGTCACTGATGTCTCTTTGAGCTTCAGGGATACTGAGAGCTGACAGTATTCTGCTGGATGACTTTATGAAATGGAATTCCTGATTATGATACTGATTTGTTCTTGACTTCTTGTGAGTGCAGGAACTGATAGCCGAAATGACTGCAGCATTTTGGTCTGATTGATCTCGAATAGACATAGTTGCAATAGGGGTTAGTCAATCGGACATCGATGAGGTCCCGATTGGACCTAGATGTGATTGCTAGCTACATTGCCGATAAATCATGGTCTAAGATCCGAATGAATGTTGAATGTCATGTGATGTCCTGTGATGTCTGGTGATGTCCTGTGATGTCGTGTGATGTGACTGTCGATTTTGTACATGTGCTAGATGTGTGTTCCTAGTACGTAGGTACTAACAGTCAGTGTCTGCTAAGACGGTTTATGGCTTTTGTCGGTTTTGCAGGCGTAATCGCGGTCGATTACAATGCTTTCAAGAGGGGGGTATGTCACAAAGTGATGACGTGGCGGACAGCAGAAACCCTAATTTCTGCCAGAAACCCTAAAATTCCTGCAAACCCTAATTTTTGCCAAAAACCCTAGATTCCGGAAATCGCGGAGGCGGATTTTTTTTTTTTTTTTTTTGAAATTGATGAGCGACGCGAATTTTGCTGTTGCTTTTTATTTATAAAAAAAAGAGAAAAGACTCTCAAGAGAGAGAGAGAACTGATGCTTTTGATTTTAAAAGCTTTTGGGGCTCTGCTTTTGGGCATCCCTTGTAACCTTTAAATTAGTGGTGAGGGCCTCACTTCTCAGAGCATCTGGACGCAGAGTCTGAGAGTGAAACCCTAATTGCTCTCTTGTACTTTGATGATTGATTAATACAAAAAGAAATACCGAAAGGGGCGCCAGTCTTTGGGGCCAATATCTCTAGGCACGGAACTCCGCCGGGCCAGTGCAAATCTATTGTGATCTGTGAATTGTTTTGAAGTGGTTATTTGGTGCTGTCGCGGTTGATTCTTGACTTGGAATTTTTTTAAAAAAAAAAGAAAAAAAAGAAAAAAATAATCCGCCTCCGCGATTTTCGGAATTTAGGGTTTTTGGCAAAAATTAGGGTTTGCAGGAATTTTAGGGTTTCTGGCAGAAATTAGGGTTTTTGCTGTCCGCCACGTCATCACTTTGTGACATACCCCCCTCTTGAAAGCATTGTAATCGACCGCGATTACGCTTGCAAAACCGACAAAAGCCATAAACCGTGTTAGCAGACACTGACTGTTAGTACCTACGTACTAGGAACACACATCTAGCACATGTACAAAATCGACAGTCACATCACAGGACATCACAGGACATCACCAGACATCACAGGACATCACATGACATTCAACATTCATTCGGATCTTAGACCATGATTTATCAGCAATGTAGCTAGCAATCACATCTAGGTCCAATCGGGACCTCATCGATGTCCGATTGACTAACCCCTATTGCAACCATGTCTATTCGAGATCAATCAGACCAAAATGCTGCAGTCATTTCGTCTATCAGTTCCTGTACTCACAAGAAGTCAAGAACAAATCAGTATCATAATCAGGAATTCCATTTCATAAAGTCATCCAGCAGAATACTGTCAGCTCTCAGTATCCCTGAAGCTCAAAGAGACATCAGTGACTTTAGTATCAAAATCGAGGCATCTGTTGACAAAGGAGTGGAGTAACTCCCCTCTTGTGCATCCCACTGCACCAGATCTTCGGCCAAGCTGAATTCTGGGTTCCGTTTGGAGTAGACTATGCTAAACCAAAACATCGAGGTAAAGTTTCACAATCCGAGGAGTATCTGCTAGGTCCTCCTCCTCCATCCACTTCGCATCAAATGCAGGAAAGTTCTTGAACTTAACCAAGAACCGCCTTCGGACTTTACCTTTCTTCGTATCATTATGTGCCAAAATCTGTTCAGGAACAAGGATCTCCTCGTTTTCTTCCACTTCGGGTTGCTCATCAGGCTCCCCATCATCAGGCACATCACCCTTAACAGGGTTCAAGAGACTCACATGCAATGCATTATGAATCCTCCAAGTATCTGGCAGGTCCAATCGGAAGGAGACATCATTTATCTTGTCAGTAATCTGGAAAGGTCCGTAGTATCACATACTAAGCTTTGGAAAAAGCCTCTCCTTTCCCTTTTTTTTTTCTTAGGCGTGCCTTCTCAAAAGTAAGAGCACCCAATCATCCTCCTTCAGTTTCCAGTCGCGACGATGGCGATCCGCTGTCTTTTTCTGTCGTTCTTGAGACTTCTGTAAAGTCTCGTGAACCTTGGCAAAAGCCGTATCCAAATCTCGCGAATATTCATCCGCTTCAAATTTCTAATCTTTCGTGCTCAGGAAGGATGGAACCTTCGCAGCAGTTTCAACAATCTCTCATGGCGTCTTCCCCGTCGAAGAGTGTATCGTGTTATTGTAGGCAAATTCCAGCAAAGGTAAGTTCTTTTCCCATTGAGTCTTCTGATGCGAGATACAAGACTTCAATAAATCTAAAATCACTGAATTGGCAATCTCAAATTGCCCGTCAGTCTGCAAGTGGAACGATGACGAGAACTGCAACCGCGTCCCAATGTTCTCCCAAATTGCCTTCCAAAACAAACTCATAAATCTGGGGTCTCTGTCGGAGACAATCGTCTCAGGCGTGCCATGTAATCGGAAAATCATCGTGATCATTCTGTATTCTCGGGAGATAAAAAAAAATGAAATCCATTTCAATATTTTCCCAGGGGCGGGTGGGTGGGTATGGGTAAAGGCTGTAACAATCCCTGTGCCTTATGCCTGTCAAACTTGACCTTCTAGCATACCAAGCAACTGCGCACAAACTCTTCCACATCCTTCTTCAGTCTCCGCCAAAAGAAATCTCTCTCTACCCCTTTCATGGTGGTAGCAATGCTGCGGTGACCCGTAAAAGGTGGACAGTGGCAATCAGTCATAACCTTTTCCCTCAACGGCTGTGTAACGCACAACATAGTCTTTTTCATCAAGTAGCCTTCCCGAAGGGAGTATCCAGCTACTGTCTCCCCATCCCGTATCCGTGTGAAAATATCTGCAAAATCTGTATCTGTGGCACACTGATCGACCATATCCTCGAAGCTCCTATGATGTATCGCGGAAATAGCCAGAACCAACGGTTTCCGAGACAAAGCATCTGCCACCACATTCTTCTGTCCCTGCACATGGACAATCTGGAAGTGAAACTGTGACAAGATGTTCGCCCACCGCATCTGCTTTTCCGAAAGCTGCTTCTGTGACAAGAAGTAGCGCAAACTCTGATGGTCTGTAAAGACAATAAAATCCGCTCCGAGTAGGTAATGCCGCCACTGAGTAAGAGCATGGATAACCGCCAAAAGCTCTTTCTCATAAATCTGTGCTGTCATCTCCGGCCTAGAGAACAAACGGCTCTCGTAAGCTATTACATGGCCTTCTTGCATCAAGACCGCACCCAGACTACGACCACAAGCATCACAATATACTTCGAATGACTTCTGCAAGTCCGGCAAAGTCAAAATAGGTCCCGTAGTCAATTTCTCTTTCAATGTCTGAAAGGCAGTCACCTCTGTGGGTCCCCACGAAAAAGGTACTCCTTTCTGTGTCAAGATATGCAAAGGGGAAGCAACCTCTGCAAACTTTCGTATGAACCGCCTGTAGTATGAACACAGTCCCAAGAAGCTTCTAACTTCATGGACATTCCTCAAATCGGGCCAATCACGGATAGTCTCTATCTTGGCCGGGTCCATTTGCACTCCTGTTGTGCTGCTTACACAATGTGTCCCAAAAAGTGTATCCATGGTAGGAAAAAATTCACTTTTCTTTGCATTAATCACTAGCGTGTGATCTCGTAATGCCTAAAAGACTTGAAGCAGATGATCTCTGTGTTCTGCCTCATTCTTCGAGAAAACAATGATGTTGTCAAAGAAAGTGCCAACAAATAGCGTGTACTCTCGAAAAATCCTGTCCATCATCCGGTTAAATGTCGCAGGAGCATTGGTTAAGCCAAAAGGCATCACCAAAAACTCAAATAACCCAAAAGTCGTCCGAAAAGCTGTCTTGTAGACATCTCCTGGCGCTATCCTGATCTGATGATATCCACTCTTCAAGTCAATCCTGCTAAAGCACGAGGATCCCTGTAACCTGTCGAGTATATCATCGATCCTAGGAATCGGAAATCTGTTCTTGATGGTGATTTCGTTGAGAGTGCTATAATCGATGCACATTCTCCAAGATCTGTCTTTCTTCAAAATCAACAACACTGGAGAGCAATACGGTGAAGTACTAAGCTGGACAAGACCCTTTTCCAAGAGGTCTTTCACTGAGTTCATAATCTTTTCATTCAGTACTCGGCTCACACAATAAGGTGGCCGATTCGGTGGTGTGCTTCCAGATATCAGATCAATGGTATGATCTTCAGGCCCTCTCAAAAGCAATCGGCATGAGCGTGGAGAAAAAAATCTTGGCGTTCTTTTCTTCAGGTCAAAACATATTCAACTTTTATCCATGGTTCAGTTCTCCCAAAAGAATGAGTAAGAAAACTGAAGTTCATCAAGTACAATCTCTAAGCCCTTCATTTATCAAAGTCGCTTTCTCGGCCCGGTAGTCAACCACGGCGTAGTTCTTGTGGTACCAAGGGATCCCGAGTAGAACGTCACTCACGTGCCCTGAACACCCCTGTCATTGCAAACGAAGTTTGCCAATGCTCGGTGTAATGGCAACATCCCATCCGGGTGCCAGTCGAACTACCTCCCCCTGTGGCGTCAGTCTGTCGGGCGCAGTTCCAAATCGAGCCGCCAATTCCAAGTGAAAAGAAGTTGGCCTTGGCTCCTTCAAAAGAGCTTCTTGATCCTTCACTTTGCCCCAAAAAAAAACGGCAAAGTTTGTACTTTCATTCATTTGATTCGGTGCAAGTCCCACGCCATGTGGTACCAGTTCTGCTTTTCTATCTGCCTTTTCTGCCACATTCCTCAGCTGCTCTCGAACTCTCAGACCTGTCGTCGTCTTTATCATTCTGTTCTTTCTGTGCCTTATCAGGGCACTTTGCGGAAATATGTCCATGTTTCCCGCATCCAAAGCACTTCCCCTCTCTGATGAAGCGAGCTCTCTCCTCAGGAGTAAAGCTTGGGTCGTGCATCCTTTTTTTTTTCTCTGGGTTGCTCTTTTTCATTCTACTTTCATTCCCAGAAGTCTGTTTGGCTCGTTGTGTCATGGCCTCATCTGTGGGGTAGGTCAGACTGCCAGAGTAAATGGCAAAGCCCCGCTTCGCATGACTCATCAACTCCTGAATAGAAGCTGACTTCTGTTCCAAGCAGTGATCTCGGATCTCTGTAGGTAGACCCAAGGTAAACCGCTCAATTTGTTCTCTGAACGAGATCTTGTTGAATGAAGAGGCGGGTAGAAAAGAGCTCCAGAATCTTTCACAATAAGAATTCACTGTATCGCTCTTGGTCATCCGGAGATGGTTCCAAGCAGCTCGTATATCTCGCTCAAACTCTTGAGTCAACCAAGAAGAAATAAAAAGCCTCTTGAATTTCAGCCATGTAACTGGCACAGTCTTGCTTAATAGAAGCGTGGACCACCAAGTACGAGCATTCCCCTCAGAGTAAGAGGCAGCTCTCCGAATCTTGGAGTGCTCTGAATAGCGTCCTCCCGCGAAAGCGATGTCAAACTGCTGTATAAGAGACAAAGCCTTCGAAGCATCTGAGTATCCTGAAAAGTATCAAACATGATCGAGTGGCCACCTTCCTTAAACTCTCGGACTTTCTTGCTGTTATCTTCGAGAAAGTCATACTGGTTGGCTTTGTAAAAATTCTTCTTGTTCGCATAAAACTTTCCGTCATCGGAATCTGAGCTGTCTGTAGACGAGTCCTCAGTAGAACTGTCAGTCTCTGGGCGAGATGTAGCCTTCTTTGCCTTTTTCTTGCCCGTTCCGAAGCTTTGTGTCTTGCTTCGCTTTTTGCTTTTTTTTCTGTCTTCTTCGCTCTAATCCGAGGAGCTAGAAGAACTGTCAGAAGAAGAAGAAGAAGAACTGGGTACTCCTTCAAATCGAACACGCTTCTTCCGTTTCTTTGCTTTGTCGAATGTCGACTGACGACCCAAATATCCCGGGAAGCCAGTACCTTTGTTCTGCTTTTTGCCGTGCTTTTTGCCTTTCTTTTGCACGTCGAAAAGCTGAGCAATCCGTGCATCAACCACGTTCTCCAGTTCCTTCTCCGTATATTTCTTGGAGGTAGAAGGTTTCTTGAGAGCGGGTTTCGGGAGTGGTGTTGTGGTTCTCTGCCACTCCATCTGTACCTCTTTCAAAGAGGTCTGGTTCATATATTTTACCATCTTCGGGTCCTTGGCAAAATTGAGCATCATCTTTGTTGCATCGCCAATCAATTGACGACGCTCCATCTCTGTTTGCTTCGCCTGAGTAGGCCGAGGCGGGCCATACTCTCTGTCTGAATCTTCGTTGTGATCCCAGCCCGCATCTCCAGATGCAGAGGGAGTCGACTGATCATTGCCTGAAGCCATAGGTGTCGCGGAAAAAAAAAAATTCGGGGATCGGATTTCCCGTAGAAGAGAAATCGGCCGTGCTCTGATACCACTGTAACAAACTTGGACACTCCAAGTCAAGAATCAACCGCGACAGCACCAAATAACCACTTCAAAACAATTCACAGATCACAATAGATTTGCACTGGCCCGGCGGAGTTCCGTGCCTAGAGATATTGGCCCCAAAGACTGGCGCCCCTTTCGGTATTTCTTTTTGTATTAATCAATCATCAAAGTACAAGAGAGCGGTTAGGGTTTCACTCTCAGACTCTGCGTCCAGATGCTCTGAGAAGTGAGGCCCTCACCACTAATTTAAAGGTTACAAGGGATGCCCAAAAGCAGAGCCCCAAAAGCTTTTAAAAAAAAAGAGAAAAGACTCTAAGAGAGAGAGAAGAAGACAGAAAAAAAGCAAAAAGCGAAGCAAGACACAAAGCTTCGGAACGGACAAGAAAAAGGCAAAGAAGGCTACATCTCGCCCAGAGACTGACAGTTCTACTGAAGACTCGTCTACAGACAGCTCAGATTCTGATGACGGAAAGTTTTATGCGAACAAGAAGAATTTTTACTAAGCCAACCAGTATGACTTTCTCGAAGATAACAGCAAGAAAGTCCGAGAGTTTAAGGAAGGTGGCCACTCGATCAAGTTTGATACTTTTCAGGAGACTCAGATGCTTCGAAGGCTGTGTCTTTGACATCGCTTTCGCCAGAGGACGCTATTCAGAGCACTCCAAGATTCGGAGAGCTGCCTCTTACTTTAAGGGGAATGCTCGTACTTGGTAGTCCACGCTTCTATTAAGCAAGACTGTGCCAGTTACATGGCTGAAATTCAAGAGGCTTTTTATTTCTTCTTGGTTGACTCAAGAGTTTGAGCGAGATATACGAGCTGCTTGGAACCATCTCCGGATGACCAAGAGCGATACAGTGAATTCTTATTGTGAAAGATTCTGGAGCTCTTTTCTACCCGCCTCTTCATTCAAGAAGATCTCATTCAGAGAACAGATTGAGCGGTTTACCTTGGGTCTACCTACAGAGATCCGAGATCACTGCTTGGAACAGAAGTCAGCTTCTATTCAGGAGTTGATGAGTCATGCGAAGCGGGGCTTTGCCATTCACTCTGGCAGTCTGACCTACCCCACAGATGAGGCCATGACACAACGAGCCGAACAGACTTCTGGGAATGAAAGTAGAATGAAAAAGAGCAACCCAGAGAAAAAAAAAAGGGATGCACGACCCAAGCTTTACTCCTGAGGAGAGAGCTCGCTTCATCAGAGAGGGGAAGTGCTTTGGATGCGGGAAACATGGACATATTTCCGCAAAGTGCCCTGATAAGGCACAGAAAGAACAGAATGATAAAGACGACGACAGGTCTGAGAGTTCGAGAGCAGCTGAGGAATGTGGCAGAAAAGGCAGATAGAAAAGCAGAACTGGTACCACATGGCGTGGGACTTGCACCGAATCTAATGAATGAAAGTACAACTTTGCCGCTTTCGGGGCAAAGTGAAGGATCAGGAAGCTCTTTTGAAGGAGCCAAGGCCAACTTCTTTTCACTTGGAATTGGCGGCTCGATTTGGAACTGCGCCCGACAGACTGACGCCACAGGGGGAGGTAGTTCGACTGGCACCCGGATGGGATGTTGCCATTACACCGAGCATTGGCAAACTTCGTTTGCAATGACAGGGGTGTTCAGGGCACGTGAGTGACGTTCTACTCGGGATCCCTTGGTACCACAAGAACTACGCCGTGGTTGACTACCGGGCCGAGAAAGCGACTTTGATAAATGAAGGGCTTAGAGATTGTACTTGATGAACTTCAGTTTTCTTACTCATTCTTTTGGGAGAACTGAACCATGGATAAAAGTTGAATATGTTTTGACCTGAAGAAAAGAACGCCAAGATTTTTTTTCTCCACGCTCATGCCGATTGCTTTTGAGAGGGCCTGAAGATCATACCATTGATCTGATATCTGGAAGCACACCACCGAATCGGCCACCTTATTGTGTGAGCCGAGTACAGAATGAAAAGATTATGAACTCAGTGAAAGACCTCTTGGAAAAGGGTCTTGTCCAGCTTAGTACTTCACCGTATTGCTCTCCAGTGTTGTTGATTTTGAAGAAAGACAGATCTTGGAGAATGTGCATCGATTATAGCACTCTCAACGAAATCACCATCAAGAACAGATTTCCGATTCCTAGGATCGATGATATACTCGACAGGTTACAGGGATCCTCGTGCTTTAGCAGGATTGACTTGAAGAGTGGATATCATCAGATCAGGATAGCGCCAGGAGATGTCTACAAGACAGCTTTTCGGACGACTTTTGGGTTATTTGAGTTTTTGGTGATGCCTTTTGGCTTAACCAATGCTCCTGCGACATTTAACCGGATGATGGACAGGATTTTTCGAGAGTACAGGCTATTTGTTGGCACTTTCTTTGACGACATCATTGTTTTCTCGAAGAATGAGGCAGAACACAGAGATCATCTGCTTCAAGTCTTTTAGGCATTACGAGATCACACGCTAGTGATTAATGCAAAGAAAAGTGAATTTTTTTCCTACCATGGATACACTTTTTGGGACACATTGTGTCAGCAACACAACAGGAGTGCAAATGGACCCGGCCAAGATAGAGACTATCCGTGATTGGCCCGATTTGAGGAATGTCCATGAAGTTAGAAGCTTCTTGGGACTATGTTCATACTACAGGCGGTTCATACGAAAGTTTGCAGAGGTTGCTTCCCCTTTGCATATCTTGACACAGAAAGGAGTACCTTTTTCGTGGGGACCCACAGAGGTGACTGCCTTTCAGACATTGAAAGAGAAATTGACTACGGGACCTATTTTGACTTTGCCGGACTTGCAGAAGTCATTCGAAGTATATTGTGATGCTTGTGGTCGTAGTCTGGGTGCGGTCTTGATGCAAGAAGGCCATGTAATAGCTTACGAGAGCCGTTTGTTCTCTAGGCCGGAGATGACAGCACAGATTTATGAGAAAGAGCTTTTGGCGGTTATCCATGCTCTTACTCAGTGGCGGCATTACCTACTCGGAGCGGATTTTATTGTCTTTACAGAGCATCAGAGTTTGCGCTACTTCTTGTCACAGAAGCAGCTTTCGGAAAAGCAGATGCGGTGGGCGAACATCTTGTCACAGTTTCACTTCCAGATTGTCCATGTGCAGGGACAGAAGAATGTGGTGGCAGATGCTTTGTCTCGGAAACCGTTGGTTCTGGCTATTTCCGCGATACATCATAGGAGCTTCGAGGATATGGTCGATCAGTGTGCCACAGATACAGATTTTGCAGATATTTTCACACGGATACGGGATGGGGAGACAGTAGCTGGATACTCCCTTCGAGAAGGCTACTTGATGAAAAAGACTATGTTGTGCGTTACACAGCCGTTGAGGGAAAAGGTTATGACTGATTGCCACTGTCCACCTTTTACGGGTCACCGCGGCATTGCTACCACCATGAAAGGGGTAGAGAGATATTTCTATTGGCAGAGACTGAAGAAGAATGTGGAAGAGTTTGTGCGCAGTTGCTTGGTATGCCAGAAGGTCAAGTTTGACAGGCATTAAGCACAGGGATTGTTACAGCCTTTACCCATACCCACCCGCCCCTGGGAAAGTATTGAAATGGATTTCATTTTTTTTGATCTCCCGAGAATACAGAATGATCACGATGATTTTCCGATTACATGGCACGCCTGAGACGATTGTCTCCGACAGAGACCCTAGATTTATGAGTTTGTTTTGGAAGGCAATTTGGGAGAACATTGGCACGCGGTTGCAGTTCTCGTCATCGTTCCACTTGCAGACTGACGGGCAATCTGAGATTGCCAATTCAGTGATTTTAGATTTATTGAAGTCTTGTATCTCGCATCAGAAGACTCAATGGGAAAAGAACTTACCTTTGGTGGAATTTGCCTACAATAACACGATACACTCTTCGACGGGGAAGATGCCATGTGAGATTGTTGAAACTGCTGCGAAGGTTCCATCCTTCCTGAGCACGAAAGATTAGAAATTTGAAGCGGATGAATATTCGCGAGACTTGGATACGGCTTTTGCCAAGGTTCGCGAGACTTTGCAGGAGTCTCAAGAACGACAGAAAAAGGCAGCGGATCGCCATCGTCGCGACTGGAAACTGAAGGAGGATGATTGGGTGCTCTTACTTTTGAGAAGGCACGCCTAAGAAAAAAAAAGGGAAAGGAGAGGCTTTTTCCAAAGCTTAGTATGTGATACTACGGACCTTTCCAGATTACTGACAAGATAAATGATGTCTCCTTCCGATTGAAACTGCCAGATACTTGGAGGATTCATAATGCATTGCATGTGAGTCTCTTGAACCCTGTTAAGGGTGATGTGCCTGATGATGGGGAGCCTGATGAGCAACCCGAAGTGGAAGAAAACGAGGAGATCCTTGTTCCTGAACAGATTTTGGCACATAATGATACGAAGAAAGGTAAAGTCCGAAGGCGGTTCTTGGTTAAGTTCAAGAACTTTCCTGCATTTGATGCGAAGTGGATGGAGGAGGAGGACCTAGCAGATACTCCTCGGATTGTGAAACTTTACCTCGATGTTTTGGTTTAGCATAGTCTACTCCAAACGGAACCCAGAACTCAGCTTGGCCGAAGATCTGGTGCAGTGGGATGCACAAGAGGGGAGTCACTCCACTCCTTTGTCAACAGATGCCTCGATTTTGATACTAAAGTCACTGATGTCTCTTTGAGCTTCAGGGATACTGAGAGCTGACAGTATTCTGCTGGATGACTTTATGAAATGGAATTCCTGATTATGATATTGATTTGTTCTTGACTTCTTGTGAGTGCAGGAACTGATAGCCGAAATGACTGCAGCATTTTGGTCTGATTGATCTCGAATAGACATGGTTGCAATAGGGGTTAGTCAATCGGACATCGATGAGGTCCCGATTGGACCTAGATGTGATTGCTAGCTACATTGCCGATAAATCATGGTCTAAGATCCGAATGAATGTTGAATGTCATGTGATGTCCTGTGATGTCTGGTGATGTCCTGTGATGTCGTGTGATGTGACTGTCGATTTTGTACATGTGCTAGATGTGTGTTCCTAGTACGTAGGTACTAACAGTCAGTGTCTGCTAAGACGGTTTATGGCTTTTGTCGGTTTTGCAGGCGTAATCGCGGTCGATTACAATGCTTTCAAGAGGGGGGTATGTCACAAAGTGATGACGTGGCGGACAGCAGAAACCCTAATTTCTGCCAAAAACCCTAAAATTTCTGCAAACCCTAATTTTTGCCAAAAACCCTAAATTCCGGAAATCGCGGAGGCGGATTTTTTTTTTTTTTTTTTTTTGAAATTGATGAGCGACGCGAATTTTGCTGTTGCTTTTTATTTATAAAAAAAAGAGAAAAGACTCTCAAGAGAGAGAGAGAACTGATGCTTTTGATTTTAAAAGCTTTTGGGGCTCTGCTTTTGGGCATCCCTTGTAACCTTTAAATTAGTGGTGAGGGCCTCACTTCTCAGAGCATCTGGACGCAGAGTCTGAGAGTGAAACCCTAATTGCTCTCTTGTACTTTGATGATTGATTAATACAAAAAGAAATACCGAAAGGGGCGCCAGTCTTTGGGGCCAATATCTCTAGGCACGGAACTCCGCCGGGCCAGTGCAAATCTATTGTGATCTGTGAATTGTTTTGAAGTGGTTATTTGGTGCTGTCGCGGTTGATTCTTGACTTGGAGTGTCCAAGTTTGTTACAGACTGTGCACTTAGCGGCCGGCCAATCGACGTGAGGTGGGAAAAAGCAACCTTGGTGTGAGCGCAAGGCCGCCAAGGGGTGTGCCCGCGGAAAAGAGCAGAACTTGGGTAAGAGAAGATCCTTCTCTAACACAAATTGCAAGCTAAAGAAGAACCTCAAGACTCAAGAACCTCAAGAACTTCAAAGAATCTCAAGAACTCAAGACCTCAAGAACTCAAGACCCTCCAAAACCCAAGAACCACAAGAACCCAAGTTCGTCGTGAACTTCAGAACCCAAGACTTCAGTGGATGGTCATCACCCGAAGCGGAATGGATACTTCGCATGGAGGTGAAGAGCATGAAGAAGGTGAAGAAAAATTTTCCCCACCAGGAGGTTTTTCTGACCCTCCCCCTTCCCCATCTACGCCAAGGATTGCACTAACTTCTATGGAGGCTTTCGACAAGATGATGATGGACAGGAAGTTAGAACGCGAAGCAAGAACAGCAGAAAGAATGGCAGAAATTGATCGTAAGTACCAAGAAAGAATGGTAGCCATAGCGCGTGAGCGCGAGCAAGCACACTCGGAAGCCAAAGTAAGAAAAGCCGAATTGGATCGTGAACGCGAAGAAAGAGAAGCAGAATTTGATCGCGAGAATAAAGCAAGAAAAGCAATGAACGACCGACACATGAAAGAGATGTTGCGACTCTTTTCTCAAGTGCAGGCACCAGATGCAAGAGATTCGGGAAAAGGATGACAAGCATGACACACATGATTTGCATGATTATGATAAGCATGATGATTTGAATGACAATGATAAGCATGATGATTTGAATGATAATAACAAGCATGGTGAATTTCATGATAATGACAAGCATGATGATTTGCATGAAGATGATGTGATTGTTCACAAGGATGATGTGTTAGCTGATACTTTCTCTAGTGAAGCTAACCTCATTGTAGAGACTATCAATCACGAAGCACCGATCTTGGCTCTCGAGTCGAGGTCCAACGAAGCCCCTCAGGAAGAACCGATCTTGGCTCTCGAGCCTAGCTAAAAAAAAAAAAAGAACCGATCTTGGCTCTCGAGCCTAGGTCCACAGAACCCCCCAGGAAGTATTATGTGTTCGTGTCACAAAGTGATGACATGGCTGCCCGAGAGCAGAAACCCTGACCCTAATTTTGGAAACCCTAACCCTAAAACCTGCAAACCCTAATTCTGCCCTAACCTAACCCTAACCTTGCTGATTGCTGATGTGGCAAATTTTCGTACGCTTTGCTGACGTGGTAGCCTCCGAAACGCGGCAGAAATTGCGGAGGTTGATTTCAACGGCAGATTTGCTTTTACGGCAGATTTTTGGCTGTTTTTATTCTACGCCAAGAATGGGAGAGAGAGAATCTTTTGCTTTATTTTTTTTGAAGCTCAAGAGAGCTTGTGAGAGAAAGAGCCTTTGCTTTATTTTTAGGTTTTTGATTTTAAGCTTTTGGGGCTCTGCTTTAAGCATCCCTTGTAAACAAATAAATAAGTGGTTTGGGCTCCCACTCTGCAGAGCATCTGGACACAGAGTTTGAGAGTGAGACCCAACCACTCTTGTACCTTGAACTCAGATTAATACAAAAGAAATACCGAAAGGAGCGCCAGTCTTTGGGGCCAATATCTCTAGGCACGGAACTCCGTCGGGCCAGTGCAAATCTATTGTGAACTATGAATTGTTTTGAAGTGGTTATTTGGTGCTGTTGCGGTCAGTTCTTGACTTGGAGTGTACAAGTCTGTTACAGTGGTATCAGAGCATGGTCGATTTCTCTTCTACGAGAAATCCGATCCCAAATTTTTTTCCGCGGCACTTATGGCTTCACGCAAGGATCAATCGACTCACTCTGCATCTGGAGATGCGGGAAGGGATCACAACGAAGATTCCGGCAGAATGGCCTGCCTCGGCCTACTCAGGCGGAGCGACAAGAGATGGAGCGTCGTCAGTTGATCGGCGATGCAACAAAGATGATGCTCAATTTTGCGAAGGACCCAAAATTTGCAAAATATATGAGCGAGACTTCTTTTCAAGAAGTGCACGAGCAGTAGCAGAAAACCACACCACCACCCCCGAAACCCGCTCTCAAGAAACCTTCTGCTCACAAGAAATATTCAGAGAGGGAATTAGAAGAGGTGGTTGATGCATGGATTGCTCAGCTTTTTGACGCACAGAACAAAGCTAAAAAGCATGGCAAAAAGCAGAAGAAAGGCACTGACTTCCCGGGATATTTGGGTCGTCAGTCGACATTTGATAAGGCAAAGAAACAGAAGAAGCGTGTTCGATTTGAAGGAGTACCCAATTCTTCTTCTTCTTCTTCTTCTTCTTCTGACAGTTCTTCTAGCTCTTGTGACTCGAGTGAAGAAGACAGAAAAGGCAAAAAGCGAAGCAAGAAACAACGCTGCGGAAAGGGCAAGAAAAAGGCAAAGAAGTCTAAATCTCGCCCAGTGAGTCATAGTTCTACAGAGGACTCGTCTACAGACAGTTCAGACTCTGATGACGGCAACTTTTATGCAAACAAGAAGAATTTTTGTAAAGCCAACCAGTATGACTTTCAAGAAGATTTCGTTCAAAGAACAGATTGAGCGGTTTACCTTGGGTCTACCGATAGAGATCCGAGATCACTGCTTGGAACAGAAGTCAGCTTCTATTCAGGAGTGATGAGTTGTACGAAAAACGGGGTTTTGCCATTCACTTTGGCAGTTTGACCTACCTCACCGATGAGGTCATGACACAACGAGCCGAACAGACTTCAGCGAATGAAAGTAGAAAGAGAAAGAGCAACCCAGAAAAGAAGGATGCACGACCCAAGCTTACTCCTCAAGAGAGAGCTCGCTTCATCAGGGAGGGGAAGTGCTTTGGATGCGGGGAACATAGACATATCTCCGCGAAGTGCCCTAAAAAGGCACATAAAGGACAGAATGACAAGGACGACGAAAGGCCTTAGAGTTCGAGAGCAGCTGAGGGAGTTTTACAAGATGGCGAGCGAGTTTTTTCGAACGACGAGAAAAACGAGCGAGTTTCTCAATAAAGTTACTTGTGAACTATAGAGACTTGCAAACAATATTTTCGAGAACCACAATCAATTGTAGGACTACATAATTAAATTCCATAATGGTTTTAGTATTTAATTTTTACGTGTATGAGAGATACAATTTCAATTGGCTAATAAAACACATAGACTTTTCTTCACTTAAACTACACTGATTTTTTTAATGAATGTATAAAACTTAATCCAACTCATTTAAATATTAGCTACATATTGGCTCAATATTTAAACACCTCAATAGTATCAAATATACCCTCTCCCCCCCGGTGGCCCCTTCTTTCTTGTTCTTCTCGCCCATATACCTTACTACAACACCTTCCTTGCCTTCTTCTAGGCCACATCCACCATCACTCATAGACCCAAGTACGATAAGGATCTGATTATGTCACTAACTCCCTCATTCTAACGGTGATTTTGATTAGAGGTTGTGGCTCCTTTGTGCTTACAAAGAAGGTTGGATGGCTCCTACCTTGGTCTTGTTATCACTCAACTCACAACTACATTTTGTCATCAAGTCTTGCCTGCAAAGAAGCTGGTTGGATGTCTACTATGAGGACATCGTTATCTCTCAACTCGCAACTACCTTTCGTCATCAAGTACTCCTATGCCCTCAATCTCTCCCTCCCCCCCCTTAGAACCCTCAATCCGCCCATCAATTAGTAAGACCACAAGATCCTCAATCTTTGTTTTGTGCAAACCTTGAAGGTGATATGTGGAGGTGGTCCCATCTGGGCTAAGAGAGTTGCATGGGCTAGCCAAAAGCACTACCCAGGGATCTTGGCACAGGGCTTGAAGCTGAGCCAAACACACACCTAGTGATTTCCGAGAGAGAGAGAGAGAGAGAGAGAGAGAGAGAGAGAGAGAGAGAGAGAGAGAGAGAGAGAGAGAGAGAGAGAGAGAGAGAGAGAGAGAGACTCTTACATTTCCTGCATGGATGTATAAAATGCCAGTGCCACATGAAAATGGATCTAAATACATTTTCTTCATGAAAACAGTTTTTTAGAGATCATAGAGACACAACAAACTAAATAAAGCTATGTAATGTGTACCACTTAAGATTTTAAAAAATAAAATAAAATCGGCTTTTGCAGGCTTTCCTACGACCTTCGTGAAACTATTCCAAACTAGTCCACATCGACGCGGATTGGTTCCAACATGGGAGTTGCACCACTGTCGTCGATAACGGATCCAGACATTGCAGCTCTCCTAAGCCTACATAACCAACTCAAATTCTTATTTTAACATCTTGTATTGATTTCAATCTTCTATAAAAACATAGAAAAGCTACAATTTTTTTTTATCTTTGGAGAAATCTAATCTCACAATCGGGCGTATTTTGGGACTTTTGAAAAATTTGATGTACATTTTGAGAATTTATGACAAAATAGTGGGGGGTATTTTGGGAATTTTTGAAACCCGAAGGGTATTTTGGGATTTTGATGAATTAGAGGGTATTTTGATAAGTTTTCTGAAATATAAGCGGCCATGAGAAAACTTGCTAAAACTAGTTCGCGCCGGCGCGGATTGGTTTCAGCATGTATTTTAATAACGCTTTCTAAAATATAACGGGACAAGAGAAACTTGCTCAAACCAGTCCGCGCCGGCGCGGACTGGTTTGGAGAGGTTTCAACAGTTGTGGCCGTGGATGAAGCCTAGCTCGAGAGAGGCGTCGGATTTTGCACTTGCGTATCTAGGAAGATGGGTTCCAGGAGGCTGGAGGCACGCGTTTCATGGACAACTACATTAAGGAGATCACTGGGCCTCAAACCATCTCACCTGGCAGCGACCATGCCGCACTTCGGCTACCTCACAAAATTCATCATTGTGCGCCCTGTACTTGATGCTTAGCTGAAATAAGCCTATCACTATTGTTTTCATGTGGTTGATAAACATACACTGCAGTTGATGCAGTGCCTGCATAGAATTACGTCCAAATATGCTAGTGGTAATTTTCAGCATTAAGAACGTTCCTACTATTCTGATGCATACGATCTCAATGATGACGATAAGGACGACAAGAAGCATGAATCCATATACATAGCAGAACCTGAAAACGTTAGATGGCATGTCATCAATTAAATGCTTCACGGAGATACCATTAACGAGAAACAAACTGCAACCTTGTAGTTCCAGAAGGATGAAGTAATTTTTGATAAATATGCTTCCACAAGGGAGTAAGCCTCCCATGATTGAAATCACACAGGGTGTCAAATACCACTTCTTCTTAGGAATTGCTCTCGGAATCATATAAACTTGGCAGGGATTATTCTGTGCACCACTCCAATTTCTGCCGATGATAGTACCAAGCAGGGCCAGAGGAAAACATATAAAGACCCCTACCTGTCGCTCAACAAACAAGCACTCAACCATGTTATCAATGGTCTCTATCGAGGGGATTGTTGCCAAAAAACCGTAGGAAATGGCAACAAAATTGAGAATATAACCAATGCCAAAACACGTGAATGGAAAAAGGGAGGCTGTGACAAGCATTGATTTGATCCAGTGTTTGCATGCAAGACACAAACACCCACTTCTTGGTATCTCAAAGGTAGTGCTTCTTCCCAGATTAGTCAAATTTTGAACATCTACACAAGATGTATGTGCAAATAATATCTGTGTCAAAAGCAGAATTGAGTTGTATGTTTTAAATGCATCATAAAGTGATTATTTATCTGCAATCTCTTCAATTAAAGAGAGAGAGAGAGAGAGAGAGAGAGAGAGAGAGAGAGAGAGAGAGAGAGAGAGAGAGAGAGAGAGAGAGAGAGAGAGAGAGAGTGTACGCACAAAGATTGGTGGTATTTGGTTATGATTGATTGCTTTGAGTTACATAGGGTGATTTAAATACAATGCAAGAAGGTGTGATCTAAAAGGGTGCTCACATATTTATTCCAGCAGTGGAGAAAAAGTAGGTAGCGCCAACTCTTGTTTGATCACGCTTGTGATGGTCGCTGATAATTTAGCGATGAAGGCCACCTTCTGCACTAGGTCAAGAGACGTGGTGGTCAATGTGGGGGGTGGTTCAACCATCCACCAAAATAGTGGTTTCTTGCAAGTGTGTGGCTCTTTAGCCAACCCTATGGAAATAGCAATTTGTAGCAGAGGTCCGCTCAGAGTCCTTTTAGCAAGCCCATGGGAAGGCGCTCATGCCCGTCTCACTTGAGTGGAGATGCCATTTAAAGATGAATAACAAACCCGGGGAGTTTTCCAATTAAATTTATGTCCACGTCGTTTGCTCTGCCGTAGCTAGTCACCCGTGGCCTAATTTATATGTACTTGTGTGGCGTGGGATTTTATTAGGAACTCTACATGTAAGAGGTTTACGGTTTTAAAGCCTCTGCTGTTTTGTGGTAATTTTAGATGTACAACCCTTCGTGTTGAGGTGCTAGTCGAATCCAACATGCCATGATTATTTTCTTCAATATACCAATTTGTCAAAGGATGCTGCTCATATTTGCTCGAAAATTGGCTTCGCTTGGTTTCATTTGCTCGTTGATTGGAAAGCCTCCAGCTGAGGAACGTGGAAGAAAAGGCAAGATAGGACTAGTTCCAGATTGCGTGGGTACCGATCCCAACGCCATGGACGAGAGTACAGAACTTTGTCGAGCTTGGGGCAAAGTGAAAGACCAAGAGGCCCTGATCTTCTTTGATGGAGGAGCCAAGGCCAACTTCATGTCACCGGAATTGGCAGCGCGGCTCGAGATCACTCCCGATCGAATGGGACCACTTGCGGAGGCTGTTCTAGCGGCACCTGGCAGGGACGTAGCCATTACACCTGTCATTGGCAAACTTCGGTTGCATTGTCAGGGGTATTTGGGGCATGAGGACTTTTACATAATGCCTTTGGAAGGTTGTAATGTTCTCTTGGGAATTCCCTAGTACCACAAGAACAATACCGTGGTCGATTATCGGGCGAGGAAAGCGACTACAGAGAAGGGCAGAACCATTGTACTTGACATTAAACTGAAGGGCGAGTCTGTCCCTATTGTATCGGCTTCGGCCATTTCTAAATTAATGAAATCTAGTCTGTTTGTTTACTCGATCTTTATGAAAGAATTGAGTGATAAGGATAGGACAAATATGTCTAAACTTGATAAAGAACGCCAAGATTTTCTCCACTCTCACGCCGATTGCTTCTCAGAGGGCCTACTAGGCGAGTTACCACCTGCTCGTCTTGAAGATCATACCATTGATCTGATACTTGGAAGCACTCCACCGAACCGGCCACCTTACCGCGTGAACCGAGTACAGAATGAAGAGATTATGAACCAAGTGAAAGACCTCTTGGAAAAGGGTCTTGTCCAGCCTACCGTATTGCTCTCCAGTGTTGTTGGTTTTGAAGAAAGACGGATCTTGGAGAATGTGCATCGATTATAGAGCTCTCAACAAAATCACCATCAAGAACAGATTTCCGATTCCTAGGATCGATGATATACTCGATAGATTACAGGGATCCTCGTGCTTTAGCAGGATTGATTTGAAGAGTGGATATCATTAGATCAGAATCGCGCTGGGAGACGTCTACAAGACAGCTTTTCGGACGACTTTTGGGTTATTTGAGTTTTTGGTGATGCCTTTTGGCTTAAGCAATGCTCCTGCGACATTTAACCGGATGATGTATAGGATTTTTCGAGAGTACAGGCTATTTGTTGGCACTTTCTTTGACGATATCATTGTTTTCTCCAAGAATGAGGCAAAACATAGAGATTATCTACTTCAGGTCTTTCAGGCATTACGAGATCACAAGTTAGTGATTAATGCAAAGAAAAGTGAATTTTTCCTACCAGAGATACACTTTTTGGGATACATTGTCTCAGTAGCAGGAGTGCAAATGGATCCGGCCAAGATAGAGACTATTCGTGATTGGCCCGATTTGAAGAATGTCCATGAAGTTAGAAGCTTCTTGGGACTGTGTTCGTACTATAGGCGGTTTTGCAGAGGTTGCTTCCCCTTTGCATATCTTGACACAGAAAGGAGTCCACCCACAGAGGTGACTGCCTTTCAGACATTGAAAAAGAACTTGACTATGGGACCAGTTTTGACTTTGCCGGACTTGCTGAAGTCATTTGAAGTATATTGTGATGCTTGTGGTCGTAGTCTGGGTGCAGTCTTAATGTAAGAAGGCCATGTCATTGCTTATGAGAGCCGATTGTTCTCAAGGCCGGAAATGACAGCACAGATTTATGAGAAAGAGCTTTTGGCGGTTATCCATGCTCTTACTCAGTGGCGGCATTACCTACTCGGAGCGGATTTTACTGTTTTTACAGACCATCAGAGTTTGCGCTGCTTCTTGTCACAGAAGCAGCTATCGGAAAAGCAGATGCGGTGGGCGAACATCTTATCACAGTTTCACTTCCAAATTGTCCATGTGCAGGGACAGAAGAATGTGGTGGCAAATGCTTTGTTTCGGAAGCCGTTGTTTCTGGCTATTTCCGCGATACATCATAGGAGCTTCGAGGATATGGTCGACCAGTATGCCACAGATACAGATTTTGCAGACGTTTTCAACGGATATGGGATGGCGAGACAGTAGCGGGATATTCCATTCGAGATGGCTACTTGATGAGAAAAACCATGTTGTGCGTTACACAGCCATTGAGGGAAAAGGTTATGATTGAATGCCACTGTGCACCTTTTACGGGTCACTGCGGCCTTGCTACCACCATGAAAGGGGTAGAGAGAGACTTCTTTTGGCCGAGACTCAAGAAGGATGTGGAAGAGTTTGTGCGCAGTTGCTTGGTATGCCAGAAGGTCAAGTTTGACTGAATGCCACTGTCCACCTTTTACGGGTCACTGCGGCATTGCTACCACCATGAAAGGGGCAGAGAGATACTTCTTTTGGCTGAGACTCAAGAAGGATGTGGAAGAGTTTGTGCGCAGTTGCTTGGTATGCCAGAAGGTCAAGTTTGACAGGCATAAAGCACAGGGATTGTTACAGCCTTTACCCATACCCACCCGCCCCTGGGAAAGTATTGCAATGGATTTCATTTTTGATCTCCCTAGAACACAAAGTGGTTACAATGGTATCTGGACTGTTATTGAAGATTTGGCAAGCAGGCTCATTTCATTCCAGTAAAGAAAACAGTCAAGCCGGATCACTTAGCGAGACTGTTTGTGGCCCAGATCTTCAGATTACATGGCATGCCTGAGAAGATTGTTTCCGACAGGGACCCCAGATTTACGAGTTTGTTTTGGAAGGCAATTTGGGAGAACATTGGCACGCGGTTGCAGTTCTCGTCATCGGTCCACGCGCAGACTGATGGGCAATCTGAGATTGCCAATTCAGTGGTTTTAGATTTATTGAAGTCTTATATCTCGGATCAGAAGACTCAATAGGAAAAGTACTTACTGTCACGTGACACATCCCAACCCTATGTGTCTGTGGACAAGCTACACCACAGCAGGGTTCAGTCAGTCCGATCAGTTTAGAATAGCAGCGATCTGGCACTTTTGTGAGTCTATTCGTAGACCGTGCATGCCCAGTCACTTAGCATAGATGCATATCCTCCGGTTGCACACAACATGATCATCGGAATTCCCATCAAATCCATTTGCATCAGTTAGGGGAATTTTCCAGTGCATTTAGCCTATTTTCCTATTTATTGGGATTTTCACTTATTTTTTTAAAGTGACTTTCCAACAAAAGTAGGTAGGGCAATTTTGCTAAGTTAATATATAAGCAAACCAAAGTTCACACTTTCTGGCAGAAGAGGCAGCAGGAGCTTCCCGCTCAACAGGCAACTTCTCAGTAGAAACCCCCCCCCCCCCCAGCAGTAGATCCTCGCCATCCCCAGCCCTCCCTTGGCCATTCCTACCACAGCAGCTTCCCTCGCTTTCCTTCCCTTGCATGATCGCCCAAGCACCCCTCAGCCCAGCGTTTTCAGTGCAAATACGCCAGCCCTTCAGCCAGCGTTTTTCATCCAAAAACGCCAGCAAACTTCAGCATTTCTCAGCGTTTTTCAGCCCATCAAAAATGCCAGCAGATCCACAGTTTTCAGCCATTGGAAAACGCAGGTTTTCAGCAGCAGAACATTAGCAGATTTCCCCCATTCAGTTGCAGATGATCCCCCAAGTTTAGCCCAACAAAACGCAGCCAAAACAGTCATTTTCAGCCTTGAAACAGTCCAAGAAATTCAGCATCTAGAAGATCTCAGATTTCAGCCCAAGTCGCCGTCGTCATCACCGTCGTCGTCATCGGCATAGTCCCATTGCATCAATCCATTGCATTCGCATTGTACGCCTTTGTGCAATCAAAGTAGACCACTCTCGCCGACGAGAGTGGGTCCTTCGGAGGAGGATTTTACAACTCTCACGTGTCGTATCTCTTCTCTCTCCTTCTCTCAGTCTCATTCATTTGCACGCACAATATCCACTCACTTTGTTCGTGACCACAGCACTCTACAAGACGGAAGACTCTCTTCTTCCCTAAGAACTAAAAGGAACCTTGAGCAATAAAGATCACTACTCTTGAGAAAATAC
This sequence comes from Adiantum capillus-veneris, assembly GCF_014529385.1. Lineage (NCBI taxonomy): Eukaryota > Viridiplantae > Streptophyta > Polypodiopsida > Polypodiales > Pteridaceae > Adiantum > Adiantum capillus-veneris. The sequence goes on from NC_140935.1 coordinate 29,537,602, forward strand.
AACATTCATTCCGCTGCACCTAACACTTACCTTTGGTGGAATTTGCCTACAATAACACAATACACCCTTCGACGGGGAAGGCGCCATTTGAGATTGTTGAAGGTGCTGCGAAGGTTCCACCCTTCCTAAGCACGAAAGATAAGATTTTTGAAGCGGATGAGTATACGCGAAACTTAGACACGGCTTTTGCCAAGGTTCGCGAGGCTTTGCAAAAATTTCAAGAACGACAGAAAAAGGCAGCGGATCGCCATCGTCATGACTTGAAATTGAAGGAGGATGATTGGGTGCTCTTACGTTTTGAGAAGGCACGCCTAAGAAAGAAAATGGGAAAGGAGAGGCTTTTTCCAAAGCTCAGTATGCGTACTACGGACCTTTCGAGATCTTTGAAAAGATTAATGATGTCTCCTTCCGATTGAAACTGCCTGACACTTGGAGGATTCACAATGCATTTCATGTGAGTCTCTTGAAACCTTTCAAAGGGGATGTGCCTGATGATGGGGAGCTTGATGAGCAACCCGAAGTGGAAGAAAACGAGGAGATCCTTGTTCTTGAACAGATTTTGGCACATAAGGATACGAGGAAAAAAGATAAAGTCCGAAGGCGGTTCTTGGTTAAGTTCAAGAACTATCCTGCATTGGATGCGAAGTGGATGGAGGAGGAGGACCTAGCAGATACTCCTCAGATTGTGAAACTGTCATTAAATATCTAATATCTAAGCAACCCAAATGATTTTCTCATATTAAATTATCATTTAATATGGGATAATAAATGGGAACAAGGGTTAGAATATAAACATGTGCTTATGGTTCTACTCAACGTAGGGCCAATGGTAAAGGGGCCCAAATGAGAGATGATCTGTCAAAGAGCAAGGTTAACTAATGAAGCTTAAAAGACCTTAGGGTAAGCTTCATTAAAGACCTCCAATGGTTAGTGCTAAAAGTCCTTTGACCTTAAGCAAACTAGGGCTGAGCTTGAGGTGGGAACCCGACCTAAACTTAAGCAAGCTAGGGCTGTGCTTGAGGTGGGAACCTTAAGCAAGCTAGGGTTGTGTTTGAGGTGGAAACCCGACCTAAACTTAAGCAAGCTAGGGTTGTGCTTGAGGTGGGAACCCGACCTAAACTTAAGCAAGCTAGGGCTGTGCTTGAGGTGGGAACTCTACCTAAGGTGCTTGTCATGCTTGATGACTAAGGTACTTGAGGTACTTGTCACATTTAATGAGGAAGTTGCATGAGAAGCTTCCTATGCATGGGGGGTAAGATGCTTGAGTCAAAAAGAGAACCTACACACTTAATGAGGAAGTTGCTTCTTATGCATAAAAATCTCAAAGTTACGGGAATTTTAAAAGAGCACATGGGACACATGTCAGACTCTCACTAAGCTTAACCACATGGTGTGCTTGAATGCTATTGGTTGGGCTAAAGAGGGGTCCAATGAGCTTCTACTTCCATCTAACAAATATCTAGATATTTTCAAGCTCTCTCTCTCTCTCTAAGGGGTAAGGAGGACACTTGTCAAAGACTACCCATGTCCTTGACTGCATGCTGCATGTGATTGGCTAGGGGGAGAGGGGTCCAATGAGCTTGCAACATGCAAAAAGGTCACCACTCGCCCAAAGCAAGGAAGGGGGGTGCTAGGGGGATATACTCCACACACACACTCATTTGCAAAGGCATTCTCACTTGGTGAAAGTTGAGGAACACCATCTCCTTCTCCAAGCTTGTGACAGTGAAAGCCTACACCAACACTCTTGGCTATGGAATGCAAATCCAACCAAGAGTCATGCTTCAATGCTTAAGCTTGCCATCTTCTCCATCTTCATTACTATGCTATTATGTATGCTAGCAAGAAGAGTAATGATAAGTGAGGAACTATTTCTTTTTCCTATGGAATGTTTCTTCTTCCTCTTCCCTATTTTCATTCCCCTCTAGCTCTCTCCACCTTCAAAGATGTTTGAGGCCTTGGGACTGAGGCTTGGGATAGTTAATGCTTTCTTTAAGTTTATGTTATGCTTTTGATGCATGAAGCTTTCTATCTTCATTGCATCACCTAGGTTACAAGGAACACAAAGATTGTATTGTACCAAGTCTCTCTTGATGGGAGAAGGTATAATACAAATGCCTATTGGAGGTGGGACCGGCTCCATATGAATCCGGTCTTTAACTATTGTCATGTTCTCTAAACTGTCTCTCTCTTGTAAAAGTATTGTTCATGCCAAGTTAACTAAGTACCATGTTTATGTTGCTACCATCAATTAAGTTCAACCGCTATGCTCTCAAAGAATCCCTCAAAAGTGATTCACCTAATTTCCTAATTCCGCTACTCTCAAACTTCATAGGCAATTTCCAGTACATTTGGGGCTCTGCTTTTAGCAACCCTTGTAACCTTTATAAGTGTGGGCAGGGCTCCCACTCTGCAGAGCATCTGGACGCAGAGTTTGAGAGTGAGATTGTCACAAGATGGGAACCATGTGCCAATAGAAAAGAACAGACTGAACAGACTTTTAGCACTTCGATAACAATTGAACTGAGAGAGAGATGACACGCGACACGGAGTGGCGAAATTCTATCCCAGAGAGTATTGGCCCCAAACCTTGGCGCACCTTTCGGTATTTCTTTATATTGCATCAACATAGTACAAGCTGGTACTCGAGACTCTGCACCTTCTCCAGGAAGCATGCCAGAGAATGAGCCCTAGCCTCATATTTAAAGGCCCTTGGCCTAAAAAGCAATTATGGTGAAAAGCCTTCAAACTTAAAAGCATCTGGTCCAAAAGCAAAGCCAAAAAGCTTTCAACGTAAATCACGGAAATCCGTACAGCTTGCCACATTATCATCCAGCGGAAAACGCGGAAATCCGTACAGCTTCCTCGTCGTGTCGACGCAAATTTCGAAAATCTGCGTGCTGCCCTTAGGGTTAGGGTTACGGTTTTTGCAGTTTTAGGGTTAGGGTTTTCAGAATTAGGGTTTGTAGGTTTTAGGGTTAGGGTTTTCAAAATTAGGGTTTCAGCACATAGGGTTTCTGGCAAAAATTAGGGTTAGGGTTTCTGCTCTCGGGCAGCCATGTCATCTGTAAGTTGGCTCCATTCTTTAGGCTTTGACACGTCAGCAGTTTGTTACATCTCCCCTTCTTGAGAGAGAGTAATCGTCCGCGATTACAACATATCTGCAAAACAACTCAAGTTAGCTCAAAAATTTGTGAGGGTCATTCCGAGGGACAATCGGTTTACTCTTTTTATTAAGGAGTTAGCTTCTCCTTTCTGCTCTTTTGATCAAGGAGTTAGCTTCTCCTTTTGGCTGTTTTGATGAAGGAGTTAGCTTCTCCTTTCGTATAGATCGAAACTCTTGATATTCCGTCGTAGTAAAATTAGCCATCACACCCAAACCGTACTGATCTTCCACGGGTGTCTTGATGCACAAAAAAATTACATACCCAGGCAATCTCATCGAATTAGGAATATTTAGTAATTGTTACATCACAATACAATACAAATGCTCACATATGCATGTTACAAGACACAACAAACAGCGCCGCTGAGCACTCCCTGAAACCGGCCCGTGGGGCGGTAGGTGTTGGCTTTCACCCGAAATTCTTTACTTTAGACACACACAGAGTACTTTGCAGAGGTAACCTGTAACGGGGATAAACACTTAAGTACACACACGGCTCGGAAGCTAGAATGCTCCGAGCAGACGCCGACAACCTGTAGGCCCCAAAATTGGCGCCCCTTTCGGTATTTCTTTATTCTTTAACAGAGGGAATAAAACCTGTGATCTCCTACGAGCTGCACCGCACAATCTAGGCTAAGAAACACTTGTTCTGGCCCGATTTCGGCAGCATAACTGTATTAGGACGCTTCACAGTTAGTATCCCCACGCAATAGATGACTTTCCCGATGCATACGGACACTTTACAAAACCTGGCGAGAATCTGCAGCACGCTGAATTCTCTGTTTTCTGCCCCGAAAATGCACTAGATCACCTGTACAGCGGTCCCCTCGCGTCCCCGAACCTCCTGGGGGTATTAGGGTCCGTTTAGGGCCGAAACCCTAAACCTGCAAAAATACACAGCAGACTGTAATTCCCTGTTTTGGACTCCGTTTCGCGTGCTGGTTGCATCTGTAGGGCTACTTGCCCTTTGAATTGGACGAGATTTCTCACGTGAAACCTCTCCGAATTCACCTGTACCTGCGGGGGATTAGCCGCTAGCTAATCGAGTACCTGTGCAAGAGGCTCTTGCCTCGGCAATCGTGCATGAACCCACATAACTGTACATTGGTCAAATGAAAAGCCCACTAGAGGGGCATAACATACTGCTCATAGGGGAGAGAGAGAGCAGTGCGTAGCGTGCAGGGCATCACTTCTGGCACTGCACTGTACATAAGGGGGAAAGGAAGCACTCCATAGCTCTTAACCTGTGACAGTTTGCAAATGAGGCCTCTCCCAGCATCAAATTCAGTGCCACTTCTTCTTGCACGAGGAAAGTGCACAGAAATGTGCCACTTGGCGCGTTTAGAAGCCATTTCCCGTTTCGGGATTGCCGCCTAAAAATCTCCCGACCGGTTGCCCGGTTGACTTCGCGGCAGAGTTGTAAAGTGTTCCCCTAGTCATACCTGAGGTAATGACGCGAACACATTTCGTGGCCCAAATTAGCAGTTCCCTAAATTTTAGGAAATGATTTCGTCGGGCTCCCACTGGTCATCTGACCATCTATCCTCATTGGGACCGCATCCAAAAGTGCAATGTGGCCCAACTGTCGGATACTTTCCGTTGGTAGTCACACCTTGACTTTAGGCCTTTATTGAGTTCACTCCCTAGTATCCACCAACTTGCTAAGTGCGACAGGGGGGACCTATATGATCTTGCTATGAGCCTAGACATCCTCTTACTATACGAATTCCAGTGCCGACCACTTCCCATCTGCGGGTGAAGCTACTTTTCACATTGGCCATACAATGTCCGACCGTTTGCTACTTCAAGAAGAGGGTCTCAAAAATAAAACAAAACCCATTGGAAAGAAACCAACAACTAAAGTTAGCAGTTGCCACGTCCTTGTGACATAGTTAAGAGCTGTCACGTCCCCGTGACATACCCCCCCTCTTGAAATCGCAAACGTCCTCGATTGTATACCATAAATACACGCCACTGATGATCTTGTGCTATCAACACTCTTTTATCATCGCATGTATCCGCAAGAAAGGTCATAACACATAGATACAAATGACTTAATGAGACCTTCATACTCTTGTCATTTCCATCTATTACACTGAATTCATATGTACATTTGATGTACTAGCTCTATCATTACCCCTCCTTTGCACACGTTGGGTTGGGGCATAAGTAGGCTGTAACCCAAAGGCTTCAAGGTAAAGTTGCAATACATTTGGTGACTCTGACAATTCATGCTCTTCCATCCACTTTGCATCCATAGGCGGATAGTTCTTGAACTTCACCAAATAGCGTCTTGCAACTTGTCCTTTAACTTTTCTGTCCTTATGTGCCAAAACATGCTCAGGTACCAGGATCTCATCAAGTTCTTCAACTTCTGGCTGATCCTCATCTGGCACATCACCCACGAAGGGTCTTAGAAGACTCACATGAAACGCATTATGAATCTTCCATGCATCAGGCAATTTCAGCCTGTAAGTCATATCGCTGATCTTGTCAAGCACTTGGAAAGGCCCATAGTAACGCATGCTGAGCTTAGGAAACAGCCGTTCCTTGCCCTTCATCTTCTTTAACCTTGCCTTTTCGAACCTTAACAGACACCAATCACCAGGTGATAACAGCAATTCACGACGGTGACGATCAGCAGCCTTTTTCTGCTTTGCCTGAGTCTTCTCCAAGGCAACTTTAATTTTCTTATACATCTCATCGATGTTCTCAACATATCCATCTGCCTCAAAGATCTTGTCCTTTGTATGCAGAATGGGAGGAATTTCAAAAGGTGCTTTGCCAGTAGACGACTGCACCGTATTATTGTACGCATACTCAAGCATAGGCAAATACTGTTCCCACTTGCCCTTATTATCTGACACATAGCATTTCAGCAGATCTAAGACAGTAGAATTAGCCTCTTCTGACTGTCCATCAGTTTGTGGATGAAACGAAGATGAGAACTTGAGTGTAGTGCCCATGTTCTCAAACAATCCTCTCCAGAACAAACTGGTCATGCGAGGATCACGATCATTGATAATCGAGTGTGGCATACCATGGTACTTAAACACATTGTACGTAAACAAGCGTGCCATCTGATCAGATTTTATCTTCTTCCTAACAGGGATAAAATGGGCCTGCTTGTTGAACCTGCAGATAATGGTCCATATACCATCATTCCCTGTTGGCGTTCTTGGAAGATCAAAGATAAAGTCCATAGCAATGGTTTCCCATGGCTTATCCGGACTCGGCAGTGGTTGTAACAACCCTGGTGCCTTTTGCCTGTCAAACTTGACCTTTTGGCAAACTATGCATGCTCGCACAAAGGCATCCACATCTCTCCTCAAGGTAGGCCAATAGAAGAATGTCTCTACCGCTTTAACTGTTGCATCAATGCCACGATGCTTGCATACTGTGGGACATGACTGTCTTCCATGACCTTATGTCGCAGTGGCCTAGTGACACAAAGTCTGCCGTGCATCATCATAAAACCATCTCTGAGGAGGTAGTGCTCGTGATGTTGCCCCTCTTGTAACTGTTCAAAGATCCTTGCAAAATCTTCATTAGCAGTATACTGTTCCTTCATGTCATCTAACTCATGATGATAAGGAATTGACACAGCTGAAATTTGTGGCTTTCTTGATAACGCATCAGCCACAACATTCTTCTTGCCTTCCACATGCATAATCTAGAAGTGGAACATGGAAAGAATGTTTGCCCATCGCATATGCTTTTCGGATAACTTTGACTGTGTCAAAAAGTATCGCAAGGTCTGATGATCTGTTTGGACAACAAAATCAGCACCTAAGAGGTAGTGCTTCCAGCTAGAAAGCGCATGAATCACGGCTAAGAACTGTTTCTCATAGACTTGCATAGTCCTCTCTGACCCTTGCAAAATTCGGCTTTCATAAGCTACTACCTGTCACAAAGTGATGACGTGGCGGATAGCAAAAACCCTAATTTCTGCAAGAAACCCTAAAATTCTTGCAAACCCTAATTTCTGCCAGAAACCCTAATTTCCGGAAATCGCGGAGGCGGATTATTTAAAAGATATATATATATATATATATTTTTTTTTTTTGGAAAATGATGAGCGACGCGAATTTTGCTTTTGCTTTTTTTTTTATAAAAAAAAGAGAAAAGACTCTCTGAGAGAGAGAGAGAACTGATGCTTTTGATTTTAAAAGCTTTTGGGGCTTTGCTTTTGGGCATCCCTTGTAACCTTTAAATTAGTGGTGAGGGCCTCACTTCTCAGGGCATCTGGACGCAGAGTCTGAGAGTGAAACCCTAACCGCTCTCTTGTACTTTGATGATTGATTAATATAAAAAGAAATACCGAAAGGGGCGCCAGTCTTTGGGGCCAATATCTCTAGGCACGGAACTCCGCCGGGCCAGTGCAAATCTATTGTGATCTGTGAATTGTTTTGAAGTGGTTATTTGGTGCTGTCGCGGTTGATTCTTGACTTGGAGTGTCCAAGTTTGTTACAGTGGTATCAGAGCACGGCCGATTTCTCTTCTACGGGAAATCCGATCCCCGAATTTTTTTCCGCGGCACCTATGGCTTCAGGCAATGATCAGTCGACTCCCTCTGCCTCTGGAGATGCGGGCTGGGATCACAACGAAGATTCAGGCAGAGTATGGCCCGCCTTGGCCTACTTAGGCGGAGCGACGAGAGAGAGCAAAATATATGAACCAGACCTCTTTGAAAGAGGTACAGATGGAGTGGCAGAGAACCACAACACCACTCCCGAAACGTGCTCTCAAGAAACCTTCTACCTCCAAGAAATATACGGAGAAGGAACTCGAGAACGTGGTCGATGCACGGATTGCTCAGCTTTTTGACTCGCAAAAGAAAGCCAAAAAGCACAGCAAAAAGCAGAAGAAAGGCACTGGCTTCCCGGGATATTTGGGTCGTCGGTTGACATTTGACAAGGCAAAGAAACGGAAGAAGCGTGTTCGATTTGAAGGAGTACCCAGTTCTTCTTCTTCTTCTTCTGACAGTTCTTCTAGCTCCTCGGATTAGAGCGAAGAAGACAGAAAAAAGCAAAAAGCGAAGCAAGACACAAAGCTTCGGAACGGGCAAGAAAAAGGCAAAGAAGGCTACATCTCGCCCAGAGACTGACAGTTCTACTGAGGACTCGTCTACAGACAGCTCAGATTCCGATGATGGAAAGTTTTATGCGAACAAGAAGAGTTTTTACAAAGCCAACCAGTATGACTTTCTCGATAAATAAAAGCAAGAAAGTCCGAGAGTTTAAGGAAGGTGGCCACTCGATCAAGTTTGATACTTTTCAGGATACTCAGATGCTTCGAAGGCTTTGTCTTTTATACAGCAGTTTGACATCGCTTTCGCGGGAGGACGCTATTTAGAGCACTCCAAGATTCGGAGAGCTGCCTCTTACTTTAAGGGGAATGCTCGTACTTGGTTGGTCCACGTTTCTATTAAGCAAGACTGTGCCAGTTACATGGCTGAAATTCAAGAGGCTTTTTATTTCTTCTTGGTTGACTCAAGAGTTTGAGCGAGATATACGAGCTGCTTGGAACCATCTCCGGATGACCAAGAGCGATACAGTGAATTCTTATTGTGAAAGATTCTGGAGCTCTTTTCTACCCGCCACTTCATTCAAGAAGATCTCGTTCAGAGAACAGATTGAGCGGTTTACCTTGGGTTTACCTACAGAGATCCGAGATCACTGCTTGGAACAGAAGTCAGCTTCTATTCAGGAGTTGATGAGTCACGCGAAGCGGGGCTTTGCCATTCACTCTGGCAGTCTGACCTACCCCATAGATGAGGCCATGACACAACGAGCCGAACAGACTTCTGGGAATGAAAGTAGAATGAAAAAGAGCAACCCAGAGAAAAAAAAGGATGCACGACCCAAGCTTACTCCTGAGGAGAGAGCTCGCTTCATCAGAGAGGGGAAGTGCTTTGGATGCGGGGAACATGGACATATTTCCGCAAAGTGCCCTGATAAGGCATAGAAAGAACAGAATGATAAAGACGACGACAGGTCTGAGAGTTCGAGAGCAGCTGAGGAATGTGGCAGAAAAGGCAGATAGAAAAGCAGAACTGGTACCACATGGCGTGGGACCTGCACCGAATCTAATGAATGAAAGTACAAACTTTGCCGCTTTCGGGGCAAAACGAAGGATCAGGAAGCTCTTTTGAAGGAGCCAAGGCCAACTTCTTTTCACTTGGAATTGGCGGCTCGATTTGGAACTACGCCCGACAGATTGACGCCACAGGCGGAGGTAGTTTGACTGGCACCCGGAGGGGTGTTGCCATTACACCGAGCATTGGCAAACTTTGTTTGCAATGACAGGGGTGTTCAGGGCACGTGAGTGATGTTCTACTCGGGATCCCTTGGTACCACAAGAACTACGCCGTGGTTGACTACCGGGCCGAGAAAGCGACTGATAAATGAAGGGCTTAGAGATTGTACTTGATGAACTTCAGTTTTCTTACTCATTCTTTTGGGAGAACTGAATGATGGATAAAGGTTGAATATGTTTTGACCTGAAGAAAAGAACGCCAAGATTTTTTTTCTCCACGCTCATGCCGATTGCTTTTGAGAGGGCCTGAAGATCATACCATTGATCTGATATCTGGAAGCACGCCACCGAATCGGCCACCTTATCGTGTGAGCCGAGTACAGAATGAAAAGATTATGAACTCAGTGAAAGACCTCTTGGAAAAGGGTCTTGTCCAGCCTAGTACTTCACCGTATTGCTCTCCAGTGTTGTTGGTTTTGAAGAGTGTTGTTGGTTTTGAAGAAAGACGGATCTTGGAGAATGTGCATCGATTATAGCACTCTCAACGAAATCACCATCAAGAACAGATTTCCGATTCCTAGGATCGATGATATACTCGACAGGTTACAGGGATCCTCGTGCTTTAGCAGGATTGACTTGAAGAGTGGATATCATCAGATCAGGATAGCGCCAGGAGATGTCTACAAGACAGCTTTTCGGACGACTTTTGGGTTATTTGAGTTTTTGGTGATGCCTTTTGGCTTAACCAATGCTCCTGCGACATTTAACCGGATGATGGATAGGATTTTTCGAGAGTACAGGCTATTTGTTGGCACTTTCTTTGACGACATCATTGTTTTCTCGAAGAATGAGGCAGAACACAGAGATCATCTGCTTCAAGTCTTTTAGGCATTACGAGATCACACGCTAGTGATTAATGCAAAGAAAAGTGAATTTTTTTCCTACCATGGATACACTTTTTGGGACACATTGTGTCAGCAACACAACAGGAGTGCAAATGGACCCGGCCAAGATAGAGACTATCCGTGATTGGCCCGATTTGAGGAATGTCCATGAAGGTAGAAGCTTCTTGGGACTATGTTCATACTACAGGCGGTTCATACGAAAGTTTGCAGAGGTTGCTTCCCCTTTGCATACCTTGACACAGAAAGGAGTACCTTTTTCGTGGGGACCCCCAGAGGTGACTGCCTTTCAGACGTTGAAAGAGAAATTGACTACCGGACCTATTTTGACTTTGCCGGACTTGCAGAAGTCATTTGAAGTATTTTGTGATGCTTGTGGTCGTAGTCTGGGTGCGGTCTTGATGCAAGAAGGCCATGTCATAGCTTACGAGAGCCGTTTGTTCTCTAGGCCGGAGATGACAGCACAGATTTATGAGAAAGAGCTTTTGGCGGTTATCCATGCTCTTACTCAGTGGCGGCATTACCTACTCGGAGCGGATTTTACTGTCTTTACAGACCATCAAAGTTTGCGCTACTTCTTGTCACAGAAGCAGCTTTCGGAAAAGCAGATGCGGTGGGTGAACATCTTGTCACAGTTCCACTTCCAGATTGTCCATGTGCAGGGACAGAAGAATGTGGTGGCAGATGCTTTGTCTCGAAAACCGTTGGTTCTGGCTATTTCCGCGATACATCATAGGAGCTTCGAGGATATGGTCGATCAGTGTACCACAGATACAGATTTTGCAGATATTTTCACACGGATACGGGATGGGGAGACAGTAGCTGGATACTCCCTTCGGGAAGGCTACTTGATGAAAAAGACTATGTTGTGCGTTACACAGGTTGAGGGAAAAGGTTATGACTGATTGCCACTGTCCAGCTTTTATGGGTCACCGCGGCATTGCTACCACCATGAAAGGGGTAGAGAGAGATTTCTTTTGGCGGAGACTGAAGAAGGATGTGGAAGAGTTTGTGCGAAGTTGCTTGGTATGCCAGAAGGTGAAGTTTGACAGGCATAAGGCACAGGGATTGTTACAGGCTTTACCCATACCCACCCGCCCCTGGGAAAATATTGAAATGGATTTCATTTTTTTTTGATCTCCCGAGAATACAGAATGATCACGATGATTTTCCGATTACATGGCACGTCTGAGACGATTCTCTCAGACATAGACCCCAGATTTATGAGTTGGTTTTGGAAGGCAATTTGGGAGAACATTGGCACGTAGTTGCAGTTCTCGTCATCGTTCCACTTGCAGACTGACGGGCAATTTGAGATTGCCAATTCAGTGATTTTAGATTTATTGAAGTCTTGTATCTCGCATCAGAAGACTCAATGGGAAAAGAACTTACCTTTGGTGGAATTTGCCTACAATAACACGATACACTCTTCGACGGGGAAGACGCCATGAGAGATTGTTGAAACTGTTGCGAAGGTTCCATCCTTCCTGAGCACGAAAGATTAGAAATTTGAAGCGGATGAATATTCGCGAGATTTGGATACGGCTTTTGCCAAGGTTCGCGAGACTTTACAGAAGTCTCAAGAACGACAGAAAAAGGCAGCGGATCGCCATCGTCGCGATTGGAAATTGAAGGAGGATGATTGGGTGCTCTTACTTTTGAGAAGGCACGCCTAAGAAAGAAAAAGGGAAAGGAGAGGCTTTTTCCAAAGCTTAGTATGTGATACTACGGACCTTTCCAGATTACTGACAAGATAAATGATGTCTCCTTCCGATTGAAACTGCCAGATACTTGGAGGATTCATAATGCATTGCATGTGAGTCTCTTGAAACCTGTTAAGGTGATGTGCCTGATGATGGGGAGCTTGATGAGCAACCCAAAGTGGAAGAAAACGAGGAGATCCTTGTTCCTGAACAGATTTTGACACATAATGATACGAAGAAAGGTAAAGTCCGAAGGCGGTTCTTGGTTAAGTTCAAGAACTTTCCTGCATTTGATGCGAAGTGGATGGAGGAGGAGGACCTAGCAGATACTCCTCGGATTGTGAAACTTTACCACGATGTTTTTGTTTAGCATAGTCTACTCCAAACGGAACCCAGAAACTCAGCTTGGCCGAAGATCTGGTGCAGTGGGATGCACAAGAGGGGAGTTACTCCGCTCCTTTGTCAACAGATGCCTCGATTTTGATACTAAAGTCACTGATGTCTCTTTGAGCTTCAGGGATACTGAGAGCTGACACTATTCTGCTGGATGACTTTATGAAATGGAATTCCTGATTATGATACTGATTTGTTCTTGACTTCTTGTGAGTGCAGGAACTGATAGCCGAAATGACTGCAGCATTTTGGTTTGATTGATCTCGAATAGACATGGTTGCCATAGGGGTTAGTCAATCGGACATCGATGAGGTCCCGATTGGACCTAGATGTGATTGCTAGCTACATTGCTGATAAATCATGGTCTAAGATCCGAATGAATGTTGAATGTCATGTGATGTCCTGTGATGTCGTGTGATGTCATGTGATGTGACTGTCGATTTTGTACATGTGCTAGATGTGTGTTCCTAGTATGTAGGTACTAACAGTCAGTGTCTGCTAAGACGGTTTATGGCTTTTGTCGGTTTTGCAGGCGTAATCGCGGTCGATTACAATGCTTTCAAGAGGGGGTATGTCACAAAGTGATGACGTGGCGGACAACAAAAACCCTAATTTCTGCCAGAAACCCTAAAATTCCTGCAAACCCTAATTTCTGCCAAAAACCCTAATTTCCGGAAATCGCGGAGGCGGATTATTAAAAAAAAATAAAAATATATATATATATTTTTGGAAAATGATGAGCGACGCGAATTTTGCTTTTGCTTTTTTTTAATAAAAAAAAGAGAAAAGACTCTCCGAGAGAGAGAGAGAACTGATGCTTTTGATTTTAAAAGCTTTTGGGGCTCTGCTTTTGGGCATCCCTTGTAACCTTTAAATTAGTGGTGAGGGCCTCACTTCTCAGGGCATCTGGACGCAGAGTCTGAGAGTGAAACCCTAACCGCTCTCTTGTACTTTGATGATTGATTAATATAAAAAGAAATACCGAAAGGGGCGCCAGTCTTTGGGGCCAATATCTCTAGGCACGGAACTCCGCCGGGCCAATGCAAATCTATTGTGATCTGTGAATTGTTTTGAAGTGGTTATTTGGTGCTGTCGCGGTTGATTCTTGACTTGGAGTGTCCACGTTTGTTACACTACCCGTCCATCTTGCATTAGCACTGCTCCGATGCTACTGCCACACGCGTCACACTGGACCACAAATGACTTCCTGAGATCTGGCAAAATATTAACTGGATCTGAAGTCAACTTTTTCTTTAAGGGACTAAAAGCTGAAATCTCTTTTTGGGTCCATCTGAAAGTGACCTCTTTCTTTTACAAAGCGTGAAGAGGCGATGCTATCTCTGCAAATTTTTTGATAAACCTTCTATAGTAGGAACACAATCCCAAGAAGCTTCTGACATCGTGCACAGTCTTCAAGTCTGGCCATGTCTTGATAGCTTCGACCTTTGCGGGATTCATTCTAACACCATCCTTTGAGACTATGTGGCCAAGAAAGTGGATCTCTTCGAGGAAGAATTCACTTTTCTTAGGATTGACAAGTAACTTGTGACTGCCCAGCTCTTCGAACACAATGGTCAAGTGACACCTATGCTCCTCTTCATTCTTTGAATACACTATCATGTCATCGAAGAACGTCCCAGCAAACTGTTGATGCGAGCGGAAAATCCGGTCCATCATTCTGTTGAACGTGGCAGGAGCATTTGTTAGCCCAAACGGCATCACTAGAAACTCATAAAGACCAAATGTCGTTCTAAACGCAGTCTTGTGCACATCCTTTGGCGTTACACGAATCTGATGGTACCCACTCTTAAGGTCTATCCTGCTGAAAATTGCAGCACCCTCTAAACGATCAAAAATATCATCAATTCTAGGAATAGGAAACCTATTCTTGATGGTATTCTTATTCAACGCACGGTAATCAATACACATGCGCCATGAGCCATCCTTCTTCTGCACTAGGAGCACTGGGGAGCAAAAGGGTGAAGAACTAGGCTGAATCAGCCCCTTCTCTAATAACTCCTCAACCTGGCCCATAATCTCTTTCTGTTGCGCCGCACTAACCCTGTAGGGAGGTCTATTTGGTGGGCTACACCTTGGCACCAAATCTATCCGATGGTCCTCAGGTCTCTCTGGCGGCAATTGCGACGGTAATGAATGAGAAAAACAATCACTTAACTTTTGCAAAAATGTTGACCTTTCTTTATGAGGGTAGCCACTCTGTTCTTTGTATAGTAATCGCGAAGCCCTTTAGGCAACCCACAACAGTACGTCTCTATCTGCTCTGTCAATGGCACAAATCTGTAGGAGGTCACTGAGAGTAACGCTTTAGAAAACCTCCTATTGTACTCCAGCAAGCTCTTGCATGCAGCTGAAGTAAGCTGGTGCCAATCTGTCATGACGTCGCCTTCAAATTCATTTGACAGCCAAGCAAATGCAAACATTTGCTTGAAGTAAACCCAAGTGGCGGGTGCCTGTCCTTGCATTAACCATGTCGTCCACCATGTGAGCGCATTGTCCTTTAAGAAAGTAGCAGCTTTCTTGACTTTCGAGGCCTCTGTAAAATTCCCTTCTGCATATGCTGTATCAAACTGCTGGAGGAAGGTAAGAGCCTTTGTCTTATCCTCGAAACCACCGAAGGTACTGAACTTTATAGCTGCACCACCTTCTTTGTAAGCTTTCGGCTTCTCTAGTGCCCCCAAGTTGTCATAAGGGATGGTCTGCAACATGGGCACTGTAGTAGGCATGATCGGCACATCTTGGCCATTGACATTTTGCGTCAGAGGTGCGATATCTAGCCGCTGTCCAGAAAAACCAGCCATGCCAAAATGACCCTGTGGCACCCCAAACTGGCCCTGGTTGCAGTGAAAACCTTGTTGCATGCCGATACTACCATACATGGGGTTTGGCATGATGCCTTGCATACCCCCGAACATTGTTCCTGGCATGTACGGCTGACTTCCAAACGCATAACCAGCCATACTTTGGAACACTGATCCACCCCCGAAATACCTAGGATGTACCGTGGGTGGTGGAAAAACTGGGTGCATAGCCTGGTGTCCAGTTCCTTGTCCATTCAAGACAACATGCTGGCTCTGAAAGGTGGCGGGCTGAACTGGCATAATCTATGGAATAGGCGTTCTAGCCACCTGTTCAAGCACGGGCGGAACTTGTTTTGGAGCCCTTGACTTCGCAACATGCGAGTGTTCCCTACCCTCCTGAGCCGCATGAAGTACCTGGGGCTTGAGCCTCAACAAGCTCCGTACGCGGCGTAGGTTGCCTGTTTTGTTGTTGCACTGGTGGCGATTGCAAGAACTCCATAAACCTTGGATTCTGCACCAGCTGAGAAAAGACATTCACCGCGGCAACTAACTGAGTCTTGAACGCATCATCCTCAAGTTGCCCAGTCATAAAGCCTTGTATTACTGGAGGGACATTCACATTGACAGGAGGTACAGACTGACGTGGCCGTGAGCTCTCGCCAATCTCGAAAACCATAGGGATCTCCTGCCTGTCCTTTGAAGAGGAACCCTCTTCCATAATGCCCTTCCAATTGTCGGCCATAGTGTAATCCCGCGTTCTTGGACTCTGTGTCCTTACCCAAAACAGCCGAGGCTCACTCTTTAAGGAAAAAGTGATTGATGTCCCGGCAACGGAACCATGAAACCGGTCCGTGGGGCGGTAGGCGTTGGCTTTCACCCGAAATTCTTTACTTTAGACACACATAGAGTACTTTGCAAAGGTAACCTGTAACGGGGATTAATACCTAAGTACACACACGGCTCGGAAGCTAGAATGCTCTGAGCAGACGCCGACAACCTGTAGGCCCCAAAATTGGCGCCCCTTTCGGTATTTCTTTATTCTTTAACAGAGGCAATAAAACCTTTGATCTCCTACAAGCTGCCCCGCACAATCTAGGCTAAGAAACACCTGTTCTGGCCTGATTTCGGCAGCATAACTGTATTAGGACTCTTCACAGTCAGTATCCCCACGCAATAGATGACTTTCCCGACGCATATGGACACTTTGCAAAACCTGGCAAGAATCTGCAGCACGCTGAATTCTCTGTTTTCTGCCCCGAAAATGCACTAGATCACCTGTACAGCGGTCCCCTCGCATCCCCGAACCTCCTGGGGGTATTAGGGTCTGTTTAGGGCCGAAACCCTAAACCTGCAAAAATACACAGCAGGCTGTAATTCCCTGTTTTGGGCTCCGTTTCGCGTGGCGGTCGCATCTGTAGCAAGACCTCGAGCTCCCGCACCTGTAGGGCTACTTGCCCTTGGAATTGGACGAGATTTCTCACGTGAAACCTCTCCGAATTCACCTCTACCTGTGAGGGATTAGCCGCTAGCTAATCCAGTACATGTGCAAGAGGCTCTTGCCTCGGCAATCGCGCATGAACCCACATAACTGTACATTGGTCAAATGAAAAGCCCACTAGAGGGGCATAACATACTGCTCATAGGGGAGAGAGAGAGCAGTGCATAGCGTGTAGGGCATCACTCCTGGCACCGCACTGTACATAAGGGGGAAAGGAAGCACTCCATAGCTCTTAACCTGTGACAGTTTGCAAATGAGGCCTCTCCCAGCATCAAATTCAGCACCACTTCTTCTTGCATGAGGAAAGTGCACAGAAATGTGCCACTTGGCGCGTTTAGAAGCCATTTCCCGTTTCGGGATTGCCGCCTAAAAATCTCCCGACTGGTTGCCCGGTTGGCTTCGTGGCAGAGTTGTAAAGTGTTCCCCTAGTCATACCTGAGGTAATGACGCGAACACATTTCGTGGCCCAAAATAGCAGTTCCCAAAATTATAGGAAATGATTCCGTCGGGCTCCCACTGGTCATCTGACCATCTATCCTCATTGGGACCGCATCCAAAAGTGCAATGTGGCCCAACTGTCGGATACTTTCCGTTGGTAGTCACACCTTGACTTTAGGCCTTTATTGAGTTTAGTCCCTAGTATCCACCAACTTGCTTAGTGCGACGGGGGGACCTATATGATCTTGCTCTGAGCCTAGACATCCTCTTACTGTACGAATTCCAGTGCCGACCACTTCCCATTTGCGGGTGAAGCTACCGTTCACATTGGCCATACAATGTCCGACCGTTTGCTACTTCAAGAAGAGGGTCTCAAAAATAAAACAAAACCCATTGGAAAGAAACCAACAACTAAAGTTAGCAATTGCCACGTCCTCGTGACATAGTTAACAGCTGCCACGTCCCCGTGACACTCCCCCGAGACAAATGGTTTGCGGTATGAAGCTACTCAACGACTACCTCGTCACTCCCCCTCGCAAATAACCTAAAAAGGTCCGGGCCATGAGCTCAGAGGACTGTACTTCCAAACGCTCCCCAGACCGCAGTTTGTGTCGCTCGGAGGTTCAAGCAACGCTCCCGAGGCATCGGCTTGCGTCGTTAGGAGGTTTTCTAGCATACAACGAAACGCTCCCAAGGCATCGGCCTGCGTCGTTTGGAGGTTTTCTAGCATACAACGAATCGCTCCCCAGGCATTGGCCTGCGTCGTTCCGAGGTTTTCTAGCATACAACGAAACGCTCCCGAGGCATCGGCCTGCATCGTTCCGAGGTTCAAACAAGACCAAAACAGTATTTCTCACTTCCCCACCCGGGAGTAAAAATCACCAATCAATGAAACCGGTATTGAAACCAGAGTCAAACATTTCAAATCGGCACCAAGACAGGTTTAAAACAGATAGCATCGATTTTAAACAAAGTTCAAACAATACTTTCTCAAACAATGTTCAAAAGTATCTAACTAGAAAACAACTAGAGAGGTCATTCATGGTTTTGTTCGGACAATCGAACTTTGAGGACAACGAGCTTGCCCTTCTGCATCACGGCGATGGTTCGGTTTTGGACTTGGAGAGTTGCATCATTCTTGTCGTGCCAGGGCATGCCCAAGAGAATGTCGCAATTGCCCAACTTCATAATGTGGAAATCGGCTTTTCCATGATAATATTGTATAGTCACTGGAAGTGCACCAATGAGCGGTACCACTTTCTGAGTTTGCCCCGTGGCTAGCTTAGCTTCAATTTCTCCACCCTCTGCATCATAATCAAAGTGCATCTGCTTCAAGAATTCTGGATGGATGAAGTTCTCCATAGCTCCGGGGTCAAAGAAAACAAGGGCTTTCAAGCCGTTGACTTTTCCATAAGCTCTGCATAATTCATTAAAACTCTCGAGGTGTATACCATAAATATCGGGTACTAGTCCAATAGCAGGTCTAGCCTTCTTGGCCGGAGGTGGCTGCGGGAATCTGTGTGTCGTGGGAGCAGAAGGTTGCACTGAGGACGTCAGGCTCACCCAGGACATGTATTGAACGTATGTTCTGTTTGGAAACATTCGAAGCATCGGCCTTCTTGTAACAAGGCGTCTCGTTGACGTTGTGTCAAACGAGGTTGTGGAGGTTGGTTTTCAGGGGATTCTCGAGAATTTGTTCGTTGTTGCCGGGAGTTCTGGTTAGTGGCGGAGGTTCTTCTGTGGTAAACTCCAACTTTCCTTTCATGAGCTTGTAGCTGACTGCGGCATGGTCCATAAGCTCTTGCATGGTAGAGACTTGCTTGGAGAGACAATATTCCTGCAATGGTGATTGTAGTCCAATGGTATAGCGCTCACATTGGTCCTCCAAGGGAATGAACTTAAAGAAGGACACCGGAAGGTACACGTCGAGAAACCTTTGGTTATAGTTGTCCATGGTTTCGGTGGCAAGCATTTTCAAGTTGCCCCACTCTGCCAAAATTCGGACTTCAAACATCAAAGTCATGTAACTACGTGAAAAAACTGTCTTGAAAGCTTGCCAGGTCCTTGGAGCATGCGGTTGTGGCGCGATTGAACTCCACCATTGCATAGCATTATCTTTAAGAAATTCCGCTGCTCGAAAAATCTTGGATTCTTCTGTATAGTTCCCCAAAGCATAGATGTTGTCGAATTGCTGTAGGAACTGCAGATCTTTCACCCCGGAAAAGTGAAAAATTTGACTATTGTGCCACCATCTTTGAAATCTTTGGGTTGGTTAGGCGCATGTCCTGGGTATGGATAATAAGGGTATCCATATGGGTTCCAAACATTGTAGCCTGGTGGCGGTGGGGGCAATGGCGGTTGCACTGGATCAAGGTCAGATGGCTGCACCATATTCCTGAAGACTTCCCCGATCGGAACATATGGCTGAGAAGGTTGCCGGTTGGAAGCTCTCATACTTTCTGGTGCTGGAGGAAGAGGTACCACTTGGGGCATTAGAGGGGGTAACATGTAGTTCAAAAATTGTTGAAAATTTTGCAGCATCTGAAGATTCTGCTGAGGATGCCGTGAAAGAATGTCATGAAGCTCAATGAGCAGAAACTGCAAATATTTTGCTGAATCCATGAATTCCAAGTATTGGGTTCTTAATTGGCTTATGCCCTGTAAGACACTGCGGTGAAGATGGGAGCGCGCCCGATGCGCGATGAGTAAGGGTGGGAGTGGGTATTGAGTCTGGGTTGGAGGGCGAAGATACCTCAAATAAAATTTCAAAAAGCTCTGTCTGCTCTTTTGTCGGACCGGTATGCTTTCAGAAAAGCACACGCCTGATGCTCTGATACCATTGTCACAAGACGGGCACCACGTGCCAATAGAAAAGAACAAACTGAACAGACTTTTAGCACTTCAATAACAACTAAACTGAGAGAGAGAGATGACACGCAACACGGAAAGGCGAAATTCCACCCCAGAGAGTAAAGGCCCCAAACCTTGGCGCCCCTCTCGGTATTTCTATATATTGCATCAACACAGTACAAGCTGGTACTCGAGACTCTGCACCTTCTCCAGGAAGCATGCCAGAGAATGAGCCCTAGCTTCATATTTAAAGGCCCTTGGCCTAAAAAGCAATTACAGTGAAAAGGCTTCAAACTTAAAAGCATCTGGTCCAAAAGCAAAGCCAGAAATTAGCCAACGTAAATCACGGAAATCCGTACAGCTTGCCACGTCATCAGTCAACACAAAACGCGGAAATCCATACAGCTTGCCACATCATCATGTCATCGCAAATTTCGGAAATATGCCTGCTGCCCTTAGGGTTAGGGTTTCTAGAATTAGGGTTTACAGGTTTTAGGGTTAGGGTTTCCAAAATTAGGGTTTCAGCAGTTGTGGTTTCTGACAGAAATTAGGGTTAGGGTTTTTGCTCTCGGGCAGCAACGTCATTTGTAAGTTGGCTCCATTCTTTAGGCTTTGACACGCCAGCAGTTTGTTACAGAGACCCTCCCACTCCCTTGTAATTTGAAGTTGCAGATTAATACAAAACTAAATACCGAAAGGGGCGCCAGTCTTTGAGGCGAATATCTCTAGGCATAGAATTCCGCTGGGCCGTGTCGAATCAATTGTGAATTGGGAACTGTTTTGAAGTGAATTCCTGTCGTGTAGCGGTAGAATCTTGACTTGGAGTGTCTATGTCTATTACACTAACACACTAGGACATTCTTGCGTGATTAAAGAGTTCATGCCGGGAGCGAAACGAGACACCTCGATAGGAGTTGTTGGAATAGCTTCTAGGCGAGAGTCCTCTTTACAAGAGAGTCACTAACCACATCATGGATTGACCATTCACATGACCATAACATTTAAAGAGAGATTCATCAAGGTGCTCCTCGGTGTGCTTTCCGGATTAATCAAGGTGCTGACAGAAGATGTGGATTCTTTGGTTGCTTTCTTAGGACAATCTTTTTTTACATGACCCTTAGTGTGACATTGATAGCATCTTCCTTCTTTGCCATAAGCAGCTCTTTCTTCCAGAGTTAACCATCCCCTTGAGATTCCTTGAGCAGATTTTCATCAGGCGTCAACTTAGGCTTATCTTGAGATTTAGTCTTTCCCTTAGATTCATTGTGAGAGTTCTGTGCTCTAGGTGTGGAGGAAGATTGAGAAGAAGAGTTACCGTTATGCTTACCATTGGTCTTACCGTTCTTACCATTCGGTGGGTTGTGAGGGTTTTGAGAGGTACTTTGAGACGACTTGGTCTCCTTAGGCTTGCCTTTGTTGTGCTTCATTTCTTGGGCGAGAGCTATCTCCACTGCGGTATTGTAGTCCGTAAGGTTGAAGACTTGCACATCGAACTTGATGTACTCATCCAACCCAAAAAGGAAAGCCTCCTTTCATTCGGCATCCGAATTGCACAATTGGATGCCAATCTGCAAAATACGATTAGAAAAAGACATAACAGGACTGCCATTTTGCTTAAGACCATGCCAATCTTCTTTGAACCGATCAAGGTACCGCGGCAGCATGAAGCGAGCCTTGAGCTTGTCTTGGAAGTCGGCCCAACTGAGAGAAAGGGGTACGCTATCCGTGGCATTCTCAAGGTGCTCCGCCAACTGTGACTCTGCCAAGCTTGATACCAATTAATGGCATCATACATGGCAGCAGTCAAAACTTTACTGTTGCTTGTTTTCTTGTTGGTCGCAAAGTAAGCATTACATTGATGCAACCAAGAATGAATCACAGAAGCATCCATCTTACCATCATACTTACTAAAGTTAACATCTCAGTGAATGGATTGTTGTAGTCGTCACCTCTACCTGTGCTATGGAATGATTCACCGGCCTCCTTGAGTGGCTTAGTCTTCGGGGTGAGTACTTGTAGGATCAACTCCTGTAGGTGTTGGTCCCACTTTTCTTCGGCCGCTATGCGTTGAGCCTTGCGTGCTTGCTCACGCTCGAGCTCCATAGCTGGCCTTCTTTCCCTTCTTTTTTCGGCCGCTATGCGTTGAGCTTCGCGTGCTTGCTCACGCTCAAGCTCCATAGTTGCCCTTGTTTCTTCATGGTCTCAATCCATGGTGGCGCATTGTGCCTCTTGTTGTAGCATCATCTCCATCATCATCTTGACCAAAGCCTCCATAGGGTTTGGTGCAATCCGTGGAGTAGATGGGGATGGGGGAGGATCGGGGAACAATCCTCCTGGTGTAGAAACTTCGTCAACTCCAACTCCACTCTCATCACCTTCACACAAAGTATGACCATGTATTGAGTTCTTGGGTACTTTGAGTTCTTGAGGTTCTTGGCTTGCAAGATACGTTTAAGAAGGCTTTTCTCTTACCCAAGCTCAACTCCTTCGTGCAGGTGTACCCCTTGGCGGCCTTGCACTCACACCAAGATTGCTTTTTCTCACCTCACGTCAATTGGCTTGCCGCTAAGTGCAAGGTCCGCTCTCAATGAGTGGAAAAGATGAACGAGGGGAGGCTGGACAAGCTCTTCTTTTTTGGGTTACCCACCACTCTTCAAAAACACAGAGTAGGGATTGACACGCCCAAGTGGTCTTGGGTTATGTGCGACCACAACAAGCAAAAAAAATTTCTGTGGTTCTTTGTGCTTCTCTCCTTGAGTGATGATACTGAACATTACCAAAGAGCTCTGATACCAACGTAATGTGCAGCGGAAGAGAATGGTGGTGTAAGCTTAGGATGAGTGATCAGCGAGTGCTCAAGGTTCCTTTTACTTAGAGGAAGGGAGAGCCTTCCTTAATGAGAGAGCAATGACCAAAACAAGAGAGTGGAAACTGTGAGAGAATAGTGCTGAGAGAGAGAGAGAGAGAGAGAGAGAGAGAGAGAGAGAGAGAGAGAGAGAGAGAGAGAGAGAGAATGAAATGCTATATTAACGTCTTCAGAAGGCCAAAATGACCTATGAGACCACAAAGTTACAACATGGTGGAATGTCTGGGTACAAAAAGATGAAAAGTGGGGTGCTGAAAAAAATACCAAAAATCCCCACCTACTAGATGGTAAGTTTGGGGGGGGGGGGGGGGGGGGGGGGGGGGGGGGCGGGGGGCTCATACAATATCTGATACAAAGGCTGATACAGGACAGAGATAGAAGTGATACAAGGGCAGATATAAGAGTGAGCATGATATACAATTCTCATCAGGATCATAAGAAGTCCATCATCAGTTGCTAGCAGATCTCATCAATCTCCTCCATGGTCAGTAGTCTGACTGTGCGTCGTGCATATCGGGCCAGGGTGATCTGAATCTGTTGCTGTAGTCTCCGCCGATGCTATATAGTCCTCCTCAGCTATGGGCGCTTGGATCTCCACACACACACACACACACACACACACACACACACACACACACACACACACAGAGAGAGAGAGAGAGAGAGAGAGAGAGAGAGAGAGAGAGAGAGAGAGAGAGAGAGAGAGAGAGAGAGAGATGAATGAAATGAAATGATTATTAACGTCTTCAAAAGGCCAAAATGACCTATGAGACCATCATATACAAAGTGGTGAATCTAATACAATGTCTGAAGTACAAGTACAAAAAGTACTGAATGTAAAAAATGAAAACTGAAAATGAAGTGTGAAATGTGAAAATGTAGAATAGGCCCTCAATGATAATCTGGGTGTCGTGCTAGAATGCCTCTGATCCTCTGCTGGAGTCTCTGTCGATGGAGTGTGCTCCTGTGTCTCGGTCGTGGTCGTCTTGATCTCCCGAGCTCAGTCGCCCTGTCAATGAGGGTGCCTCTGGTATGAATGCGGGTACAACCCTGTGCTGGTGGTTGGTCTCCTGGCTCCCTCGATCCAAAGAAATCTGTGATCTGTCTCTGTGACTGTCGTACTCCATGTCTCCTCAGCAGACTATCTCTATGTCGGTGTAGCTCAAGTAGATATAAGCCAAGGCATCTCTGATCGTGATACCTCATGACTCTATCTAGGGGTCCAAAACCCTCCCTGAATAAGCAATGGAAGTGCCCTCGTATCTCATAATACACAGTGCAGTGGCATATGTAGTGTAGCTCTGTCTCTGGCTCTCTACCGCATAGTTGGCATAACTTAGACTTCGGTGGTATCCCTCTGAATCTACCCGTCTCTATCTCCAGCTGGTGTGAGGATGTGCGAATCTGACCAATAACACATCGCAGACCATGAGACAAATGAGTGTCCATGTAGCTCGGACGAGTCACAAACCCATCTCCCGAAAGTTGGAGAAGATGCTCTTTGTAGAAAGCCATCTTCGTGCCCAACTCTTGCATCGGCTCTACCCATGTCCTCCTGGTGTCCAACTGAATAAGATCCTGACGAATGAGTCTAGTGATCTCCGTCCGTGTGACTGGCAGGGAGGGTGCATCTAGGGAATATTGAAAAGGAGTCAATCTATCCATGCTGAGACCATGCCTCTGAAACCATGAGGTCATCTGTGCATACCAACATGATGCGTCTCCCTACATCGCTAATTGTCTAGAGGACTCAAGAGCCAATCTAGTATATCTGCCTCTATGTGTATACCATAGACTGTGCATAAAGGACACTGATCTGGTAAGAGCCTCAATCTCTATAGGAGGGGCGGCTACCTCCGCTCGAATAATCGCATGTGGTACTGAGGCCTTGGCTCTAATCATCCGGGATATCATAAATACCAAGGGTCTCTCCATGTTCCTCCAACTGTCATGATTCACAGATGGTCCCCAAACCTGGACCCCATAAAGCATAGCTGAAGCAACCAAAGTATCAAAGAGCCATAGCTTTGTTCGTGGTTCTTGAAACTGAACCTGCGAACACATCCTCTCTAGCCCTCTCAATGCCGCATAAGCTCTGGACAGTCTAGTCTCTGCTGCTCTCCTCAGAGTAAACCTCGGTCCCGTGAATACCACCCCCAGATATGTATATTCATCTGTGTACTCCACAGTGTCCTCACCATATACGAGTGTAGGTGCCGATCTCTTGACCCACTGTGGTGTGGTGTTAAACACCATAACCTTGGTTTTACCAAGGTTCACAGATAGTCCACTATCCTTTGCAAAGTTGTGCAATGCATCCAACTGTCTCTGCATGCCCTCTGGCGACTCTGATATCAACACAATATCATCAGCATATAATAATAAAGGGATCCATGTCCCTGCTAGCTGAGCGCCTCTGTCACCCTCTCTGTCAATGTAGTTAGAGACCTCATCTACATACATACCAAAAAGTGTAGGGGACAAAGGACACCCATGTTTCACTCCAATAGTGGAATGAACAATGTCAGAAATCCCCTCAAGAGTGCGTACCTGGCCAGTCACTGAGCCATATAAAGCCATGATCCCCCATATGATCTCTGTGGGTACTCCCAACTTCAGTAGCCTGTGCATCAATCTGGCCCTCGGCACTGTGTCAAATGCTTTGCGGAAGTCCACAAAGCAACAATACATCCGTCTCCCATGTGCCCGACCCTCCTCAATAATGGCTCAGAGTGTAAGAATATGGTCCAAAGTGGAGAAACCCCTCTTGAATCCAGCCTGTCCTGCTGCTCGTATGCCCTCATTTTCTGCCCATTTACTCAGTTGCTGTTCAAGAATGGATGCATACAACCCTGCCAATGTGTGCCCTATCATAATAGTACGGTAGTTCCCTGCACAGTGGGGTTCCCTGCCTTGAAGAGAGGTACAATAGTAGATAATCTCCAGGACTTGGGTAGTCCCTCACACATGACACAGTTAAACAACCGCGCAAGAACCTTTGACAGTAAATCTCTAGCATGTATCAAGTGCTCTGCCACCAAACCATCATGATCATATGCTCTCCTAGTCCTCATCCTGTCAATGGCGTTCTTCACCATCTCAATGGTAAAGAAGGTACTAGTGGCTGGACATGGCTCTAGAGGGTCTGGTAATGGTGGTTGCCCAGGTACTGTATATAATGATGCTGCATACTGACCCCAAATCTCGGGAGAAGTAATCAGTGAAGGAGGTGAGTGCTCATGGAAGAGACTCCAGGCCTCACCTGAATCTCGACTCAAAAAGAGCTGATACAAATCACGTTCCATCTGGGCTAAAAAGGCCCGCTTCTTCCGTCGCACTAAACGCCGAAGGGCGATCCGAGACTGTCTATATGTAATGACTCCAATTATAAGCTCGCTCTGAATCTGAACTCTTATCTCTCTACACTCCTCATCATACCAACTATTCTGAGGCATATTCCCATAACGTCTTCTCTGATCTAATTGAGTGTGTGGGTATGCCTCTGCTGTTGCCCCATGCAAGATCTCCGTCAATAAAGTGGTGATCTCCTCCACGGTATATACAGGCTCGGCTGCCCATGTTGGGTTAAAGGCCTAATGCCGCCCTCTTTGTACATTTAACAATGTATAAAGTCATATTTTCAGCTTTGGCTATGTTCACATTTGAACATGGCCTAAGGTCATTTTTTAAGACCTTTTAAAAGGTCCAAAGTTAATAAAGGGAACAAGTGAGGCCTCAAGAACCTCACTAGCGAATTCCCCCAAATCATACGAGCCTCTCTCTCTCTCTCTCTCTGTGTATTTTCAATTTCCATCGCCACCTCTCTCTCCCTCTTTTGCCGATGCTCAGTGTGCACATACCTGCACTCTTTCACCTTCTCTTCCACCTGGTGAAGCCCACCTGCTTCAACAACTGGTATCAGAGCCAGATTAGGGTTTTAGAAGCTTTGCGCAGGTGGCTGGACAGCATGCAAAAGGCTTCTCTCACGTCAAATTTCCGCTTTCATCGCGAAGCCCCTTGCTTCCGGTGTCACCTAGGGTGATTAGGGTTCCCAAAACAGCTTAAAATAGGTTGAAATTAGGTCAAAACAGGTAAAAACTAGA
Source organism: Adiantum capillus-veneris (assembly GCF_014529385.1). Taxonomy (NCBI): domain Eukaryota; kingdom Viridiplantae; phylum Streptophyta; class Polypodiopsida; order Polypodiales; family Pteridaceae; genus Adiantum; species Adiantum capillus-veneris. The sequence goes on from NC_140935.1 coordinate 29,564,598, forward strand.
AAATTACAGGTCAAAACAGCAAAACGCAGGTGTTCTAAATCGATTCCCGTGAATGCCCCTTGCTTTTCCCACTCAAAACAGGTCCATTTGATGCAAATTGATGCGCCAAATCAGTAAATTTGCAGAAAATTCAGAATTGGACTGTTTTTATGTACACAAATTGAGGTTTATGTACGCCTTTTGTGGGTTTATGCAAGTACGCATTGGGGATACTTGTTAATTTCTGAAATTTTCAGCACATTGTATGCAACGTGCGGTACATTGTGATCACTGGAAATTTTCAGATTTTGTGTAGACACTTTCTGTTGCATTTTTATCCGTGCAAATGGCCTCTACTTCCTCGTCGTCTGATGCCAAGAGCTTGATGGAAATCAAGCGATTTGATGGTACAGGTTTCGACCTATGGCAGGACAGGATACAGGGGATTTTGTTCCTCAAGGATTGTGAGGACGTCCTTTTGGCTGTAAAGCCTAAGGATATGCCGGATGAGGATTGGGCCAAGCTCGACAAGAGGGCAAAGGCCTACATCAAAATGGCTGTGACCGATGACATTCTGGTGGACATAAAGGGCTTGGACAGTGCACATGCAATTTGGCATAAGTTGAAGGCCACTTATGAGAATTCCACTCCTGTGAATCAGGTGCATTTGATGCGCAAACTAGTGAACATGATGCTTGACGAAGCTAAGTCGGCTTCTGAGTACTTAAGTGCTTTCACCAGTGTTATGAGTCAGCTACAGGATACTGGGCTTCAACCTTTTGATGACAAGTTGAAAGCCATATTTTTGTTGATGACTTTGCCAGACTCTTGGGAAACGCTTGTGGTTTCTTTGAGTAATAGCCCCAACCTCACATATGATAAAGTGTGAGGCTCCATCTTAAATGAGGAAATTAGACGCAAGTCTAGTGGTGGGGAAGGTGGCAGTTCTGCTTACAATGTGAGAGGCAGAAGTCAGAAGCAAAATACAGGTACCAAGACTCAAAACAAGAGCAAAAGCAAGTCTAGGGATAAGGATGTGACTTGTTATCAGTGTGGCAGAAAAGGCCATAAGAAGCCAGATTGCAGGTATTTCAAGAAAGAGCAGGAAAGAAAGAAGGAATCACAGGAGAAGAAGAAGACAGAGGATAAGAAAGGGGAAAAATCAGCAGGTACCTCCTCCAAGGATTCGGAGATTGTCAATGTATCCTCTAGTGTGGTTATCACAGAGTTATCCGACAGTGAAGAGATCTTGGTTGCAGCTTCATGCCCCTCAGATTTTGTTGTGGCAAATGCAGAAGACATGCTTATCTCACGTAGAGATGTCATTGATGCATTGCTAAGTGCAAATGATGGCCTTACACAGTCTTGGATAGTAGACTCGGGTGCCTCATTTCATGTGACTCCATCTGTGGAGTGTTTTGCTTCTTATCATGCAGGCAAGTATGGCAAGGTTTACCTTGGTCCTTGGGGATAACCATGCTTGTGACATTGAAGGAATGGGCACTGTGCGCTTGGCATTAAACAATGGCCAAGAGTTTATGCTTAAAGATGTCAGGTATGTATCAGGCATCAAGAAGAGTCTATTGTCTGTTGGCCAGATGGATGCACAGGGTTATACAACCATTTTTGCTGGGGGTTCATGGAAGTTGCTTAAGGGATCAATGCTCAGTGTCAGGGGATGCAAGAGTGGTACATTGTACTATTTACATGGCAAAGCTTCGCCTGGAAAGTTTCTTGCAATGGCTGAAGTTGCTTCTCATTTGGAGTATGGCACAAAAGACTTGGCCATATGAGCCAGAAGGGACTTGATGTGCTCTCCTCTTTGAAGAGGGTTGATGTAAAGGGCACCAAGTTAGATTTTTTGTAATGACTGTTTGTATGGTAAACAGAAGAAGTCTTCTTATTATTCTGGTGTCTCGTGCAAAGCTAATGCTCTTGATTTAATTCACTCTGATGTATGTACAATGCCTGTTAAGTCTTTTGGTGGTGCATTATACTTTGTTACATTCATTGATGATTGCATTGGGAAAGGCTGGGCATATTTGTTAAAGAATAAGAGTGAGACATTTAATGCATTTAAGAGGTTTCATGCTTTTGTGAGCACGCAAAAGGGTAGTAAGCTTAAATGTCTGAGATCTGACAATGGGGGGGAGTACACGTTTGCTTAATTTCAGCGTTATTACGAAGAATATGGGATTAAAAGGGAGTTGACAGCCCCTTATAATCCATCTTCTAATGGTGTGGCTGAGAGGTATAACCGTACTTTATGTGAGAGAGTGCGTTGCATGTTGGCCACGGCTAATCTCCCTCATGGGTTTTGGGGAGAGGCTTTGAAAACTGCAGTTCATGTATGCAATCGCTCTCCTAACAGAACGCTGAAAAATGACATTCCAGAGGAGGTTTGGTCTGGCAAACCTGCCTCTTATGATCATTTGAGAGTGTTTGGCTGCGAGGCTTTTGTCCATGTTCGTAATGACTTGAGGACAAAGATAGATGCCAAGTCCATCCAAGGACTCTTCCTAGGTTATGGGGAAGAGGGTGAAATGGGCTACAGGATATGGTTGCCTCAGTTGTTGACAGATGAGGGTGAGTCTCTTACATATAAAGAGGCAAAATCATGTGAGTTAAGCAGTAAGTGGGAGCTTGCGATGCAAGAGGAAATCAAATCTTTGCATGCAAACAATACTTGGGATCTTGTGCCATTGCCTAAAGGAAGAAAGGCTCTTCCTAACAAATGGGTTTACAAGGTCAAATGTGTCGATGGAAAGCCCAAGTATAAAGCAAGGTTAGTTGCCAAAGGGTATGCACAGAAAGAGGGGATTGACTTTCAAGAGATCTTTTCTCCTGTTGTAAAGCTTACGACATTGCGTGTCCTTTTTGCTCTCGCTGCAGTGCTTGACTTAGAATTGAATCAAATGGATGTAAAAACAACTTTTCTTCATGGTGACATTGAAGAAGACATCTACATGAAGCAACCTGAGGGTTTTGTAGTTCTTGATAGAAAGGAACTTGTATGCAAACTAAGAAGGGCACTGTATGGTTTGAGGCAGTCATCACGTTAGTGGTACAATAAGTTTGATACTTTTATGCTGTCTCAAGGCTTTAAACGCAGCCATTCAGACCATTGTTTGTATACAAAGAAGGATAATGATGGAAGTCCTATAATCCTTGTGCTATATGTAGATGATATGTTGATGGCTGGGAAGCATAAGTCTACCATTGATGCTCTTAAACGTCAGCTAAATTTAGCTTTTGCAATGAAGGATTTAGGTGATGCTGAGCACATCTTGGGCATGAGAATCAAGAGAGATAGAAAGCTGAAATTGCTCTTCTTATCTCAAGAAAAGTACATTGCTAAAGTACTTGACAGGTTTAACATGGCTGAAGCTAAGTCACTTGGAGTACCTTTACCTCCACACACAAAACTTAGCAAAGTCAATTGCCCAAAGAATGACGTGGTAGTGAATGCTATGAAGGGAATCCCTTATGCATCAGCTTGTGGTTCTCTTATGTATGCTATGGTTGCCACTCGTCCTGACATTGCCCATGCGGTGGGAGTTGTTAGTAGATACATGTCTAATCCCGGCAAAGCACATTGGGAAGCTGTGAAATGCATTCTGAGATACTTGTCAGGTACACAATCTAGGTGTATATGCTATGGCAAAAGTGACCTGAAGTTGTAGGGCTATTGTGATGCAGATATGGCAGGTGACTTGGATACCAGGAAGTCCACTAGTGGCTATGTGTTTGCTATTGCTGGTGGTGCTGTCTCTTGGTGTTCACGATTGCAGAAAATTGTGGCATTGAGTACTACTGAGGCTGAATATATTTCAGCCACTGAGGCTTCTAAAGAGGCCATATGGTTGGGCAGACTTGTCAAAGAGCTTGGAATGCCTGCTAGTACTCCTGTCTTGGGATGTGATAGCCAGAGTGCTGTCTATTTGGCCAAGAATGCCATGTTTCATGCACGGACAAAGCACATTGATGTGCGATACCACTTCATACGACAGGTATTGGAGGATGGTGTAGTCACCTTGACTAAGATTCACACACATGATAACCCTGCAGATGTTCTCACCAAGAGCCTTGCTAAAGCTCAGCATGAGCATTGCATGCAGATGGTGGGAGTTGGATAACTTAAAGGCGCCACTTATGCCTTTAAGTGGGAGGTTGTTGGGTTAAAGGCCTAATGCTGCCCTCTTTGTACATTTAACAGTGTATAAAGTCATATTTTCAGCTTTGGCTATGTTCACATTTGAACATGGCCTAAGGTCATTTTTTAAGACCTTTTAAAAGGTCCAAAGTTAATAAAGGGAACAAGTGAGGCCTCAAGAACCTCACTAGCGAATTTTCCCAAATCGTACGAGCCTCTCTCTCTCTCTGTGTATTTTCGATTTCCATCACCACCTCTCTCTCCCTCTTTCGCCTATGCTCAGTGTGCACAAACCTGCACTCTTTCACCTTCTCTTCCACCTGGTGAAGCCCACGTGCTTCAACAGCCCACATCCGTCTGTAAATCTCCTCCACATAAACTAAGTCCGTCTTTGGTGTAAAAGTATACCGCGTGTGTGCAATCCTCCGTGGTGTCTGAGAGGCACTATACCGGAAAGAGACTGAAAAAGTCAGGAGAGCATGGTCCACTGCTACTCCAACAGGTCTAGGACCCACACTGAGATCCTGAATATTAAAGATGAAACTCGGTGAAGTCATGACATAGTCCATTGTATTGGCCTCATGTCTGTGTGGAAAGCATGTGAATCCCCCAGACGAAGGAAAAATCTCTAGACCATTAAGTATGGCAAAACCATGCGTAGTCGTCATCTCCATGAGATATCTCCCATACTCTGTGTGCTCTCTATCCTGTGATTGTCTATCAAGCCCGATCTCCGATATATCCATCTCTCTAAGCATCTCCTCCGAGGTATCATAAAATACCGTTTGGAAGTTGGCTGTCTTGGCATTAAAGTCTCCCAAGAGAATGATATCTCCATCTCTAGGGAACTCCCATATGCCATCATCAAGTATAGAGAAAGGGGATTGCCCTTTAGGTGAGGTATAGACTGATGTGCTAGGGGGAAAGTAACATATAGCAATGTATAAGAATCTGCCTGTCTCGGCTCTCAGTCTCACCCACATGTATCTCGCCTGGTCCTCTCTCCGGACAATCTGTAATAGCGGCTGCAACTCCTCCTTGAATAAGATTGCTACCCCTCCTGAACCTCGACTCCCATGCTGGGATCTAGTGTCTGGCCGACAAGTTGTCTCCTATAAATAACTAGTCACACTTGGCATCAACTTTCCAGATTTCTGATGTGTCTCTGAGTAAAAGACAATGTCTCTATCTCTGAAGCTATCCTCAAAGGCACCCACATCCAGCCTATATGATCCATTACAATTCCATGCCGCCATCCGGAGTGTGGTCCCATATGTCTCGCACCGTCATGTTGTGCGTCTTTCCAAAACCACTACTTTCCCTCCTCTATTAAAGGCAATTTTTCCCTTCTCCCTTGCTGCCTTGATTTCTGGCATCAACTTCTTCCCCTTCGCGTAGAGTTTTCACTTGCTCCTTGATTTCTTTGAGCTCCTTTAACATCGAGGGCTGATTTCCCCCCTCCGTTTTGGGCATAATTTTGCAAGCTGCAAGTTCCCCTTTAAGCTCTTCAATCACTGCATCTTTTTCCTTCATGCACTTTTCCACATTGGTTTTCCAAGATTCAAAGCTTGCAATTGCCTCATCCAGCTTTTTCTGCATAATACATTCCATTACATTCACTTCTACCCGCATTAGAGTTGCATCTCCCCTTTCACAGATAGATACATCTCATCATGCTTACCAAGCATCGCTTTATCCAATTCTTTCCTCATATCTGCATACATAGAATTCTTATAACTCTCTGCGTTTGCGTACATCTCTTTCCTGATGTCATCTCTCATAAAGCTGAGCTCCGATTTAATCATCACTTGAACCCTCTCCATCATTAAATCATCTTGGACTCTGACGGTTTTCCCTGCCTGCAGAGAGCTTGGCAAGAGTATACTATCTTTGTTCCTCCGCTTGAATGTCGCTTTCATTTTTTGTGGGGTGGTGAAGCCACTTGCATCACCATCCTCGGCTGGTTGGTCCATCCGAGAGAGAAGATCAAAGCGAGCACTGAGTAAAGGCCCTCACCAGAAGAGGTCTTGCCTTTGCCCTGGTCACCAAGCCCTCGCCCTCTTCCTGGCTGACTGCTCTCGTCCTTGCCCTCACCCTCACCCTGGCTGGCTGGCCTCGTCCTCGCCCTCGCCCTGGCTCGACCTGGCTGGTCTCTGCCCTCTCCCTCACCCTGGCTGGTCTCTGCCCTCTCCCTCACCCTGGCTGGCTGCCTTCTCCCTGGCTGACTCGTCCTGGCTGGCTCGTCGTCGCCCTTGGCTCTTCTCGCCCTCGCCCTTGGTAGGTAGCTCGCCCTTGCCCTTGGCAGGCAGTAGGCAGCTCGCCCTCGTCCTTCAGAGGTCAAGGCCCTCGCCCTCGCCCTTGGCAGGCAGCTCGCCCTCGCCCTTGGCAAGTAGCTCGCCCTTGACACAGGACCATGAGCTCGCCCTCGACCAGGAGCTCGCCCCTTGCCCAAGACCAGCAGCTCTCGCCCAGGACCAGCAGCTCTGGCAAGGGGAGCCGTACGAGCTGCACGCCGCGAACCCGAGAGAGAGAGAGACACAACACCAGATGGGGTCCCATACCCCCCTCCAAGGGCCCCCCTCTCTATTGCTAGAGAGGTATTTGCTTTAGTTTGCACAAGTCTGGTACAATGGTTCTAAATGCTGTGGTACTTGACGACGACGATGTCGGCGACGAGGTCGAGGCTAAGGGCTGATTCTGTTGAAAACTGAAAACGCTAGCGATGCTGTCACAATCTTGGTCACCTCCACGATGAGAATCCAACACGACACATGAGAGAATCACTTAAAATACTTCACAACTTTAAATTCACAGTTCAATTTGGTCGACATGGCGTGGCGTAGTTCCGTGCCCAGAGAGATTGGCCCCAAAGACTGGCGCCCCTTTTTGTATTTTTTTTATATTAATGCTTGATCAAAGTACAACTCCCGCAGGTCCTCGGCTCTTAGACTCTGCTTCCAGATACCCAGAAGAGTGAGGTCCTAAGGGTCTATTTATTCTTACAAGGGATGCCAAAAGCAGAGCCCCAAAAGTTGTAACTCAAAAGCAAAAATAGCCCCAAAGCAATAAGCTTTAAAAGCATTCAACTCCTAAAAGCATATGGCCTAATAACTGCCCAAAAAGCTGACAGCGCAAAATACGGAATTCCGTACAGCATGCCACGTCACCAGCTGTCAGCGCAAATCGCGGAAGGCCGTACAATCTGCAATGTCAGCAGTCAATGCAATTTCCGGAGGTTCGTAGTGTTGTCCCGCCATGTCAGCAGTTATCCTACCCTACAGTGTGTGTCCGGACAGTACTACCACATCATCACTTTGTGATAGATGCTGATGGAATTTGGATCATGCGGCGAAGCTAATGAGGTGATTTGTCGCCGGTGATGCCGATGATGGCTGAAAACTTGAAAACGCTGGCTGAATTGTGGGGTGAAAACTGAAAACGCGGACCTTGTCGCCATGGGATGACTGACTGCGGCGAGGCAAGGCTGATCTGATGAGAAAATGCTAGAGAGCTTGTGGACTGTGAAAACTGCTTGGCCACTGTGCTCCTGTGTCTGCTTTTTGTCTTTTGCCTTCTCCAAGCGCCCCATGGGCTTCATATAAAGGTGCAAACTCTTGGGTCGAGCAGTCTGGCTGAATTCCCACGATTTGGAATGCCACAAGTCACTTCAATAATAAAGCGACTATAAGAGGTGGTTCATATGCAGTTTGAGAAACTAGATTCATGCGGTAAAAAATGCTCATGCTGGGTACTGAGTAATGATGCTAGTGATCATGGGTTGTGCAATCAAAGGGTATGCATCCTGGACATGCACGTCCTGCATATAGGCTCACAAAGGTGTGAGAACACTTCCTAGGCTACCTAAACCCTAGAAGTAGGTACAACTTGTCCACATGCACATAGGGTTAGATGTGCGCGTGACAAGGGATCTTCCTCACATGGCACAGAGAAAGTTCCTTCAAACTCTTCAAGAAGAGGACGTGTTGTTTAGAGCTCAATTGCTTAGTTGTATGGAAATTTTTTAGCAATTGGTCAAGAATCCAAGGATGCAGGAGTTCTTAGAGGCTCCTAGACAAGGTTTACCGGCCATAGTTACCTGGAACGGGAACGAGGAACGGGAACAGGAGGGTCCGGAACGGGACGGGAACGGGGAGGAGGAGGTGGGAGCGGAACGGGAACGGGGCCGGAACGGTCCACCTAGAGTAAGGCTTGAATTACCTCCATTCAGCTTAGTCCCAAATAAACTCCTAAACAACCCCAAATATGCCCCCTAACTTGCCCTCAAACTGCACCAAATATGTTCCCCGAACAGCCCCAAATCTGCCCCCAAAAGCCCACTTTTTTTCCCCCAAATGCCTACTTTTGCCCGTTCCGTCCAGCGTTTTGCCGTTCCGCCTCGTTCCCCCCATTCCGGAACACCGCTGGAACACCGTTCCAGTTACACCCCGTTCCGGAACGGCGTTCCATTCCCATCTCTGTTTCGGGAACGGGACTCGTCTAGAACGCCGTTTCGGAACGTTTGGGCTGGTTCCCCCCTCGTTCCCTGTTACACTGTTACCGGCTCCGTCACACGGCATGAGTGAGCCTTGGCAAGAAAAGGAGATTTCCCATGCATAGGGGTCTCTTGATGCTCGAGGGAAAGCCCATGTGATCGAGCAACCAACAGTGTCCATTAATCCAAAGCAATTTGCTTTACCTTGACAAGATCTATTTGTGAATGGTCAAGGGAGTAATGAAGAGGCTATGCGTTAGACCCTTCCGTTACCTTCATATCGTGGCTATTTGGAAGGTGGTTCAGTGTTTCAAGCTATGGTTGGACCTTCCACAGGTTTGCAAGGTTTATGCTAGGAAATGTGCTTGCAACAATGCAACCAGGCATGGTTAACCCTATTTATGGGAACATAGGTGTCCAACCAGGTTTCCAGGGTGCCTATGGTCATTTTCGAATGCCTGGAACACAGTTTGGTATGGCCAGTTTTTCACAACCATATGCCCAAAATGCAGAGATGATAGGTAAAATAGGCGATGCGAGTGTTGGCATGGTCAATTCCAGAGCACCACTTTTACGGGCACCTGTTTATGACAATTTGACTTTTTTGAGTGAGCCTAAGGATTGCAAGGAAGGTGGGCAAGTAGTGAAGTTGAAACTTTCAGGGAACTGAGGACTAATTGAAGGCTTTGACCTTCATACAACAAGTTGATGGAGCTTAGGTTGGAGGAAACTTCTTAGAGTCTTCAAAGATACGCAAGGCTGCCACTTTCTTGAAAGAAAATGGACTTTGGTGGTGGACCACATTGTTGAATCAGGGTCAATGGGTCCAGTTCAAAGAGCTTTTTGCACGTGCGTGGCTTACAAACACTTTTGAGGTGGATGTGATGACAACATGGCACGAGGTAAATGCGGCTAATTGTGCGAATCTTGAAGATTACAATAAGAAGTTCTGGGCGGCTTTGTTGCCAATAAGCTCCTACAAGTTTCTGCCATTGTTCGAACAGATTGAGAAGTAATGTTATGGATTGCCCAAGGGAATCGGGGACTATTGGACCAAGACTATTGTCATGAATATGACGCAGTTGATTGAGAATGGCCAGTAATCTGTCGAAAGGAAATTCCGATGGATTTAATGGAAACAAGAGAGGGTCCTAGGGCAAAGAGTTTTTAGTTAAGGGGAATGCTGCAGTAAAGCCTTCTGTGCCTCCCACAAAGAAACCCTCCACTGATGTAGGTGACATGTCCAAGAAGCAGTCTAAACCTACTTGTGGGTGAGGGCAAGGACAAAGGCATTTTTTTTGCAAATCTTATGAAGAAAGGAAAGCTGTAAGAGGCCAAGAAATGCTTCATTTGTGAAGGAGGGACATTTTGCGAATGAATGCCCACAAAGGAAGTCACATGATAAGGAGGACAAGTTAGAGCATAAAGGAAAGAAACCAAAGCCCAACATAGGACTTGTCCCAAATTTGGTTGGTGATCAACCAAACATAGATGCCATGGAATTGTACAGAGCTTGGGGCAAAGTTAGGGACCAAATAGTCCTCGTTTTCTTTGATCTAGGAGCGCGTGCAAATTTCATATCACTAGAATTGGCGTCAAAATTATTCATGTAGAGGAGATGGGTATGACAGGTGAGGTATGTTTTGCATGCCCAGGACATTTACAGGCTTGTTACTCCCATTTTGGGGAAGCAATCAAGTCATGGCTAGACGGGGTACGTATGGAGCTTGCTAAAGTGAAAGCAATCAAGTCATGGCCAGATTTGAAATCCATACATGACATTCGGAGCTTTCTAATCTTATGTTCCCATACAGGAGGTTTTTCCGAAGTTTTACTGAGATTGCTTCTCCATTCATGCACTACAAGGGAAAGAAGTTACTTTCAAGTGGATAGCCAAGGAAATTTTAGCCTTTAAACACTTGAAAGAAAAAGCTAATTTTGTATCTGGTAATCACTTTGCGAGAAGGGCATCACATAACTGCACGTAAGGGAGAGAGCAGTGTGTAGTGTGCAGGTCATCACTCCTAGCACCACACCGCACAGAGTGGAAAGAAAGCGCTCCATAGCTCTCAACCTGTGACAATTCTTGTAAAATGAGCCTCCCAGCTTAAAAATCAGTGCTACCTCTTCATGCATGAGGAAAGTGTATTAAAATGCGCCACTTGGCACGATTACACGCATTTTCCCGTTTCGGGGTTGCCGCCTAAAAATCTCTCGATCGGTTGCCCAGTTGACTTAACGACAAAGTTGTAAAATGTTCCCCTTGTCATTCCGAAGGTAATGACGCGAACAAGGCCCAAAATAGCAGTTTCCTAATTTTTAGGAGATGCTTCCGTTGGGCTCCCACTGGTCTTCTGACCATCTATCCTTATTGGGACCGCATCCAAAACAATGTGGCCCAATTGTCGGGTATTTTCCTTTAGTGGTCCCACCTTGACTTTGTGCCTTTATTGAGTTCACTTCCTAGTGTCCACCAAAACTTGCTAAGTGCGACGGAGGGACCTACATGACCTTGGACTGAGCCTAGACATCCTCTTACGATACGAATTCCAGTGCCGACCAACTTCCCGTCTGCGGGTGAAACTACCGTTCACATTGGCCATACAATGTCCGGCCATTTGCAACTTCAAAAAGAGGGTCTAAAAAATAAAACAAAAATCATTGGAAAGAAACCAATAACTAAGGTTAGCAATTGCCACGTCCATGTGACATAGTTAATAGTTGCCACGTCCTTGTGACAAACCCCCCTCTTGAAATCGCAAGCGTCCTCGATTGCATACCATAAATACACGCCACTGATGATCTTGTGTTGTTAGCACTCTTTTATCATCGCATGTATCCGCAAGATGCTGAGATGTAAATGGGTACTTGATGCAGATGCTTGGTAATGCAAGGATGCTGAGGGTATTGCGGTAGGTGCTTGGTACTTGAGAGGCTAAGTGCTGAGGGTACTTGTTTCCGAGGACACGGAGGTCCTGATGATCCCTAGGTTGAGCTAGGCAGGAGCCAAGCCAAAACGCAAGGGGTTCTAGATGCTGGGTTTTTGCATCGACGACGACGACGACGACTTGTATTGCGGTGCTGCTGTGGTGCTAATGGGTAATGCTGGAGATGCTTCGTACTGCGACGAGGAGGAGGAGGCTGTTGGCTGATTTGCTATCTATGAGATGGCGATGGCTGAAAAACTGAAAATGCTGGTCCTGATGGCTGATCTGAAAACGCTGCTCATCCGCAAGGCTGATCGCCGAATTCAGGGTGTTTAGGGCTGAAAAACGCTGGTGGGAGAGGCTTAGGGAAAATGCCAAGGCTGGCTGAAAACACTCATGGCTGTTGGGTACTACTAAGAAGAGGGTGCTGTCAATACTACTTTGTCTTCTGCCTCTTTTGCCTTGTCTAGTGCCCCAAAGGGCTTCTTTTATACGTCTTTTAGCCATTTGCCCTACCGACTTTTGATAAATGTCATGTCAAAGTCACTTATTAATAAATGACTTAAGTGATTGTTCATATGCCTATATGCTTAAGTGACTTAACTGTGCAAGTGAGGGTATGTTGCGTGGACATGCACGTCCTGCTAGAGGCTCACAAGGGTGCTAGACTAGGTCGTAAGCTAAGACTACGACTGACGCACAATTGTAGCAGAAGCTTGTCCACGTAGCGCAATTGCAATGCGCACGTGACACCTGGTGTCTGCTTAAATGGCTCGATATCGACCGATCTCAATCTCGAACTGATGTGATGATGTTTGAATCTGTCCAATAGCACATCGTAATCCATAGGACTAGTAAGTGTCCAGGTGGGCAAGCCTAGATAAGAACCCATCCTTTGTAAACTCGAGAAAATGTTCTCTATATGTAGTCATCTTCGTGCCCAGCTCCTCTATAGGTTGTATCCATGTCCTTTGGGTATCCAACTGAAACAGACCTCCCTTCATGTCGGAGAGAGAGAGGGTGCATCTAGAGAATAGTGAAAGGGGGGGAGCCATAGAGAAACCATGTAGCTCAAACCATTATGCCATCTGTGCATACCAACATGATGTATCTCCTTGTGCTGTGATCTCGTAAGGACCTCAACCACCAAAGGAGGGGCAGCCAGCTCTACTGCGATGATCGCATGGGGAATTGAGGCCTTAGCCTTGATCATCGTGGAGATCATGGAGATAAGTGGCCTCTCCATGTCTCGCCACCCATCTGTACGTCCATGCTGACGACTATGATGATCTTCCGAGGGTCCCCATATCTGTACTCCATATAGCATAGCTGAGGCAACTAGAGTATCAAAAAAGCCATAGCTTGGTGCGAGGCTCCTAGAACTGAATGTGTGAACACATCCTCTCCAAACCCCCCAATGCTGCATATGCTCTAGTTAGTCTAGTCTCTGCGGCTCTCCTCATGGAGAAAATCGGGCCACTAAAAACCACTCCAAGGTAAGTATACATATCCATATACTCCACTCGGTCCTGTCCTTTAGTAAAAGTAGGTGCTGATCGCCTAACCCATTGTGCTGTAGTATTGAATACCATAGCCTTGGTCTTCACAAGGTTAACACACATACCAGAGAAAAACTTACCTTGGTAAGAGTCGGGAGACAGACATTACATGGGGTTGAAGAAACATAACGTTTATAAGAACCCATCATAGAAAGGCAAACTTGCAAAGGTATCGCTTGATGATCAAAATTTTTATGAGATTCTAGGATGTACTTTACCTCGGCCGGCACCTGTATCTCAACTCCACTGTGACTGATCCTCCTGTTTTCTCTATTCCACCGACATCTATGAGATCTCTACCTTCTTATGCGCCCTTTATTTTGTACCTGATCTTAAGGTTTTTCTTCCCCCAGTTTTTCCTTCTATGGCTTCTTCTCCAGAGTCATCTTTGATGGGAGGAGTTTTTGGCACCATGGAAAATGAAAACCCTATTCCGTCTCTCTTCCTTCTGTTGTAATCGGCATTCAGTGGCAAGGTGGTAGAATCACTGCAATAATCACCGAATTGAACTGAAATAGCAAACACTTGAACTTACGTCACACTGTGGAAAGGAGACATGGAATGGCAGAGTTCTACTCTCGGTAGCATTGGCCCCCAAGTCAGGGGCCCCTTTCGTTTACAATTGCTAGGGAGTCGTTCTCTATCGTGCACCCATGCACTGGTCTGCCAAAGAGAACCCCATGTCATACTGATAAAGGAGGTGAAGCCCAAAAAGTAAAAAGCTACAGAATCTTGCTCCCAAAAGCAAGCACTGCTAAAAAAATGGCGCTCCAAAAATCTTTGCAAGTCAATGCTTTCAAGCTGGCGCTGTAAAAGCAAATCCGCACTACCACATGGCTTCCTTCTTTTCCCGCCTTGAAGTCTGCTGTAAAACGTGGTACAATTTCCGGGATGCTGTACGGTCATTGTAAAAATGACGGACCTTAAGGACAAACCTTAAAGAGCACCCCTAGGTTTGGGTCCTCTGAAACATCTTGGCAGGGAGGCCTCTGAAACATTTCTAAACGTCTCAGTTTTGAAATGTATTGCAACAATGGAGAGAGGACAGGTGCAGGCAATGGTTTACTGCTACTTGTAAGCACACAAAATCAGAGATTTTGGTTTTCTCTTCCACCTGTGAGTATGCTTGATGGTCGTGTATTGTTTTCGACAGCAACATAGAATGGTTTTACTGAACTTTAGTGCTCCGTTGCCCTTGGTATCTAGTTGACAGTTAGTTTTTCTATCTTATGTTGTTCCTGGATTAATCTTTGGTAGTATTTGTGTGCAGATTTATCTTCATCTCCTGAATTGCTTCAAAAGCTTTTATCAGTCCTACAGAGCGGAGATGATTTTGATTGCCCAATTTGCCTCTCACCCCCTACTTTGGCTGTTATCACAAAGTGCTCACATGTTTTCTGCCGCAAATGCATAGAGAAAACTCTAATGCAGGACAAGGAGAAGTGTCCCATGTGTCGAGTTGCACTGACAGCGTCAGATCTGTTTGCAGCGCCACCAGCAGTAGAAACAAGAGAGGTCACAGAGCCAGAAACGCAACAGCAAGAGTGGAGTGCGAAGATACGGGCGCTCGTGGCATTGCTTTTAGAGGTCAGGAAGAACGACCCAAATGTCAAATCTGTTGTTTTCTCGCAGTTTGCAGGAATGTTGAACCTTGTGCAAGCACCTTTAGAGGCAGCGGGCTTCAAATATGTTCGTATTGATGGTAGTATGTCTCTGAAGAAGAGAGAGGCTGCTTTAAAAGCTTTTCAAGCGAAGGGTCCTGATAGCCCAAACATAATCCTGTTGAGTCTGAAGGCAGCAGGTGTTGGGCTAAACCTTGTTGCTGCTTCACAAGTGTACATGCTCGATCCTTGGTGGAACCCTGCCATTGAAGAGCAGGCTATGGACCGTGTGCATCGGCTGGGCCAAACACGAGATGTCGAAATTGTAAGACTGATTGTTCGGGACAGCATTGAGGAGCGCATTTTAGAGCTGCAAGAGAAGAAGAGAAATCTTGCTTCTTCAGCTTTTGGTAAGTCCACCGACCAGATGCGCAAAACACGCATTCAAGATGTACAGCATTTAATGCAGATGTGAGAAATTGAGCTTGCTAGTTTGGCTGTTGACTGGCAAAAGAGGATAAGTGAATAGTAGTGTGAAGTAGCTGTGAAAATTGAGCTTGCTAGTTTGGTGGCGGATTGGCAACCGAGAAAAAGTATGAAGTCCTAGCTTAGACAGTAGTTCTTGATTATCTTTGCTCTAGGGTTTTGATGTGCTAACATCGAATGTAATTGTATAGTCGAAGGGTTTAGTTCGGGCATTTGCAGGTTAGACCAGACAAGATTGTTGTTTTTGAATACACGAGGATTACGGTGATAGCTCCGCATCTCTCTCTCTCTCTCTCTCTCTCTCTCTGAGCATGAGAGAGACAGAGCCTACGAGCAATCATGTGATGAGCACGAGGAAAAGATGCAGCTTGTGGTGAGAGAGAGAGGGGCACAGAGCCTGTGAGCAATCATGTGATGAGCACGAGGAAAAGACGTATCTTGTGTCTCTCTACACAAAATACATCTTTTCCTCGTGCTCATCACATGATTGCTCACAGGTTCTCTCTCTCATGCTCAGAGAGAGAGAGAGAGCCCGACATTATTTATACAGGCCCTCTGTGTACAGCTAGCTCATATAAGGGAGTGTGATTGCTGCAGACTTTAAGTTGAAACCAAGCAAAAAATGTGAAGTTTGAACATGTAAGGGGGAATCAGGAGAGCATGACAATGCTTTTCTCAGGCAGTGAGCCCGCACTTGAGTCTTTTTCAGTATGGATTAGGGGCACATTACTTGGCAGTGTGCACCTCCTTGGTGGTTCATTTTGCACTCTTCATACATGCCACCTTGATCTACATATAGCTTTCAGATATTGATTTTCCTCGTAGCCTTGTACTTCTTGGTGACAGGCTCACACGAGTATGTCTAGAGACCCACCATACTTCGGTACACGGCTCCAATCTAAAAGAGGAGAATTTGGCATAGTGCTTGAGGGTCAGCAAAATACTTTAATGGTAGTGATAAATGAAAAAGGCATGTAGGCATGGAATGCTTTGAACAAGCATAAGAAAAGTATGAAATTGATGTAAGGGCTGAGAGAATGAGGATGGGTTTTCATTGAGTTCTCCTCTTTAAATTTATGTACATTATGTTGCTTTTTTTAGTGAAAAGATGAAAGGCACTTCCAGACAAAAGAGGCTTTGAGATTTATGTGGAAAAGTTCTAGTCAAACCTGCATATTTATTCGAATTAAGGGTTTTTTAGGATGTAGTCAGCCATTAATTGGTAATGCTACTTTTGTGCTTAAATAGACAAACTTTTATCAATGGCATAAGGACCATTATTATCCTAGCCTACACAAATGTGTGACCGTGCTTAGCAAGTGAAAAGAATGAGATTTTTTACCTGTAGTTGGCCATAATTGTTAACACTACCTTTTTGTCACATAATTTCATATTCATCAAATGCAAACATAAATGGCGGTATTTGGATTAAGAGCTTCTTCACCCATAGCTCATTGTAGTATGATCTTGTACAAAGTGGATATTGACCATATTTTAATTGCCGAAGAGTTTGTCCCACTTTGAGATAGATAGATAGATAGATTTTATTATCGTCCTCGGAGGTCAAATATGACCTATGGGACCAAAGTTACATGTGATGTAGTATGTGTATGGCTGATGAGTGACTCTCGATGCTCCAAAATTGTAGTGATGAGAGTCGCAATGGAGAGCCCACACTTTGGTTGGGAGAGGAAAGTGTGTAGGTCTAAGTTATGGCTGAAAATTTGAGAGAAGCAAGTTCGGATATGATCAAAAGCTGAGCACTCTAGTAGTGTGTGGTACTCAGACTCTCGAACTTGCAGTGAGCATAATGTGCACAATCGATTTGACTCTTCTCCATTGCCCCAACGCCCTATCTCACATCGAAGGAAATGGGAGCTAAGCCGAATTGCTGCGATAGTGCGTATCGCGGACAAGGGAATAGGTTCAAGCATGTAAGTGTGAGTACGGTTTCCTCTCTCAGCGAAGAACATGGTTTTGTAGTTGGGGGCAATATAGGTGGTGTAATGTATGAAGCGTGACCCACCAGATTTCTCCCAAGCCATAATACATTGGCATTGTAGAAAAGCTTCATTCACTTGAGAGTCAATTGAAGCATCATGTAGCAAGTGTAATGCATCCCATCTCCCAAACCACTTCTTTATGTCTTGCATCCATCCCGTGCTCAAGATCTTGCTTTTATGCGTCTTTTGAACTTTTTTGCTTGCTTCCCATGCAATTGTAGGAAGTCGATGTGAGGGGTTTTGACGCATCTTTATCATGTACTCCACAACCCTTTCCATGCCCATAACCTCAATTGGAAGAGATCCCGACTCAAGAAGTAGGAGCATATATGGTGTTTGTGTCTTAACTTGGAGAAAGTTTGTAAGAAAACGCTTTTGGACATTCTCAAACTCTTTCCAAGTAGACTTTGAGATGCTCCCGCCCCACACTTCAACTCCATAAAGAAGAACCGGTGTCACCAATGCATCAAAAAGATACTTCTTGAGAACCCAACACTTGATGTTTCCCACATTACACATGTTCTCAAATGCATAATATGCTCTCTTTCCCGCTTCCAAACGACGCATAGCACATTCATGCCACTTGTGATTGGATGGAACCTCAAGGCCAAGGTACTTAAAGCTCTCAACAACTTTAAGTGTCTCGTTGTTGTACACAATGCATGGCTTCTCCTTATGGTTGGTTTTCACAAGCATAACCTTTGTTTTGGATTCATTTACAATCAGCCCACTATGCAAGCAAAAGTTCTCAAGGACAACCATAAGCTTTTGTGCATCTTCTAAAGTGTGTGCTAGAAGCACTACATCATCCGCATACAACAAAAGCATGATTACCGCATTGCAAATAGTGACCTCTTCAATGCCTTCTTCTTGCATAAAGTCAAGCACCATTTGTTCCAATTGATCGATGCATAGACCAAAGAGAGTTGGTGACAATGGACATCCTTGTTTAACCCCAATAGTGCTTACAAAAATTTCTGAAATTTCTCTTCCCATGCGCAATTGACAAATCACCTTCTCATAGATTCGAGAAACCGCAAGCATAAACTCACTTGGCACTTGGAGTTCTTCCATCCTTCTCCACAAATTGTTACGTGGAATCATATCAAAGGCTTTCTTAAAGTCCACAAAACAACAATACAATCGCTTGCCTTTCAACCGACTTTCCTCCATGAGAACACGAAGAGTGAGAAGATGATCAATGGTGCTATGGCATCGACGAAAACCCGCTTGTCCCTTTGCACGCTTGTCATTCTCTTCAGCCCAATCACTCAATTTCATCTCCATTATGCACCCAAACAACTTTGCCATAAGAGACCCGATCATTATAGTCCGGTAGTTGCTTACATTCTTTACATCCCCTCCTTTATGTAAAGGCTTAACCCAATTAGTACTCCAATCATAAGGCATACCATGTTGAAGTGCAAGGTTGAACATATCACACATCCACTCATGGGTAAAATCTCCCGTCCATTTGATCATCTTCGGCTTGATACCTTGAAGATCTCCCGCTTTCCGAGTGGCCAACTTTTCAAGCCCACCGCATACATCCTCAATAGTAAAAAAAGACGGCATACATGTGAGTGAACCATAAAATGGCATTTTTTCAGTATTTTCTTGCTCATATAATTGCCTACAATGTGTGTACATATCCACTAGACTCAAGTTACCAAAATTCTCAATCCGCTTGCCTCTCAAGTTTCTCCAAAATCTTCCACATGCATGTGCCTTTTCTTGGACTTGAAATTCTTGTTGCTTTACTTCCCATCTTCTTCTCTTCTTTTGAATCAATGCCTTGTATGTATGCAAATGACTTTGATAGTTGTCTTTGTCCATAGTTGCATCAAGCTTTATCAAGGACTTTCGAGCATCTTGACATTCTTTATCAAACCACCTTTTGCGTGATCTATCTTTGTTGATACCATGGAGATGCTTTATGGCAAAGCATTCTTCCGCACAAGAACAAATAGCTTTCTTGAAAGCTTCCCATTTAGTTTCCAATGGTGCATCACATTGAAGC
Organism: Adiantum capillus-veneris; assembly: GCF_014529385.1. Classification (NCBI taxonomy): domain Eukaryota; kingdom Viridiplantae; phylum Streptophyta; class Polypodiopsida; order Polypodiales; family Pteridaceae; genus Adiantum; species Adiantum capillus-veneris. The sequence continues at coordinate 29,583,818 of NC_140935.1, forward strand.
TTTGTCATCCATAATTTTTGCTCAATCATTTCAATGTACATTGGTGCCCGTTTGAAATCCATACATAGTGATAACTTCTTTTTCCTTTGGCTGAGATTATCATGCTTAGTTGCTTCTCCACATGAAAGGTCAATACATAAGGTGCGATGGTCGGATTCCGGGGTCCATTGACCAAACATAAAACTCTTTATGCGATACATGATGGCTTCAGAGAGTAGCATATAGTCAATCACACTATCCCCATTATGTCTTCTACATGTAAATCCATTGGTTCCACTCCACAAAGGTACACCGTTGGCAATGAGCATACCCGTGCTATTACACATGTGTAAAAGTAACTTTCCATAGTGATCCGGCTCTTTCTCATCCATTGAAGTACGATCATACAAGTGAACTTCCTCCAACTTCCTTGAAATGTATGGCATATCAAATTGTTGAGTATCATGTTGCAATGTTTTTGTGCGAGCATTCATATCCCCAAATACAATAACATCACCTTCACCTTTGAAATAAGCAATGTCCTCTTCCAAATCAGAAAATGGTTGATCTCTATCCATGCAAGCATAAAAGGGAGAATCATGATGAGGAATGTAGCAACCGGCTCCAAAAATGGGTGCTCTTTTTGGTGTCATAATTTTAAGCCATACATAACGTTTGTACTTGTCATCTTTCACAATTGATACAAAATCTTCCAATCCTTTCTTAACCATACATGCTAACCCTCCTTGTCCTCTTCGTTGCTTGAGATTCTTTGACCACATCAATGAATGTACATTGTAATCCTCCAAGCCATTAATCCTTTGTGTATCATGCTCCCAAGTTTCAACAAGAAGTATAACATCGGCTTTGCTTGTTAGTTCATCAATGCCAACCCCCGCATTCCATGGGTATCCATTACAATTCCAAAAGCATATTTTCAATTGTAACTCGGTCTCATAGGTCACGCATCCCTATTTGCTTGAGAGACTTGCCTCCTCCTTGGGCACATTTTCTTCATGAGAGATCTCCTTGTTTTTATTATTCTTTTCCTCATATGCCTTGCGACGCATATTTTGTTGCTTAATAGTGCGATCTTCACATACAAAACATTTTGTATCCCTCAAATAGATCCAACTATTATCAAGGATAATCTTTCGCTTGGTCTCATCCGGCATGGTGTATACAATTGGCCGTTCTCCCGAGCGAGGAGCTCCTTGCTTCCCCACTCTATGTGCTCCATATACCATAACTCCGGACATGCCAAAGTGGGTTTTGAAAAAATCTTCAATAACAATGGCAAGAGAAGGAGGTGTCTCTAACTTCTCTTCGAGAATTCCACGAATAACAATGTTCTTGGAACGTCGCTCCCGTTCCTTCAACTCCTCCACATCCACATTCTCAACATTCTTTGTTTGAACCATAGCTTGCATGAGTGAGGAATTAGAAACCACATTGCTACCACATACATCAGCCCAAGACTTGTTTGTGCATACATTTTTCATGTCGCATACATCCCGGCTCATAGTGTCAAATTTCTCCTCTTTCAATACATGGTCATGCTCTACTTTGCTCATCCGCTCCTTCAAAGCATTCAAGTCCACAAGAGAGCGTTTACATTCCTTGACTTCCTCTTCAAGTTGCATCAAACGTGTTGTTTGCATCTCAAGTGTCCTCTTGAGATTCTCATTCTCAACCACAAGTACCCTTAGTGTGCCATTCTCCATTGCAAGTGCTCGTAAGTCTTCGCCTTGTTTGTTTACGATCTCTTGCAATGATACCAAGTACGCCATGATCATGGTTTCCGATGTCGTTGGTTGGGTGGTTGTGTTGCTATCTCCATACTTAGGAGATTTTGGATCATTTTCCACAATGGTTGTGGACCTTGTTGAAGAAGAAGAACCCTTGCGAGTGCCTGAAGACATTGTATGTAAAATAGGAGATGAGAATCAATTTTGTTGAACCTGTTCACTTCGGAAATGCTGCTACAGAAACGCCTTCCATAACTCTGAAAATTTCTGTCTTTACATCAATGCGTAGAGGACTTCGTGCTCTTCGATTGAGGCTATAGATCACCCAAATCGGAGTTCGGATGAAGAAGTTATGATCAAAAGAGTGGACTGCTATCTACTAGGTCAAAAAACGGCTGCACTGAGAGAGAGAGAGAGAGAGAGAGAGAGAGAGAGAGAGAGAGAGAGAAATGGGAAGTTGCAAAGCTGAAGGTCCTCTAAACCGGCTATTATGCTGTACATACATAGTGTCTCATAGGTCATTTTAGCCTTTAGAAAACGTTTATTAACATTTTAGTTCATCTCTCTCTCTCTCTCTCTCTCTCTCTCTCTCTCTCTCTCTATATATATATATATATATATATATATATATATATATATATATATATATATATATATATATATATATATATATATATATATATATATATATATATATATATATATATATGTGACACCCACGCATCTCCACTCACACCCATATTTGTACTCTTACGCTTTTTATGTATTTTTTCTAATATCTCTATTTATTTATCTTTTATCCCTCTATTTTCATTTCTTTACTCTCTCTCTTTCGCCTTACCCAATGTTCTCTCTCTCTCTCTCTCTTTTTCCTCTCTTTCTTCACTTTGTCAACAAGTCTCTGTCTCTTGATTTTCTACCGTGCGAGGTTGCTAACATTCGAGGATGCATTGTAGGCTAGGCAAATGACTTCAGCTACGTCATACCAAACACGAAGTGTGACATAGTGCACAAACAATGCCACATATAACTACATGTGGATGTGCAACAATGTGTGTTGGCGAATTCACATCTCTTGACCTCCATCTTGCATGCTTACAATCTTTTGCAGACACTAACTTGCATATTTCATGTTTCATGTGATAGGCAGAGTGTAGATCTATGTCATGTGTGATGGCAATGCCAAAGTCTCCTGTCACCCCACACAACAAAGTCAACCCTACATGTGAGTTTACTCAATGCTCTCATCAATGTCCGTGTCTTTTCTCCTAATCTCTCTCTCTCTCTCTCTCTCTCTCTCTCTCTCTCTCTTTGGGTGGGGTAAGTTGGTAGTCTCTCTCTCTCTCTCTATTCCCCTCCCCCACCTCCTTTGTCTCTCCTTCTGCCTCTCGCTATCTCGTGCCCTAAAATGTCTCCTCCTCTCTAAAGCATAGTACGCATACGACTCTCTAGATCTCTCGTGATCAGCTCCTTAATGTTGGATTTTAGAAGAAGAAAAGCAAGGCATTGATCACGCACACACTTGCTATTACACCGAATCCGCATTGGATTTCACACTAAGCAAAGCAAGGAATTTTGTATCATGCACAAACATACAATGACAACCAGCTTGGATGGTATCACAGAACTATTGCATGGCTAGCTCTTCGGGTAGGGAGTGATACAAAGAGGTATGTGAAGCTCATACTGTAGGCTTTATGTAATAAAAAAAGATAACATGAAGTTGTCAAATGTATGTTATCTAGCCAAACATAACGCTCATCACTAAACACTTAGTAAGAATCAACACAAAACTGAGTGGAGAGAAATTAAAGTAATTAAAAAAGAATATTATCTCCACTCACAATTGTATGGAAAAAAAAAAAAGAATCAACACAAAATTATGAGAGGCGATCTTTAAGCATTAAACCAAAACCTTAGAAACTTGAATATACAAAAAATGCTCTACAACTTTGAGGAAACTAAGAATATTCTCATATATCGTCTAGTCTTGCTCTCACATTGATACAATGTTTTCCTCCCCAATCTTTCCAGTCACTACTCTTCTTGCTCTCAACCCCGACCCTCTCCTACCTCTTCTGAATTTGATCTCCCTCGGCTCCCATTTTGTAGGGTTGCCCACAAAATAACCTCCAATGAGCTGCCCCTAGCTACTAAGCATGGCCGCAGGGCCTGCAGTAATCCTTCCTTCCTGGGCCCCCTCCTCCACTCCCCTTTTGGAGTTCCATCCAACTCCTGCCCACCGCGGCTCCCCCTTACCTGCAGGTTGTTGCCCTCAAGCTCCAAAACACACTCTCACTCTCTCTCTCTCTCTCTCTCTCTCTCTCTCTAAGGTCTCTTGGGATAGTTTCCTACGGAGAGAGTTGGCTTGCAGAGACCTACGAGAGATACTAAGATACCGATCCTGTTCACTAGGAGATTGTCATAGCATACAAATAGCAAAAAGGGACCCTTGAACCCACATAAGCAGAGCCCGTCACCCTAGCTATCAATCTCATAAATCACCGCCTGAAGTCTATCCAAATAAAAATGCCCTTCTTGGATCCGAGATTCCACAAGAACAATCTCAATATCCAGCTTCTTCTCCCATTCATCCCTTGTGAGTTCCTTGTCCTCCAGGAAGACTCTACTTGAGCCCCCAGCCTTCAGATGGTTGTAGGACTGCTGGGAATCTTTCAGAATGTCCTTCTTTGTTCTGTAGATGGTCACCTGATGATTAGCAATCTTCATGTCCTGCAGATTCATAGAGGGGAAAAGGTTTCTCAGACTTGGAGTCTGGTAGGACACTTCAAACATAATTCAATTTCGCAACCGCCAGATGAGCCAGAGAAACTCTGCCCAGAATATGCTGATGACTCCTACATAATCCCCTAATAAGACCTGCTTCCATGATGGAGCGAATCCCATAGTTTTGACCAGAGGGGCAAGAAGGGGTTTGTTTGTTGGACATGCCAGAAACAAATGACCAATATCTTCCACTGATTGTTTGCAACGACCAAAATCCCTGGTCCTAGATTGGCTTGAAGCACTCGCTTCCTTGTCCAGAGAGCTTAGTGGAGTATTAACCAGAGAAGAACCGATTTTTTTGGTTCAATGGACAGTGACAAAATGGATTTGAATTTAAACTCCCACTGTTTGGGGGAGTAATTCACCTTCCAACGCTTATTGAGGACCAGGTGGAGGGAAGTAGGAGAGAAAGCATTCCAAACTGGATTTTGGAGCTTAAACCCACCCGGCCATGTAAAGGCTCTGATATCCAAGGGCGATGGGGACTGGAGGGTCCAAATGAGCTCAACCGGGAAGAGATTAATCCGTGCTCTGATCAACTGGACATCCCAGGGTTTGACTCTGAATTTGAGAGATAATTCAATGTTACTAATGCAATCTTGGGACCCCGGGTCCCAAAGATGAGACCAAGTCTTCAACCCCTTTTTGTGAAGAATGAGGGCTTTCCTCCAAGATTGAGGAGGTATGGCAGGAATGTCTATACAAGGCCACCAAATAGAATCATGTGGAGGGACTGAGAATCTGTGTTTAGAAGAGTGGTTGATGCTAATCTTGCTTCTATGCCTGTTTCAAGCTTGAAAGATAGTTCTGAGCAGATCCGAGCCGGCGGATAGGATTTTGTTTTTGCCAAAAAAAAAAGACTTTGATTGGGAGGTGAGTCCGTCCTTTCGAGTCAGCCAGTTTGAATTTGAGAACTTTCCTAAGCAAAAGCCTTGCCCATTCTTCCTTGGGTTGATAGAGTGCTGAGACTAGGAGCTTGACTCCTATTTTGTCTGCAATATGATTCAAGTCCTGTATTCCTAGACCACCTTTGTCTTTGGGAAGAGTACAGACATCCAGGCTACCTTGGCACCCTTGTGAACAAAGGGATCACCTGACCATAGAAAATTTCTGCAGATTTTAGAGATTCTAAGGAGGTGACAATCTGCAGGCCTCCAACATCCGAAAAAGAAGAGTACATAGGCATTGAGAAAGTGATTGATAACTACCACCCTGCCTGCCAAAGAATGTTGAAAACCTATCCACCTGTTAAGTTTAGAATGGGACTTGTTACATACCCAATCCCATCTAGCTTTGAGTGAAACTCCAAAGCCCATTGGAACTCCAAGGAGTCTGAAGATCTCACCTTCCTTGAGGATTTTGCACCCAACCTGTGATATCCACTCAGGAAGAGAGTGAGAAGAAAAGACACCGGTTTTGTTGTGGTTTACCATAGATCCTGAAGCTAAACAAAATATTTGCATCACTTCCCAGAATTCTGCCGGAGAAGACTCGTCATTGGCTAGAAGGGCATTCGTATCATCTGCAAATTGTGACAGACATTGATGGTTATTTGTTCCCAGGAGGGTGATTCCTTTGATAAGTCCCCTAGCCTTTGTATCCTTGACCAGGCAATTCAAAGAATCAGCTGCTATTGCAAACAAGAGAGGAGCAAGTGGACAACCTTGTCTAACCGATTTCGCAAGATCAAACACATATGATAGACTACCATTAAGAGAAACTCTAGCTCTAGCATTTCCCAACAGAGTTTGGATGAACAACACCATCATGGTTCCAAACCACATTGCTTCCAAACACCTTAGAATAAAAGACCATTCAAAACGATCATACGCTTTATCAAAATCTATTTTAACAAATATGAACTCTTGACCTGATTCTGAAGCATGTTCAAAGCCCTCCCATAGAGTGATAACAGCTTCCATAAGCTTCCTACCTTTGATGAAGCCTTTTTGCTCAAATGAAATCCATTTCATGAGAACACAAATTCTGTTTGCCACCGCTTTAACAAAAATTTTGTAGGCTGTATTGAGCATGGTCAGAGGTCTCCAGTTAGATAGGTCGTTCTTAACTCCTCTCTTGTGCAGCAACTTGATAACTTCTATGTTAATAGAGCAGGGGAGAGCATTATGGGCTAACGATTCCTCCCATAATGCCAGCAAGAAGGGAGCAAGAAGCTCTTTGAATTGCTGAAAGAACTCGGCAGGAAGGCCATCTATTCCCGGAGTCTTGTGAGGCTTAAGATTCTCGATGGCCTAGTATAGGTTAGAAATAGAAAGCGGGGACTCAAGAGATGACGCTTCTGAGGAGGAGCGACTCTTACTCTGCAAGACAAGGTTTTGATTCGGGCTTCCACCGCCTCAAGTGACAGCTTCTCAGGGGTGCTGAAAAGAGAGGCAAAATGGCTTCTTACCAGCTCTAGATTTTGAAACATCCGTGTCAATAGGTGCAGGGGCATAGAAAAATGGGAATCTTTCTCGAGCATTCTTTGTGCGAAGAGACTTGAACATCTCTTTGGAGGGCCTATCAACCTTTCCAGCCCACCATTGCTTGAAGAAGGCCGAAGAGTGATTCAGGATGATGTCCTCTTCATGTCTGAGTTTAAGCCGTAAAGCTGAGATCTCGCTCTGAATTTCCATAGAAGGGGAAGCGGCTACCAAGTTGGCAAGATTCTCATAGAGCTTGTCTCTGCGTTTTCTTCGTATTAAGGATACTTCCTTTCTCATCTGAATTAGATGGCTTTGTGTCTCTTTAACAGCTTTGCTCCAGGCACGGGCTGAAGAAATGTGGGTAATAGACTCTTGGACCTGAGGTATCTTAAAAAGAGCAGGGTCCGTATGAAACCAGTTATTTCTAACTTTGGAGTCCTTGTCATAGTGATGATCAAAGGGCTTGGCCATTACTCTTGTAAAGGAATTAATCAGGGAGATATCCATCTAACAACGATCTAGCCTAGCCTTCCTTGCTAAGCTGTCTGCCCACATCAGCCTAGTTCTGGCATGTGAATTCTCCTGGGTTTACCACATCCCAGAGTTGAAACTTTTGCTTGAGAGATTCCCACGCTGAGAGTTCGGCCCTCCGAACCACATGACCCAAAGCCAAAAACCTGTCCTCAAGAGACTCAACCATGTTAAAATTGCCAATTACAATAACAGGCCCTTGAAGCAGCAAGGACAAGTCTGACAATAAATTGGTTATATCTGTTACTGAACCTCCTGCATAGAAGCAAATCAGCCTAGCATTGAAGGGTTGCGGGAGAGCAACAGAGCACCAGTTGTGCCCTATCCGAACAGAGAGATCACTGTTTTTTAACTCCTCAGGGACTCCAATAGCACATGGTTATGAGTGTCGTGTGCCCACGTATGACTCTTAGAGAGGCCTTCCAGGGCTTTGGAGAGTTCCTCGCCAGACGTCTTAACTTCCTGAATGAGTAAGATAGATGTCAAAGCGGTTGATTTTGAGCCAGCTAGAGACTCTCTCTCTCTCTCTCTCTCTCTCTCTCTCTCTCTCACAAATGCCATCGAAATGCCCCAATTGTTGGCACTGTCGGCCTCTCTCTTTCTCTTGCATTTGACACAGCTTGGTGGAACTGCCTCATCTCTATATCACACTGGCATGGTCAAATGGGATCAATGGTGGAGGAATTTACCAATTTGCCTGAATTTACTAATCGGTCCACATTTACAATATGACATACTCGAATCGTCTATATTTCAACGTACGCATGAAGGCGTAGTGGTTAGTGCACATGGCTCATGGTGTGGAGGACGGAGGTTCGAGACATGGGGTGCGGATCGACCCGAATTTACAAGCCTGCCCGAATTTACTTTTCTTCCGAATTTACCAAACGCCTCGAATTTACCAACTGCGCATCCAACGGCCCAGATCACCTTAGCCGTCGATCCCATTTGAGCACGCCCGTGCGAGATAGTGTGGAGGGCGAAAAAATCTTCAAAATCGAGAGGGACCGGAAGGAAACACGCACACATGTATGTGTGTGTGTGTGTGTGTGTGTGTGAGAGAGAGAGAGAGAGAGAGAGAGAGAGAGAGAGAGAGAGAGAGAGAGAGAGAGAGAGAGAGACGCGTGTGTGCGTGCGTGCGTGTGCACGCGTGTGTTGGTTTGCGAGCACCACCTAGGCCTACAGATAGACTGAGCACATGCATAGTATCCGGTGTCAAAACGGTTGCCAACACTGCCGATGGCTACCGTCGCATATCGAGCACATGCAAGCGGCTTTGAGGTGTAGAAGTGAGAGAAAGAAAAAGAGAGAGAGAGCTAAAAAATGTCTTCTGACAGAGTGCAGAACGCTGTAGCCCAATAGAGGATCTTCCTGTCAAGCAACCGGTGCTTCACTAATAGTGACCGTTAGGACGATCTCCTCTCAGTTTCGATCGTGAGAGTGAGCCGCTGATGGCTTCTGCGATTCAAACGGGCAGGTGCGTGCAATGCTGGCAGTGGGCCATGACTCTTTTTTCACCGTTTGAGACATCGGACGCACTGCATGTGCGCACCCTAAGAGAGCCCGATTGATGGGAGGAGTTTGTACACGCTTTCTATCTTGCATAGCTATGTTGATGTGATGGGTCGTTAGCTGAGTCTCTCGCATGCCATTTACATTTAACACGCACAAAAGATATGATTCGAAAACCCGTTTTCAATTAATGAATGAGGTCTCTCTCTCTCTCTCTCTCTCTCTCTCTCTCTCGCACTCTGTATGGCCGCAAGCTGAAGATTGCATTGGCAGGAGCAAGGAGTGATCGTCATGTGGCTGGGGTGGTGGGCCGGGATCTCTCCCCTATATATAGTAGTGTAGATATAGAAGTTGCAAGCTAGGGTTATAAAAATTGTTAGGGCCATCATAATCATACAAGGAGTGACGAAATGGAAATCGAAAGAAAATTGGTTTCACTCTTTCTTTGCTAGTAAAACTATAACTGTGACAAACTATAAACAAGTGGTCTCCCTTGCAAAAATCTCAATTCATATGCTAGGCACTCCTCTGGACTAAGTGACATGGAGCATTTAAGAAGGTGGGTTGGGCACGGAGAGAGGGGGGTTTTGAGAAGATCAATGGATGGGAACTCCATGCGCAATCGTGGAGGCGATCTGCATCATAGATGGCTTGTTAAAATTAATCTTGGCCAAGAACTAAACTCGGACATGGGGCCTATTCGGGTGTAGTTCTAGGCCTGTTCAGGTTTATCGTTTATAACACCATGTAAAATGGCATTCCTTTCACATGCGCACGGAGGGCGATGTGGTTAGCTCAATCCTCAAAAAGCATTGAGATGCAAGGTCGTGGGTTCCAATCCAGACTTGTCACCTGCACCGCCATTTTTTTGGGGGGGGGGGGGGGGAGGGGGGTGGGGTCTTGCCCACCTCGGGATGCCTGCCAGTCTCCTCCCACATGCACCCCCGTGTCACTTAGTGTCGTGGCTAGGCACTCGTTTTTTTGTCATAAAGTCTTGATAAAGTTGCACATTGCATAGCAAGATCGTTGTATTGATGATGAATTTGTTCATCACACTTAAAGCGAATAGCCTGCACACCAAGGAATTTCATCTTGTTGAAAATTAAGGGGAAGGAAATCACAAGGGTTTGCCTATGGAGGTGGGAAGGGCATGTGAGGGATGGAATGGTCACTCCAAGGAGTACCATTTTTTTTTGACACACAAGAGGGCCCACAGAGGAGGTGGTTAACCCTTCCAAATATTAGCCATGTTACATGGTCGAGCAAGGGCCATGTACCTTCGAGCAAGGGCCACACATAGGTATCACCATGGCCACCTATTTGATGCACCACGTGCTGGGAACGACGGAGGGAACTCATAGCAACCAACTAGGAATACCATCTTGTCAAGTGCCTCTTTATTTAAGAAGGAGGAACTCACAAGGGCTTGCCTATGGAGGCAGGAAGGACAAGAGTGTGGTGGAATGGTCACATTAGTAGCAAGTATAGTCTCGATGTACGTTTGGCTTGTTGAAGATGCATGTATGTTGAAGTCACCTATCAAGTGGTTTATATGTTGATGTTGAAGGAAGTGGTTGGCTAAGTCTACGAACGTGGTATGTCTTGAGAAAGGTGTTTAGTATAGCTTCCTATAATGGAAGTTGAATTTGGGGTTGGTCACAATATCTGATAGTGCTATTACTTTAGGGGTGATAGTTAATGCTATACATCTAGAGTAGGGAGACACCTCCTCATCTGTTGGAGTGCATTTGGTAAAATTTCTATTGATGTATACTTTGAAGGGGTTTTAGATTTTTTTGTGAAGACACACTATGTGAGATGATATTAAGCTCTTGTAATGTAGGAGGTCTTTGTAATGAGTTAAGGAGTCTTACGATACACCGAATGAACTTTATCGAGCGAATGGAAAAACCGAGCGAGACCCATATGTGTGTGTGTGTGAGAGAGAGAGAGAAAAGGTAAACATAGAAAATGACATGTGCAAGAAAAATGGTGTACTTACAATGATGTAAAGCAATGGTGGTGAGCCATTCCTATGAATGAAGAACACCATTGAATTATTGCACTATAAGAAAAAAGAGAATAATAAGAATAACATTATTTAAGCTGAAGTGCATACTCATATCATTGACTATAATAACAACCTCTTAAGAATCCCCTCCAACATCTACATGTCCCTAAGGTGAGTGATAAATAACCACCACTCGCGAATGAATAACTAGCTCAAAAGCCCTACTCTATGGCTATCACCTGCAACCAAACACAAAATGTTGGACTAAACCAAACACCTGCGACCAAACACAAAAGGCTATCACTTGCAACCAACTTACACAAAAGGTTGAACTAAACCAAACACACAACAACATTTAAATGAGTTTAAAGCAATGTATCTTTTACCTACAATAGAGGTATTTATGTTGATGACTCCTCCCTCGAACGAAACTCACTTGGAAAATAGGTATATAATCCCTAGCACCCTCGAACCAAACTTTCTTCGAAGCTCCTTTGACATTTCGACCTTATCTCATAAATAGTCAAATAGACCATATATGTACCATCTATCTACATATAAGAAAAAGATAAAATGTCTCTAGTTTTGGACAAGATAACCTCCCCGTTGTCCATATGTAATGTGCTACGATCCTTATTAACAACACTTGGTTGGAGTTTTGGTCTTGTTTCAAAGGGCACCATCTGCAATGAGGCTTCAAACTATATCTTGAATTTCACTGTCATCCTAAAGCTCTACCTCTATGATCGAACTAACCTAGCCACTTCACATAAACCAAGGAGCTGATGCACTTTGACCACGTCTTCTAGAACCACCTCTAGATGAAGATGGACTACATGTATAAAATGTATATATATTTGAGTTATACAATAAATTTTCTTTACCTTGATTATCTAATAGCAGTTTTCAGAATCCTGCAAGGAGACCTACGCCACTTGGCAATACCTCATTGGAGGAGTTAATATTAAAGAGGAGATAAAAAGGGCATGCGTGCGCGCGTTGCTGGGCTAAAAATAAGTAGAAAAGCATCCATCACCTTAGAAAAGCAGCCGCAGACCCAGCTTATATAGCAGTCACAGCCACCACACACACACACACACACACACACACACACACACACACACACACACAGAGAGAGAGAGAGAGAGAGAGAGAGAGAGAGCAGAGGAGAAGCCATGGCACGGAAGCTATGGGCCTTCCTGGCGGCTTGCTCCAGCTGATGGAGAATGTCGTGGACTATGGCTTCGACAAGAAGTCGGGCCTTGTCTCGATCCACCAGAGAAAACTGACCCACGATTTTTTTCGTCGCATTTGTCACACTGTCAGCTTCGGCACAGAGGTGGGCGCCTATATCTCCCCCAACCGCCTTCACTTTGTCTGTGGAGTCCATGCTAGAGAGCTCCTCCTTTGGGCACCCGTCGGCGATGTTTCTCTCGTCGATGAAGACAAGCTCAAATTCAAGACGTATGGAGGTATCTCCAAAACATTCCCTGCTGATGCATTTGCTAAAGGGGAGTGAGTGTCACCTTACTCCCTCTCTCCTCAGCATTGTAATTCTTTTGATATGAAAGTTAATTGATCATTGATATCTGAGAGAGAGAGAGAGAGAGAGAGAGAGAGAGAGAGAGAGAGAGAGAGAGAGAGAGAGAGAGAGAGAGAGAGAGAGAGAGTTGTGTCTCTATGTATGGCAATCCCAACCATTATGCAAGCCTCAAAGAGGAAAGTGCTAGAACTTTATGAAAAGCTATCAAGCGGTTTTTATCTCAGCAGAGGCAGAGAGAGAGAGAGAGAGAGAGAGAGAGAGAGAGAGAGAGAGAGAGAGAGAGAGAGAGAGAGAGAGAGAGAGACCTCGCTTGCATCAAATGATACCCTACCTCACACTACAGACGATTTGACCACAAACCCATGGCTATTGCATCCTATCGGCGGTATTGTGTCTTTGCCCGATGGGTATACTTGCATTGGTTCATAGTGGCGTTCTTTGTGTTTTTTTCTTTGAATACGAACTGTGATAGAAAGCAGGATGAGTGGCACAATAGTAGGGAGTGTGCATGCATGTGAGTGCAGGTGCTTCAGGTCTTGGGATCCTCACTGAACTAACCAAATCACAAACACGTTCTTTCTGAGAGAGAGCCAAGACTGTTGCGTTCTGGCTGACTCCAAGTCGGCGGGGCGGGGGGGGGGGGGGGGAGAGAGAGAGAGAGAGAGAGAGAGAGAGAGAGAGAGAGAGAGAGAGAGAGAGAGAGAGTGCAGTCTGCAATCGCAAGAAGGTAATATAGACAAAAAAAAAACGATGATATTGTTAGTCTAAGGCTTTTCGATTATGCTATTGAGTAGCAACCAATTACTTTTTTTAAGTAATTCACGAAAATATTGTTAGTCGAAGGCTTTTCGATTATACTGTTAAGCAACAGCCAATCACTTTTTAGAAGTAATTCACGAAGATATTGTTAGTCGAAGGCTTTTCGATGTTTTGGCTGACTCCAAGTCGGGGGGGGGGGGGGGGGGGGGGGGGGAGAGAGAGAGAGAGAGAGAGAGAGAGAGAGAGAGAGAGAGAGAGAGAGAGGGGAGGGAGTCTGCGTGCATCTTGAGTAATTCACGATGATATTGTTAGTTGAAGGCTTTTCGATTATATTGTAACCAATTACTTTTTTGAAGTAATTCACGATGATATTGTTAGTGGAAGGCTTTTCAATTATACTATTTTTTATTATACTATTGAGCAGCACACAATTACTTTTTTGAAGTGGCCATGCTAATCCTTTCTTAAAAAGTACTGCATGCATGCTTGTTCCTTCAGTGAATGTAAGAAAGCGAAGCTAACGAACTATCGTCATTGAAAAAAAAATAAAAATTTACTATAAAAACTAGCCCCTCTAACACTAGAGGAAAAGCATAAGTCCCCCTTCAACACTGGAGGGGATAAAAGTGGCGGGGGAAAGGCATATTCCTTATGGTATTATAAAAACTGTGGAGAATTGTGCCAGCTCCACACCATACTTATGTATGGTTTTTTTTTCCCACAACACACCAGCATTCTGTGCACGATGTTTGCACAAAAAACACTAGCATTTTGCACGTGCATGTTGCTGCACTGTACGACTTACTGCAACAAATGATTCCATGCGGTCAATTAACGCAAAACTTCTGCATTGCCTTTTTTATTGAAAAACCATATTTCCTTAACCCTCTGTCAATAGTTGGTGATTTAGTGATCAAAGTTGCTCATCTATTATGCAGTACTATGATGTTGTTGTTGAAATGCAGAGATCAATTGCAATCGTCCTCTCGATTGCAAATGCCGTGCTCTTTTTTGTATACATATCAATTTAGGATATTTAGAAAAAAACCGAATTCTAGTTCTGTTGTTGGGTAGATGTGAAGAACTGTACGACTCTCAAAAAGCCTGATCACTTCGACATCAATCGTCCTCTCGATTGCAAATGTCGTGCTCTCCCATTCACACACTATATTCATCATCTCATTTGTTTTGTGCATGTCCCCGTCTTAAACTGTAAAATTGAATTTACTTTTGTTGTGACGTAAATATAGAGACCTATATGACACTCCAAAAGCCTGATCACGTCGACATCAATTGTGTTATTGATTGCAAACATCATCATCTCTCATTTGTTTAAGTCCACGTGCATGCTGCTATATTGTACGGTCTACTGCGACAAATATTTCCATGCTGTCGATTAGCGCAAAACTTTTGCATTGCCTTTTGTATTGAGAAACCATATTTCCTTAACACTCTATCATTACTTGGTGATTTAGTGATCAAGGTTGCTCATCTATTATGCAGTACTATGATGTTGTTGTTGAAAATCCAGAATTGATTGCTACTCTATTCTTTAGTATTATCAATTTATCGTTCCTAGTTTAGAGGTCGTTTTTCTGTACATATCAAATTAGGGTAGTAAGACGGAAACTCAATTTTTTTATGTGTACATATCAAGTTACGGTATTAAGTAGAAAACTGAATTTTACTTCTGTTATTGGGTAGATGTGAAGGATTGTATGTCTCTCCAAAAGCCTGATAACTTGGACATCAATCGTCCTCTCGATTGCAAATGTCGTGCTCTCCCATTCAGACACTATAGTCATCATCTCATTTGTGCACGTCCCTGTCTTAAACTGTAAAATCGAGTTTACTTCTATTGTGGCGTAAATATAGAGACCTATATGACCTCCAAAAGCTTGATTAGTTTGACATCAGTTGTCTTATCGATTGCAAATGCCGTCATCCCTCATTTGTGTACATCCCCGTCTTGAACTGTAAAATTTATCACACACCAAAAGCATGATTACCTCGACACCAATTGTCTTGTCGATTGCAAATGTCGTTGTCTCCCATCCAAACACCCTGTGGTGATTGCCTCATTTGTACACACCGCCATTTTAAACTGTAAAGTTGCATTTAGTTATAGAATTCCATTGTTTACCTTGTCGACTGCAAAGATCTTATCCCGTACTACAACATTGGCTATCATTTTGACCCCCATGTCGTTGTGCCTAACGGAGCCACTTTCTGTTAGTTCCCATTATAGAAGCACAATTCCCATTAGTCGTTACCCTTAGCACGCCATCCAATGTGAAACAATTGCAGTTCCTATTAGTTTGTACGTGGAGGGCCCGTCCTAGGTTACGAGCATGGATCTTGACCGAACATGTTGCACTGCGTTATCAACTATTTGATGTCATTTACAAAATTTATTTATATACACTAATTTTTTATTTCCATTCCCTCCGTCAATACAATACTTGTCATTGCTGCAAGAAATCTAGCTCCCCTTTTGAGCTGTGAAGTGATAAATGCTCTCGCCAATACATCCTAATGTCATTTCAATGGTTGTAGGTAAAATGCTCACCGAACAAGCAGTGCAATTGAAAAAGAGATTATGCACACAATTAGTGCGTGTAGTGAATGCCCTCACATTGGAAGAAATAACAACAACCTTGCGAGATGAGCGGCGCTTGCAAGCCTTGCTCTCTGAAGTAGTCCGTTCAACTGCCTTGAAGTTTGAGGGTGTAGATATTAGTGCCGTGCACCACCTTCTCTTTAGCATTGTTGGAGACATGCCAAAATGTGATATCGACTTGCGAGCTGATTTACCAGAGGACATACAAATGGAGAAATTACAACATTGGTATAACTGCTGGAAGGTTGAAAAGGAAAAATCCACTCGCGCAAGGAATATTGACACACAAAACACCTTCAGTAAGAAATTGCGGAAGAAGACCCTTCGAGATACCAAAGGATCAATGTCTAGTTTGCACATTTAAAAAACTGTATTCAACTCATTTTGCTCTGTCACCTTGGGCATTCCATTTGAGGCTATAAAACGAGGAAGGAAACTAGGATCTGGATCATATGGAAACACTTATGAATGCAAGATCGAAGGGATTTCTTTTCTTCCTTCCAGCAATATGTACTGTTGTAAGGAATTTAAAGGTCAAGCAAAACAACAATTCAAATCATTCGCAATCGAGAGCAGTGTTGACCTCAATCACCGAGGTATTGTGCGTGCTCTTGCACATACAATTCAATCACCATGGATACTTATATTTCCTTATTTCAATGGATATTCCCTTGGCAATTTGATGGAGTGTGTGCCTACACCTTCTGGAAGCATCAGTGAAATTGTACTTGCCATGGGTGATCAAAAACACAAAAAACCAACTGAACTGGAGTTGTAGCAATGTAGGGTTATCATCAACCATGCTTCATCTTTAATTCATGCACTAATAAAAGCTTTGGCATTTGCGCATGACAATGGAGTTATTCACAATGACCTTCACCCTTGGAACATTATGCTAGACTTCACCAGAGAGGGAATACCAAGAGTAGGCATTATAGATTGGGGTCTTGCCCTTCGACCACTGTATGAGAGAAGACTAACAAATATTCATAAGCCAAAAGAGCATGCCAAAAGGCCTTGGCGAGCAGATGAACTACTGAATACCAAATGTACATGCCCTTGGAGCAAATCAACCGATGTATATGCACTTGCATGGGTCATGAATCAGCTCGGTATTTTTTGCAACGAATTTTGTGTGTATTACAAGCTTGACTTGATGCAAACAAGCACTGCTATCGAGGTTGAAGCCGTACAGAATAAATCAACAATCCCTATCTTCTAGAGAATCCGTCCGAAAGAAAGACGCTCGTTGATCTGGATAAAGATCTAGAACATCTGCATGTGCACCCCGAACAATGCTTGCGTCCCATCTCTGAAATGAGTATTTCTTTTTCCCGCTGAGCCTAGAAAATTTATCGCAACTACCAAGCTCTTTTTACTTATTATAGAGATTCTATTCTTTTCTTCCAACTTGTCTCTAACATTACCATGCCCTTCTTCAATTTAGCTAAAAGTTCCATTATGGTTTGCAATAGTTCTTTGAACATTGATTTGTTGCCTACTTCCATTATATTCATCCCCCTTCTTTTTTTTTTGGTCGTCCAATTTCATTATATTAGTCCCTTCTAATTTGAATCCTGTTGTTTACACAATTGCATTTAAGTGCAGGCCTTCTCAATGGAACTCACTACTACGCTACGTACTACCCACAAAAGACGCCGGGAATACGCCACTTTTCAATCTATGAATAGAAGAAAATTCCTACTCTGTCCTGTTGCATCTTCATGCTTTAGTGTGCAACATATTTATGAGGCTTGGCAAGAGGAATGCAACATCACAACTCACAACATTTCCATATGCGGAAGGTGTGGCATTTGCAGTCTATAAAAAAAAGATACCCAAAATAATGATCTTAGTATCACATGCACGAAGCTAGTAAATGCAACCTTACTGCAAACAACTGCAATGCATAATGTCAAAGTCAACTGGACTTGCTGTTCTGCTTGCCTAAAAAGTTCAAGAGCAACCAACGTTGTCATCTTGCAACCCGACTACCTACAACCCATCCTAAACACAAATCAACTTATTGTGCAACTCCTTAGCATCATCGATGTCACAATCAGCGTCACAAAAACATCGACTGCGGTTGCAAAAGGCTTGCTTGATAGAAGGTCTCTACTCGACAATCCACTAATCTGTTGGTCGACTAAGCAAAACATGTCTCAGCCAACTTCATTACTTGCAAACACTCCACTAGAAGCAGTGCTAGCATACCACATAAAGAATAATCCAATTCTCAAGAAGTACCGGTGCATCGCTGAGTAGCCAAACAAAAGGACATCTATTTGTATTCTATCAGCATCAGCTATACAGAATATTGTAAGGGACCACTCAGAGAACAATCCATTTGAACTTATGCAACAAGCAGAAGCACAATGTGAAATTAGCATATTGCAAAACTTGTTCAGCACAACAAAGAGAACTGCATTTACTGCTAAAGACAAACACGAGTTTGGTTCCATACAAATACGCGATACCGCTTATCTAAGCGAGCGGACAATTAGCTTCCAATACAATGGCTTTCCGTCCCATGAGTCTGAAGTGCAGGATATTACATTAGAATCAGGGATATTCCCTTTCCTCTTTCCCACAGGAAAAGGAAACTACCAAGGAGAATTTGACTTCAGTGAGTACATTAGAATGAGAATCGGAACTTCCTTCTCTGTGTACACATTGTACAAGCCATATTTGCTCATGATGTACCAATTGAAACAAGCTATCATGATTGCAAACTCCACAAATAGTACATTTCTGCAAAGGGATATTGATAACTTCAAACGAGCACACACCGCGGCATCTACACATGATGCAATAAAAAATATTATTCGATACAATCTCCCAGCCACAATGCCAGGTACTCCACCATGGCATCGAAGAAACTTGAGAGACCTCATAACAATGGTGGACACATGGGGACTACCACATCTGTTCTTGACATTCACTGCTGATGAGGTTTCCCAAACAAGATGGCAAGAAGTCATCACAATTGAAAAACTTTCTCAAGGCTACAACCAAGACTTCAAGTGGAATGATTGCCCTGTAGAGTGTGCAACACTGTTTCACCTTCGCTTGCACGCTTTCCTGAATAAATACATCATCAATGGGAGCAACATACTTGGCCATGTAGAGCACCACATGGTGCGCTACAAGGTGCAAAATCGAGGCTCACTGCACGCACATGTCATACTGTGGATCTCTAGCGAAGATTTATACCGAGTTACAAACGAGATTGCTGCATACATACCAACAGAATCACAAGACATCTTCACCACCGAGCTACGGACCCTGGTTACCACAAAACAGATACACAGATGCAGAGACTCTTGCAGAGTTATGGGATCACCTAGAGTGTGCAAATACGGCTTCCCGTTTGAACCACAATACAACACGACTTCAACTATGGATGCCTGCACCGCTAGATGGCTTTACTACCATCTTAGGTATGACCATCAAAATGTTGTCCCATACCATCCCACAATCTTGCTCCTATGGAAGGCACACATGAATATTCAAAGAGTCACAAATTCATCTATATCACATTACCTTCTCAAATATGCAATGAAACCAAAACCCCTTGGAAAACTAAACCTCTCCACAGATGATGCAGCAAGGCGTGGACTTCACGGCTTGGACAAAGTAAAGCTTCAACTAATTGCAGCCTCCGTATTATCAAAGCCAATATCTGCCACAGAGACATCAATCAACTGTTTGAAGATTCCAATCATTACAAGGAGTGATCGGGTTGAATACAACGACTCCTCTCCACCATCACTACGACAAAGGTTGCTATCTCGTAGCTAGACTATAGTCATGCATCCAATTGATTTATATTGTGCAAGGCCCCTTCATTTTGAAAAGATTACATTCTATGACTACCATAGAAGATATAAAATTCTAAAGCCACACAAACATACTCCTGTACTGAGTTTTCGTAATGCGTACAACAACATCATCATAGAGAAACAACGCCTCTTCAGATTTACAGAGTATTATCCTGGCCATCAAACAGAGGGATTCTTCTTCAATGTCTTGTTACAAAAGCTTCCCTTTAGGAATGAGATGGAACTTCTATCACCAACCAACACACCCTCTTCTTACTTCCTGGAGTGCAAAATCCGTCGGATAATTCTTGACGATGAAGACTTGGAGATGTACATAAATGAGCACACCCAACGCAATATGCTCGTCTCCAAAAATACAGGACACACTTTAAACCTAATAAAACAAAAGTTCATCCTCAATCGTGAAGATCCACTCACTTGTACAGTGAATGACACAATTGAACTAGGAGTATCTCAAAGTCGTGCTAGAATGCTGAAGCTACTGCAAAAGTTCACTGAGACCAACAATGCAGTTCTGACCTCTCAACAACAAGAAATCTTCAATCGTATAACATGTCTAAGTAATGGCCTGCATGTCATAACAGGCGTTCTAGGATGTGGAAAAACATTCCTCATAAAATTCTTCACCTCACGCTTCATAAAAAATAATAAAACCGTTATCCTCACTGCATCAACTAGAGCAGCAGCAGCTCGCCTTAGCAGCCTTGCAACTACAGTCCACTATCAATTCAGGATTCCTTGTTTCAAACAGCATTTTCCATAAGCAATTCATCCCACAGATGAAAGATTTGTTGCTATACGTGTTGCAAACGTCATTATCATAGACGAGATATCAATGCTAACGAGTACAATCTTCAATATGGTCGTTCGCTAGATAGTTAACATCAGCAACGGAACACTACTTGACCCATTTAGTCAGAAGCTCATCTTGCTTTTTGGAGATTTGGTGCAACTTCCTCTAGTCTGCCATCACCACAAGCCATTATGCCATGTTTACAACATACAAAACTCAGCTTACATTGCTGCAGCCATTACCCACAACATGACCTTCTCAGTTCGCCATGCCGCAGACCCCGCTTACGTCCAATTCTTGGATACAATCCATCTCAAGCAACCAACAAAACAACAGATAGCCGAAACGCTTTCACAATGTGTGATTAATGAAGTTGAACTCCTACGAGTAATCGATGACGCTACTACACTGATATGTACTCATAGGGAGGACGTATATAAGTACAACAACTTGATTCTGCAAAAGTCCTTCTCAGCATCCGATATTGTTGCCATTCCACTGAAAACCAATGCTCTTGATGAACCATTACTGCAGGATTGGCTCCAAGACAAGGCATTCCATGAGATGGAAAATACTGCAATTGGGGCTAGATATATGATTATATAAAACATTAACTTGGCTATAGGTACCGCGAATGGCTCTACTTGCCGTACACTTTCCTATTCATACGACCATACCGGTCAAATTGCTGCTATAGAGGTAATGTTACTTTCCACTGATACCACCATGACAATACGAAGGACTAAACATGCTACAAGAGCAATCAATTGCAATTGGTTCCACAAAAGCACATTCCCTCTGTCACTCGCGTACGCAATCACTGGGCACAAATTTCAAGGAGCTACGATATCAAAAAAAGCCATCCTCATTATAAAACAAGCTTTCACTCCAGGATTGGCATACGTCATGTTCTCTCGAGTGACAAAAAGACGCCATCTCAAAATATTGAACATCCCAACCCCAAGGATGTTCTGGCCAGCCAATAGAACACTCCCCCAATGGTTAGATATTTCCTCGCTTATTTTCACATACTAGTCCTCTAACTCTTTCGGTCTTTCATCTCGTAAGGTGCATGGACTGCACAATCAATTCTTTGACGACATTTTTCTTGACTGTAGATTTCCTTCATAGCAAGTTACAACCTCCAGCATCTCCTCATGGACACCGATCAGGTAACCATTCCTTGAATTAATCTATTTTCTAGCTACATTTTATGCCATTCAATATGTAGAAAACTCAACCATCCTATTTCTCTTTTTCTATCATTCGGATATTTGATAAATTTATCAGCATCACAGCTACCTCAAAACCAAAAAACAATTATTCAGTATACCCATCTTCTAACCAAATGCGACTAGCAAATATGGCTGGCGAGGCGCCGAGCGCATTCATTGAGGGGTTCCGCACAACTCAGCTTCTCCACTCATACATCAATAAATGCAGCAATCGAAACAAAGAATATAGAAATAACGAGCTAAAGTTGGCAACATGTACGTCGAGTTCTTCATATTCTTGTACTGCAAACATTTAACATTGAAAAATTTCGTTGCTTCTGGAATATCTATCTTTTTTTTCTACAGGGTTACAAAAAGAGATACTGCTATCGTTGGGCATTGAATTTGATGAGTCTAACAAACTACTGCTTGACACAGAAGCCCAAGAAATACTGAACACAAAGACTGCTGGAATCACCACCTACGCAATCGAGATGTTGCACTACGGATACAAAATTGCCCTTGACAAATTGGTCGTTCTCGAGAAGAATACAGCAATCCAGGCACTTTCCAACATGGTCAAAGAGTTTGGGAACGAATTCAAAGGGACTGAGAGAGCAATCTAAACTGATGAGAAATTCACATGGAATTTTAATAGAGACCTTTTTGATGCCCGGTTTGGTGAGATAACTGACCCATTTCGAAAGCTAGAACCGCTACATGGTAACCATATGCACCCCTTATAGAATATAATTATCTGATCATTATCTGATTACATACTAATTGAGCACATCACTTGAGTGCAGGACATCGACAACGAAAACAACAAGGAGATTCCCAACAACATAACAACTTCACAAGAGGAAGCAGCCCGCTCTGACACTACTCCACTCCCAAAAGACAACGACCAACGAAGAGAACTACATAGTTTACTCTATTAGGTGAAAAATCAATAACCGTGTTTACATAGGCATGAAATTTGATTTCGAAGCTAGGAAAAGAGCACACATGACAAATCCACCAAAAAGGATGAAACATGATGCGTCATCCTTTCCCCCATTTTGTCAAAACTTCGAATTTCATGTACTGCACAATACACACGATAGGAGCACTGCTATTGCACTGGAAGCACAAGAAATAATCACTCAACATGCAACATCCACCAAAGGATACAATAATTTGAAAGGACATCCTCCAAACTGCAAGAAGTACTATTATTTAAAACAACATAGAAAAATATAGTCTTTTCCTTTAATATCTGTGATAATTTTCATCTTATGTTCTGCAATTTTCTTCTTGAAATTATATTATGTTTAGCTTATGTTCTTACTTTTCTCTGCAAGAACATCATTCAGCTTTCAAATTTTAGAATTCAACCGCTACATGTACTGCAGCTCAATCACTGATCAAGATTCTAGTCCGTCCACATTACCTAAATGTCTTGCAATAACATCAACAGAAATAGACAATCCATTCCAGCAACCCCATGTCTAATACTTCTACAAAAATTGATCAACTAATAAGAACCAAACCATGTAGCAACAACTTATATATTTTACAAAATAAACTTATACATGTACAAATGCTGCACCTTGCCTTCAACACAAATTAATAGTATTCCTTACTATTGCTTCCCAATAACCTATGCACTATACATATCATAACTCATTCCAGCACTCTCCAACTTTATGCCTTCTCCTCTAAAGCTTGACAATCAAGGCATACTACTTGAGAGATAGCATCAATGCTATGAATCAAGTGCTTGAAATGACGTGGTTGCAGCGAAGACATATTACAAGCACAATATCTACATGCATCCTTGTTTTGTGCTTGAAACACCACCATGCCAATTCGCAGGCACGGCATACATTCGGATTGAGGACTAATATAGAGAAAAGGAAAGTCCTATGGAGAACAATGACAGTAGAAGTGGAATGAACTCACCTCGTTCGCTGCTCTATACATTACTGCACTTACGTGGGATGTTTTAGAACATAGAGCAGATTCACATGCATGAAGGGCGGGGGTAAAGCAGACGTGAGCCACATTGTCTCCTTGCCCTTGAATAGACTGAGCATGGAAAAGTATATTGTCGTCTTCTTGTTAAACAAAGACTTGCTCCTAGTGTTCACAAAAAACCGACCTTTAGTATAGTTTTAAAGGACAAAAATTGAAAATTAACGGCGAGGCAGAAGGGTCAACTTGATGGAAAGCGGCTAAATTTGGAAATTTTTAGTGTAAAAAATCTGTAAAAGCACTAAAATTTTACTAAAAACCGGGATATTTCCAATGCTCTTCTTTTTCCATTGGTTGATTCTTTTTTGTTTTGGGCGAACACTGCTTGCTCCAACTAACTATGCCATTTTTGGCAGAGTTAGCTTGCCAGAGCTTTCTTTCATAGAAGCAGCTAAAAAACGCTCGCATCTCAAAACACTGCCTTGGCTTATGTGTGAACGTGTTCATAATATGTGAAGATGAGTTGCAAAGTTGCAAATGAGTCATGTTGACTCTTGAGGATCTTAGAGAATGTTTGGGAGAGCCGTGCCTCAACCTAGCCTTGAGCCGATTGAAAAATAAAAATAGCCGACAGCAGGAAGGGGAATAAGGAGAAAATCCGCTTGAAAAATTCAAGAATACATAGCTAAATTGTAATAAATGCTAGTTATTTTGAAAAATTTCCTCTTTGCATCTACCCTAAAGGGAATTTTCTATGTTTGTGAAATTGATTTTTTTCGAACTTACTGGACCCTCGTTTTGTGCTTGAAACCATTCCATGTCGACGTAGCATCCTTTAGGACAGGAAACCATAGCCGACATGAAGACAATGTGAAGACCCTCTTTCAGTCTCTTTCTCATTCAGATACAGCTTGAGTCTGCATGACTCGAGAGTTGAGGACCTCTCTCTCTCTCTCTCTCTCTCTCTCTCTCTCTCTCTCTCTCTCTCTCTCTCTCTCTCTCTCTCGTGTCGCGACCCGGCTTGCGTGTTGTGACATCCTATCATCAAGTCCGACTCTTGCATGCTTCGACTGGTGCATGAAGTTCACTTGTCCTCTGATTCCCTGCAACTCACCATTCTATGTTGAAAACTTGCCCCCTTAGCATGGCATGCTTTGTCTACCATGGTTCTTCACTAGCGTACGACTACTTCTCCCCTCCCTATTGCCTTCACCCACTCCCTCACTTGTCAACTCCCAAGAAATCCACCTAAGAAATCTAGGTCCCCAACCATCCACGTTCTTGTATACAACAATTCCTCTCCATAGCCATTTTGATCCAATGTACTATCTTCCTCAGAGCCGCCATTGAAATCTTTGTTGGCAAATCCCATGTCCATCTCCCTCGGCTTGGTACACAACTATGCCCAACATTCACCTTATTGCATGAACCATAGCTTGTGACGAAGAGAAGCCTTATGTGATGTAGAGAAGCTATATGGTGATGCACGCTTCACTTTTCTTCACAGTGCTTCAAGCGATGGAAAACTCTCTTTTCGAGCACTGCATTGTAAAGATCTTGCTAGCCCATAGAATTTAATCGCATTCTTATGAGAGTTCTGCACTCCTGCAAGGCACATTGCTACTTGCCTTAATGGGGATAGTAGCTCCAGCTCAATATTGTCACTTTTTGGAAGCTTGCAACAAGTCGTCTCTTCTGCTTGCACATTAATAGTTTCTACAGCTCTAGTTTAGACCATCAATGTAAGTCATGAAAGGGAAGATAATTTGGGTCTTGCAATAATCTTGTTTTTTTTGTGTGCAAAACTCACAATTGTGAGTGGATTATATTAACACAACCAAGAAAATTACAATTTCTTGCCATGCTCGAGACGAGCCATGACAACTGTACTAGGACATAGCTACATTGGCTGACATGGGAGCCACCCCAAGGAAAAGGAGTCCGCCTCTTCACCCAAGCATGTTAGTCAAGGTATTCTTCCATTCATTAGAACTCATTTGCTTCTCAATTGCGATGATTGCCCCTTGCTTTCTTTGATTATCTCTGCAAATTTAGCTGTTATAATGGTGTTATCAAAGATGCGGAAGTTTCTTGCTTTCCATACCAAAGTGAGAATTTGGAGGTCTGGGACCTCCTCCAGGACCTTATCTCCCTCTATCATTCGATCTTCCTCCTTAGTGGAGCTACGATCTTGCAACAGGACAAGTGCCATAAGTGCTTCAATCTGCTTATCAATCTCTTCAATAAATTCATTTGATTCCTCCGGAATGGTCACAGGTGGTCTTTGGTTGACCTTTTCCTTGGATTTTCTCTTATCCATGCCCTCAAGCACAAGTAAGACCAGAACCATGTCCCAAGAAATGAATTGGGTGCCTATGCACCCCATGCTCAAATCTATGAGATCAAATTCATCTTCTGCCCTATAGTCCAGTTCCGTGAGGCCTTTAATAAACCTCAACAAGCGAAAGCAAAAGTTTTTGTCGACCGCATAGAGATACTTGAGAAAATCCACTGGCAACCACGCCATGTTGGATCCCGCAAAGATTATGGCATATTCTTGCATGTGCTACGCCATGTAGTCAAGAAAGCTTTTGAATGCTCTACATGAAGGTTGGCAGTGGCTTGCATGTCAATTTTCCCCTCAAACACATTGAGTAGTTCATGTGCTCGATCTGCAGGTCCTACCTTTTCTGATTGTGTTAGAAGTGCATCAGTAGACGTTGCCATGGGCTCTACGCGAAGAAGATGCGAAGAGAGCTTAGAGCTAGAGTTTTGTGAATGTGAGAAATGAAGTTTAAAATGTAGAAAGTCACTTATATACCCAAATTCACTTTTTAAAAAGCACTTAAAATTAACTTTAAAATAACTTAAAACTATTTTTAAAACAAAATCACGTGACAAAAGCATTGAAAGACACCAACATTGAAACATTTGGGCTCCACATCAAAAAAATTGCACGTTTCAATCAAAAACTTGAACAAGTTGAGAATAGATAAGTATGCACAAAAACAAGATTCAAAACACCGTATGTATTAATGGGAGCAAAATCCCTATCAGTTACAAACTTTTACAAAAATACATCGCGTAAACGGAATGTTCTCACATAGAAATCTCTTCTCTTTTATGGAGCGAACAACCTTTTCATTGATTACAAAGAGATATTTCTTGGGAAAGATATATTTGAGATTAAGATACTCACGAAGGTGACTGGGTGCCAATCATTATTCACTGTAATGTGGTGCACTACATCATTGTGGAGGCGTATTTGTAGGTCAACCGATTCTCTAGCAACAACATCAGAGTCTAGTGTGTCCCATTCTCCCATCGTCAGCTTCCATCTTTTATAAGGAAAGACCATCGACAAGCTTTGCTTCGCAATATGGTATCTAAACACCACATTGTCAGCAACTACAGAGCACTTGATTCTATCTACCTGGTGGTTGACCACCTTAGTTTCCCATCCAGTTGCAAGGAATCTATTGATCGCACTTTCCCCTTTGCAAGTCCACATTGTTGGTGTCTTGTGAACACTGAAGTAGAAATATAAACACACACATGAAGAGACATAAACCATGTTACCGTAGCTTTGTGAGAACCATAGGGGCACTTCATTGTTGCTTGCACATCCACCTCAATTCTCCTTTTGGTTGTGCAATCAAGGCACTGTCTAGCTTAGGCCATTCCAAACTCTCCAAGGTTGGCGAGTGAACCAAAGAAAGATTACCATACCCATTTTGCCTAGGTGTAACATAAGTATGATTGCTAAAAAAAATTTCACGTGAGGTAAGCTAAGAGGATGGCCTCAAAAGTTCTTGTGAAGGACTCTATTGGCTTCCACTCTACAAAATCGGATGGAAAAACATATGCAAACATGAACAAGCAATGGAAATCTTACAGTCATCAAAAGCAACACACACGGCAAAAATACTAAATAGACGACCGAAAAACTTGAAAGAGGAGTAAAATTACAATTTGTTTGAAACCTCGATGGAGCCATTGCTATCTCTAGCTTCAGTTGTGAAGCAACATACACATGCTGCACCTTCGCAAGCCTCTTGTCATCTTGTGTTTTCTTGAATTCCATGATTCTTCCCTTCCAATGGTGTGCTCGAGAAGCCATGTGTCTCCTTGAGACCTTATGTGCACCTCTTGAGCTGGGCCGCATTGTCACCCACATCATTCTTTTAAACTCCATCATCACCCACTATTCATTTTCGTCTTGTACATTGCTGCATGAAATGGAGTCAATGACACTCCTAGGTCGTTGAGTACTTGATGATGCCATGGGGAATAGTGGCACAACCTGCAGACAAACACTTATGATTAGACATTGCACATCCATGTTCTGAGCTGTATAAAGAGCAAGATTCTTGATGGTACACAAAGGTGAAGGATGCCACTTGCTACTATACTGCTCCATATGCTTGTTGGCTTAATGGGGAAGATAATGTTGCAAAGCTTGAGAGGGAAGTAGATCCTCTCTAGAGAGCTTAATGGAGAAGGAGCAGGAAACCTGTGGAGGAAAGAAAGAGGGCTTTGGAGAGTTCCTCGCCAGACGTCTTAACTTCCTGAATGAGTAAGAAGTCAAAGCGGTTGTTATTGAGCCAGCTAGAGACTCTCTCTCTCTCTCTCTCTCTCTCTCTCTCTGTGTGCATGTGTCTCGAATGCCATCGAAATGCCCCAATTGTTGGCACTGTCGGCCTCTCTCTTTCTCTTGCATTTGACACAGTTTGGTGGAACTGCCTCATCTCTATATCACACGGGCATGGTCAAATGGGATCAATGGTGGAGGAATTTATCAATTTGCCCGAATTTTCTAATCGACCCACATTTACAATATGACATACTCGAATCGCCTATATTTCAACGTACGCATGAGGGCGTAGTGGCTAGTGCACATGGCTCATGGTGGGGAGGACGGAGGTTCGAGACATGGGGTGCGGATCGACCCGAATTTACAAGCCTGCCCGAATTTACCAAACGCCCCGAATTTACCATACTGTGCATCCAACGGCCCAGATCACCTTAGTCGTCGATCCCATTTGAGCATGCTCGTGCGAGATAGTGTGGAGGGCGAAAAAATCTTCAAAATCGGGAGGGTGTGGAAAGAAACACGCACACATTATGTGTGCGTGCGTGCGTGTGCGTGCGTGTGTGTGTGTGTGTGTGTGTGTGTGTGTGAGAGAGAGAGAGAGAGAGAGAGAGAGAGAGAGAGAGAGAGAGAGAGAGAGAGAGAGAGAGAGAGAGAGAGAGAGAGAGAGAGAGAGAGATGCGTGTGTGTGCGTGCGTGCGCACGCGTGTGTTGGTTTGCGAGCACCACCTAGGTCTACAGATAGACTGAGCACATGCACAGTATCCGGTGTCAAAACGGTTAACAACACTGCCGACGGCTACCGTCGCATATCGAGCACATGCAAGCGGCTTTGAGGTGTAGAAGTGAGAGAAAGAAAGAGAGAGAGAGAGAGCTAAAAATGTCTTCTGACAGAGTGCAGAACGTTGTAGCCCAATAGAGGATCTTCCTGCCAAGCAACCAGTGCTTCACCGATAGTGACCGTTAGGACGAGCTCCTCTCAGTTTCGATCATGAGGGTGAGCCGCTGATGGCTTCTGGGATTCAAACGGGTGGGTGCGTGCAATGCTGGTAGTGGGCCATGACTCTTTTTTCACCGTTTGAGACATCGGGCGCACTGCATGTGCGCACCCTAAGAGAGCCCGGTTGATGGGAGGAGTCTGTACACGCTTTCTATCTTGCATAGCTATGTTGATGTGATGGGTGGTTAGTTGAGTCTCTCGCATGCCATTTACATTTAACACGCACAAAAGATATGATTCGAAAACCCGTTTTCAATTAATGAAAGAGGTCTCTCTCTCTCTCTCTCTCTCTCTCTCTCTCTCTCTCTCTCTCTGTGGCCGCAAGCTGAAGATTGCATTGGCTGGAGCAAGGAGTGATCGTCATGTGGCTGGGGTGGTGGGCCGGGATCTCTCCCCTATATATAGTAGTGTAGATATAGAAGTTGCAAGCTAGGGTTATAAAAATTGTTAGGGCCATCATAATCATACAAGGAGTGACGAAATGGCAATCGAAAGAAAATTGGTTTCACTCTTTCTTTGCTAGTAAAACTATAACTGTGACAAACTATAAACAAGTGGTCTCCCTTGCAAAAATCTCAATTCATATGCTAGGCACTCCTCTGGACTAAGTGACATGGAGCATTTACGAAGGTGGGTTGGGCACGGAGAGAGGGGGGTTTTGAGAAGATCAATGGATGGGAACTCCATGCACAATCGTCAAGGCGATCTGCATCATAGATGGCTTGTTAAAATTAACCCCGGCCAAGAACTAAACTCGGACATGGGGCCTGTTCGGGTTTAGTTCTAGGCCTGTCCAGGTTTATCGTTTATAACACCATGTAAAATGGCATTCCTTTCACATGCGCGCGGAGGGGGACGTGGTTAGCTCAATCCTCAAAAGGCATTGGGACGCAAGGTTGTGGGTTCCAATCCGGGCTCCTCACCTGCGCCGCCATTTTTTCCCGCGGGGGTGGGGGGGTGGGGGTCTTGCCCACCTCGAGATGCCTGCCACTCTCCTCCCATGTGCACCCCCGTGTCACTTAGTGTCGTGGCTAGGCACTCGTTTTTTTTGTCATAAAGTCTTGATAAAGTTGCACATTGAATAGCAAGATCGTTGTATTGATGATGAATTTGTTCATCACACTTAAAGCGAATAGCCTGCACACCAAGGAATTTCATCTTGTTGAAAATTAAGGGGAAGGAAATCACAAGGGTTTGCCTATGGAGGTGGGAAGGGCATGTGAGGGATGGAATGGTCACTCCAAGGAGTACCATTTTTTTTTGACACACAAGAGGGCCCACAGAGGAGGTGCTTAACCCTTCCAAATATTAGCCATGTTACATGGTCGAGCAAGGGCCACGTACCTTCGAGCAAGAGCCACACATAGGTATCACCATGGCCACCTATTTGATGCACCACGTGCTGGGAATGACGGAGAGAACTCATAGCAACCAACTAGGAATACCATCTTGTCAAGTGCCTCTTTACTTAAGAAGGAGGAACTCACAAGGGCTTGCCTATGGAGGCAGGAAGGACAAGAGTGTGGTGGAATGGTCTCATTAGTAGCAAGTATAGTCTCGATGTACTTTTGGCTTGTTGAAGATGCATGTATGTTGAAGTCACCTATCAAGTGGTTTATATGTTGATGTTGAAGGAAGTGGTTGGCTAAGTCTACGAACGTGGTATGTCTTGAGAAAGGTGTTTAGTATAGCTTCCTATAATGGAAGTTGAATTTGGGGTTGGTCACAATATCTGATAGTGCTATTACTTTAGGGGTGATAGTTAATGCTATACATCTAGAGTAGGGAGACACCTCCTCATCTGTTGGAGTGCATTTGGTAAAATTTCTATTGATGTATACTTTGAAGGGGTTTTAGATTTTTTTGTGAAGACACACTACGTGAGATGATATTAAGCTCTTGTAATGTAGGAGGTCTTTGTAATGAGTTAAGGAGTCTTACGATACACCGAATGAACTTTACCGAGCGAATGGAAAAACCGAGCGAGACCCATATGTGTGTGTGTGAGAGAGAGAAAAGTTAAACATAGAAAATGACATGTGCAAGAAAAATGGTGTACTTACAATGATGTAAAGCAATGGTGGTGAGCCATTCCTATGAATAAAGAACAACATTGAATTATTGCACTATAAGAGAAAAGAGAATAATAAGAATAACATTATTTAAGCTCAAGTGCATACTCATATCATTGACTATAATAACAACCTCTTAAGAATCCCCGCCAACATCTACATGTCCCTAAGGTGAGTGATAAATAACCACCACTCGCGAATGAATAACTAGCTCAAAAGCCCTACTCTATGGCTATCACCTGCAACCAAACACAAAATGTTGGACTAAACAAAACACCTGCGACCAAACACAAAAGGCTATCACTTGCAACCAACTTACACAAAAGGTTGAACTAAACCAAACACACAACAACATTTAAATGAGTTTAAAGCAATGTATCTTTTACCTACAATAGAGGTATCTATGTTGATGACTCCTCCCTCGAACGAAACTCACTCAGAAAATAGGTATATAATCCCTAGCACCCTCGAACCAAACTTTCTTCAAAGCTCCTTTGACATTTCGACCTTATCTCATAAATAGTCAAATAGACCATAAATGTACCATCTATCTACATATAAGAAAAAGATAAAATGTCTCTAGTTTTGGACAAGATAACCTCCCCGTTGTCCATATGTAATGTGCTACGGTCCTTATTAACAACACTTGGTTGGAGTTTTGGTCTTGTTTCAAAGGGCACCATCTGCAATGAGGCTTCAAACTATATCTTGAATTTCACTGTCATCCTAAAGCTCTACCTCTATGATCGAACTAACCTAGCCACTTCACATAAAGCAAGGAGGTCATGCACTTTGACCACGTCTTCTAGAACCACCTCTAGATGAAGATGGACTACATGTATAAAATGTATATATATTTGAGTTATACAATAAATTTTCTTTACCTTGATTATCTAATAGCAGTTTTCAGAATCTTGCAAGGAGACCTACGCCACTTGGCAATACCTCATTGGAGGAGTTAATATTAAAGAGGAGATAAAAAGGGCATGCGTGCACACGTTGCTTGGCTAAAAATAAGAAGAAAAGCAGTCATCACCTTAGAAAAGCAGCCGCAGACCCAGCTTATATAGCAGTCACAGCCACCATAGAGCGCGCAGAGAGAGAGAGAGAGAGAGAGAGAGAGACTTCTATAAAATTTCTCATCTTTTGGTCACACCAAGCCTCCAAAGTTGATGGACCAATGCATTTTCATCAAAACAGTTATTTCTTACGTTTTGTTGCATAAAAATAAGATTAGGAATTTTTGTAGGACTTGAGATAAATTCCCTAGTTAACTTCAATGGGTTGGTGATCAGAACATATGATTGCTTCTCACTCACTATTTTTTGTTTTGCCAAAATAAATAGGTACAAAAAAGTTGAATTTTTACCATTCTACAAACCTATCATCAAAGTTTCTATAGCCACGCTCAATACAAATAATATATGCATGTTTTCTTAGTTTCCTATTGTCCTTTATGTTCATCAGAGCCATGGAGCATGTCAAAATAATAATACATCTCTTACCAAGGGGAATCTTGGGGACAAAGATGAAGTGTTAAATACAGCAAACATGAAAAAAATGGGTTCAACATTATGAGTTGTAGAATCCCATAGAGACTATTCAATATCTAGCCAAATTTGATCCTTATGACTAGATATGGTTACTACCTACAAAATGCATGTAGTTGTCACAAGAAACTAATAATATTGAAAAAGCTATACTTGATATACTAGAATGTTTTGTTTTCTTCTATAATTGAAAAAATCAACCATCGTTGTGTACTATGCAAAATAGGGTATTAGATGCCCCAAAACTCAAGGAATGTTAGCTTTATGTTACAATATGCGACATAGAAAATAAAAAATGCATTTGGATATCATGAAATCCACCAAAAAAATCATAGAAGAGCTAAAATTGGCTAAAAAACAGGATTTGACAATTTTTGTAATTTGGTCGTAACTTACAACTTTAATATTTATTTCTCCCTAGAAGCATCAGGACACGTTGAGGACTACTAAAGATAGTTCTCTAGCATTATAGACCTCACAAACATGAATTCTAGAGTGGTATAGTTGCAAAAAGTTGAAGAAAGCCAAAAATAGGACCCGATTTTTCACACGGTTTAAGTTGTGAAATGTTGTGCAAGGACAATGTTAAAGATGGAATTGATATTCCAAAAAAATGTCGAGTTTTTTTCAGCTCATGAGACAACTTTCTAAATAGATAGCACCTCAAAATCCATTTTGAAACTCTTGACATAATTCAAAGAAAATGGTCACTTAACAGGACATAAAAGTGTCCCATTACCAACCTAGTGTTAAGCAACAACCAATTACTTTTTAGAAGTAATTTACGAAGATATTGTTAGTCGAAGGCTTTTCGATGTTCTGGCTGGCTCCAAGTCGGGGAGAGAGAGAGAGAGAGAGAGAGAGAGAGAGAGAGAGAGAGAGAGAGAGAGAGAGAGAGAGAGAGAGAGAGAGAGAGAGAGAGAGAGAGAGGAGGGAGTCTGCGTGCATCTTGAGTAATTCACGATGATATTGTTAGTTGAAGGCTTTTTGATTATATTGTAACCAATTACTTTTTTGAAGTAATTCACGATGATATTGTTAGTGGAAGGCTTTTTGATTATACTATTGAGCAGCACACAATTACTTTCTTGAAGTGGCCATGCTAATCCTTTCTTAGAAAGTACTGCATGCATGCTTGTTCCTTCAGTGAATGTAAGAAAGCGAAGCTAACGAACTATCGTCATTGAAAAAAAAATAAAAATTTACTATAAAAACTAGCCCCTCTAACACTAGAGGAAAAGCATAAGTCCCCCTTCAACAGTGGAGGGGATAAAAGTGGCAGGGGAAAGGCATATTCCTTATGGTATTATAAAAAATGTGGAGAATTGTGCCAGCTCCACACCATACTTATGTATGGTTTTTTTTCCCACAACACACCAACATTCTGTGCACGATGTTTGCACAAAAAACACTAGCATTTTGAACGTGCATGTTGCTGCACTGTACGATGTACAGCAGCAAATAATTCCATGCTGTCAATTAACGCAAAACTTCTGCATTGCCTTTTTTTATTGAAAAACCATATTTCCTTAACCCTCTGTCAGTAGTTGGTGATTTAGTGATCAAAGTTGCTCATCTATTATGCAGTACTATGATGTTGTTGTTGAAATGCAGAGATCAATTGCAATCGTCCTCTCGATTGAAAATGCCGTGCTCTTTTTTGTATACATATCAATTTAGGATATTTAGAAAAAAACCGAATTCTAGTTCTATTGTTGGGTAGATGTGAAGAACTATACGACTCTCAAAAAGCCTGATCACTTCGAGATCAATCGTCCTCTCGATTGCAAATGTCGTGCTCTCCCATTCACACACTATAGTCATCATCTCATTTGTTTTGTGCATGTCCCCGTCTTAAACTGTAAAATTGAATTTACTTTTGTTGTGACGTAAATATAGAGACCTATATGACACTCGAAAAGCCTGATCACGTCGACATCAATTGTGTTATTGATTGCAAACATCATTATCTCTCATTTGTTTAAGTCCACGTGCATGCTGCTATATTGTACGGTCTACTGCAACAAATATTTCCATGCTGTCAATTAGCGCAAAAGTTTTGCATTGCCTTTTGTATTGAGAAACCATATTTCCTTAACACTCTGTCATTACTTGGTGATTTAGTGATCAAGGTTGCTCATCTATTATGTAGTACTATGATGTTGTTGTTCAAAATCCAGGGATCAATTGATTGCTACTCTATTCTTTAGTATTATCAATTTATCGTTCCAAGTTTAGAGGTCGTTTTTCTGTACATATCAAATTAGGGTATTAAGACGGAAACTCAATTTTTTTATGTGTACATATCAAGTTACGGTATTAAGTAGAAAAATGAATTTTACTTCTATTATTGGGTAGATGTGAAGGATTGTATGCCTCTCTAAAAGCCTGATCACTTCGACATCCATCGTCCTCTCGATTGCAAATGTTGTGCTCTCCCATTCAAACACTATAGTCATCATCTCATTTGTGCACGCCCCTATCTTAAACTGTAAAATTGAGTTTACTTCTATTGTGGCGTAAATATAGAGACCTATATGACCTCCAAAAGCTTGATTAGTTTGACATCAGTTATCTTATCGATTGCAAATGCCGTCATCCCTCATTTGTGTACATCCCCGTCTTGAACTGTAAAATTCATCACACACCAAAAGCATGATTACTTCGACACCAATCGTCTTGTCGATTGCAAATGTCGTTGTCTCCCATCCAGACACCCTGTGGTGATTGCCTCATTTGTACACACCGCCATTTTAAACTGTAAAGTTGCATTTAGTTATAGAATTCCATTGTTTACCTTGTCGACTGCAAAGATCTCATCCCGTGCTACAAAATTGGCTATCATTTTGACCCCCATGTCGTTGTGCCTAACGGAGCCACTTTCTGTTAGCTCCCATTGTAGAAGCACAATTCCCATTAGTCGTTACCCTTAGCACGCCATCCAATGTGAAACAATTGCAGTTCCTATTAGTTTGTACGTGGAGGGCCCGTCCTAGGTTACGAGCATGGATCTTGACCGAACATGTTGCACTGCTTTATCAACTATTTGATGTCATTTACAAAATTTATTTATATACACTAATTTTTGATTTCCATTCCCTCCGTCAATACAATACTTGTCATTGCTGCAAGAAATCTAGCTCCCCTTTTGAGCTGTGAAGTGATAAATGCCCTCGCCAATACATCATAATGTCATTTCAATGGTTGTAGGTAAAATGCTCCTTGAACAAGCAGTGCAATTGAAAAAGAGATTACGCACACAATTCGTGCGTGTAGTGAATGCCCTCACATTGGACGAAATAACAACAACCTTGCGAGATGAGCGGCGCTTGCAAGACTTGCTCTCTGAAGTAGTCCGCTCAACATCCTTGAAGTTTGAGGGTGTAGATATTAGTGCCGTGCACCACCTTCTCTTTAGCATTGTTGGAGACATGCCAAAATGTGCTATCGACCTGCGAGCTGATTTACCAGAGGACATACAAATGGAGAAATTACAACATTGGTATAACTGCTGGAAGGTTGAAAAGGAAAAATCCACTCGCGCAAGGAATATTGACACACAAAACACCTTCAGTAAGAAATTGCAGAAGGAGACCCTTCGAGATACCAAAGGATCAATGTCTGGTTTGCACATTCAAAAAGTTGTATTCAACTCATTTTGCTATGTCACCTTGGGCATTCCATTTGAGGCTATAAAACGAGGAAGGAAACTAGGATCTGGATCATATGAAAACACTTATGAATGCAAGATCGAAGGGATTTCTTTTCTTCCTTCCAGCAATATGTACTGCTGTAAGGAATTTAAAGGTCAAGCAAAACAACAATTCAAATCATTCGCAATCGAGAGCAGTGTTGACCTCAATCACGGAGGTATTGTGCGTGCTCTTGCACATACAATTCAATCACTATGGATACTTATATTTCCTTATTTCAATGGATCTTCCCTTGGTGATTTAATGGAGTGTGTGCCTACACCTTCTGGAAGCATCAATGAAATTGTACTTGCCATGGGTGATCAAAAACACAAAAAACCAACTGAACTGGAGTTGTAGCAATGCAGGGTTATCATCAACCATGCTTCATCTTTAATTCATGCACTAATAAAAGCTTTGGCATTTGCGCATGAAAATGGAGTTATTCACAATGACCTTCACCCTTGGAACATTATGCTAGACTTCACCAGAGAGGGAATACCAGGAGTAGGCATTATAGATTGGCGTCTTGCCCTTCGACCACTGTATGAGAGAAGACTAACAAATATTCATAAGCCAAAAGAGCATGCCAAAAGGCCTTGGCGAGCAGCTGAACTACTGAATACCAAATCTACATGCCCTTGGAGCAAATCAATCGATGTATATGCAATTGCATGGGTCATGAATCAGCTCGGTATTTTTTGCAACGAATTTTGTGTGTATTACAAGCTTGACTTGATGCAAACAAGCACTGCTATCGAGGTTGAAGCCATACAAAATATAATCAATAATGCCTATCTTCTAG
The DNA here is from genome assembly GCF_014529385.1 of Adiantum capillus-veneris. Taxonomy (NCBI): domain Eukaryota; kingdom Viridiplantae; phylum Streptophyta; class Polypodiopsida; order Polypodiales; family Pteridaceae; genus Adiantum; species Adiantum capillus-veneris. The sequence continues at coordinate 29,621,249 of NC_140935.1, forward strand.
AGAATCCGTCCGAAAGAAAGACGCTCGCTGATCTGGATAAAGATCTAGAACATCTGCATGTGCACACCGAACAATGCTTGCGTCCCATCTCTGAAATGAGTATTTCTTTTTCTTGCTGAGCCTAGAAAATTTATCGCAACTACCAAGCTCTTTTTACTTATTATAGAGATTCTATTCTTTTCTTCCAACTTGTCTCTAACATTAGCATGCCCTTCTTCAGTATTAGCTAAAAGTTCCATTATGGTTTGCAATAGTTCTTTGAACATTGATTTGTTGCCTACTTCCATTATATTCATCCCCCTTTTTTTTTTCGGTCGTCCAATTTCATTATATTAGTCCCTTCTAATTTGAATCCTGTTGTTTACACAGTTGCATTTAAGTGCAGGCCTTCTCAATGGAACTCACTACTACGCTACGTACTACCCGCAAAAGACGCCGGGAATACGTCTCTAGTCTGCCATCACCACAAGCCATTATGCCATGTTTACAACATACAAAACTCAGCTTACATTGCTGCAGCCACTACCCACAACATGACCTTCTCAGTTCGCCATGCCGTAGACCCCGCTTACGTCCAATTCTTGGATACAATCCATCTCAAGCAACCAACAAAACAACAGATAGCCGAAACGCTTTCACAATGTGTGATTAATGAAACTGAACTCCTACGAGTAATCGATGACGCTACTACACTGATATGTACTCATAGGGAGGACGTATATAAGTACAACAACTTGATTCTGCAAAAGTCCTTCTCAGCATCCGATATTGTTGCCATTCCAATGAAAACCAATGCTCTTGATGAACCATTACTGTAGGATTGGCTCCAAGACAAGGCATTCCATGAGATGGAAAATACTGCAATTGGGGCTAGATGTATGATTATATAAAACATTAACTTAGCTATAGGTACCGCGAATGGATCCACTTGTCGTACACTTTCCTATTCATACGACCATACCGGTCAAATTGCTGCTATAGAGGTAATGTTACTTTCTACTGATACCACCATGACAATACGAAGGACTAAACATGCTACAAGAGCAATCAATTGCAACTGGTTCCACAAAAGCACATTCCCTCTGTCACTCACGTACGCAATCACTGGGCACAAATCTCAAGGAGCTACGATATCAAAAAAAGCCATCCTCATTATAAAACAAGATTTCACCCCAGGATTGGCATACGTCATGTTCTCTTGAGTGACAAAAAGACGCCATCTCAAAATATTGAACATCCCAACCCCAAGGATGTTCTGGCCAGCCAATAGAACACTCCCCCAATGGTTAGATATTTCCTCCCTTATTTTCACATACAAGTCCTCTAACTCTTTCGGTCTTTCATCTCGTAAGGTGCATGGACTGCACAATCAATTCTTTGACGACATTTTTCTTGACTGTAGATTTCCTTCATAGCAAGTTACAACCTCCAGCATCTCCTCATGGACACCGATTAGGTAACCATTCCTTGAATTAATCTATTTTCTAGCTACATTTTATGCCATTCAATATGTAGAAAACTCAACCATCATCTTTCTCTTTCTCTATCATTTGGATATTTGATAAATTCATCAGCATTGCAGCTACCTCAAAACCAAAAAACAATTATTCTGTATACCCATCTTCTAACCAAATGCGACTAGCAAATATGGCTGGCGAGGCCCCGAGCGCATTCATTGAGGGGTTTCGCACAACTCAGCTTCTCCACTCATACATCAATAAATGTAGCAATCGAAACAAAGAATATAGAAATAACGAGCTAAAGTTGGCAACAGGTACTTCGACTTCTTCATATTCTTGTACTGCAAACATTTAACATTGAAAAATTTCGTTGCTTCTGCAATATCTATCTTTTTTTTTTCTACAGGGTTACAAAAAGAGATACTGCTATTGTTGGGCATTGAATTTGATGAGTCTAACAAACTACTGCTTGACACAGAAGCCCAAGAAATACTGAACACAAAGACTGCTGGAATCACCACCTACGTAATCGAGATATTGCACTACGGATACAAAATTGCCCTTGACAAATTGGTCGTTCTCGAGAAGAATACAGCAATCCAGGCACTTTCCAACATGGTCAAAGAGTTTGGGAACGAATTCAAAGGGACTGAGAGAGCAATCTTAACTGATGAGAAATTCACATGGAATTTTAATAGAGAGCTTTTTGATGCCCGGTTTGGTGAGATAACTGACCCATTTCGAAAGCTAGAACCGCTACATGGTAACCATATGCACCCCTTATAGAATATAATTATCTGATCATTATCTGATTACATACTAATTGAGCACATCACTTGAGTGCAGGACATCGACAACGAAAACAACAAGGAGATTCCCAACAACATAACAACTTCACAAGAGGAAGCAGCCCGCTCTGACACTACTCCACTCCCAAAAGACAACGACAAACGAAGAGTACTACATACTTTACTCTATTAGGTGAAAAATCAATAACCGTGTTTACATAGGCATGACATGTGATTTTGAAGCTAGGAAAAGAGCACACATGACAAATCCACCAAAACGGATGAAACATGATGTGTCATCCTTTCCCCCATTTTGTCAAAACTTCGAATTTCATGTACTGCACAATACACACGATAGGAGCACTGCTATTGCACTGGAAGCACAAAAAATAATCACTCAACATGCAACATCCACCAAAGGATACAATAATTTGAAAGGACATCCTCCAAACTGCAAGAAACAACATAGAAAAATATAGTCTCTTCCTCTAATATTTGTGATAATTTTCATCTTATGTTCTGTTTAGCTTATGTTCTTCAATTTTCTTCTTGAAATTACATTATGTTTAGCTTAAGTTCTTACTTTTCTCTACAAGAACATCATTCAGCTTTCAAATTTTAGAATTCAACTGCTACATGTACTGCAGCTCAATCACTGATCAAGATTCTAGTCCGTCCACATTACCTAAATGTCTTGCAATAACATCAACAGAAATAGACAATCCATTCCAGCAACCCCAACTGTAATACTTCTACAAAAATTGATCAACTAATAAGAACAAAACCATGTAGCAACAACTTATATATTTTACAAAATAAACTTATACATGTACAAATGCTGCACCTTGCCTTCAGCACAAATTAATAGTATTCCTTACTATTGCTTCCCAATAACCTATGCACTATACATATCATAACTCATTCCAGCACTCTCCAACTTTATGCCTTCTCCTCTAAAGCTTGACAATCAAGGCATACTACTTGGAGAGATAGCATCAATGCTATGAATCAAGTGCTTGAAATGACGTGGTTGCACCGAAGACATATTACAAGCACAATATCTACATGCATCCTTGTTTTGTGCTTGAAACACCACCATGCCAACCGTGCAGGCACGACATACATTTGGATTGAGGACTAATATAGGGAAAAAGAAAGTCCTATGGAGAACAACGACAGTAGAAGTGGAATGAACTCACCTCGTTCGCTACTCTATACATTACTGCACTTACGTGGGATGTTTTAGAACATAGAGCAGACTCACATGCATGAAGGGAGGGGGTAAAGCAGACGTGAGCCACATTGTCTCCTTGCCCTTGAATAGACTGAGCATGGAAAAGTATATTGTCGTCTTCTTGTTAAACAAAGACTTGCTCCTAGTGTTCACAAAAAAACGACCTTTAGTATAGTTTTAAAGGACAAAAATTGAAAATTAACGGCAAGGCAGAAGGGTCAACTTGATGGAAAGCGGCTAAATTTGGAAATTTTTAGTGTAAAAAATCTGTAAAAGCACTAAAATTTTACTAAAAATCGGGATATTTCCAATGCTCTTCTTTTTCCATTGGTTGATTCTTTTTTGTTTTGGGCGAACACTGCTTGCTCCAACTAACTATGCCATTTTTGGCAGAGTTAGCTTGCGAGAGCTTTCTTTCATAGAAGCAGCCAAAAAACGCTGGCATCTCAAAACACTGCCTTGGCTTATGTGTGAACGTGTTCATAATATGTGAAGATGAGTTGCAAAGTTGAAATGAGTCATGTTGACTCTTGAGGATCTTAGAGAATGTTTGGGAGAGCCGTGCCTCAACCTAGCCTTGAGCCGATTGAAAAATAAAAATAGCCGACAGCAGGAAGGGGAATAAGGAGAAAATCCGCTTGAAAAATTCAAGAATACATAGCTAAATTGTAATAAATGCTAGTTATTTTGAAAAATTTCCTCTTTGCATCTACCCTAAAGGGAATTTTCTATGTTTGTGAAATTGATTTTTTTCGAACTTAGTGGACCCTCGTTTTGTGCTTGAAACCATTCCATGTCAACGCAGCATCCTTTAGGACAGGAAACCATAGCCGACATGAAGACAATGTGAAGACCCTCTTTCAATCTCTTTCTCATTCAGATACAGCACGAGTCTGCATGACTCGAGAGTTGAGGACCTCTCTCTCTCTCTCTCTCTCTCTCTCTCTCTCTCTCTCTCTCTCTCTCTCTCTCTCTCTCTCTCTCTCTCTCTCTCTCTCTCTCGTGTCGCGACCCGACTTGCGTGTTGTGACATCCTATCATCAAGTCCGACTCCTGCATGCTTCGACTGGTGTATGAAGTTCACTTGTCCTCGATTCCCTGCAACTCACCATTCTATGTTGAAAACATGCCCCCTTAGCATGGCATGCTTTGTCTACCATGGTTCTTCACTAGCGTACGACTACTTCTCCCCTCCCTATTGCGTTCACCCACTCCCTCACTTGTCAACTCCCAGGAAACCCACCTAAGAAATCCAGGTCCCCAACCATCCACGTTCTTGTATACAACAATTCCTCTCCATAGCCATTTTGATCCAATGTACTATCTTCCTCAGAGCCGCCATTGAAATCTTTGTTAGCAAAGCCCATGTCCATCTCCCTCGGCTTGGTACACAACTATGCCCAACGTTCACCTTACTGCACGAACCATAGCTTGTGATGAAGAGAAGCGTTATGTGATGTAGAGAAGCTATATGGGTGATGCACGCTTCACTTTTCTTCACGGTGCTTCAAGCCATGAAAACCTCTCTTTTCGAGAATTGCATTGTAAAGATCTTGCTAGCCCATAGAATTTAATCGCATTCTTATGAGAGTTCTGCACTCCTGCAAGGCACATTGCTACTTGCCTTAAATGGGGATAGTAGCTCCAGCTCAATATTGTCACTTTTTGGAAGCTTGCAACAAGTCGTCTCTTCTGATTGCACATTAATAGTTTCTACAGCTCTAGTTTAGACCAGCAATGTAAGTCATGCAAGGGAAGATAATTTGGGTCTTGCAATAATCTTGTTTTTTTTTGTGCAAAACTCACAATTGTGAGTGGATTATATTAACACAACCAAGAAAATTACAATTTCCTACCATGCTCGAGACGAGCCATGACATTTGTACTGGGACATAGCTACATTGGCTGACATGGGAGCCACCCCAAGGAAAAGGAGTCCGCCTCTTCACCCAAGCATGTTAGTCAAGGTATTCTTCCATTCATTAGAACTCATTTGCTTCTCAATTGCGATGATCGCCCCTTGCTTTCTTCGATTATCTCTGCAAATTTAGCTGTTATAATGGTTTTATCAAAGATGCGGAAGTTTCTTGCTTTCCATACCAAAGCGAGAATTTGGAGGTCTAGGACCTCCTCCAGCACCTTATCTCCCTCTATCATTCGCTCTTCCTCCTTAGTGGAGCTACGATCTTGCAACAGGACGAGTGGCATAAGTGCTTCAATCTGCTCATCAATCTCTTCAATAAATTCATTTGATTCCTCCGCAATGGTCACAGGTGGTCTTTGGTTGACCTTTTCCTTGGATTTTCCCTTATCCATGCCCTCAAGCACAAGTAAGACCAGAACCATGTCCCAAGAAATGAATTGGGTGCCTATGCACCCCATGCTCAAATCTATGAGATCAAATTCATCTTCTGTCCTATAGTGCAGTTCCGTGAGGCCTTTAATAAACCTCAACAAGCGAAAGCAAAAGTTTTTGTCGGCCGCATAGAGATACTTGGGAAAATCCATTGGCAACCACACCATGTTGGATCCCGCAAAGATTATGGCATATTCTTCCATGTGCTGCGCCATGTAGTCAAGAAAGCTTTCGAATGCTCTACATGAAGGTTGGCAGTGGCCTGCATGTCAATTTTCCCCTCAAACACATTAAGTAGTTCATGTGCTCGATTTGCAAGTCCTACCTTTTCTGATTGTGTTAGAAGTGCATCAGTAGACGTTGCCATGGGCTCTATGCAAGAAGATGCGAAGAGACCTTAGAGCTAGAGTTTTGTGAATGTGAGAAATGAAGTTTAAAATGTAGAAAGTCACTTATATACCCAGAGTCACGTTTTAAAAAGCACTTAAATTTAACGTTAAAATAACTTAAAACTATTTTTAAAACAAAATCATGAGACAAAAGCATTGAAAGACACCAACATTGAAACATTTGTGCTCCACATCAAAAAAAATTCACGTTTCAATCAAAAACTTGAACAAGTTGAGAATAGATAAGTATGCGCAGAAACAAGATTCAAAACACCGTATGTATTAATGGGAGCGAAATCCTTGTCAGTTACAAACTTTTACAAAAATACATTGCGTAAACGGAACGTTCTCACAGAGAAATCTCTTCTCTTTTATGGAGCGAACAACCTTTTCATTGATTACAAAGAGATATTGCTTGGGAAAGATATATTTGAGATTAAGATACTCACGAAGGTGACTGGGTGCCAATCATTATTCACTATAATGTGGTGCACTGCATCATTGTGGAGGCGTATTTGCAGGTCAACCGATTCTCTAGTAACAGCATCAGAGTCTAGTGTCTCCCATTCTCCCATCGTCAGCTTCCATCTTCTATAAGGAAAGACCATCGACAAGCTTTGCTTCGCAATATGGTATCTAGACACCACATTGTCAGCAACTACAGAGCACTTGATTCTATCTACCTGGTGGTTGAACACCTTAGTTTCCCATCTAGCTGCAAGGAATCTATTGATCGCACTTTCCCCTTTGCAAGTCCACATTGTTGGTGTCTTGTGAACACTGAAGTAGAAATATAAATAGACACATGAAGAGACATAAACCATGTTACCGTAGCTTTGTGAGAATCATAGGGGCACTTCATTGCTGCTTGCACATCCACCTCAATTCTCCTTTTGGTTGTGCAATCAAGGCACTGTCTAGCTTAGTCCATTCCAAACTCTCCAAGGTTGGCGAGTGAACCAAAGAAAGATTACCATACCCATTTTGCCTAGGTGTAACATAAGTATGATTGTTAAAAAAATTGTCACGTGAGGTAAGGTAAGAGGATGGCCTCAAAAGTTCTTGTGAAGGACTCTATTGGCTTCCACTCTACAAAATCGGATGGAAAAACATATGCAAACATGAACAAGCAATGGAAATCTTACAGTCATCAAAAGCAACACACAAGGCAAAAATACTAAATAGATGACCGAAAAACTTGAAAGAGGAGTAAAATTACAATTTGCAGGAAACCTCGATGGAGCCATTGCTGTCTCTAGCTTCAGTTGTGAAGCATTATACACATGCTGCACCTTCGCAAGCCTCTTGTCGTCTTGTGTTTGCTTGAACTCCATGATTCTTCCCTTCCAATGGTGTGCTCGAGAAGCCATGTGTCTCCTTGAGACCTTATGTGCACCTCTTGAGCTGGGCCGCATTGTCACCCACATCATTCTTTTAAACTCCATCATCACACACTATCCATTTTCGTCTTGTACATTGCTGCATGAAATGGAGTCAATGACACTCCTAGGTCGTCGAGTACCTGATGATGCCATGGGGAATAGTGGCACAACCTACAGACAAACACTTACGATTAGACATTGCACATCCATGTTCTGAGCTGTATAAAGAGCAAGATTCTTGATGGTACACAAAGGTGAAGGATGCCCCTTGCTACTATACTGCTCCATATGCTTGTTGGCTTAATGGGGAAGATAATGTTGCAAAGCTTGAGAGAGAAGTAGATCCTCTCTAGAGAGCTTAATGGAGAAGGAGCAGGAAACCTGTGGAGGAAAGAAAGAGGGATGATCTAGCAGAAGGATATGCTGCACATCTTCAGCTTTAGCTATAGGTGTTTAGTGAGGTTCATGGAGAAATAAATATCTTCAGCTTGAGAAGAATGCAACCCTCAAGAATGCAGCAAGCTTGAGGAGGGAAAGGAGGTTCAAACTTTTGCTGCAGAGCTTTTGGGAGGAAAAATTGAAAGGAAGGAAAGAGAAGCAACTTGCAAGGTGAAGTGAAGAGAAGTGAGAGATGGTACAGTAGAGAGAGAGAGAGAGAGGGAGGGAATGATCAGCACGTTTTTGGAGGGACGCCCTTTTAGGAGAGAGGGGGAAAGAAACTGACAGCCACTAGAGAGAGAAAGGATTGGTTTTTACTCATCTATTTAGAGAAAAGTTTAGTTTTTTGAATTTATAAGAGATTTTCTCTTTATATTTTATAAAAAAGTACAAGTTTGATCACTTACTTTTAGGCCCTGCCATAGCCACCATTTCAGTCCATATGGCATCCACACATTTGCCCCTTCCATAATCTCCTTTTTAATCCCGTGGCAAATAAAAAGGACCCCTTAGACCCCATTCCCTTCCTAATGGCGGGAAGCAATCCTGAACAATTCCACTTGTGATAACCTTCACGCCAGTTGGTAGGGCTCCCCACAACACCTTCCAAACAAATACCTTCATCCTATGCAGCCAATGCATGTGCCATATGTTCTTCAAAATTGTTTTCCATCTTGATTCTTACCATTGCTTGCCCCATAATTTATTGAGTGGAAAGAACCATTCCTTCGAATACATAAGTGAGAAGTACACTCCCTTGGTTTGTGGCTTCAAAAAGTGTTTGTTCTTCGGTCACTGCCAGGCTTTCCACTCAAATCTGGAATCATAGTTTGGAATATACCACCTGTTTAGCTGTTCCAGGTCTTTGCTGATTAGCAAGCTTTCAATCCCGTTTAGGTTAAATTGACTAGCTAGTTGGTCTGTATCTTTCCAATAAAAACTATCGTAGTCCCAAAGCTGGCCAATACTGTAACAAACTACTGACGTGTCAAAGCCCTGAAGAAGGGGGCCAACTTGCAGATGTCGGTCAAGGGGCCTGAACCCTAAGAAGAACAAGTAACAAAAGAAGAAGTCCTACCAACTTATGGGGACCCCGTTTGATGGGGTCCCAAGTGACATAAAGATTAAAATAAAGCAAGACCCGCAACTGATGACATGGCAGGCTGTACAGATTTTCGCGTGTTGCGCTGGCTAATGACGTGGTAGCTACGGATTTTGTAAATTACACCGACAGCTTTTGGCATTGCTTTTTGGACCATAAGCTTTTGAGTTTGAAGGCTTTTCACGTAAACTGCTTTTTAGGCCAAGGGCCTTTAAGTATGAGGTTAGGGCTCATTCTCTGGCATGCTTTTGGAGAAGGTGCAGAGTTTGGAGTACCAGCTTGTACTGTGTTGATGCAATATAAAGAAATACCGAAAGGACGCCAAGGTTTGGGGCCAATACTCTCTGGGGTAGAATTCTGCCACTCTGTGTCGCGTGTCGTCTCTTTCTCTCAGTGCTGTTTTTATTGCCGCGTGTTGCACTCACTGGCTAATGACGTGGTAGCTGTACCGATTTTCGTAAATTACATCGACAGCTTTTGGCATTGCTTTTTGGCATTGCTTTTTGGACCAGAAGCTTTTGAGTTTGAAGGCTTTTCATGTAAACTGCTTTTTAGGCCAAGGGCCTTTAAATATGAGGTTAGGGCTCATTCTCTGGCATGCTTCTGGAGAAGGTGCAAAGTCTGGAGTACCAGCTTGTACTGTGTTGATGCAATATAAATAAATACCGAAAGGGGCGCCAAGGTTTGGGGCCAATACTCTCTGGGGTGGAATTCCGCCACTCTGTGTCGCGTGTTGTCTCTTTCTCTCAGTTATGTTTTTATTGAAGTTCTAAAAGTTTGTTCAGTCTGTTCTTTTCTATTAGCACGTGGGGCCCATCTTGTGACAAATACGCTTGATACCTTTATTATTAATTTGTCTGGAAATTTCTCTCTAGAAAGGCGTCATAGAAATGTTTACAACCTTAGAGAGCCAAGGAGACCAATGAGACATGGAGCTGTGGAAGTACCTTGCCAGCTCTCCCCATCCCAAAGACTCCGTGCCTTGTTGCATTTTTGAAAGAGCTTGCCTGCCGATCCTCCAAGTTTAAGGATGGCCCAATGAGGGGAGAAAAGCTTATAGTGTATCTCCAACCCTTACCACAGACCACCTTTCGAGCATAATTTAGAGTTTTCCATCATCGCCCTTGCCATACTGGCCCTGGCCTGGTTTTTCTTTGTTGAAGTCACCACAAACTTAGCACATTGGGCCTTCGCATGGAGGCTAGGGTTGAGAATCCCTAGACCGCCTTGCTCCATTGGTCTTGCAACTGTCTCCCAACTAGCCCATTGCCAAGGCGTACAGTCTTTCATGTTGTTTTTCCATAGGAATCTCTTCACAGGTACTCTTTCCAGTTGCATTTGGAAAGCTTAAGAAGTGGATCGTTGAAGGCTATATACGGGAGCATAAAATAGTTGTTGAATTTAATTCTACTCGGGAACGGGAGAAGCACAAATTACCACCTTCGCATCTTGGTCCTTACTTTCTCCATGACGCAGAGGAATCTTTGCTTGTGGGTGATATCCACCCCTAAAGGGGCTCCCAAGTATCGGAAGATCTCACCTTTTGATACAATCTGCCCGGTTCACAAAGGTGGATCAAATGCGTCATTCTTAGAGAGAGATCAATCTTGACTTTTCAATGTTACACTTGGACCCTGAGGCAAGGGCGCATGTTTGCACTATTTCCAGTGCCTTCTTGGTGACTTGAGGGCACGCTTTGAGGAAAATCAAGGAGTCATCCGCAAAAAGCTTAGCCAACAGCTGGTCGTTGTCAGGAAGAGTTAGTCCTTGAATCTCCCCTTTAGCGGCCCTATCTTAGAGTGGTGTTACTAGAGGATGGAAACCAATGGAAAATAATAGAGGGGCAAGAGGGCAGGGGTCTTGCAAATATAAAGCCCGCCACATCTTGATGTGTTATTGGATATGTTCTATTATTGTTGGGGCTTGCCTCCCCTATTAGGGCAATAACTTCTCATGCTACATTTGTGGTTGTCTTGATACCTTGGCTCGGGATCTTGATGAAGGTTTTTTTTTTTTGGTAAATTTTTTGGTTTGATTAATACAATACCATTCACAATAGTGAGTCCACTTAAAAAATAACTTTTATTGTTTTAATTTTTCAATGTGTCTTTTTATTTTATTGTTTTAATTTTATTTCCTTTTCATTTCATATTGTTTTCAAAAGATAATGTGCAATGTGCACCTTTTACCTTATCATTAAGGTGGAGACTTTCCCCTTTTTTTTAAATAGCAGAACTCACAATGGTGAGTATGATAATTAACATAATCGAAAACATAGACAAGCCATGCTCAGACGAAGCAATGACATCTCATATAGACCTCGGATGCATTTTGTACCATGAGAAACATTCATAGATACAAACCACCACCACAATTTCAGTACATCGATTGATATGAAAACCACCCATCAAAGGATAAGCCCCCAAATCAAGAAAGCTAGGGAGGATCACCTGTTGCACCTTTCAGCGGAGGTACAATTGCTTACCGCTATAAAAGCCAATGGGCATGCTACTGAGGTCGAACACAAACGATGGCTGAAGCCAAATCGAACCTCGCTAATGAGTAGTTAGAAGAGATCAAGAAGGCTAGACTTCTCTCTAGGGAGATTTATTTGCAACCAGAAGCCTCCAATCAAGCTCATTCTTTTAGGGCCCTAAAAATCAAGAAGATCCGGGACCACGTCTGCTCGCTCGTTAACGAGAAAGGGACAGCAGTTCATAACCAGGATGAAATGGCTGGTATGATGCTGAGCTATCTCAGTCAAATCATTGGACAGCAGGAGACCCTGTCCCAAGAAGTGGAAGAAGCTAGAGGGACCTTACTTCAGAGTGTTAAAAAGGAAATTCCCCACTCAGAAGCTGATTACTTGGAACGGGCATTTTCCGAAGGCGAATGTTCACTAGCATTGCAAGCCCTTGGCAAGGAAAAGTCCCCTGGTTGGGATGGGATGACGGTGGAATTCTATGCAGAATTTTGGGATGATCTCAAGGCCCCAATCACAAGTCTGGCCAATCAAGCCATGGTCGAAGGGTCAAGTGTGAAGAGAGGGCTTATCAAGCCCATCCCAAAACAGATCTGCTGCTCTAAACTACAACATTGGCGCCCTATAACGATGATGTTGGTGGCCTACAAAATTATAGCTAAAGCAGTGGCCCTCAGACTAGCCCCCTTACTAACCAAGATCATCTCCCCCCATCAACATGGTTTCATTAAAGGAAGGTCCATTTACGATAACATCTTGGCAGCAATGGTGGGCATAGAATACGCTACTGTCACAAAGCAAGAGTGCATTCTGCTACAGCTGGACCTGGACAAGGCCTATGACAGAATAACATGGACATATATAGAAGCCATCATGGAAGCTCTAGGCTTTGGCCTGCGCCTCTGTCGGATGGTTCGTGTATTGGGGGCTGGAAGCCAGTCAGAGCTCCTATTTAACGGTAGAATTGTGGGCTCTTTTGAGGTTAAAAGGTCTATTAAACAGAGGTGCCCTCTTGCACCCCTACTTTTCACCATAGGATCACATCCTCTAATCACGACGCTCGAAGCTAGTGCTAAACGCGGGGAGGTGCAAGGTCTAGTTCTACCAGGAAATAGACAACTCCTAGCAAAACTATTTGCAGATGATTCTCTCCTCTTCTTGAAGGCGTGCCCCCAGGTCATCAGAAAAGCTCTCGAGATTGTACAAATGTTCTCGGTAGCTTCGGGGTCCCAGTGTAATATAGAGAAGTCAAGAATGATCTCCCTATCAGAAAATGACTCATTTGACCCTTCTGTCTGGTCAGGGGAGATTGTCACAAAAGGAAATATCTTCAGACATCTGGGAGCCCCCTTGGGGGTGGATGTAACTCACAAGCAAAGATTCGAGTGGGTGCTTGAAAAAATCAAAACAAAAATGAGTAGGTGGGAATATGCTCTTCTCCCATTCCCAAGTCGGATAAAAGTGATGAATGCCTTCATGATTCCTTATATTGCCTTCACAAGCCCGCTTCTCAAGGTGGCTAAGTGTCACTGGAAAAAGTTCTTGAAACCAGTAAAAACATTTTTATGGAAAAATAACACGAAATCTTCCAGGCCATGGCAATGGGCCCGTTGGGAATCGGTTGCTCGGCCGAGATCAAGGAGGCCTCTAGATTCTTGACCTTGTGACCCATGCAGAAGCTTGTTGCGCCAAATTTGTTGTTTCCTTGGCTAAACAGGATCAAGTTTGGGCAGTTATGATCAGAGATATGATAGAAGCAACTAAACTTGGCTCCAAGGGAGGGAAGTGGAGAGGGGTGGAGGTTTATGACAAGATGCTTGCCCCGGCGTGGTCTACCTTAAGATTGGGGGGCAGCTCAAGTGAATTGGTAAGAAAATGCAATAGAGTAGGAGGAGTCTTAAAGTGAGGGGAAGAAGCCATATACTTCAAGAACTCCCTCCTACATTGGTCCCCCTGGCTCTCCAAAGTTGTAGATCCGCCACAAACTCCCTATTGGATTGAGACAGCCAGGAAGCTGAATAATAAGGGTCTGATCCGACTTGAGCACTTCTAGGACAGTGTCAACAAGAGTTGGAAAACCATCGACCTTATGATTGCCCAATACCAACTCAATAGCTTGGAGGTCTTGCTTGTCCACAAAGTGATGAAAGAACTTGACAATCTAGTGATGCCAATCTGTGACTCGGAGTTGGACTAGAAAGCCTGGAAATGGCCTGGAAGCAATCTCTTGTGGAAACCCCATACTAAAATCATTTATCAGACAATGATGCAAAATGAGAATTGGTCTAGCCCCCTTAATAAGCTATGGAGAAAGCAATGGCCGGAGGAAAGGTGGGAGCATGCAATGGAGAACATATGGAAGCCAAAGGTTCCACAGTACATAAAGGTTTTCTTATGGAAGGTTATTTGGGGTGCTCTACCGACGGGGATGAAGATTCAGGATAGAGGGATTGGGTCAGATCGATGCTTGGGGTGCAGATTGGCTAGTGAAGATCTGGCCCACCTATTCATGGACTGCCCAACTATAGAAGGTCTTGCAGGGAAAGTACGCAAGTGGGTCCAGAGAACATGGAAAATTAGTTTTTTTCAAGACTGACCTATGCTTTGGAGGTAAAACTTAGGTAGTCCTGCACTCCTCGTCAGCACTCAGATCGTCAGATACTTCTTCTTTCATAATGTATGGCAATTAAGGAACTGCCGTGTTTTTGAAGGAGGATTTGAGGTGGCAAGCTTCGCAGAAATTATACAAGAAAGCAAAGTGTAAATATGGTCACTCGGGTGCAAGCATCACTCGGAGGATTAGTCTAGGACTACTTGTGCCTTGTTGTCAGCAGATGGAATACCTGGGATGGGGGCAAATCTTGGCCATCGGTAATTAAAGATCTCAGAATGACAAGAGTATGGACCTTGGGTATCAAGGATGTGGAGGCGGGGTGATAGGAGTGGCTACCCTAATAGCCGTTGTAAATATGATCCCGCGATGTTGTCATGGCTTAACATGAGCATGACAAAACCTTGTAATTTTTTGGGCTGCTCAATATAATTCACTCACAATTGTGAGTTTTGCTAAAAAAAAAAAAAAGACCTTGCACAAGTGCCACCAAGAGTAGACCCGCTGCCACCACAGATAAACCCCTCCCAAGCAAGATTGTTTCCAGAAGAGCAAATACAAACATACCGAAATGAAAGCCGCACACCATCAGGAATAGACCCAAAACCAGACAAAGACTAGGCTTAACGAGGAGCCACCCACTCAAAACAGGACTTGTAGATCTTATCTCCACGTGTGGGGGAAGCCATGACACTCCATCACCATTGAGGTATTGTAGTCATTGCCACCATTGATCGGACTTAAGGACTACCAACTACAGGTTCTCAAGGTGAGCCAAGCACCTTCTCAAGGGACCTTGAATCATTGCCGACACGAGTAAACATCAACCTAGAGTCCACAATAGTGCAATGCCACGAAGGAGCAAGCTCTTGGCACAAGATTGCTCCTTGTCAAACTGCCACCATGAAGAAGAACGGTCTTGCCCGAAGGCAAAAACCAGCTCGGATTTGTGCCTCAAAACAAAATGATAATGTGCAATGTGCACCTTTTACCTTATTATTTAAGTGGGGCCTTTTAAAATATCTAATAGTGTGATTGAAGCCTGACCTTGTGCTCGGACCTTGTGCTTATCTACTACTAGCAAAAGTCATAAAGTAAAAAATGAAGGTTATAACCCTTTAGCGGAGGCTTTCTTTTCAACTTTATATATATATATATATATATATATATATTTGGCAGAACCCACAATATGTGGGTGACTATATTAGACAAACCAAAAAAAATGTACAAGAGAGTCCGTGCTCATCGCCAGCTGCGGACACCAAATACAAAAGATCCAAGATACCCCAAATCGTACCAAGCTAGATTGATAAATACATTGGCTGATAAGGATGCCCTCATGGAACTCTGAGGTGCCACCATACGAGAGCTGCTGCCACCAGCCACCAATATGCCTCACGAGGACCAACAACCAAAAAAGAGCAGAAGAACCAAGGAGAAGCCCGAACCCACCAACCAGGCTATTGGAGTCGAGCTAAGCACCTTCAAATAGTGGAGGGAGGCCTTGATTGCCACGAGCAGCGAAGATAAAACCACCATCTCCCCTCCTCCTGAAGGACTTCACCACTGCGTAGTCCACCAAATACACATCGTCCACCATTGCAGCCCACAAGGACAATGGAGGGGTGGACTCCACCGGGTCTAAAAAAAACAAGGGAGGGCTGAGGAGAGCACACAAAGAACCAGGTTGCAGGCTCCCGGACCTTGCCTCCTCGGGGAGACTGGGGCGACTAGGGCCTCCCCGCCCATTCAAGTCTGACATGCTTGACATGCTGTAGAGGACTGAGATGAGAGCTCCCTCACAACCCTACATTTACTTTATTATATACTTTTACATTCAATCTCTCACAATCTATCTTGGCCTTCCTCCTCCTCATAAATCCTTGTTACATACGAGCTCACAAATACATAAAAGCAAAAAGAATGCAAACTAACACAAGTACTTGGCCTTTTAATTAATTAATTTATTATTATAACATATAGATTTTTATTTACTAGTGAAATGAAGGATCTTACACAAAAGATTTCATTAAAAAAAAAGATTAGTTGACTTGATAGGCCAATCGTGCCTACATACTTGCAACTCTTGATTTTTATTAGTGGGAATCTTTCTTGATTCCTCTCCTCTAACTACTCACATCATAGGCCAATCGTGCCTACGTACTTGCAACTCTTGATTTTTATTAGTGGGAATCTTTCTTGATTCCTCTCCTTTAACTACTCACACCAGGGCAGACAAAGCAAAATTTTCATGCAGGCTAGAGGCTCCTGCTAGCCATCCCAACGCAATCATGATTGTTGTTGGCTATGCCTACGCCAATACTAAAACAAAAAGTATTTTTTTTTGCCCTTACCCTTCCCCCAAGGCTCGAGAAAAGATAGGTTCACTTTATCCAAAGCCTGTTCAAAATGAAAAATGGCCGGCTCAAGTTTGGGCAAGAAGGTTCTCAAACCAGTTCAAATTATGGAAATTTTAGTTATAATATGAGATTTTTAGTGTGATTATCCCTCTCAAATTTAGAGTTAGCCTGTTCATATGCATGTGAAAAGGTTCCAAAACCGGGTCCTCAAAAACTGTTTGCCGAGCCTTGCCTTCCCCCTCGATCTGTCTCCTGCCATGCCTACTTGTCTTCATCTTTGTGCGCATGCTTATTGGCCATAGTAGGTCTTCTTGGATTCCCCCGAACCCCTCTTTCAAATTGTTTCCCCTTTTCTTGGAATTTTTGCAGATTCTGCTTAAAACATGAATTTCTCAGAATCGTAGATACATATTTAGTTCAATCGATTTCTAGCTCTTCTTAGACAACTTAAAACAATTCCATACATTAAGTCTTCAATCTACTTGCATATGTCGTTATTAAATTTAAGCCCATGCGCTTTAATGTATTTTGATTTTTATCCCCATCTTTAATGTAAATTTAGGGCGCTTGATCGCATAACCTACAATGCACGCGCACGATTTTCACCTCCACCCTTGATCCCATTCGAACATGCCCATGCCATATAGTGTTGAAGCCAAGGCAGGGAGCCTTGTGAAAACTGCAAGCGGACAAGCTACAAAGAAGAGCCAATCATAGCGTAACAAAATATTTTTCTACGTCAGATCTTAAAAAAGAACCAAACCACCATTGCGATTGCTTTCATGAAAAACAATGACGTTTTATACTATTTTAAATCATTGGATACAACATCATTTTCTTGAATCCAGAGTGTTGGGCATGGCCTTTTTTCAATAGTATTGTGCATGCAGCCATCGATAATGGCAATCACATTTGTTGCACCTATTTTGTGTGGATTGGGCAGGCCAACCGGCCCAACATCCAAGAGACGTGACCAATAAGTTGCACCTTTCCACATGTAAAATTTGGCTCCTAACTATATGCTAAAGGAAGATAAACGTCCTAACAGTAGGGAGCTTTATATGTTTGACACATGGCAACAAGTGCTCTCCACTTCTAAAGCCTCATTAAACAGAGAGAGAGTGTCATAATAACTAATATCTAATTCTCCTAAATGATTTTCTCATGTTAAACTGATCATTTAATATGGGGAAGTACCAGGGGAGAAAAGGCTAGAATATTGGTTAATCTGGCAGACCGGCCACAGTAGGGATCCAAAGGGGGGCCCATTTGCAAAATAGCAATGTGCAACAATGGGCTTTAAAGATCCTAGGGTTCGGCCCATTAAGACTTCCAAAATGCTAAGGTTCCAAAATTCAAAGGTTGTGTCCAATGGTCAAGCTTAGTGAAATTGGATGCTTTGTGAGTGTACAAAAAGTGGATGCTTTGTGAGTGTACAAAAAGTGGTCCTAGATTGATGGAGGCAAGCCCTTTTAGTAGGGGATGAGAGAGAAACACACACACACACACACACACACACACACACACACACACACACACACACACACACACACACACACACACACACACACACACTCATGCAAGCCCCTTTTACACATAGGGAATGAGGGACACATGTCAGCTCCCTAGCCCAGTTGCCCCCAAGGTGCACTCAAATCCTATTGGATGGCCACATAGGTGGACCAATGAGAATTAGGCTAGAGTACTTTTAGTTTAATTCATTTAAAAACACACACACACACACACTCATGCAAGCCCCTTTTACACATAGGGAATGAGGGACACATGTCAGCTCCCTAGCCCAGTTGCCCCCAAGGTGCACTCAAATCCTATTCGATGGCCACATAGGTGGACCAATGAGAATTAGGCTAGAGTACTTTTAGTTTAATTCATTTAAAAACACTTGATAAAAGAACCAATAAGAATTAAGATCTCTAGAAGACTATTGAATAGTCTCCCAAGGGGTCCAATGAGCATTCAGCAGTCCAATGGCTTGCCTGCTTCCTATTGGCCAGAAGACAAAGGGGTTCAATGAGAGTTTAGTTGCATTATTTAATTACCTAAAGCTCTCACAAAAGGGGAACACACGTCACAAGGCTATCACTTATGCCTTTTAATTCCTATTGGCTAAGCTTGGAAAGGTCCAGTGGGAAGCCAGCAGGTGGAATTAGCAAGAGGGGTTGACCAAGATGAGAGAGGGGGCTGATTTGTGAAGGCATTATCACACACACACACTCACACAAGCTCATGTGTGAAGCAAGAAGACTCTCTCTCTCTCTCTCCTTCTCAAGATTTAATGGAAAACTCATCATCTACTCCAAGCTTGTGAGAAGGGGGGCCTACACCAACAACTCTTTGTTTTGTGATGCAAATCCAACCAAGAGCCAAGCTTCAATGCATGCTCATATCCTCTACCATGCTAATTACTAAGCTATGCCATGCTAATATCAGTGATTATGTGAGGAGATATACATCTTTCTCGTAAGACTACTCCTTCTTCCTCTCACTCTACTCTCATACCCCGCTAGCTCTCACCATCTTCGAAGGTGTGTGAGGTCTTGGGTCTGAGACCGTGAGGGAAGTGATGTTGTGTTTTATAAGTGTTTTCTTAGTGCTTGAAGCTTCCATCTTCATTGCACTAGCTAGTTATTGAAGGAACACAAAGAATTGTATTGTAAAATGTCTCTCTTGATGGGGGAAACCTATATTACAAAGCCTTTTGGAGGGGGGACCGGCTCCATGTAAATCCGGTCCTCTAACTGTTGTCAATAGCTTAATTTCTCTCTCTTTTGAAGTATTGTTCATGCCTATCTAAGTAGGTGTTATGCTCTTGTTTCTCTCACCAGGCACTCTTGTTATGCTCATTAGGAATCTATTCTAATGAAATGCTCACTATGTTCATGTTATTTTCCACTACACACAAGTTACTAGGCCATTAAATGTTACATTGATATCAGAGTACAAGGTTTCTCTTTGCTTGCTCAAGAAGGGAGGTCCTCAAGCTAGCTATGAATGGTTGGTATTATTAATTGCAATTGAGTAAGTAGAATAGGGATTTTTCAGCCTTGCAGTGCGCCTGACTTTGTGCAGATAACAGGGCATCACCGCCGAGATCTATGGTCTTAATAGTGGAGTCCTATGGGGCTTGCCTATGGCTTAACCACTATTGAGCTATTAGAAGCTTGACAGGAGCTGGTGTTGTTTTGGTGTTGAAAGACCCTCTCTTCTATTCCTTGCAATTAGTGGTATTCGAGCCACGAGTACAATAGCTTGAGTGCTTTTCTAAAGGGGTAAAGAGGAGTAGCAACTAGGGCTTGAAGTGCCAAAGTACACCTAAAAGTTGTTAGATGGGCTGACAATAGTAAAGAGAGTGAAATTAATGTTGATAGCTTTGATTTTGCTAATGAGCAAGCTACTAATGATGCCCCTATGCTTGTTAACTACCTTGTTTCTAGGCTTCAACAGGCCATGGGCAATCCATCCCTCCATGACAAGAGAGTACCTAGGAAGCCTGCTTGTGAGACTTCCAAAAGAGGCCTCTCTCCAGATTCGGGAAGAAGAAGAGGATGCGTTCTTCTTGATGATGCATCTCCTTCTGAAAGGAGAACCCAAGAGGCCCCACCAAAGGAACGAGAAAGAAGTGAGTCTCCTGTCACTTCGACGGAGATGGCTCCACGAAGACGGCAGGAAAAACGCTCTCCATCATCTCCTAAACGGAGAAGACCATCACACACGTCTCCATACCATAATTCAAAGAGGGATGACAAAAAACAAGAGAAGAAAAAGGCGAGAAAGAGGTCACCCTCTTCTCCATCTTCTTCATCCTCTTCCTCTTATGAAGAAAGTGATGGTGCAGACAAGGAGGACCAAGGCAAGAAAAAGGTGAGAAAGAGGTCACCCTCTTCTCCATCTTCCTCAAATTCTTCATCTTCTGCAGAAAGCGATGGTGCAACTTTTGAACCATAAAAAAGAAGAGGCCATAGGAAATCATATGCCGCGTGGAAGAGATCGTCCAAGCTCAAGAAATTCAAAGAGGGAGGAAAGAGCATCTCTTTCCTCTACGATGGCACCTTTGGTGCTACAGACAAAGTCTTGGCTTTCATCCAACAATTTGATGCGGCGTTTGAAGATGAGGGCTTCACGGAGTCCTCTAAGCTACGCCATGTAGCTATGCACTTTCAAAAGTCCGCCAGACAATGGTGGTCTAGCCTATGGGCCAACGGTGAAGCTCCACGAACATGGAAAGATTTAAGAGCTTCCATCATGAAGCAGTTTTTGGCTACCGATGCCAAAGACAAAGTACTCACCAAATGGCGAAGCTTGAAGTTCTCTCCCTAAGAATCCATTCACAAATATGTAGACATGTTTCGGGACTTACATCTCAAAGCCACTGTCTTCAAAAAGATGGATTTTGGAGAGAAAAAACAACAAATTTGTGCGGGCTTAACTGAAGAAATGGTGGAGTATGTCAACTCCCAAAGGCCACACACTATATCTGCGGTTATACAACATACTGTGGTGTCTTCTCAAATCAATTTCCAAACAGGGGCTAAGAGAAATCTCAAGCCAATGGAAAACAAGGGTTCCAATGAGCCTAAGGGGAAGGACAATGTCTGATAGTCTCCTAAGGGTAATTCCAATAACAACAAAGCTAAGGAGAAGGGAGTTTACAAAGGCAAAAATAAACTCTCTCCTGAAGAGCTTGAGCGTTATCACAAGGATAACCGCTGTGTCAAGTGCGGCGAGCAAGGGCGTGTGTATCGCGCTTGTCCCCAAAAGAACACCCACCAGGAGCCTCCTAGAGCTACCTTGGTCGAAATCCAAGAAGAGGAAGCTCACCACAAAGGATCTCCTCTATGCCATGCTTGGGGAAAGGTAAGAGAACATGATGCTTTTATTCTCTTTGACCCTGGTTCTACTCACAATTTCATATCCACAGAGTTGGCCACCAAGCTAGGCATCCAAGCATATGAGATGGGAGATGTCCTACCCATAGATGGTGCTTTCAAGGGGCAAGAAGCTTTATTCACTCCCTTAATTGAGAAATTGAGGCTCCATGTCCAAAGCTATGTGGACAAAGAGGACTTCTTTATCTCTCCTCTTAAGCACAAGAATGTAATCCTAGGGGCACCATGGTTCGATCGCATGGCTGCCAATGTTAAATTCTCTGAAAGAAAAATCTATTTTAAGTACAGGGAAAAAGATATGTACATAGATGCCAAAGAGATGGGTAACACCATACCCATTGTACATACGCAAGCTTTCAATAAGTCAATAAAGAGCTCTATTTTTGTGTACCGGATTTTTGTTAAAGATTTTTAAAATGAGCCTAATGCTTTAGCAAAAGAAAATAAAAATGATCACAAGGAATTAGAGTTATCCAATTTTCTCAAGGAAAGTTTCAAGATGTCTTTATTGACGACATCCTTTGTGAGTTACCTCTTAGACGAGGCAATGATGGCCATGCAAGTGCAAGAATTAGTTGAGAAAGGCATGGTTAGACCTAGCTCATCTCTATTTTGTTCATCTGTGCTATTAGTGCACTACGTTTGGTTTTTACGAATATATTGTCATTCCTTTTGGCTTGACCAATGCACCAACCACATTTAACCGCTTGATGGAGAAGCTATTCAGGCCTCACCGAACCTTTATTGGAGTGTTCTTTGATGATATTGTCATCTACTCTAATTCACTAGTAGACGAACACAAGCAACACCTCCAGGTAATATTTCAAGTCTTAAGAGAGAATAGACTTTCTGTTAATCGAAAGAAAAGTGAGTATTTCTTACAAGAGATTCAGTATTTAGGTCACATGATCTCTCAAGATGGCATCCAAATGGATCACTCAAAACTAGAGGTAATAAAAGGATGGCCTAAACCAAGGAATCTTCATGAACTAAGAAGCTTTATAGGTATGTGTGCATACTATAGACGCTTCATAGAAAAGTTCTCACAAATTGCGGGACCATTACATGACCTAAAAAAGAAAAAAGTTAGGTATACATGCTCTGCCAAGGTGAACAATGCTTTCGAAAATCTTATCTCTCAACCCGTGCTTACACTACCGGATCTCTCAAAGCCATTTGAGGTCCAATTAATGTGACGCTTGTGGTCATTGCCTTGGAGCTGTTTTGTGCCAAGAAGGGCACTCCATAGCTTATGAAAGTTGAAGGCTCGATGCTGTTGAGCAAGCTCTAGGCATATATGAAAAGGAACTCCTCGTAGTTCTACATGCCTTAGACTCATGGAAGCACTATCTATTGGGGACTCCTTTGATTCTGCGGGCAGATCACCAAAGTCTTAAGTACTTCATGACGCAGACCAAGCTCTCCGACAAACAAATGAGGTGGGCAAATTTCCTTTCGCAATTTTATTTTCATATTGCTCACATTGCTGGCAAGCATAATCAAGTAGCCGATGCACTCTCAAGATGGCCGAGAGTGAATGCGTTTTCCATAGCAACTCACAATGATCTATCTTCTATGAAAGATGAGTATGCTATTGATCCTGATTTTAGAGACGTAATTTCAGCCCTTGCACTAGGGAAGAAAGAGGAACCATTTACTTTACACGATGGTTATCTTCTCTATGGCAATAGACTATGCATTACTAACTCACTACGTGCAACATTCAATGTTCTAGTAGCTTGTGTGTAGCGAAAACTAACATGAACATAGTGAGCATTTTATTAGAGCGGCTTCCTAATGAGAATAACAAGAGTGATTGGGTGGAGAGAGCAACAAAAAGTATAACACCTAGTTAGATAGCATGAACAATACTTCAAAAGAGAGAGAAATTAAGCAATTGACAACAGTTGAGGACCGGATTTGCATGGAGCCGGTCCCCCCTCCAAAAGGCTTTGTATTATGGTTTCTCCCATCAAGAGAGACATTTTACAATACAATTCGTTGTGTTCCTTCAATACTAGCTATGCAATGAAGATGGAAACTTCATGCACTAAGAAAAACACTTATCAAACACAACATCAATTCCCTCACGGTCTCAGACCCAAGATCTCCTCACATAATCGCTCATATTAGCATAGCTTAGCTTAGTAATTAGCATGGTAGAGGAAATGAGCAAGCATTGAATCTTGGCTCTTGGTTGGATTTGCATCACAAAGCCAAGAGTTGTTGGTGTAGGCATCCCTTCTCACAAGCTTTGAGTAGGTGGTAAGCTTTCCAATAAAGCTTGAGAAGGAGAGAGAGTATTCTTTGCTTCACACATGATATTGTGTGAGTGTGTGTGTGATAATGCCTTGCAAAAATCAGCCCCCCTATCTCTCTTGGTTGACCCCCCTTGCTAAATGCTATGCTAAATCAGCCCCCCCCTCTCTCTTGGTCGACCTCCCGAAGCCTAGCCAATGGAAATTAAGCAGCATAAGTGGTAGCCTTCTGACATGTGTCCCCCTTTCCCCTTTTGTGAAAGCTTTAGGTAATTAATAAATGCAACTAAACTCTCATTGGACCCCTTTGCCTCCTGGCCAATAGGAATCAGGCAAGCCATTGGGCTGCTGAATGCTCATTGGTCCCCTTGGGAGACTGCCCAATAGTCTTCTAGAGAGCTTAATTCTTATTGGTACTTTTATTAAGTGTTTTTAAAGTAATTAAACTAGATTTACTCTAGGCTAATTCTCATTGGGGTCCACCTCCACGGCCATCCAATAGGATTTGAGTACACCTTGTGGGCATCTGGCCTAGGGAGCTGACATGTGTCCCTCTTTCCCCTTGTGTACAAATGAAGCTTGTGAGTGTTTCTCTCTCATCCCCTACTTCTTGGGCTCGCCCCCTCCTATGTAGGTCTTGACAAAGACTTTTTGGGACACACACAAAGCATCCAATTCCCCTAATGTTTGACCTTTGGACACAACCTTTGAATTTTGGAACCTTAGCATTTTGGAAGTCTTAATGGGCTGAACCTTAGGGTCTTTTGAGACCATTGTTGCACATAGCTCTTTTGCAGATGCCCCCCCCCTTTGGATCCCTATTTTCCCTCCTTTGGATCCCTATTGTGGCCGGTCTGCTAGTTTAACCAATATTCTAGCTTTTTCTCCTATGGCACTTCCCCATATTATATGATCAGTTTAACATGAGAAAATCATTTAGGAGAATTAGATATTGATTATTCTGACATTACCTCTCTCTTGAAATCATAGTCGTCCTCAACTATGGGGTAGAGAAGATAAAGCATATTCATTAGTCCTTTTCGTAGCGGTTAGAGGATCCCTATGTTACCCTTCGACATCGTTCCAGAATAGACTAGTCCATATGGCACTTGAGAGCCTAAGCTGCCGCAAGCATGTCTGCACATTAGGCCTATCAGTCTTCCATAGTAGAGCTACAAGCTCTACTTGGTATTTGGGAGACGTCATCTCCGCAAACTTGATCTAAGCATGCATACTACGTCATTTTTGTGCACAATAAAGAAAAAGAGAGTCTTATTAGACCAAAACTTTGTTCATTTTAAACATTTGTACATTTGCTTACTAGATCTAGGGAAGCATTGTAAGCATTGACAAGGTTTAGGTTATCCTTTAATTGTATGCCTTGCATCCATCTAGAATCTTCAAAAGGATAATTCTTAAACTTAATAAGATATCGTCGGATAGTCTTACCGCCTCTTAGTACCTTGTCTCCATGTCGGAGAATGGACTTGGGTTGCAACACCTCTTCTGGGTCATCGACCTCTGGTGGGTCTTCAATAGTTGGTTCTTGAGGTGGCTCTCCTTTGTAAGGCTTTAATAGGCTCACATGGAAAGCATTGTGTATGAGCCAATGGTTGGGTAACTTGAGTTGATAGGCCATCTCATTAATTGGCCTAAGAATTGGAAGGGACCATAGTACCTTTTTGCTAACTTAGCATAGTACTTTTGGTGTCCCGTAGGATTCTTGCCGGTCGTGTGCCTTAATCGAGCCTTGGGAAATTTGAGTAAGACCCAATCATTTTCTTTAAAGGCTTGGGCTCTTCTATGCTTATCAGCAGTAGCCTTTTGCCTTTGCTGTGAGATAGAGATAGCATCCTTAATCTTTTGAAAAGATTCTTGTAGGTCTTGGCTATACTCATCTGCAGTGAAGATCTTCCCGTGTACCTTAAGTAGCAGGGGACTATTTTATCTTCCTCAAAAGGTGCTTTTCCCGTGGAAGTATGTACAATGTTATTGTAGGCATACTCCACTAAGGGTAAGTACTTCTCCCATTGGGATCTTTGATCTACTTCCGTTACATAGGCTTTTAGTAGATTGAGAATGGTTAGGTTAGCTATTTCACTTTGGCCATCCGTTTGCGGGTGATAGGCCGAAGAGAAATTTAGCCTTGTTCCTAAATTCTCAAAGAGACCCTTCCAGAAATTACTGGTCATTCTAGGATCTCTATCCAACACTATGGACATTGGCAAGCCATGGTACTTGAAGATTTGTGAAATGAAGAGGGGTGCCATTTGATGGGTGTTGATAGTCTTTTTGACAGTTATAAAATGAGCTTGTTTACTGAACCTGTCTACTATCATCCATATTCCCGTATTCCCATGGATAGACTTAGGCAATCCAAAGATATCCATGGATATGCTCTCCCATGGTGAATTAGGGATTGGCAAAGATTGAAGCAATCCAAGTTGATTCCCTCTATCAAACTTCGTCTTTTGGCATACCACACATTTAGAAACATACTCTTGTATGTTTGCTTTCATGGTAGGCCAATAGAAATATGTTTCAATCCCCTTTAAGGTAGATTGAATCCCTCTATGCCGTGCATAACGAGGAGTATGAGATTCATACATTACTTTCTCACGTAGTGAGATAGTAATGCATAGTCTGTTGCCGTAGAGAAGATAACCATCTTGTAAAGTAAATGGTTCCTCTTTCTTCCCTAGTGAAAGGGCTGAAATCTCTTCTCTAAAATCTAGATCAATAGCATACTCATCTATAATAGAAGATAGATCATTGTGAGTTGCTATGGAAACCGCATTCACTCTCGGCCGTCTTGAGAGTGCATTGGCTACTTGATTATGCTTGTCAGCAATGTGAGCAATATGAAAATGAAATTGCAAAAGAAAGTTTGCCCACCTCATTTGTTTGTCGGAGATCTTGGTCTGCGTCATGAAGTACTTAAGACTTTGGTGATCTTTAGGCAGAATGAAAGGAGTCCCCAATAAATAGTGATTCCATGAGTCTAAGGTGTTACCATTTACATGTGGTAGTGATGTGTGTGACCACACTAGGACTGCCGGGGCATTTTTTCCCTCTTTAGGAGGTTTTTTCCCCCGTGCATTGTATATACGCGCATCACTCTAGGGCTATCTATCTTTCCATTGCACACCAAGTAATACACTCTCTATTGTGAGCCTTGAGCTTCCTTCGCCTTCTCCAAGCTGTGTGTGTTTTTCTGCAACCCTAATTCCAACAATTGGTATCAGAGCAGGTCACGTCCTCCCGTGCTTAGTCGCCAGCTGCTCCAACACACACCTGCTCACTTTCTCCGATTTCAGTGAGCTTTGCAAGCGTTCGCAGGTCGACAAATATTTTGGAAAGCTCGAAGAGCTTGGTCTGCTCAGAATTTTGATTTGGGCTCATTTCGGCCTACATTTCCACTATAGGCAGTACTGCACAGGCTATTTCGTCATTTTGTGCAAAATTTTTGTCAGTGTCGTTTTCTGCATAACATGTGCCTTATAGTCTTCTACAGTTTGTGCTATATAGCACAGGTTGTTCCCGCTCCGTTTCTCCTATTTTCGGGCAGTTTTCATATCAGGTGCAGCATTTACCATGGCTGACAACAATAACAAAAATGTGTTCAAGATGTTTGCTGTTGAGGACAGGTTGGATGGGGACAACTACCCTATGTGGGCTTATATGATGCAACATTTTCTTGTGTCAAAAGGTGTCTGGAACATTGTGTAGGGCATTGATGTACGTCCTGGTTCTGAGGATGTAGGCGATGTTGAGGATGTTGCAGGTCTACAAGGATTGCAGCTGTTAGAGTTGTTTTGCCTACGACAGAACAAGCTCGTTGGGATGTTAAGGATGCGTAGGCTCATGCATTGATTGCGTTGTCTGTGAAGCGCACCATTGTTCCTCACATCCGTTCAGCAAAATCTGCAAAACAGGCTTGGGATATTTTAGCAGGTCTTTATGCAAGCCGCAATGAGGCTAAAATTGGTTTGCTGCGTAAAGAGCTGGAGTCGAAGATTATGCATGAGGAAGATGATATGGACACTTTCCTTGCTAGTGTCAAGGATATCAATGAGCAACTTATTTCTGCAGGTGAAGTCATTTTAGACAGTTCCCTTGTGCAGACTGTTCTTGATGCCTTACGAGACTCCTACCAGACTTTTGCTAGTACTTGGAGACTGATGACCCAAGGAAATCTTGAAGTTGTCAAGTTTGATGCATTATGCACATTGCTGTTGCAAGAGTCACTTTCTAGAAAAAAACAGGACTAGGCAGCGTGCAGTTGAACAGGCTTTTATTGCTTCTCAAAGAAAGGGTGGTAACAGTAATGCAGCCACTTCTTATGGTTCTACTGCGAGTGGCAAAAATTCTGTTCCTAATGCTTTTGCTGGCAGCACATCGTCTAGCAATTCTGGTGATAAGGGAAAAAAGAAGATGCGTTGCCATTATTGTAAAGATAATGATCACTTGATCAAGTCGTGTCCTAAGTTGAAGGCCAAAGAGGCTAAGAAGAAAGAGGGTGGTTCCACTGCAAATGCTGGTTCCACTAGAAATGCAGCCATTGTTGAGTCTTCTGTGAAAGGAGACTGTGTTGTTGATGTTGATGCAGAATGGGCGGTTAGCGCAGAGTGCACTTACAATCCTGCTGTCCATGATGCATGCTTGTCAAATGCTGCAGATTCACATGTGTGGTATTTCGACAGTGGTGCTACAAAGCACATTACCTCACATCGTGAATTGTTTACCTCTCTCGAGTATGTCCCTCATGGGAATTTAGTCACTTGTGCCAACAATGCCTCTTATCTAGTTCAGGGAGTTGGAAAGATTGTGCTTACTACTGCTAATGGCAGTTCTTTCACACTTGTTGATGCACTTTATGTACTTGGGATCAAGAAGAATCTCTTGTCTGTATCCGCACTTGCTAGACTTGAACTTGTAGTCAAATTTGTGAATGACAGATGTACAGCTCATGATCTCAGTTTTGGTGATGAAATTGTTGCATCTGGGCTTTTGTGCCGTGGGCTGTATAAGCTCACTTTGTATGGCAAGTGTGGACAAAATTTTTCAAATGTTGTTGCAGATTCAAGGGCTATTTCAGATGCAAAACTTTGGCACGCACGTTTTGGTCATCTGAATTTTGCCAATTTACTTCGTTTGCAGAAATGTGATATGGTTGCTTCTTTGCCGCCTCTTGAAGCACCTGTCAAACATGTTTGTGAAGGCTGTATTTTGGGTAAGATGTAGCGTTCTAAGTTTCCAAAGGATGGTTCAATTCGGGCCACATGTAGGTTGCAGCTTGTGCATAGTGATGTTTGTGGGCCCATGCAAACTCCGTCCTTGGGCAATTACCTATACTTCGTGACTTTCATTGATGATTACTCCAGGCATGCATGGGTATTTCCGCTTAAAGCAAAGTCCGAAGTTTTTATGTGCTTCAAAAAATTTCTGGCTATGGCTGAAAATGTCTCGAAATGTACTATGGGCACCCTCCGTTCCGATCGAGGGGGGGAGTATATGTCTCATGAATTTAATGCATTTCTGGCTAGTCGTGGGATAAAACACCAATGTACAGTGCCTTATACACCTCAGCAAAATGGTGTTGCTGAGAGGAAAAACAGGTCACTGACGGAAATGGCACGATGTATGGTCAAAAGTCAAGCTTTACCGCATTCTTTTTGGCTTGAAGCCATCACGTGTGCCACTTATGTACTTAACAGGTGTCCTACGAAAGCTTTGCAGTCTATTACTCCATGTGAAGCATGGCATGATAGAAAGCCTTCTATTGAGCACATGCGTCTTTTTGGCTGTTTGGCATATGCTTTGGTGCCACAAGTGCAGCGCAGAAAATTGGATGATAAGGTTGTCAAATGTATTTTTGTTGGTTATAGTGCTGAAAGCAAAGGTTACAGGTTGTATCATCCGCAAACAAAACATATTCTAGTTTCTCGGGATGTAGTGTTTGTGGAAGATTCTGTTTAGCCCTTGCTGTCATGTACTAGAGACAGTAATGTAAGCTCACAGGACATTTATGACACTTTGTTGCCTCTTTTCAGTGGTGGAAATACGAATGTAAGTTCCAATGAGGCAAATGTACAGCCTATGGGGGTTTCTGAAAATGTTTTAGATCAGCCTATTACTGATGCAGATGTACATGATGTACTTGATGAGGAAAGGGTTGAAAATGAGAAGGCTAGAGGTATGCCAAAATGGCTGGTGCACACTTTGCATGACAGTAAATTGGATGCACCTTTGTCTAGTCGTACTCGTTCAGGCTCTCGCCATGCATCTTATGCATCAGATTGTTATGCTTAGGCTGTGTCTAGTTTACATGATGTTGAGGAGCCTCTGTCTTTTGATGAAGCACAAAATTCAGAAAATTGGATGGCTGCCATGCAAGCAATCGAAATATGATGCACTTATAGAAAATGACACATGGACTTTATGTGATTTGCCTCCTGGAAAAAAGGCCATTGGTACGAAGTGGGTTTACAAGTTGAAACGCAAGCCGGATGGTGAGATCGATCGCCATAAGGCTCGACTTGTTGCAAAGGGTTATGCACAACAAAAAGGCATAGATTATGAAGAGACTTTTGCTCCCACTTGTCGTATGACTACTGTGAGTTTTCTATGTGCATTGGCAGCTCATTTTGGTTGGGATGTACATTAATCATACATTGTTACTACTTTCTTGAATGGTGACATATTTGAGGAAGTTTATGTAACGCAGCCTCGTGGTTTTGTCATAAAAGGACAAGAGGACAAAGTGTGCAAATGTAAGAAGGCTTTGTATGGGTTGAAGCAATCTCCTCGTGCTTGGTATGATAAAGCTAACATATTTGAGGAAGTTTATGTAACGCAGCCTCGCGGTTTTGTCATAAAAGGACAAGAGGACAAAGTGTGCAAATGTAAGAAGGCTTTGTATGGGTTGAAGCAATCTCCTCGTGCTTGGTATGAGAAAGCTGACACTCATTTGGTTAAACGAGGCTTTCGTAACAGTCCAACAGAAAGCACATTGTATGTAAAGCGTGAGGATGATGTATTTCTCATTGTGGTTCTTTATGTTGATGATTTGCTGATCACTGGACCAAATAAGAGACATATTGCTGAATTTAAGGCTGATTTGAATGCTACTTTCAAGATGAAAGATTTGGGGCTGTTGCATCATTACTTGGGTATACAGTTTAAGCAGTGTGATGGTGGTATTGCCTTGTGTCAGAAAAGTTACATAGAGACATTGCTATGTAAGTTTGGACTTGAGGATTGCAAACCTATTGCCACTCCCATGGAAACAGATTTGAAGTTGAGTCTACATGATGTTGGCGATCCTACTGATGTCACTCTTTACCAAATTGCTGTTGTCTGCCTCATTTATGTATGTAACACGAGGCCGGATATTTAGTTTTTGCAGCCTCACAGGTCAGTAGATTTATGCATAGCCCAGGGTCTAAGCATTGGCAGGCTGTCAAGAGGATTTTCCGCTACCTTAGTGGCACTTTACATCTTGGCTTGTTTTATCCCAAGGGGGGATCATTGCCGTCAGACTTACATGCTTTTTCGGACTCAGATTGGGATGGTTGTTTTGACACGCGAGTGTCCACAAGTGGTTTTTGTTACATGCTTGGTAGTTCATGTATATCATGGTTGAGCAAGAAGCAACCTACTGTGGCCACTTCGAGTTGTGAGGCTGAGTACAAGGCAGTCTTCACAGCTATGGTTGAGTGTGTGTGGCTCAGATGCCTTATGGATGATTTGGGTCTTGGATAGGAAACTGCCAACACTATCTACAGTGACAGTCAGAGCGCATTGGCAGTTGCGAGGAACCCAGTTTTTCATGCTCGCACAAAGCACATTGAGGTGCATTACCACTATGTCAGGGAGAGGCTCTCAGCAGGAGAGATCAGCTTGGCTTATGTGCCAACACAGGACAACCTTGCAGATCTTTTCACAAAGGCATTGTCTCATGAGAAGCTTGAAGCTTTCCGCAAAGCTTTGGGCTTACTCCCCTTTGTGGACTGATCCTGTCCTCAGGGCATGGCACTTCCCTTTACTCATGTGCCAGCTCTTGTTCACCGCATCACTCCAGGGGGGATTTGTTACCATATACATGTGGTAGTGATGTGTGTGAACACACTAGGACCGCCGGGGCATTTTTTCCCTCTTTAGGAGGTTTTTCCCCCGTGCATTGTATATACGCCCATCACTCTAGGGCTATCTATCTTCCCATTGCACACCAAGTAATACACTCTCTATTGTGTGCCTTGAGCTTCCTTCGTCTTCTCCAAGCTGTGTGTGTTTTTCTGCAACCCTAATTCCAACATAAGGCATGTAGAACTATGAGGAGTTCCTTTTCATATATGCCTTGAGCTTGCTCAACAGGGTCGAGCCTTCGACTTTCATAGCCTATGGCGTGCCCTTCTTGAAGCAAAACAGCTCCAAGGCAATCTCCACAAGCATCACATTGGACCTCAAATGGCTTTGAGAGATCCGGTAGTGTAAGCATAGGTTGAGAGATAAGCTTTTATTTAAGCTTTTTGAAAGCATTGTTCTCCTTGGCAGACCATGTGTACCTAACATTTTTCTTTGTTAGGTCATGTAATGGTCCTGCTATTAGTGAGAACTTTTCTATGAAGCGTCTATAGTATGCGTACATACCTATAAATCTTCTTAATTCATGAAGATTCCTTGGTTTAGGCCATCCTTTTATTACCTCTAGCTTTGATGGATCCATTTGGATGACATCTTGAGAGATAATGTGACATAAATACTGAATCTCTTGTAAGAAAAATTCACTTTTTGTTTTGATTAACATAAAGTTTATTCTCTCTTAGAACTTGAAATATTACTTGGGGGTGTTGCTTGTGTTCGGCTAATGAATTAGTGTAGAGGATGATATCATCAAAGAACACTCCACCAGTAAAGGTTTGGTGAGGCCTGAATAGCTTCTCCATCAAGCGGTTGAATGTGGCTGGTTAATTGGTCAAGCCAAAAGGCATGACAATGTATTTGTAAAGACCAAACGTAGTGCGAAATGCGGTCTTTACAATATCTTGATCAACTATCCTTATTTGATGATAGCCACTTTTTAGGTCAATCCTAATGAAGTAGGTGGATCTTGTAGCTTATCAAATAGGTCTTCTACCCGTGGAACGGGAAACCTATTCTTGATAGTGATCCTATTTAGTGCTCTATAGTCGACACACGTACGATATGTGCCGTCTTTTTTTTGCACTAGTAGCACATGAGAACAAAATGGAGATGAGTTAGGCCTAACCATGCCCTTGTCAACTAACTCATGCACTTGCCGCATAATCTCCTCTTGTTGAGCTTGAGAAACTCTATAAGGAGGTTTGTTAGGCGGTGAACTTCCTGGAAGAAGTTCAATTGCATGGTCATCATTGCCTCGTTTAGGAGGTAGCTCACAAGGGATGTCGTCAATAAAGACATCTTGAAACCCCTTGAAAAAATTGGATAACTCTAATTCTTTTGATTGTGTATATTTTCTTTTACTAAAACATTAGGTTCATTTTGAAAATCTTTAACAAAAAACATGTACATGAAAATAGAGCTCTTTATTGACTTGTTGAAGCTTGTATATGTACAATGGGTATAGTGTTACCCATTTTCTTAGCATCTATATACATATCTTTTTCCGTGAACTTAAAGGAGATTCTTCTTTCAGGGAATTTAACATTGGAAGCCATGCGATCAAACCATGGTGCCCCTAGGATTACATCCTCATGCTTGAGAGGAGAGATAAAGAAGTCCTCTTTGTCCACATAGCTTTGGACATGGAGCCTCAATTTCCCGATTAAGGGAGTGACTGAAGCTTCTTGCCCCTTGAAAGCACCGTCTGTGGGTAGAACATCTCCCATCTCATAGACTTGTATGCCTAGCTTGGTGGCCAACTCTATAGATATAAAATTGTGAGTAGAACCACGGTCAAAGAGAATAAAAGCATCATGTTCTCTTACCTTTCCCCAAGCATGGCATAGAGGAGATCCTTTGTGGTGAATTTCCTCCTCTTGGATTTTGACCAAGGTAGCTCTAGGAGGTTCATGGCGGGTGTTCTTTTAGGGACAAGCGGGGTACGCATGCCCTTGCTTGCCGCACTTGAAACAACGGTTATCCTTGCGATAACGCTTGAGCTCTTCAGGAGAGAGTTTATTTTTGCCTTTATAAACTCCCTTCTCTTTAGCTTTTTTGGGGTTGCCCTTAGGAGAATTTTGGACATTGTCTTTCCCATTAGGCTCATTGGAACCCTTGTTTTCCGTGGCTTAGAATTTCTTTTAGCCCTTGTTTGAAAATTGGTTTGAGAGGCCACCATAGTATGGTGTATGACCGCCGATATGGTGCGTGGCCTTTGGGAGTTGACATACTCCGCCATTTCCTCAGTTAAGCCCGCACAAAATTGTTGCTTTTTCTCTCCAAAATCCAACTTTTTGAAGACAGTGGCTTTGAGTTGCAGGTCCCAAAACTTGTCTACATATTTGTGAATGGATTTGTAAGGAGAGAGATTTAAGCTTCACCATTTGGTGAGTACTTTGTCTTTGGCATCGGTGGCCAAAAACTGCATCATTATGGAAGCTCTTAAAGCTTTCCATGTTTGTGGAGCTTCACCGTTGGCCCGTAGGCTAGACCACCATTGCCTGGCATACTTTTGAAAGTGCATAGCTACATGGCATAGCTTAGGGGACTCCGTGAAGCCCTCATCTCCAAACGCAGCATTGAATTGTTGGATAAAGGCCAAGACTTTGTCCGTAGCACCAAAAGTGCCATCGTAGGTAAGGAAATAGATGCTCTTCCCTCCCTCTTTGAACTTCTTGAGCTTGCATGACCTCTTCCTGTGGCATAGGATTTCCTATGGCCTCTTCTTTTTGATGGTTCAAAGGTTGCACCATCACTTTCTTCATACAATGAAGAATTTGAGGAAGATGGAGAAGAGGGTGACCTCTTTCTTGCCTTTTTCTTGCCTTGATCTTTGTTGTCTTCACCATCACTTTCATAAGAGGAAGAGGATGAAGAAGATGGAGAAGAGGGTGTCCTCTTTCTTGCCTTTTGTCATCCCTCTTTGAAGTACGGTGTGGAGAAGTATGCGATGGTCTTCTCCGTTTTGGGGGCGATGGAGAGCGTTTAGCCCGCTGTCTTCGTGGAGCCATCTCCGCCGAGGTGGCGGAAGACTCACTTCTTTCTCATTCCTTCGGTGGAGGCTCTTGAGTTCTCGTTTGAGAAGGAGATGCGTCATCAAGGAGCAAATTTTTGAGCCCTTCATAGGGATCCTCTTCTTCTTCCCGAATCGGAGAGAGACCTCTTTTGGAAGTGTCGCAAGGAGGCTTCCTAGGTGCTCTCTCGTCATGGTGGGGAGATTGGAGAATCCCATGAGCACGAAGCTACCGTTGCACTTCATTTTGGAAGGATGGATTGCCCATGTCTTGTTGAAGCCTAGAAACAATATAGTTAACGAGCATCGGGGCATCATTAGTAGCTTGCTCATCAACAAAATCAAAGTTATCAACATTAATTTCACTCTCTTTACAATTGTTAGCCATTCTAACTACTTTTAGGTGTAAACTTATTTGGTTTACTTTGGTACTTTAAGACCTAGTTGCTACTCCTCTGTACCCCTTTAGAAAAAGCACTCAAACTACCGTACCCGTGGCTCGAATACCATTAATTGCAAGGAATAGAAGAGAGGCTCGTTCAACACCAAAATAGCACCGGCTTCTGTGAAGCTTCTAATAGCTCAATAGTGGTTAAGACATAGGCTAGCCTCGTAGGATTCCACTATTAAGACCATAGCTCTTGACGGTGATGCCCCATTAACTGCACAAAGGCAGGCGTCCTGCAAAGCTGAAAATTACCTATTCTACTTACTCACATGCAATTAATAGTACCAACCATATATAGCTAGCTTGAGGACCTCCCTTCTTGAGAAAGAAAAGAGAAACCTTGTGCTCTGATACCAATGTAACATTTAATTGTCTAGTAACTTGTGTGTAGGGGAAAATAGCATGAACATAGTGAGCATTTCATTAGAGTAGCTTCCTAATGAGAATAACAAGAGTGCTTGGGTGGAGAGAGCAACAAAAAGTATAACACCTAGTTAGATAGTATGAGCAATACTTCAAAAGAGAGAGAAATTAAGCAATTGACAACAGTTGAGGTCCGGATTTGCATGGAGCCGGTCCCCCCTCCAAAAGGCTTTGTATTATGGTTTCTCCCATGAAGAGAGACATTTTACAATACAATTCTTTGTGTTCCTTCAATACTAGCTAGTGCAATGAAGCTGGAAACTTCATGCACTAAGCAAAAAACTTATCAAACACAACATCAATTCCCTCACGGTCTTAGACCCAAGACCTCACACACCTTCAAAGATGGTGAGAGATAGCGGGGTATGAGAGTAGATTGAGAGGAAGAAGGAGTATTCTTACGAGAAAGATGTGCATCTCCTCACATAATCACTCATATTAGCATAGCTTAGCTTAGTAATTAGCATGGTAGAGGAGATGAGCATGCATTGAACCTTGGATCTTGGTTGGATTTGCATCACAAAGCCAAGAGTTGTTGGTGTAGGCATTCGTTCTCACAAGCTTGGAGTAGGTGGTAAGATTTCCATTAAAGCTTGAGAAGAAGAGAGAGTCTTCTTTGCTTCACAAATGAGATTGTGTGAGTGTGTGTGTGATAATGCCTTGCAAAAATCATCCCCCCTCTCTCTCTTGGTCGACGCCCCTTGCTAAATGCTCATGCTAAATCAGCCCCCCCCCCCCCCCCCCCTCTCTCTTGGTCGACCTCCCCAAGCCTAGCCAATGGAAATTAAGCAGCATAAGTGATAGCCTTCTGACATGTGTCCCCCTTTCCCCTTTTGTGAAATCTTTAGGTAATTAATAAATGCAACTAAACTGTCATTGGACCCCTTTGCCTCCTGGCCAGCCATTGGGCTACTGAATGCTCATTGGTCCCCTTGGGAGACTGTCCAATAGTCTTCTAGAGAGCTTAATTCTTATTGGTTCTTTTATTAAGTTTTTTTAAATTAATTAAACTAGATTTACTCTAGCCTAATTCTCATTGGTCCACCTCCATGGCCATCCAATAGGATTTGAGTACACCTTGTGGGCATCTGGCCTAGGGAGCTGACATGTGTCCCTATGACTTAGGCAATCTTTAGACGTAGGCAATCCAAAGACTTAGGCTTGTGAGTGTGTGTGGGTGTTTCTCTCTCATCCCCTAATTCTTGGGCTCGCCCCCTCCTATGTAGGGCTTGACAAAGACTTTTTTGGGACACACACAAAGCATCCAATTCCCCTAATGTTTGACCTTTGGACACAACCTTTGAATTTTGGAACCTTAGCATTTTGGAAGTCTTAATGGGCTAAACCTTAGGGTCTTTTGAGCCCATTGTTTCACATAGCTCTTTTGCAGATGGCCCCCCTTTGGATCCCTATTTTCCCTCCTTTGGATCCCTACTGTGGCCGGTCTGCTAGTTTAACCAATATTCTAGCCTTTTCTCCCCTGGCACTTCCCCATATTAAATGATCAGTTTAACATGAGAAAATCATTTAGGAGAATTAGATATTGATTATTATGACACTACGTGAGAAATTAATGTATGAGTCTCATGCTCCTCCTTATGCGGGGCATAGAGGGATGGAGTCTACCCTAAAAGGGATTGAAACATATTTCTATTGGCCTACCATGGAAACAAATATACAAGAGTATGTTTCTAAATGTGCGGTATGCCAAAAGACAAATATTGATAGAGGGAAGCAACCTGGATTGCTTCAATCTTTGCGAATCCCTAATTCACCATGGGAGAGCATATCCATGGATTTTATCTTTGG
This sequence comes from Adiantum capillus-veneris, assembly GCF_014529385.1. Taxonomy (NCBI): domain Eukaryota; kingdom Viridiplantae; phylum Streptophyta; class Polypodiopsida; order Polypodiales; family Pteridaceae; genus Adiantum; species Adiantum capillus-veneris. Next base: position 29,658,854 of record NC_140935.1, read on the forward strand.
ATTGCCTAAGTCTATCCATGGGAATACGGGAATATGGATGATAGTAGACAGATTTAGCAAACAAGCTCATTTTATACCTATCAAAAAGACTATCAAAGCCCATCAAATGACAACCCTCTTCATTTCACAAATCTTCAAGTACCATGGCTTGCCAATGTACATAGTGTCGGATAGAGATCCTAGAATGACCAGTAATTTCTGGAAGGGTCTCTTTGAGAATTTAGGGACAAGGCTAAACCTCTCTTTGGCCTATCATCTGCAAACGGATGGCCAAAGTGAAATAGCTAACCTAACAATTCTTGATCTACTAAAAGCCTATGTAATGGAAGTAGATCAAAGGTCCCAATGAGAGAAGTACTTACCCTTAGTGGAGTATGCTTACAATAACATTGTACATACTTCCATGAGACAAGCACCTTTTGAGGTAATTGAGGGAAGATAAAATAATCCCCTTCTACTTAAGGTACATGGGAAGATCTTCACTGCAGATGAGTATAGCCAAGACCTACAAGAATCTTTTCAAAAGATTAAGGATGCTATCTCTATCTCACAGCAAAGGAAAAAGGCTACTGTTGATAAGCACAGAAGAGCCCAAGCCTTTAAAGAAAATGATTGGGTCTTAAGTACTTAAATTTCCCAAGGCTCGATTAAGGCACACGACGGACAAGAATCCTACGGGACACCAAAAGTACTATGCTAAGTAAAAAGGTACTATGGCCCCTTCCAGATTCGTAGACCAATCAATGAAATGGCCTATCAACTCAAGTTTCCCAGCCATTGGCTCATACACAATGCTTTTCATATGAGTCTACTAAAGCCTTACAAAGGGGAGCCACCTCAAAAACCAACTATTGAAGACCCACCAGAGATCGAGGACCAAGAAGAGGTGCTGCAGCCCGAGTCCATTCTCCGACATGAAGACAAGGTATTAAGACGCAATAAGACTATCCAATGATATCTTATTAAGTTTAAGAATTATCCGTTTGAAGATGCTAGATGGATGCAAGGCATACAATTAAAGCCCTAGAGTAAGAAAATATACAAATGTTTAAAGTGAATAAAGTTTTGTCATAAAAGACTCTCTTTTTCTTTATTTTGCACAAATGTGAAGTAGTATGCATGCTTAGAATCAAGTTTACCGAGACGACGTCTCCCAAACACCAAGTAGAGCTTGTCACTCTACTATGGAAGATTGATAGGACTAATGTGCAGACATGCTTGCGGTAGCCTTAGGCTCTCAAGCGCCAAATGGATTAGTCATCCATTCTGGGACGATGTCGTAGGGTAAGATAGGGATCCTCTACCCGCTAGAAAAAGGACTAATGAATAGGTTTTATCTTCTCTACCCCATAGTCGAGGACGACTATGATATCAAGAGAGAGGTAATGTCATAATAAATAATACCTATTCTCCTACATGATTTTCTCATGTTAAACTGATCATTTAATATGGGGAAGTACCAGGGGAGAAAAATCTAGAATATTGGTTAAGCTGGTAGCTGGCCATAGTAGGGATCCAAAGTAGGGAAAATAGGGATCCAAAGGGGGGGCCATCTGCAAAATAGCAATGTGCAACAATGTGCTTTAAAGACCTAGGTTCGGCCCATTAAGACTTCTAAAATTCTAAGGTTCCAAAATTTAAAGGTTGTGTCCAATGGGTGTCCAATGGTCAGGTTTAGTGAAATTGGATGCTTTGTGAGTGTACAAAAAGTCTTCACGTGGTCCTGATTGATGGGGGTGAGCCCTTTTAGTAGGGGATGAGAGAGAAACACACACATACACACACTCATGCAAGCCCCTTTTACACAAAGGGAATGAGGGACACATGTCAGTTTCCTAGCCCAGTTGCCCCCAAGGTGCACTCAAATCCTATTGGATGGCCATAGAGGTGGACCAATTAGAATTAGGCTAGAGTACTTTTAGTTTAATTCATTTAAAAACACTTGATAAAAGAACCAATAAGAATTAAGCGACTATTGGACAGTCTCCCAAGGGGTCCAATAAGCATTCATCAGTCCAATGGCTTGCTTGCTTCCTATTGGCCAGAAGACAAAGGGGTCCAATGAGCGCTCAATTGCATTATTTGATTACCTAAAGCTCTCAAAAAAGGGGAAAGGGGGACACATGTCACAAGTCTATCACTTATGCCTCTTAATTCCTATTGGCTAAGCTTGGAAAGGTCCAATGGGAAGCCATCAGGTGGAATTAGCAAGAGGGGTCGACCAAGATAAGAGAGGGGGCTGATTTGTGAAGGCATTATCACAGACACACTCACACAAGCTCATGTGTGAAGCAAGAAGACTCTCTCTCTCCTTCTCAAGTTTTAATGGAAAACTCATCATCTACCTCTTTTGCTGCTCTTGTCTTGTCTCTTTTCTTTCCCTCCCATCATGTAGAGGCTTTCCTCACCAAGACTCCATGCACTTTTCTACAGTATAAGGGGTTCTTCACACATGATGCCCATATCGATGCAGATGAAGTTTTTTTTTCATGCTCGCGGCATGGGTATGAGCATCTTTATTTGCATAGCAAAGAAAATGTATATATTTGCATCTTTATTTATGTCTACATTTGCAACACAATATCGACACAAATATAGACACAAATAACGATGCGAATAAAGATGTTGCATAACTGTATATATCGACATACATATGGACGTCTAAGCATTTGTCTGTGGATAAGAGAAAGAAGGTGGAATTGAAAAGAAACATGTTTAAGATTTTATTGGGCCAAATATTACAGAGATATTTGGGGCGTGTTGTTTACTGTGTGCTTGGACCAGAACAATGACCCATACTCGAGGAAGCTCATGAATCCATTGCTGGTGGACATTTGTTAAAGGCACTAACAACACAAAAAGTCTTCCAAGATGAGCTTTGGTGGCCTATAACTCATGTAAATGCGACTAAATTTGTAGTTCAATGTGATGTTTGTCAAAGAATTGGTCAGCTAATGAATAAGGATAGATTACTATTCAATCCGGTACTGCTACTTGAATTGTTCCAAAAAAAAGGGGTTTGAACTTTATAGGTCCAATTAAACGTGCACAAAATTAAAATTGAAATCTAAATAAATTTAGACTTATATAGATTACTGGACAAAATGGGTAGAAGCTTGGGTATTAAAAGAAGATAATGCGGTTTTAGTTAGAGATTGTCTTTGTCGGGATGTTGTTCCCAAGGTTTGGTCTACCATTGAAACGGTGAGTGATTGGGATATTAATTTTTTGAATCCTCAATCTTGTGACATTGGGGGTGTGCAAGCCGATGGAATGCTCCCAAGTGCAACATCCCAATGCAGAATGTTTTTGCATTAAAGCAGAAGATTTGAATGTTTTTCATGGTCTCTCCATGGATAGTGCCGACTCCAAATTGGTGAAGTGGGAGAAGATCACGGAGGTGAAGTGGTTCAAAGGATTCAGAGAGTCAAAGGATCACATCCAATATTGCATTAAATGCAATTGCATACGTAGCGATATGTATGACCAGATGATGTAGCTACACTACAAGGTGTACCAGAAGGCCCCAACCAACATGGAGATCAAATCTACATTTATGAAGGGGTTTGTAAAATAAAATGGAAATTGCAAGTGGTTCAGCCATGCTGTGCAATTGGATTGAGTTTGCTATCTAGTATTTGTGGGACCTTCAAGAGAAAGGATACTACAAGTCTCGTGTTGAAAAGTGGAGGATGCATAATTCCCATCATTTACGTCAACAAATTGGGGAGGGGTCTGCTAAAATGAGGGAGGATTCCTCGGGCCGAGTAGCTACAAATTTTGCCAAAGCGACCAAGGTGCAACCTCTCTCTCATCATAGCACTCACGAAGGGGCAGAAAGCCCGTCATATTTTGATCTTGAGGATTTGCAGCACATAGAAGTTGTCGGCGATCATCTCAAAAAATAATTGTAGGATGCTAAACAACATCTCACAAATGCAAGAGAGAAGTTCAAAGATGTGAGAGTTTTGAAAGCAAGAAATGCTATGGTTAGCCCAGTTGTAGTTGCTATGAGGCAGAAGCTTTGTGATGTTGATAATGAATTGCAGAGTTTACTACAAAGCCACAATTTGGATGTAGAGAGGGAAATAGAGCTGAAAGTGAAAATAGAGACACTTAAAGAGAAATTGGATGGTTTGGAATTTTCACAGCGAGGACACCCCCATTGATGTTGAAATTGACATAACTTTTCATCATGTAAGTGTCCATGATTTTTGTGCTTGCACCTTATGTCAAGAATATGTGCACAACTAATCTATGTACTTACCATGCTTCTCTTTTATTTGGTTTGTAGATTAATGTGGAGGTGCAGGAAGCAAAACTACACGCCTGTGAAAGTCGAATGGTACTACTCATGCATATAAGCAAGATGCTACAAGGCTCCTTCTTCCCCACTACCCTCTCTAAATTAGCTATGGACACAAAGGAGAGGAGGGGTATGCAATGGGACAATGATCAACCACTATAATGGCTGTGGTCTACCACTATAAGTATAGGAAATCACTACAATGGTCAAGATGCCATGTGAGCATAGCTATCACCTTTTCTAATTTACTGTTGCATGCTCCTTGGGGACAAAATTTAGATCTTCCACCTACCAACAGAGGATACCAATAGAATAGTGTTGCAAGCCCACAGGGCAAGGAAATCCAATCACACCAATCTCTGGTGAGATAATCATAAATAGTAGCATTCTAAATAGTAAACCAACGTGATATGAAAATATTAGCATACAATGAATGCTAATTAGCATAGTGGGCATGGTGGTTAGCATACTCTATATGCTAGTTAGCGTACCTTGTATGCTAGTTAGCATACCTAGTTATGCTATTTATGCTAGTTAGCATAGTGGGTATGGTGGCTAGCATATTGTGATGCGAGCTAGTATACCTAGTTATACTAGCTAGCATACCTAGTACATGGAATATTATACATGTTGCGTATGTTATGCTAGCTAGCATATTGTGAATGCTAGTTAGCATAGTGGGCATGATCGTGTATTCTAGTTAACAACCCAGTTATGATATGTATTCTAGTTAGCATAGTTTGTATGCTAGCTAGCATATTGTGTATGGTAACTAGCATATTGTGTATGCTACATGGAATGCTAACTAGTATAGTGTGAATGCTAGTTAGCATACACATTGTGCTAGTTAGCATACCTATTACATAAAATGCTTATTGGCTAGTTATCATAATTTGAATGCTAGTTAACATATTGTGTATGCTAGTTAGCATAGTGGGAATGGTGGTCAGCATACTTTGTATACTAGTTAGCATACCCAGTTATGCTATGTATACTAGTTAGCATACCCAATTATGCTAATTACCATACCTAATACATTGAATATTATACATGTTATGCTAGCTAGCATACATGTCGAGTATGTTATGTTAGCTAACATATTGTGTATGCTAGTTAGCATAGTGAGCAAGGTGGCTAGCATACTTTGTATGCTATTTAGCATACCCAGTTATGCTATGTATGCTAGTAGGCATAGTCTGTATGCTAACTAGCATAATGGGTGGTGGATAGCATACTGTGTATGCTAGTTAGCATACCTAGGACATGGAATGCTTATTGGCTAGTTAGCATATATTGTGAATAATAGTTAGCATATTGTGTATGCTAGTTAGCATAGTGGGCATGGTGGCTAGCATACTTTGAATGCTAGTTAGCATACCCAATTATGCTATGTATGCCAGTGAGCATAGTTTGTATGCTAGTTAGCATAGTGGGTATGGTGGCTAGCATACTGTGTATGCTAGTTAGCCTACCCACTATACTAGTTAGCATAGCCAATTATGCTAGTTAGCATACCCAGTACATGGAATGCTTATTGACTAGTTAACATATTGTGAATGCTAATTAGCATATTGTGTATGCTAGTAAGCATTGTTTGTATGCTAGTTAGCATAGTGGATATGGTGGCTAGCATATTGTGTATGTTAGTAGCATATCCACTATGATAATTAGCATACACACTACAAGGATAGTTATACATGGAATTCTTATTGGCATACTAAGCATACAAGAAATCATAATGGTATGCTACCTAGCATATTTTATATATGTATATATTCATATCCCATGCTTACGTGCATCTTGAGATGCTATTTGCAGTGTTAACAATCCACCTTTTCATTTTAACTAACAATTTAAATATGATAATTAACATCTGAAAGGAATACACAAGAATCCATGATGTGGTAAGCACACATGATAATAAACATGTCAAGAGAAGGGTAGAAGAAGAGAATCCCTATAATGATGACTTGGATGATCTAGATAAAATGCATAAAGGGGTAAATGTGACACTGTAATATGCAAAATCACCCGAGGATGTTGTAGATAATAAAGAAACAAATGACGATGATGAATTCATCATGATTACTCATCATAAACCCAAGCCCATTATAGATGATCAAATAATTTCTTTAGAGGAAACAATTAGGAGTGCACAAGAGGAAGCTATGAGGATTGACAATGGGCAGGATATGCAAGACATTGGTGATGACATCCTCTCTTGGGTTTTGTAAATAAAGTGAAGCTGAAGAGGAAAGGTGTCCTAGAATAGATTCTAGAAGATCCTGGAAACGACACTTGTATTGCCTCAAAGAGCACCCTAGATGACATAATCAAAACTACCAAAGGTGGAAACAATGTCATTTGCTCACATGCTTGTAAGAAACTATGCTGAACTTGTTTTGTGTTATGTCCAAATTCTATAGTGCTGGCAAGTTGAACATCTTATGGTATGTATCTCTCTAAATGTTTATAATGGAGAAACTCTTTTTGGCATAATAATGTCTATATGCAACAATTTGGTAACTTTTTGTGTTCTTTACGATGTCTTTGTTTAATACCTTTACTGTGTTGCAGGGAAAGAGAAACTATAGTTAATTTCCTTGCATGATATGAGTTTTTTCATTGCATTAAAAAAGATACGAAAAAGGTGTATTGCCAAGGCCAGACAGCTAAGAAGAGAAAAAGATGAGATTGAGAAGCCCCTGGCATGCTACCTTAAACATCATGGGAAAATTGATGATTAATTGAATTTTGTTCATCCCTTAGGCGAAGTTATTTTTGTTGAGTGGTATTTGCTGCCAAACCCAATATGGGTGCCAAAGCTGTTGGTAGACGAGAAGTGCTCTCTGGTTCTTGATTCGAATGGCCTAATGGTTCAAGTTGTATTCATAGCATGGTGAAGTTCCCCCTGAATATGAAAGGGAAATGATAAATTATGTATGCAAGATAGGAGGTATGAATTTTGTCACAAAGACTGTCACAAATTTTTCAGTTGGGGCCTCCAATTTTTCCATGTGTTTATATGGAGCACCAGCCAGCAACATAAAGTAAATGCAATATTCGATACAATATTCAAATCGTAGCATCAAGGATGGCAGGTGTTGTTACATAGGATCATTGTAGTGGCCAGCCTTGGCAGATATGTAATAAGCATGTGCTCTTCAAGAACTTGAGTATGTGTTGGAGGGGCTTAACGCAATTTAGGCATAAGAACACTCTGATCATTGATGATAGTAAGTACAAAGTGTGCCATAACCCTGAAGAAACTTGGCATATTATCCCCAAGCTAGAGGACCACACTGTTGAATAGCGACAATAGTTCATGGTAGACACTTTGACTAACTGGCTATTTCTATGGCTACAATCAAAGAACCATGTAGCATATACAATTGACGACGGGTTTGATACTGGCCCATACTAGTTTTTTGATGCCATCCTCAACAATCTAGAATCAGATCTATGAACAAGCAATGAGGTTGAGTGGATGGCATCATTCATCAAAGACAAAGGGATGCTGGCAAAGAAGTTGAAAGGCATGAGAGGGAATAGCATGCGAGGGAAAGATTAGAGAAGCAACAACAACTTGAAGTAGAAAGGCAAATGCACAAACAAGAGTCTTAGCAAAGACAGGAGCACATGCACATAGGGTAGCACCACCGTCTTGGATCAACAAGGAAGGCTAGAGAAAATCCAAAAAAAAACTATGTCTGTGAAAAGCCCGACAAGTGGAGCCAACAGAAAGAAGCCGCAAGGGTGCAAGTGGAGTCGAGGAGATTACATCACTTGGGCAATGATAGATGCGAGAACTTTACGGGTGATCTTGTAAACAAAATTACATTGCTTGTATGGTTAAAGTTGTCAACTCGTAATATTTCGATCTTATATCTTTATTGAGTTCAAATGCTTTTAAATAGTGGATGATCACCAATCAATGGCTATCCCGTTTGAGTACAGTTATAGTGCAAAGCCACAATTTCATTGCGCTCAATTAAATTTTAAAATCTCAATCCAACAATGTAAGATGTATAAATTTTGTTCAATGGCCGTTGTTATGTAAGGAGACCTCTCCACAAGAGAAGCACACTCATGCACTCCCATATCTCCTTCAGTATATTTATACATATATGTATCTATTGGAAATCACATGGTGCTTCCACTTTGAACTTCAACATTTGTCTTATTATCTATATGTCTTTTAACTTTAAGGCATTCGCCCATTTTTGTACTTCAAAAATTGACACTATATGTAAACGTTTTTCATTTAGCTTTGTCAATTCAATGTATTTCATGCTTTTATATCAATGAAAAATAAATTCTCTTCAAGTTCCATGTCTCAAGTTTTTCAAGTTATGGTGCTATTTTTCAATTTGCTATTGTTATTGACAATTAGTATTGGTTACAATGGCTGATTGGGTGGTATGGCATTTTAGTCTTGCCACCCCCAAATGTTTCAACATAGTGCCTTCTTGCAAAAAGAACATCATCTCCTCATACCAAGCCCATGGAAAAGTTTTTGGATTTGGAGCAACTTTGTCATTTTACCGATCTCCTCTTCTCCCACTTTGGCTCTAAACAAATTTATATTTGGAAATAAACCCTTGACAACAATTGGTGCCGACTAGGAATTATAATTTGTAATCACATACTGTCAAGGATCTCCTCTTCTCCCATCACATTCTACCTATTTAATCTCAAATTTTTGAAGAAAAATCATCCATATGGCTAATCGATCTACCAAATTTTATTGCCACACAAGGAATAGCAATGGCAAGTGATCCACATGAAAGTAAAACAATTTCCCAAGCAAGTAATGTTGAAACTTCTTCAACAAATACACCACTTCTAGACATTCTCTGTCGGTCACCAAAAATAGTTATACTTAGCTATGGAGAGCCTTCTACTAGCAGAGTAGACAAGTCAAAACCATCTATTAATTGTTTCCTATAACATCACACTACCAATTGAAATGTTAGAAGCATCCACAAAAACATGGAAATCATTTGCCCAATTTGGAGGTACTAGTATTGTTGCTCGGATCAACATCATCTTCAAATGACGGAAATCCTTTTTATCTGCTTGTGCTAAAGCGTTCAATGGTATTGTGATATGAGATAAAAACAAAAAATGTTTCCCATACCATCGTAAGTGAGCCAAAAAAGGCTTAAAGTTTCCTTTATTGAATTGGGTGGTAGTGCTTGCATGATAGCCGCAACTTTATTGGAGTCTACTGCAATTTCTTTTTTGAAAATTATATGTCCCAACAACATCCCTCTTGCCACAACAAACATACACTTCATCGTGTTAAGGCTTAACCTCGTTTTTTGACAATTTTTGGAACATAGCTAGAGATGATACAAGTGCTTTGACTTTTCACCAAAAATAGAGAAATCATCCAAGAAAATATGCAAAAAAATCCATCAAATATGGACCAAATATCTGTTGTATATCCCTTTGAAAAGTATTAGGTACATTCTGCAATCCAAATCACATCACTTTCCTAGTAATTACTCCCTATGCAATAATAAATGCAGTCTTTGGTTGATCTGTAGTTTCCATCCACACTTGATTTTTGTAACCATTATATCTATATGAAAAAGAATATATCTATTGGCCTGCAACTTTATCCAAGGTAGAATCTAGAAATGGAAGGGAAAAAGGGTCCGCACAGTAGGTGCATTCAGCTTGCAATAATTGTTACATATCCGTAGCTTCTTATTCCTTTTAGGGACTACAACAATCAACGAGAACCACTCTGGGTTTTCAATTGGAACTATAAATCTAACCTTTAAAAATCAATCCAAATATTCTTTTATTTATTTGGCATAATTTGAATTCATACAATACCTGGCTTGCTTGATAGGGACCACATCCTTCTTCAAATTGATAGAATGTTAGTAGAATCTAGAATTGAGACCCTTTATATCCTCATAATCGCATGCAAATACGTCCATGAACTTTGTTATTTTAATAAATTTATTTAAAAAATATACAAAATATTTAGTAAAAAAAATATTTGTGTCTGACTGTGTGACTGTGTGAGCACGTGAATGCTAGTCTAATGCAACGGATAAAAGGAAAAATTCCGTCCGAATAATTCTTTAAAAATTTTCTTTTGAGGGTTTGTGTGTAGGGGGGACGTGTGAGCGGTCGGGTGTGCTGACGACCGTAGGGGGGGGGGGGGGGGCGCAGTGTATGTGGGCGGCCAATTAGGGTGGGGGGGAACGTGTGTGGGCGGGATATCGGGAGGCGGGGTCGTGTGGGCGGGCTACCGGGGGCGGGGACGTGCGACCGAGAGCACACCCCGCCCCCCCATGCGAGCGGCGAGGAAGGGGGGGAATTGTGTACGGGGACTACCGGGGGCGGGGGTGTGTGTACAGGCGCTATCGGGGGGGGGGCTGTGTGTGGGGCCCGGTGTATGCGGGTGGCGAGGAAGGGGGGCATGTGTGCGTGCGGTCCACATCACACCCCGCCCCCCACCGCACACGGGCCTGATGTATGCAGGCGACTAGTAAGAGGGGGGACGTGTGTGTGCTCGCAGCCACGCACCCCCATGCACCCCTGGCCAGCGTGTCAAAGTTAGCCATGGGCGGCCACACGCCCCCACGTGGAAGCGTGTGTCCACCCCTGGCCAACGCGTGGCTAGCGGCAGTCCACGTGGCCATGGAGCGGCCACGCAGGCCGCCTCGTGGCCACGTTTGCAACGTGTACCGTCATCAGCCGATGGTAAATGTGGCACGCCACGTGGTGCCTTACTCGCAGGCCACGTGGTGTGCCACGCGTACCACCGTTGGGCGACAGTACACGTGGCACGCCACGTGGTGCCTTACTCGCAGGCCACGTGGTGTGCCACGTGTACCGCCATTGGGCGACAGTACACGTGGCACGCCACATGGTGCCTTACTCACAGGTCACGTGGCGTGCCACGTGCAGCGCCATGGGGCGATAGTACACATGGCATGCCACGTGGCGCCTAGTAAGGCACCACATGGCCTGCCATGTGTACTGTCACCCAAGGGTTGTACACGTGGCATGCCACGTGGCCTACATGCGGTTTATGTGGCAGTTTGCATGGCCACATGGCATGCCACGTGTACCATCAGATACTGACGCTACATGTGGCAAACCCATGTGGCCACGAGTGGACTGTGTGGCCGCTCCGTACCCACGTGGACTGCCGCTGGCAATACACACACGCAGGCGCTGGCATGCGCGTGTGTGTGTACACACACGTGCTTGTATGTGTGCGTACACACATACACACACACGCGCTGGCATGCGCATGTGTGTGGTGCACACACACACACACACACACACACACACACACACACACACACACACTGGAAAGGGGGAAATGAGAAAACCACCAGCACACTCACTGAATGACTCTCTATAGCCCAATGATTCACAGCACCCCTATCCCCTAGTAAACACACACCTCGATACATAATCTGCAAACAATCAATGTCCAAGCCCATACCCAACCATCCCAGACTATACGCACTCAGTTGCAAAGCATATAAGCATGGCCCTATCTGTGACCTCTCATTGCACTTTATACCATAGATAACTAGCACCGACTCCCTCAGGCACCCCAAGGTTATTAATCTATATGATAGGTTTGCCTACAAGCTAGTAAGTACTCTTTTGCACACATGATGACCGCACATATACCATTCACATTTATGACACATCATTGGACACAAAGGTCGAAGAGAACATTGATATAGATTTTAGAGTAGAGTTGACAAAAAACCATGGTAGAATCCTTAAAAGGAACATATACAATGATGGAATTCTCTCCCTTTCATGCACTGCAACCAATCCTTAAAGTGCTTGCCTCCTGCTACTCGGCCCTTGAGAGGAGCCCCTTTGTGTTGCTAGCTCTTCCCCAACTGACATATCTTGCTTTGCATGCCCTGGAGGCCCTCCACAACCCCCAGCCTTTAACTTGCTGCTCTCGATCCCTTGTAATCAACCCCTCCTTCTTTGCAACAGATGGCCTTCCCCACCTGATATGGTGGCTCTTTCATCTGCAGAACACGGTCCACAAGAGCCCCTTTCAATCCTCCTTCTTTGTAACCGACCTTTGAGCTTCCTTTAGATGGCATAGCCCACCCACCTCTGTTAACTACTCGCAGCCATCCAAAATTGATCGTCCTCCTACTCTCTTGTGTAGGTGCGCTCCTTCAAAACCATTGGTTGCTCCTCCTTCTCACACGCGTCAGCTTCCCATCCAATTGCACTCATGTTTAGCCAGTTCTCTGGCAAGTGCCCGCGGCGGTCATCAAGCTCTTCTCCTTGTATAGACGCCTCCACTCTTTCTTTGGCCACTAGCGACCTCGCTATTGATCATCTCCTCTACAAATAGGCCTCCCTCCATACAACTGCAGCCCCCTTTTTTCTACTCTCGTATGGCAACCACCCAGATGGCGTCCTCCCCTTGCATGCCAAAACGGCCCCCCTTGCATGTGGCGGATCTTCCTTCCATGAACTGCAGTTGACCACCCTCCTGTGTATATCCGACTCCCCTTTTCTTAGCTTTCAGCTAATTTTAACTTACCTTCATAAAAATTTCCAGCTTGGTCCTCTTTCCCACCACCCTTGCAACCTTGATCGTCGATGATATCAGAGCTCCTGCCTGGCACAACTTTATAGGCTACTCTGCATGCCTTCAACTCCTAGGCTCCACCATTCGCATAAAATGACTCTTGGGTGACAATATCTTTTTCTGGGAGAGATGAGACCGTAACGACTCTCGAACAGCTTGAACTACCACTACTTCCCATTGAATATATGTGGATTATTTTCCTTCTAGTTGATGAGCTGCTACCCACTAGTCCCCAAGCATAAAAAATAACCGAAATAGTGCAAGCCCTCGATATACATAGCATGGTACCATCCCGTGTAAAAAATATCCAACCACTTTAAGAGACCCGAGCGATTGAGCTTGAAAACCCCCTTTGGTCTGCTAAAAGAAACATTTGGCATACACGTCACAATCGCATATGCTGAAATCTGCATTTAGTACCTGTTCAAGCACTCCCCCATTAGGCTACTGATTTCCACACTGCTGTACTAGCACTTCCATGGGTCGACACAGTTAGGGTGCACCATCATTGCCCACCCCCTCGTTGAGCATTCATGCTCAACCACAATAATATTTAGGTAAAATAGGGCTATATAGAGAGAATGATAAATAGCTACATAGAATACATAAGAAAAATGATATAGTGGCTATAGAAATAGATAGAGATAGAGAGAAAGTCGTCTGCTACTGCATCACCCTCCAGGGTCAAATGGAAAGCTTGAGGCTCCCCCAAGCATGGTGTAGAGTCCACCTGGATAAAAAATAAAACATTGGCCGTGGCCATCCACCTGTAAAGCATGCATATTGAGGCCTCTTTTTGCACTTGTACACCAATAGAGAGGCCATGACCCTTCCAACTCTACATAGCATGGATCTTTGTCACCCTATGTTTGGTGGATACGAGCGAGCAGGCATATGCACACCAAACCCGGCGGATACTCTATTTTTTGGCAAAAACCCTGTAATTCTGCCTAAAATGAGTTGTAATCAGAATAAGATTAGACCATATTCTTGTTTATGCTCTCTGAGTCTACCCCTTGTAAGAGGCCGGTTGGCCATGGGAAAGCCCCCTAACTTTTAAAGTCAAAACCCTTAGTTTTGAAGGTATTATTATCATTAGCTGGGAGAAGAAAACGTGTGCTACTAAATCCTCTTGTGACTACAATTTGTAATCATCATATCTCCTTAACTAGTAATCAGAATGCTATTCCGAATAGTACATTGCGTTCCTTGTCTCTTACTCTTCGATCTAAGTGTAATCATTTCCAATTTTGCTGTGGCTTGCGGCGAGTTGTTTGTGAGCTAAATGCATTGATTTGGGAGTTAAATGGTTGTTTTTTGATGTCTTGACCTTGGATAAGTGTTTCTATGCTTAAGGTGGATCTTTCCAAGTACTTCTGTTTCAGTTTTCTGCACATTTTTTGTGATGGATCGTGATTTATGTACCTTCCCAGATGGTGACAGAACTTGGTAGGATTGAGCCCATAAGTGTTGTAATACCTCTCCTTAAGTTTCATGACACTTCGGATTCGTTTGGATACCGAAACGGCGTGATTGTGTTGAGTGTTGAGAATAGACGCATACTGATTGTCTGACTAGGAAGTGGTTGATTTGCTTTTGTTGTAAGAATGAGTAATCTTCAAGTTCACTTTGGTGAGATTGACACTCTCATTAAGTCTCCTGCCCCACCCCGAGTCGCTTCCTTGCATATTGACATTATGTTAGTACAAAAGAGCTATGCTGCAGACGTCTGTCGTGGCGACCCGCTAACATTGGCAGCGCTGCCGAGGAAACCGACCCTTAGGTGGTGAGTGACTCAGTGTACAAAAAAAAAAAGATATATCTCCCTTCAAGCTTTTGATACCCGTTTCGTTTACCCATAGACAGTAAAGCAGCTAGACGTAGGTTTAGTGCTTAATAGCGACTGGAGTCCGAGACTAGCCAGTGCTATTCCTTAAGAGCAAAGAAAGCTATGAGTGAGGTACAAGATAGTATTTTTCTTTTTGATTTTTCACATGCTTGGAAAGGGCTGTTCCACCACACACATTGTTGTTATTTCTGTACTGTTAAGTTCAGTTATGTTTGCACATTCATTTCAGTTGTAGGAGTAGGTTAGGTAACAAATTACACCATCATTTGTGGCCAAACGGATCGAGGGAAAAACTGTCAAAAACCTTATTTTGGTGTTGAAGACCTTAACTCGGGAAAATTGAAGAAGTGATGATCAAAGCTTCAAAATTGGACCAAACCCAGTAAAACTTTCAAGAAGGGGATAAAAACACTTGTTGAAAAAGACTGTGCAAAAACCTGTCAAAAAGCTTGCCCAACATGGATCGTGATCCATGTACCTTTTTGGCAAAATGTGCTAAAATTATTTCCTCTTCTTAGAACAGGCTCTCAGGCATCAGAACATTGAGTTTGGTGAAAAGAAGAGGACCAGAAGATCATAAAAATCAATATTGGGGTGATCAGACCAAAAAACTTGGAGAAAAGGGGAAAACAAGGAAAAATTGAGCTTTTAATTGGCCAAATCCAAAAAGAGATGAGAATTGGGACCAACTAGAAACAAGGAATCCATTGAACCAAATTTCATGCCCAGGTGCTTCCCAACATGGATCGTGATCCATGTTCCAGGTAGGCATCTGACATCAAGATTTGACCAGTGTACTCCTCATTATTAGTTGAACAACTTTTCCAAAAGGAGCCATAGACAAAAAGTGAAAAAAGCTGCTCAAAATACCAAAAAAGGAGTGGTTTGCAAAAAACCGCAAAACAGACACAAAACTTTTCTTTTCACTTGGAAAGAACTGACCAAATCCAAAAATACTTGGGGAATAGCATCATCATAGCTTGTGTGATTAGCTCACAAAGTGTCAGTCCAAAATCATGCCAAACATGGATCGCGATCCATGTACCTTTTTCGAAGTTTGAGCTGATAAAAGACAAGCAAGGAATTGATAACAATTGGAGCACTTTCTCCTAAAGGACCCTTATTAGGAAATCTCAAAAAGAGGGCAAAAGGTGGCAAAAATCAGGTCAAGGGAGGAAACCACTGACATAAACCCTAAAACTGACTTTTGCCTGTCCTAAAGAGCTTTAAAGCATTCAAAAACCATGTAGGCAGCTTCACTAGGCCGAGGACTAGCTGTAGCACAAAATTCAGTGTATTTTGACACAAAGGTACATGAATCGTGATCCATGTTCCTTTGACACAAATTGACACCAAACTAGTACCATAGCTAGAGAGTATCACGGAGAGTCTAGTGGTCCTTCCAGAGTTGAAATTGGGTGCAAGAAACCCTTCCAAAAGCTTAGAACTGACAGGAGCTCAGGAAAAGTGACAAAATCAACTTAGCTTCCAATCCAAAGATTCATTTTTGAAAATTTTGATACCATAAGATCCCTTAACCATGGTGAAGCCGAGGGTATCAACAAAAGTTCAAATGGCTTCCCAACATGGATCGCGATCCATGTACCTCTGAGCCAGAGCAGAGACAAAAACTTACCACACAAGGAGCTAGGCCATAGCAACCAGGTGCTTCTTTCAAAATTGAAATTGGATCAAAATTGTTGAGGTTGTGTAGGGAATTGTGTGCCAATTTTTGTCAAACAAAAGAAAGAACTGACAAGGACAGCTGTAAGCTTACAGCTATCAAGCACATTTTTGGCAGGTTATAGGTACTAGAAGGTGCTATCCAGCTAGCAAGAACAAACGGGGGATTCAAACTATTTCATGAGGTAACTCGGTTTGGATTTTTCTTGTTACCCATTATTCATGAATCTGCGATCAGGAAGATTGTACCAGAATAGGAACCACAACATCTTTGATCAAGGGAGTAATCACTCAACAGAAGAAAGTGTGAATTAGAGACCACTACCGCCTCTAGAATCCATTTTGGAGGAGAATTTCTCTGACACTTCGTCTGAGAGATCATACGTCCTCATGACTGAAGATTCTAACAAGTAAAACCCTAAGGGAACATATTCAATGGGTGCAGGTTCTTCATAGCCCACATCTAATGTAAAGTTGTTGTATCTGAAGTTTCAATTTGAAAATGTGCTTAAAGCCAAAATCTATAAGGATGGAATGGACCGCTACTGTGTTAAATTGGAAAATAGGCCGAGCGAGTTCAGAGACCTTGTAGATGTTGATTATGACGGGGATAGGTATTTCGACCGAGAGGGTCGACCGAGAGGGAATGATGTACTTAGTGGTTCATAACCCGTATATTGTGGATAAATGGGGAATGACCGGCACCAAGTACAAAGTAGATAATGAACCGGCCGATGCACCACCCAAAATGGAGAAACAAAACGTGGTACTCAGACGCACCAATGAGACTAAGCGCCTTCCCACAGACAACACATATGTGGGGCTTTATAAGTTCAATAATGGAGACCAAACACTCTATTACAGATGGGATGAGCCTTGCATCAAGGAATTAACTGACCGAAAAAACTTGTATGTTTACACTTACACGGAGGGTAGAAGTATTTAGGTGGTCATAATGGACAAGTATGGCCAAAAGTACTCCCCAATGGACCAGAAGGAGTTAGAGAGATATACATATTTTGGAGGACCACTCCACCAATACTATGTAAATCCGAAAGCTGAAAAAACCACGACCACTCACATCAAACCTGAGACTGTACTTGAGAGTCCCTTGAGAACAAGAGTGGAGGATTCTTATGGACATGAACGAGTGCTGAGAACAGAACCCTTAGGGTCGACGGCAACTAGGGCTTCCATGAACACACATAGGGGCAACTCTGTTCCTGAATTCACTTACACCACTAGAATCCCTCCGACTATCACAAGAGATCGAATTGATGAATGTAGGGCTGATAGGATACCGCTGTTAGTACCAAGAAGAGATTACAAACCAAGAGAAGCCATCCCACGGGGACCAGAAGTTGTTAGAATGGTTGCAGAGGCCAGGCATATGCGACCATCCCAAGTGGCAAAATGCTTACCCAAAAAGTATAATGGATCTGGCGATCCGTATGCCCATGTTTCAACCTTCAAACAAGTATTGAGTGCGGAACAGGTGACTGATTTCCACACTCATTATGAAGGACTTGGGGCTGACATTGGAAGGTAATGCCCTGACTTGGTTTCAACCATTAAATAGCTTATAATTTCCAAGTTTGAGCAACTTCTTGAAAATTCGCTGAGGAATTCTCAAAGAGAGGAATCAAGCATAACACTGTCTCCCAGATTTATGCATTTAGGCAAAAGGAAAAGGAAAAAGTGAAAGAAGCATCGCTTCGTTTCAGGCAGTACTTTGAAAGATTCCCTGCTCAAGAACTACCTCAGGACGAAAGACTATCAGTCCTTTTCATAGAGGGACTGCGAAATGACACGCTCAAGAAAGACTTGCACCTGAAATCCTGTGTCACCTTTGAGTAAGTCATGAAAGAGGCATTGTATCTTGTAGATAACTGCAAAGCATATGGGGAGGTGATTGAAGACACGAATCAGGGGACTAGTAGCACCTCTTCAACTACGAGTGAGTCCACGACAAAATCGGGAGGACAAAACCCAATTGTACTGGACATTGATCGAGTGATTGAGGAAGTGATTAGGAGGATGAACCAAGGAAACAGGACGAACCCAAACACACGACAATCGCCCACCCGAAAATGCGATACTTGTGGGGGTGACCATCCAACCCAGTGGTGCAACCTTCAACAAAGGCCAGGAGCTAATGCACAGCGGATATTGAAATGGTGTGCTACAGAACAAAAATGGACAAACCATGAAACTCACGAATGTTTCTACAATCAAAACTATGTTAGAGAGAGACAATACGGACCACCTGGAGGACAACAAATTCCACCCCCTCCAAGGTACCAAGTGGGCCCAAATAACGCAATCTTGGGTCAGGAAAAAGCTCAACCGGTGTTGGGACATCAACCTCCTTTACCCTAGGAAAATAAGGCTATGGTAAGGATTTCTCAACCAATAGAACCACCATCTGATCAGAGTATGATCCAGGTAATCTCACACCTAGAAGATTCTGACAGTACTTATGAAAGGGAAAGTGATACGAATGCATATGCTCCAGAGGGATATAATCCATGGATAATTCCAGAATAAATTCCCGAGCCCTCATACATAGCACAACCAACCAAAAATCATTACCTGGTTGATGAAAATATGCTATGTTTATGGCAAATCAGGGCTACAAACCTAGAGGCTACCCTCCTAGAACAGGACAACCAATGGGAGCTCCTGAAGCTTCTCCACCACCTGTAGGACCATGCTATGAATGCGGTGGGGATCACTGGGCTAGAGTGTGTCCAAATAAAGGAGAGCGGGTGAAATTTTTTGGATTCTGCAACGGATGCACGACGGACCATCTTATTCCACACTACCCAAAAAACCCCAAAAATAAAGGAAAGGCAACCATGAACAAAATAGGGATTGTGCCAAGCTCAAGTGGATCAGAAACAGAACGAAATATTCCAATAAAAGCGGTCACTCGAGCTCAAGCACATGAGGTAGCAAAGAGTGTCCCGGCCAGCCAAACAGAGATAGACAACTTGTCTGTCCGAACCCCTAGAAAATCCTGGAAGGTGAAACGAAACAAGATGAAAGTCAAAAGAGAAAAGGAAAAAATGGAATTGGAAACCAAATTTTGGAAAATGGAGGAACAACTTCAAAGGGAAAGAGGCCTTAATGGTAACAACAAGACAAAGAAACTGTCGGAACTACCATCTAGGGGGTCAGTCCTAGTAGACAAGGTGGTTGAACCCTTGGACGCAATTCTGAAAGCTTACGAAGCAAGGCTAAAGCCTAACCAAACCCAAGAGGATCAATGGTTAACGTACCCTCATCCAGGGTATGAGAAAGAGAGGCTAAAGATGTGCAAAGAGCTCATTCAAGTCGCTCAAGCGCTTATGGAACCATCAGTTCCTACAACTCCAAAAATTGACGTACTTATACGAGAAAAGATTCGGGAGCTAGATGAGAGGGGAATTGAAGTGAATAATCTACCCAATCCAGTCAATGAAACACCTTTGGACATGAGGGTAGTACAACAGATGGAACACATTCTCAGGTACCACCACCAATTTCGGAGGTAGAAGAACAATGGCCTCAAGAGCTATGGGAACAGATCAGGAATAGGAAGGACGGGAGTGCCACACTTGTGTCAGCTCCTATCCCGGAAATCCACCTGGAGCATGAGCTCTAACCAAATGACATCCAATCATTGTATGGAGATGAAGGCACATTGATATCGAAAGACAGCAAACCACAGTCGTTGAAGACTTTACCTTCATTTATTGGTAACCCTGAAACTCGATCAGAGGTAAGGAAAGTTCCATCTCAATGGAAAGCCAATCCTAAGATGATGGACACTAAAACTCTTCACAAGCTGATGTCATCACCTATCCGTTGTACACTGACTTTGTCAGAGTTGCTAAATATTAGACCGCATCTTTGGGAAGAGGTCGTGAAAAATTTGGAAAAAATAGGGCTTGTAACTCCTTCAACCGAGGTTTCTCGAAACACGTTAAAAACACAATCCTCGAAGCAGACTAAACACGAGCCAGTGCCAGTCAACAAAGTAGGGGACTATTGTGAAGGTGAGGAAGGAAATACTACCCTACTTGTAGAGTACTAGGATGTTAAATCGATAGCGATATTGGATAGTAGAGCCGGAATTGCCATAGCCACCAACGCAATGTGGAAAAAATGGAGAAAACCTACTCTAAGAAAAATGAGAATGAAACTTCAACTAGTAGATGGGTACCTGGAGAGACCTATTGGCATCTTGGAGCAAATTGTAGTAAGCTCTTGTGGAATTGCATACAAACACACCTTTGCTATCATGAATTTTGATGAAAGCAGCAATTTCGACATCATTCTGGACAGACCATTCATGCGTCAGCTCAAAATGGTCCAAGATTGGGGTCACGACTATATCTATTTGAGGAACAAGGATGTCACTATGAAAATTAGTGTCACCGATCATAGCTATAAAGACGTAGACAAAGCCCCAGGAGAAGACCTGCATTCCACAATTGACCAGGAAGGAGGAATACCGGCCTGGCTCCAGAACAAAGCTAACCAATGGATAGGAGAAGCTTCGGATTCTGGACGTTTAGAAAAGGAAGTCGGTATTATTGATAGGACTGCACAAGATGAAGCATACATACCAGAGCCTTTTCCAGAGGAGATGTTCGAACCGTTTGGATAGCAACAAATACTAGCTACTCTTGATGTTTGTGTCAACGAAGTGACCCTCACCAAATTTTGTGACGAGGAAGGGTACGATATCATTCCATTCCAGATGATGAATGTTCGCCTAACTCCGAAGACTGAGGAAGACGTACCTGACAAGGAAGGGATGACCGAGTGCCGACACATATTGGACGAAATCTCTTTAAGGGACCTTGTCCAAATGAATGACGAAGAAGAGTTTCAAGACTTGACTGATAGGGTGCTAGAGGATAATGCGAACTATGAGCTGTCCAGTAGCTTGAGCCAGAGCATCAAACGGAAGGATCACCGAGTAATCTACTATGATTTCCCAAACCAAACCCCTTGAAGACAATGCAGGTATTGAGATAAATGCAGAAACAACCACAACAAGCACCACAAGGACTCAATGCCTCTATTAACTGACAAAACGTAGTACTTGAGATTAGTCAAAGCGACTGACTGCCTCAAGGACAGGATATCAAAGCGATACATGAAACATGACTCAACCAAAACATCATCAAAACATAAACCAAAAAGAGAGAAACATACCGGAAAACCATCTAAGTTTTCCAAAATGGAATGCAAGGTCAAATACAATGATTTAAAACGGGCATTGAAAGAAGTTTGGACAACCGAAATGGAAACTGACGAGGAATCAAATGATGATAAATTCGATGCACCATCCCACTATAAGAAGTATACCATTCATGATAGGAAGATAGTGGTGCAAAAATCCAAACGAGATCCCAAAGAACCAGGAACTTCATATGATGGGCCTGAAAACATGAAACGCATCAACTTAGCAGAATCCGGAGAGGAGCCTTAACCGGCCTATATTGCCACGGACCTTTCTGAAGAGGAAGAGCAACTTCTAGTCGATACGCTTAGGCAATATAAAGATGTCTTCGCATGGTCTTACAAAGATCTAAAGGGGATAGATCTTGAGATATGTCAGCACACAATTCCCATTAAGAGTGATGCCAGACCATGCAGACAACGTCCTTTAACGTACAATGAAACTTTTGCACATAAAATCAAAGAGGAAATAGAAAAATCAAAGGACACCGAGTTTATCTACGAGATTGAGCACACAGAGTGGGTGTCCCCGATTGTGGTGGTACGCAAAAACAATGGCAAACTGCGGGTTTGTGTAAATATCAAGCAACTAAATGCAGCCACCATTAGGGATAACCATCCACTGCCAATAACTGATCATGTTATTGAGAGGGTAGCAGGGAAAGAGGCCTATAGTTTTTTGGATGAGTTCTCAGGCTACAACCAATTGACGATTAAGACGGAAGATCAGCATAAGATAGCTTTTGTGACAAAGTGGGGTATATTTGCATATAGGGTAATGCCTTTCGCCTTGACCAATGCCCTGGCCACATTTCAAAGACTAATGACCCACGCATTCAAAGAATATCTCATACAATTTTTGGAAATCTACATGGATGATCTTTGTGTTCATTCCCGCCAACGAAGTGACCGCATCACTCATCTGGGTAAAGTCTTTGAAAAATACAGAACGTATCGTATTTGCTTAAACCCGGAAAATGTGCCTTCATGGTGAGCCAAGGTATAATTCTGGGCCACATAGTGTCAAAAAACGGCATTTCAACTGATCAAGAAAAGGTGAAGACAATTGCTACACTACCGAGAGAAGAAAATGGATTTTCCCATTTGCTACTCCAGTCGACAACTAAACAACGCAAAGAGAAATTATACCACTATGGAAAAAGAGGGCCTGGGAATGATCTATGCTGTCAAGAAATTTAGACACTACCTTCTAGCAAACAAGTTTGTCTTCTTCGTGGATCACCAAGCACTGCTATATCTAGTGAACAAACCTTGCAACATTGAAAGAATTGTTTGTTGGTTTATACTGTTGCTTGAGTTTGACTTCACGGTGGTTGTAAAAAAGGGGACCACACACCAGAGAGCAGATCATCTTTCACGACTATTTCATGGGGAAGCACCTGCGGGTGTCGATGAACTTCCTGATTCATATCTGTTCAACATAGAAATGGTGCCGCAATGGAGCGAAGAGGTCATACCACTACTCACAATTGGCTCTTTGCAGATAGAAAGACAACCATCAACGATCCACAAAACACAGAATCTCATCCTTTTAGCAGGACGGCTGTACAAACATGGTAAGGATGGAATACTGAGACTATGTGTACAACCTGAAGATACCACCTACTACCTCAAACAAGCTCATATACAAAACATGGGATTTCACACTGGTGCAATACAGACAGGCCACGATTACAAAGACCGGGTGTCTACTGGCCAAACATGGAATAAAATGTCCATAAATATGTAAAATCCTGCGATAAATGTATAATACAGTCACCAGTGGAACAAGCCACAATGTTTCGAGTAGTACAAGCACCGAAATGGAGTGCTCACATCATTGAGTACTTGAAAAAAAAAACCTTTCCAGAGGAATGGGAAGAATCAAGAAAGAAAATTGTTGAGGAAGAGGCCAAACACTATCTACTCGTTGCCAACCAACTGTATAGGCGGGGGAAAGACAAACAATTACGGCTGTGTGCTACAGAAAGCGAATATTATGTCATCCTAGATCACGCACATGCGGGAAAACCGAAAGGACACTTCTCCGCTAATAAAATGGCAAAGCTAGTGCTAAACTCAGGTATATGGTGGCCGACCCTATTCATGGATGCAACCACATACATCAAACGATGTGACGAATGGCAATGTACAAAACCACCCCTACGGAGAGATGACATGCCACTGAGGTTGATGATGGGAGTTCGTGCTTTTGCTAAATGGGGCATTGACTTCATTGGTCCCATCAACCCTCCAGGATATAGGACACACACATAATACATTATTGTACCAACGGATTACATGACGAAGTGGGCGGAAGCCAAAGCAACCCAAAAAAATGATGCAAGGACTACAGCCCAGTTCCTTTTTGAAAACTTCTTTACGCGGTATGGACTACCTATGAAAATAGTAAGCGATAGAGGAACACACTTTGTGAGCGATGTCATTGAGACTCTCATTGACGAATTCATGGTGGTCCATTGAAAGTCAGCACCCTATCATCCGCAAGCCATCAAACAGGCAGAGACCACTAACAAAATCCTATGGATCATGCTCACTAAAATAGTCAGTGACTCAAGAAATGATTGGGATCAGAAATTACACACCGCTTTATGGGCTTATCGTGTAGATTTTAAAACTTCCATTGGCATGACTCCCTTTAACCTGGTCTTTGGAATTAATGCAATACTACCATTGGAATTCCTAGTCAAATCCCTCAGGGTGGCAACACAATTACGATGGACGGGCCATGAGCTATCAGAGAGACTAAACACCCTAGAACAGTTAGATGAAACTAGACTCAAAGCGATAGATGGGATATATGCTCAAAAAAAGTAAATGAAAGCTTTTCATGATCGACACGTGATTGGTAAGGAGTTCTAGAAAGAGGATTACGTTCTCATGTACACCCTGAAACAACACTCCAAGAAACTCAAAAAGCGAGGAATGGGGCCTTTTGTGATCCATGATATATCACAAAGTGGTGCCATTAAACTTGCAACATTGGCAGGAGAGGAGATGCCTAATTGGACAAGTGGTTGTAGGTTAAAGAAATATCTTCTTCTGCTAACACCAGACGAACTCTCAACACTTAATGCAACAGCTCAACGTAGATGTCAAGCACAGGACATTCGAGAAAAAGCATAGCAAGAGGCCAAACTCAGAATATTGAAACGTAGGGAACAAACAAACTTTCAGAGGAAAGAACACCAGGCAATGGCTAAGCAGCATGCTCCAATAGCATCCATACAAACGACGACTACATGGTTAGGAGGAATGGATCTACGTATTCAGTTACAACTTACTGGCGACACCATTGAACGAGCGTTAGTGGATACAAGGGCCAGAGTTAATGTGGTTAACTACTCCACTTTCAAAAAAATCACACAGGAACCTCTAATGCCAAACACATATGGGGTTCAAGGTCGCCAACAGAGGTACTATGGACAGTCTAGGCCACATAAATTTTCCAATCAACATTGATGGAACAGTGTATCCACATCAATTTCATGTGGTCGAAGATCATCAGCTCAACAAAGCAGGTATTCTAGGCATGCCGTGGATGTGCACTTATAAGGAAACACCAAACTAGCTGCACAACACATTACGCATCGAACATGAGGGCCAATCTTTAGCCACACGATTCGTACAAACGAACTATGAATGGGAACCTCTACCTTTGCCACATGCGACAGCTCAACAATCATCCATCACCAAGGTTACAAAAATATGGGTCAAGAAATCAATCATGGAAACCAAGCCCAGGCAATTGTGGATACCTAAACGCCAAATCAATACCCGTAAACCTACATTGCCTACAAAAAATTTAAACCATCACGAATTGCCCACCGCTGTTGTCAAACGGCCTAAACCGATGGACCACTCTCTTCGTCATCCAACCACACCAAAATGGGTATGGAAACCAAAACAACATCGCCTTCACGATGCCTCTTCTAGTGGATACACACCTCGGGAATTTTAATGGAAACCCAAAAAATGCCAACAACCGCCACCATCGGCAACATCAAAACTTTTGCAGTTCACAGTTAAACACAAAGCACACCTTCTACAATTACTATTTTTTGGGCCACGCAGCTTCCAAGGAACCTCGCCACCACCAGTCATTGAACATATTGTTCAGCACCTATCTCTTGCACAACAATTTGTTTTCCCATGCATATCCTCCATAAGCATCATAGAGCCACACTATACGGCTATGCATAGACACGTGCTTTATTCCCATGCACTTTGACACAAGCTCGTCGCGGACGACTCACTTTAGGAAGGGGGGAAAAGTGGTTTCAGTACCACTTGTATATACCATTACTATCATCCTATTTCTTTTCTTTTCTTTTTGTTTCCTTTCCTTCCCGTTTTCGTAAAAACACAAGTTTTCGGAGCCTGACAGACTCTTAGTTGGCATAATCATGAGCCATACTGTCACGATCTAATACCAGAATAAGAGTATGTATATAAGGGAGGTGACACTAATTTTGCCTAAGTTTGGCTGACTAATAATCATTGTAAATAATTTTCTTTTACAAAAATGCAAAAAATGACAGGTAATCAACAAAAAATTGATAAGTCGAGCCAGGAAAGTCAGAATCGACTTTTGAAAGCAAACACCGAAACTTCAAAGCAAGGACTACAAACATGGAAAATATGGAAAAATTCAACACAAAATGAATTTTGGACCAACTTTTGAAGGATCAAAAGTGGAGATCTGACGCCGTTTGCAAACCGAGCGTTAGAATGACGAACGGTTCGAACCGCAGGTGATGTGCCCAACAAGATATGAGCAATGAAGGTAAGTATAAATGGGGCATTCTGGGTAGACTGGGATCATATAGTAAAAAAAGGGCAACAGAAGCTCATTTGCATTCACAGAGAGAGAGAGAGAGAGAGAGAGAGAGAGAGAGAGAGAGAGAGAGAGAGAGAGAGAGAGAGAGAGAGAGAGAGAGAGAGAGAGAGAGAGAGAGAGAGAGAGAGAGAGAGAGAGCCACATGAGCATAGGGTTCGGATTTGCTTCTGCCTGCTACGACCACCTTGGTGGATCTCACTACACCAGATTTGACAGGTATGATCATTAACCTTGCAAGAGCATGTGTGTGTGACCCATACTGCATCAACAGTACCAAAACAACAAATCAAAGCAGTATAAGGTCACAAAATCGGCAAACTCACAGGGCCAATGTGGGAGTCCAAAACTCATCAAAAACAAGAAAAACTTCATCAGTAAACCCCAACTATCTGGTAGAATCAGCCAAACTAAGAATAGTGGAAAAAGGTGCTGGAACATGGATCGGATCCATGTTCCCAAAACCCTAAAATCAAGGAAACTCCTACAAGAGCAACTATAGAGGCCCAGGAACAAAACCCCATGATTGTTTTTGCAAAATGCTTCCCAACATGGATTGCGATCCATGTACCTTTTTTGTCAAAATCAGGATCAAAGAGGTTCACTAGCTGGACAATGTACCAATAGTCCGGGGGTTGCAAAATGATCACAAACAATGCTCTAAAGCTCTTTAGATCTACCTGGATTGCTACAGTCAGTTTGTAAGTGGTCTTTTGGTCAAAAGTACTGCTAAAGTAATTTGAAAAACTTCAAACTTTCCTCAAAGTCTATCAACAAGCAATTGTAACCTAAGAATGGTGATGGGACCAAAACCAAGCAAAAGTATACTTGCAAAATGGTGAAACTTGCAAGATTCAGTCTGAATTCCCAAGAGACTTCAGAGTCTGGGGAAACTTGCCAGGGAACCAAGAAAAGCTATGAACTACAGACCTCAACCATCAGAAATCAGTGCAAGGGGAGATTTCAGGTAAAGCATGACTCCAAAAGTGGTGGCCAGAAACACATTTGGTCAAAACGGAAAAAATATGGTCATAAACTAAGAAATGGGGCCATACACTGATGAAATTGAAAAAAATTCACCAGTGTACTAGGAAAACCTATAGGAACCAATGTGCACAAAAAATGTGTTCAAATGCTTCCAACATGGATCTTTTTAGCCAAAATAAGTAAAATCCATGCCATTTGATTAAGGATGATCAAGAAAGCCAAGCCATGAAGTGTCAAGCCATATGAATCCCAAAAAATCACTTCCAAAAGCCAAAATCTTTGAATCTGTACCTGATTTTCAAAATTTAGCCCAAGTGTCAAACCATTGATCCAAATCCCAAACTTTTTGGACCAAGTCATAATCAAGATGAACCCTACCAGATGGTATCAACAGTTTTCCAAAATGTTGCCTAGCATGGATCGCGATCCATGTACCTTTAGCTCTAAATCTAGAGAAAATTGCTCAGTAACATCCTCTTATGCCCAACAACAACTTCCCAAAGCTAGAATTTTAAAAATATTTCCAACATGGATCGCAATCCATGTTCCTTTTTGCCAAAATCTATCTGTTTCATTATAGTTTTGTGTCTATAGTAATCCTAGGTGCACTGGTGAAATTTGGTCAAATTTGGAGTAGTTTTGATAGAGTTAAGCTCACTTTTTTATTTTATGGTCAAGTTTACACTTTCCGACAACTTTGATCAATGGCTAAAATCTGATTTCACTTGCAAATTGGCGACAGGATGCCTCGAAGGCAAGCACAAAAGGAATGGCATGTGGCACCCTATGAGATAACCTACATCTCATCAAATGAGAAAGCTCACCTCACAGAACAAGTACTTGAAGCAATTCTGGCAAACATTTTCATTGGAAGGTTCCAAGCCGCAGACGGAGAAATTGTAAAGGCCACCATCTTTCCCCAGGAAATGTGGACTTTGCACCAGAATCCAGAATTGCAAGCAGGGATCAGGTGTTTACAGCTCGACAATTTCTTGAGACTGCCTCCTTGGGGAACGGATTTTAGACGGGCTCACGAGTTCATAAGCACAATTCAGTACAATGGGGAAGCACCTCTGACAGACAAGGACGAGGCAGCCGCCGTTAAGGTAAAAATTATAGCTGAAATCATAAATGAAGCCCTCCATCTGCCGCAAGGGATGCACAACCTTTTGCAGAAAATGAAGGCAATCGACAACGATAAGGCCTTTTTGAAGCAACGTGGTCACAAGCTGACATATCAGGACCTAATCTACTCAGAAACGGAGCTGCCGTTGCGTCTCATATCCCAGCATTTCAAGGTACAGAAGCCACCCAGATATACCGAACCTTTGCTGCATATGGCAGTGGTGATGGCTATGGGTTTGGCTGAAGGCGGGGTGGTCAGTTGCGACTTTGGCATCTACCTTCTTCACACCATTGTGGAAGCAAATCTAAAGGGCGGTCAAACAAGTAAAGCTTAAATGAACGGAGGACCCATGCTCACACGAATAGCCTATCAAGCATTGGGCATGATTGATGATCTACCACCTGCCCAAGTGCAAATTGACCTAATCCACAGATCCAAAAGAGCTGTGAGACCAGTGGCAGGGCCTTCTACAAAACCGAATCCTAGAGTAAAACAAACTAGGCAAAGTGCACCTCTAAGGGATTCAGATAGTGAGAAAACAGATCCGGATGCTCGGAGCAGCCAAGAGGAGGGATCCAACCCATGGGATACTCCTTCTGAGTACTAGTCTTCGGAGGAAGACAAGGATACCCCTTACACCCTAGGATACACTCAATTAAAGAAAAAAGCTTCACATTTGGCAGAAGCTATCCCCATCACTCATGCCTGGAGGACAATGGAAGAGTCATAGGCATTGAGGAAAAAGCTCCGCCAACAAAAGAAAGATCACCAGCAAACCCAAGAGACAGAAGCGGATGACGAGAAAGAAGATGATGAAGTCGAGGATGTTCCGCTTATACATAGGCAGAAGAGGCCTTGGAGAGGATCAAGCAACAAAAGAGGAAGAAGGCTGAAGAGAAATGACAAATTGCCAGTGCCATGCGGAAAATAATTCACAATGAGCTCAAACAAAAGAGAGAGCAGTGGCAGCAAGAAGAATCAAAGAAGCAGCACGTCGATGATTTAGAATCATCTGACGAATCTGGAAAAAGTAAAGAGGGGAAAAGTCTCTCGCAAGGAGAGGGACAACGCGAGACACAGGAAGGAAAAGACCAAGACCTCAGTTCGCTAAAGGATGCTGAGACAATTTCAGAGAGGTCAAAACAAGAGAAAGGGGAAAGTGCAGGACCGCCGGAGCAAAGAGCAGACGAAAAGCAGATGGAGCAGCAAGGCAATCAACAAACAGAATCACAGACAAAGCCTTCCATGACCTCTGATGCAATAGAAGGTTTAAAACAAAAGGAAAAGCAAGCTGAAGTGGTTGAGCATTCAGACCAGCAGGGGCCAAGAATGCAACGCACTCAAGAGGCCATAAAAGAAGGAGCGGAGATAGTTAGCTCCTTTGATATTGACAGTCACCTAGAGCAGATCAAGCTTCAATTCCAATGTCAAAGAGATCTTTATTACCTCAAGGAGTTGGAATTGGAAGATAACAAAAAGGAGTTATCTCGAACAACAGCAGAATCCGCGCAATTGAAGCAACAAATAGAGGCACTAAAGAACGCACAAGTCCAGGCGCAATCGGAGCTGCAGAGAGAAAGAGAGAATGCAAGCTACTATTATAAAGAAGTGCAGTAATTTAATGAGGCAAATTCAGCTTTACAGATCGAACAACAACGCCTCGAGGAGGAGCTAACCAGGGAAAAGGAACAGAATGAGAAGCTACAAGGCTTGTATGCCGTGGTTAGCAGGTCTCTCACTCAACTATTGGCAATACATGAGACACCCTCCTCTTCAACTATGCCTGAAGGCTCTACTTCCTTGAGCCAGGAGATCAAGGAGTTAAAAGAAGCCCTAAAATAAGGAAATTATAATAGACAGATCATGACAGCAGGTCATAGGGCCCTACAGCAGGCAAAGGATGAGGAAATTGAAGACGTGAAAAAGCAGATGGCTGAGGCAAGAAAGGAAGTAGAGGATCTAAAAGCCAGTCAAACAAAGGATCAGCCAGACACAGGAGAATTTGAGCAGGGAGGAAGATCATATCACTTTGAGTTTGAAACTCAACAAACGGAGATAGAAACTACAAGCACTGGAAAAGGCACGCAAGAGTCTGCAGATCCAACCACGACATCCACCACGGAGTCGGCCAAAGATGAAATTCAGCGTTGGATCTCAGAAGTCAAAGACCCGTCGCACAAGGCATATCTGCAATATGAATTGAAAGTGCTGGAATCAGCTGCCCTCCTCATGATCGCTCCAGATGAGGTTATAAAAAATTTTGGGCACGAAATGATCGCTCTACCATTGATGCGGCAAGAGGTTCGATTATGGCAGCAAAAGATGCTCCCAGAAATTGAACCAAACAGCAGAGGGGATTACAGAGAGGTCCCAATTACAGCTCTTCAGATTGAAACAGTCTTTGAAAATCAACCCCTCTGGAGAAAGAAATGGTTCGATCAGCGATCGGCTGACGAAACGTATTACATGAATGCACCCCAACATCTCAGGATCTACCCCACTTACTATCCAATCAACAGGCGGTGATCCTGGGATAGTTTTTATATTTGGTAAAGCAAAAAGACCGGTAGTGCTGAACTACCCTGTCATAGCCAAGCCGATCAATAACAACCCCCCATCAGAGAATTACATGGTTCAAACTCTGAAAGGAGTCATCAACATGATGAAGGAGATCCCAGATCTCGCTTGCCACTGACGAGAGCAAAGCGAACCCCGAAACCTCGCCAGCCTCTAAAACACCGGGGACCGAATGGAGCGCCTCGAGCCTGTCATGGTAAAGCAAATACGGGGCACCACCTAGCTTCAGCGGCTAGGACGCAAACAACACACCACTATAACAAAGTTTTCATCCAAGAGAGATGGATGCTTGGGAGTAATGATGAAGAGGAAAGGGAATGAGATCAAGTGAGAGAGAGAGAGAGAGAGAGAGAGAGAGAGAGAGAGAGAGAGGAGTGAGGGAGGGGGTATAGCGGCTTAGTACTTAGGCACCACAAAAGGATGGCGAATCCGCACACCCTTCACACATACACAAGCTCACTCCAAACACAAGACTAGGTGGCGATTCCGCACACCTCACATGGACAAAACATTGCAAGAAAACATACTCACAAAACCTCAAGCTTTATTTAGAGAATAATGCAATGAAATGGGGAGCATAGGGTAGGGGAATGAGAAGGGAGAGCATGGTAGAGCACATGGCGGATAGGTGGGAGTTGATGGCGAAGACTCGCACGAGGGTTATGGCCATCATCCTTCATTTAGTTTCCCTTCATCTTCCATAGCCCAAGGGTGTAGAGGTCATGCTCAAGATGAGCATGGTGATTGCGGTGATGGTGATGGTGTGGGTGTGTGTGTGTGTGCACTAGGAACACACAGTGCATAGTGTACTCTTTGGTGATGGTGTGTGTTTGTTTAGTGTGATGGTGACCCCTCTTTATATAGGGGAGGAGGGGGGAGAAATTCTAGAATTTATAAATGAAGAAATTATTATCTACATAGGCCATGTGACTGTGGGCCCCACTTGTCTGGCTGTGTGTATATGTGTCAAAACAGCAGTCTCATGAGAGAGAGACTAAGAGAGAGAGATGGGTTGATGAAAAAAAGTGAGAGGTGACATGGAGAATAAAGTAATTACAAGAGGGGAGAGAGGGGAGTGTGTTCAGAGGTGAATCTGTGTGCAGATGTGTGTGAACACAAGAAAAATCAGGTAACCACCGGGTGGGGATGGGTCTGTGGGCACCTTTTTTAGTGAAACTGAGTGTGTGTGAGTGTGGGGGAGGTTATTTAGCTACAAGAGTGGAGACATGGCACCCTTTAGAGAGAGAGGGGGGTATTTGGGTCATGGGATATGATAGGAGAGAGAAAGGGGGGGTGGGGTATACTATTTTGGAAGATAGCATAAGTTGCATGTGATTTAGGGTGCATTATTGGTGAGAGGTGGGGTAGCTTGAGGGGAGAGACAAAGGAGAAAGGACAAGGGGAAGAGAGAGGGGGTTGACCTTTTGAGAGAGGGAGAGAGAGAGAGAGAGAGAGAGAGAGAGAGAGAGAGAGAGAGAGAGAGAGAGAGAGAGAGAGCCACATGAGCATAGGGTTCGGATTTGCTTCTGCCTGCTACGACCACCTTGGTGGATCTTACTACACCAGATTTGACAGGTATGATCATTAACCTTGCAAGAGCATGTGTGTGTGACCCATACTGCATCAACAGTACCAAAACAACAAATCAAAGCAGTACAAGGTCACAAAATCGGCAAACTCACAGGGCCAATGTGGGAGTCCAAAACTCATCAAAAACAAGAAAAACTTCATCAGTAAACCCCAACTATCTGGTAGAATCAGCCAAACTAAGAATAGTGGAAAAAGGTGCTGGAACATGGATCGGATCCATGTTCCCAAAACCCTAAAATCAAGGAAACTCCTACAAGAGCAACTATAGAGGCCCAGGAACAAAACCCCATGATTGTTTTTGCAAAATGCTTCCCAACATGGATCGCGATCCATGTACCTTTTTTGTCAAAATCAGGATCAAAGAGGTTCACTAGCTGGACAATGTACCAATAGTCCGGGGGTTGCAAAATGATCACAAACAATGCTCTAAAGCTCTTTAGATCCACCTGGATTGCTACAGTCAGTTTGTAAGTGGTCTTTTGGTCAAAAGTACTGCTAAAGTAATTTGAAAAACTTCAAACTTTCCTCAAAGTCTATCAACAAGCAATTGTAACCTAAGAATGGTGATGGGACCAAAACCAAGCAAAAGTATACTTGCAAAATGGTGAAACTTGCAAGATTCAGTTTGAATTCCCAAGAGACTTCAGAGTCTGGGGAAACTTGCCAGGGAACCAAGAAAAGCTATGAACTACAGACCTCAACCATCAGAAATCAGTGTAAGGGGAGATTTCAGGTAAAGCATGACTCCAAAAGTGGTGGCCAAAAACAGATTTGGTCAAAACGGAAAAAGTATGGTCATAAACTAAGAAATGGGGCCATACACTGATGAAATTGAAAAAAATTCACCAGTGTACTAGGAAAACCTATAGGAACCAATGTGCACAAAAACTGTGTTCAAATGCTTCCAACATGGATCTTTTTAGCCAAAATAAGTAAAATCCATGCCATTTGATTAAGGATGATCAAGAAAGCCAAGCCATGAAGTGTCAAGCCATATGAATCCCAAAAAATCACTTCCAAAAGCCAAAATCTTTGAATCTGTACCTGATTTTCAAAATTTAGCCCAAGTGTCAAACCATTGATCCAAATCCCAAACTTTTTGGACCAAGTCATAATCAAGATGAACCCTACCAGATGGTATCAACAGTTTTCCAAAATGTTGCCTAGCATGGATCGCGATCCATGTACCTTTAGCTCTAAATCCAGAGAAAATTGCTCAGTAGCATCCTCTTATGCCCAACAACAACTTCCCAAAGTTAGAATTTTAAAAATATTTCCAACATGGATCGCAATCCATGTTGCTTTTACCAAAATCTATCTGTTTCATTATAGTTTGGTGTCTATAGTAATCCTAGGTGCACTGGTGAAATTTGGTCAAATTTGGAGTAGTTTTGATAGAGTTAAGCTCACTTTTTTATTTTATGGTCAAGTTTACACTTTCCGACAACTTTGATCAATGGCTAAAATCTGATTTCACTTGCAAATTGGCGACAGGATGCCTCGAAGGCAAGCACAAAAGGAGTGGCATGTGGCACCCTATGAGATAACCTACATCTCATCAAATGAGAAAGCTCACCTCACAGAACAAGTACTTGAAGCAATTCTGGCAAACATTTTCATTGGAAGGTTCCAAGCCGCAGACGGAGAAATTGTAAAGGCCACCATCTTTCCCCAGGAAATGTGGACTTTGCACCAGAATCCAGAATTGCAAGCAGGGATCAGGTGTTTACAGCTCGACAATTTCTTGAGACTGCCTCCTTGGGGAACGGATTTTAGACGGGCTCACGAGTTCATAAGCACAATTCAGTACAATGGGGAAGCACCTCTGATAGACAAGGACGAGGCAACCACCGTTAAGGTAAAAATTATAGCTGAAATCATAAATGAAGCCCTCCATCTGCCGCAAGGGATGCACAACCTCTTGCAGAAAATGAAGGCAATCGACAACGATAAGGCCTTTTTGAAGCAACGTGGTCACAAGCTGACATATCAGGACCTAATCTACTCAGAAATGGAGCTGCCGTTGCGTCTCATATCCCAGCATTTCAAGGTACAGAAGCCACCCAGATATACTGAACCTTTGCTGCATATGGCAGTGGTGATGGCTATGGGTTTGGCTGAAGGCGGGGTGGTCAGTTGCGACTTTGGCATCTACCTTCTTCACACCATTGTGGAAGCAAATCTAAAGGGCGGTCAAACAAGTAAAGCTTAAATGAACGGAGGACCCATGCTCACACGAATAGCCTATCAAGCATTGGGCATGATTGATGATCTACCACCTGCCCAAGTGCAAATTGACCTAATCCACAGATCCAAAAGAGCTGTGAGACCAGTGGCAGGGCCTTCTACAAAACCGAATCCTAAAGTAAAACAAACTAGGCAAAGTGCACCTCTAAGGGATTCAGATAGTGAGAAAACAGATCCGGATGCTCGGAGCAGCCAAGAGGAGGGATCCAACCCATGGGATACTCCTTCTGAGTATAGTCTTCGGAGGAAGACAAGGATACCCCTTACACCCTAGGATACACTCGATTAAAGAAAAAAGCTTCACATTTGGCAGAAGCTATCCCCATCACTCATGCCTGGAGGACAATGGAAGAGTCATAGGCATTGAGGAAAAAGCTCCGCCAACAAAAGAAAGATCACCAGCGAACCCAAGAGACAGAAGCGGATGACGAGAAAGAAGATGATGAAGTCGAGGATGTTCCGCTGATACACAGGCAGAAGAGGCCTTGGAGAGGATCAAGCAACAAAAGAGGAAGAAGGCTGAAGAGAAATGACAAATTGCCAGTGCCATGCGGAAAATAATTCACAATGAGCTCAAACAAAAGAGAGAGCAGTGGCAGCAAGAAGAATCAAAGAAGCAGCACGTCGATGATTTAGAATCATCTGACGAATCTGGAAAAAGTAAAGAGGGGAAAAGTCTCTCGCAAGGAGAGGGACAACGCGAGACACAGGAAGGAAAAGACCAAGACCTCAGTTCGCTAAAGGATGCTGAGACAATTTCAGAGAGGTCAAAACAAGAGAAAGGGGAAAGTGCAGGACCGCCGGAGCAAAGAGCAGACGAAAAGCAGATGGAGCAGCAAGGCAATCAACAAACAGAATCACAGACAAAGCCTTCCATGACCTCTGATGCAATAGAAGGTTTAAAACAAAAGGAAAAGCAAGCTGAAGTGGTTGAGCATTCAGACCAGCAGGGGCCAAGAACGCAACGCACTCAAGAGGCCATAAAAGAAGGAGCGGAGATAGTTAGCTCCTTTGATATTGACAGTCACCTAGAGCAGATCAAGCTTCAATTCCAATGTCAAAGAGATCTTTATTACCTCAAGGAGTTGGAATTGGAAGATAACAAAAAGGAGTTATCTCGAACAACAGCAGAATCCGCGCAATTGAAGCAACAAATAGAGGCACTAAAGAACGCACAAGTCCAGGCGCAATCGGAGCTGCAGAGAGAAAGAGAGAATGCAAGCTACTATTATAAAGAAGTGCAGTAATTTAATGAGGCAAATTCAGCTTTACAGATCGAACAACAACGCCTCGAGGAGGAGCTAACCAGGGAAAAGGAACAGAATGAGAAGCTACAAGGCTTGTATGCCGTGGTTAGCAGGTCTCTCACTCAACTATTGGCAATACATGAGACACCCTCCTCTTCAACTATGCCTGAAGGCTCTACTTCCTTGAGCCAGGAGATCAAGGAGTTAAAAGAAGCCCTAAAATAAGGAAATTATAATAGACAGATCATGACAGCAGGTCATAGGGCCCTACAACAGGCAAAGGATGAGGAAATTGAAGACGTGAAAAAGCAGATGGCTGAGGCAAGAAAGGAAGTAGAGGATCTAAAAGCCAGTCAAACAAAGGATCAACCAGACACAGGAGAATTTGAGCAGGGAGGAAGATCAGATCACTTTGAGTTTGAAACTGAACAAACGGAGATAGCAACTACAAGCACTGGAAAAGGCACGCAAGAGTCTGCAGATCCAACCACGACATCCACCACGGAGTCGGCCAAAGATGAAATTCAGCGTTGGATCTTAGAAGTCAAAGACCCGTCGCACAAGGCATATCTGCAATATGAATTGAAAGTGCTGGAATCAGCTGCCCTCCTCATGATCACTCCAGATGAGGTTATAAAAGATTTTGGGCATGAAATGATCGCTCTACCATTGATGCGGCAAGAGGTTCGATTATGGCAGCAAAAGATGCTCCCAGAAATTGAACCAAACAGCAGAGGGGATTACAGAGAGGTCCCAATTACAGCTCTTCAGATTGAAACAGTCTTTGAAAATCAACCCCTCTGAAGAAAGAAATGGTTCGATCAGCGATCGGCTGACGAAACGTATTACATGAATGCACCCCAACATCTCAGGATCGACCCCACTTACTGTCCAATCAACAGGCGGTGATCCTGGGATAGTTTTTATATTTGGTAAAGCAAAAAGACCGGTAGTGCTGAACTACCCTGTCATAGCCAAGCCGATCAATAACAACCCCCCATCAGAGAATTACATGGTTCAAACTCTGAAAGGAGTCATCAACATGATGAAGGAGATCCCAGATCTCGCTTGCCACTGACGAGAGCAAAGCGAACCCCGAAACCTCGACGGCCTCTAAAAAACCGGGGACCGAATGGAGCGCCTCGAGCCTGTCATGGTAAAGCAAACAGGGGGCACCACCTAGCTTCAGTGGCTAGGACGCAAACAACACACCACCATAACAAAGTTTTCATCCAAGAGAGATGGATGCTTGGGAGTAATGATGAAGAGGAAAGGGAATGAGATCAAGTGAGAGAGAGAGAGAGAGAGAGAGAGAGAGAGAGGTGTGAAGGAGGGGGTATAGCGGCTTAGTACTTAGGCACCACAAAAGGATGGCGAATCCGCACACCCTCCACACATACACAAGCTCACTCCAAACACAAGACTATGTGGCGATTCCGCACACCTCACATGGACAAAACATTGCAAGAAAACATACTCACAAAACCTCAAGCTTTATTTAGAGAACAAGGCAATGAAATGGGGAGCATAGGGTAGGGGAATGAGAAGGGAGAGCATGGTAGAGCACATGGCGGATAGGTGGGAGTTGATGGCGAAGACTCGCACGAGGGTTATGGCCATCATCCTTCATTTAGTTTCCCTTCATCTTCCATAGCCCAAGGGTGTAGAGGTCATGCTCAAGACGAGCATAGTGATTGCGGTGATGGTGATGGTGTGGGTGTGTGTGTGTGTGTGCACTAGGAACACACAGTGCATAGTGTACTCTTTGGTGATGGTGTGTGTTTGTTTAGTGTGATGGTGACCCCTCTTTATATAGGGGAGGAGGGGGGAGAAATTCTAGAATTTAGAAATGAAGAAATTATTATCTACATAGGCCATGTGACTGTGGGCCCCACTTGTCTGGCTGTGTGTATATGTGTCAAAACAGCAGTCTCATGAGAGAGAGACTAAGAGAGAGAGATGGGTTGATGAAAAAAAGTGAGAGGTGACATGGAGAATAAAGTAATTACAAGAGGGGAGAGAGGGGAGTGTGTTCAGAGGTGAATCTGTGTGCAGATGTGTGTGAACACAAGAAAAATCAGGTAATCATCGGGTGGGGATGGGTCTGTGGGCACCTTTTTCAGTGAAACTTAGTGTGTGTGAGTGTGGGGGAGATTATTTAGCTACAAGACAAGAGACATGGCGGCCTTTAGAGAGAGAGGGGGTATTTGGGTCATGGGATATGATAGGAGAGAGAAAGGGGGGGTGGGGTATACTATTTTGGAAGATAGCATAAGTTGCATGTGATTTAGGGTGCATTATTGGTGAGAGGTGGGGTAGCTTGAGGGGAGAGAGAAAGGAGAAAGGACAAGGGGAAGAGAGAGGGGGTTGACCTTTTGAGTGGAGGAGAGGAAAAGGGACACCCGGCGGGGCAACAGTGAAGAAAAAGGAGGCAAGGTGGGGATGGGCTACCCCGCAGGCATGAGGTGGCCTACTTTTTCGAATGCCTTTTATCACTCCCTCCTTAAGAGGGGGTTTTCATGGGGTGGGGACGAGAGAAGAGGGGTATGGGAGCTTGGCTTGTGAAAATCCCCCATCATTAGCCCTCCCCTTTTGGCTAGAGGCATTCATGTCTCTAGCTCTGTTTCTTCTTCCGCTTAGCTGTAGGATCCGATATCGAGTTGCCTTCTGAACTAGCCATTCCATTTGGCCATTGGTGAGATTTCTGGGATATTCATGAATCTGTAACAGGTCGGAGTGATAACTTGTTCCTTGGAATAGTGTCAGTTGATTAAAGGGGAAGCCCATGGCTTTCAGAACTTTGTGCCAATGTCCTCCTGGATCCCAAGTGAAAAATAGGATCATTGTTTGCAGTGTCCGAACAATAAAATTTGCATGCCAAATTGGATCAAATTTGCAACCACCAGTAGTGAGAGGGGAAATGAGCATCTTGGCTCCTGCAAAGACAGAACTGAAAATTATGATTCCCAAGAGTGTACCAAGAATCCACGATATATGGCCACCTTGTTGGTGTGGTGAGCTCAAGTTGTCTTCAGAGTCCTGCTTACTTCCATTAGAAAAAACTGCAAGCATATCATGCTTCTTTTGGGTGTGCTCAAACATGTTAGCTTCCTTTACTGATGCTAATAGCAAGCCACCTACCTTGCGGCTTAAATACAAGCGTAATCCACTTACCTTTCTCCAAAGAGAGGATGCACTATTTGTAAAAAATTGTACCAAATTGCGAAGGAGGTCTTCATTCTTGCATTCTATCAGGCTTTTGTCTATCCATGGCTCCTTAGCTCTTATCTCAATGCTGATCTTCTCTCTATATGTTATAGCGGCTAGCCATAGCCATAGGTCTGATGCATCCCATGCAAACACAATGCTGTGTTGTAGAGGAGTTTGGAACATCCTTAAAAGGTTGGCAACATATTGATCATCAAACTTACTATGAACATCCTCACATAAACTGGAGGCATTACCCATCTCCAAGTTTATAACACCCTTTAGTAGACTAGAGGCATTACCCATCTCTAAGTCTATAACACTACACAATAAAGTCTTGCTCGGCTGCCAAGCCTCTGGAGAAATATCCAACTCCAAACCTTCAGTCATACTTACCTCTTCGTTATGGTCCTCTAGTGAAACTGCCTTGATGCAAGATTCCTTTAGCTTGCTACACTGTCCTGGGTCCATGCTGGTGCACAGGCTTCCGTTTTCAAAGCCCTCCCCTTTGCTTGATATGTTGTCCACCTTCTGCAAAGCCTTGCTAGCAGGCTGGTCTTCCTCTTCTCTTGTATCTTTCATGCCCTTTGCATTCCTCTTACTCTGACGAGGCCTAATCAAGACTTTACACCTTCTTACCCTTACTGCCCAATGCTGTAGATTGATCGCTTTGGTGCCTATTTCATTCAAGGTTAAAGATGTACTCACATTTGTAGCACAATTTTCTTGACTTACCTCCCCCACCTGGGTAGCATCTTTTGATTCTTTAACCTCTTGTTCCACTGCTTCAGTTCTTCGAATAAACTTCTTGCTTGATCCTTCTTCGGTTACCTTCATCTTGACCTCTTCTGCAAGACCAATGATACTTGGTGTGCGGGTACCAATTGATGGTGGGCGTAGGATGATTGTAAGTGGTGATTGTGGTGGACGTAGAATTTGTGTTGGTGGGGCTGGTGCTCGGGGTGGGGGTGTTCTTTCTCTAGGGGGTGACAATTGGTTCCTCCTACCTTCTCTATTATAGTTTTGTTGTGATTTGGGACAGTAGTACATACCGTGACCATCTTCTCCGTAGTTGTAGTAGTGATACTCCATGTTTTGTCGTCGTGCTCTTCCAGGGTCTTGATCTCTTTCTTGACTCCTCCCTTGATGTATTAAGTGGACAGACAAACTCTGCAGTTGATCAGTAATATGGGCCAACATATCTTGTTGGTCACCTTTTACCCCAAGAGCCGGTGGTGGTGGTGGAATGGTGGTTGTCGTAGTTGCTGGTCGACGCGATGTTCCTAATTCTATTGACTCGGTTTCTTTGGCTTTCATTCGCAGCTTCTTGTCTTTAAGGCGAGCAATCTCAACGGCTAACTCGTACATAGCCGGGAATCTACCTTTCACCTTCTCCTTGAGAAGTGGCCATAAGCCATGCGTGAACCGATCTTTTTTTAGGAAATCGGGTGCAGCTTCCCCCCTAGCCAGTGACTCAACCCACCGTTCCCACAAATCCACAAATTTGGACTCATAGGTGGCATATTCTAAAAGACCCTCCTGCTTCAAGTCTCTCAACTTGTCCCACAACTTTTCTGAAGTGGTACCTCCCCCAAAGCGCCTCTTAAAAGCGGTTTTTAAGGGTTCCCAGTCATCCTTGGTTGCTTGTGGAAGTGCATTGTACCATGATCTAGCTTCTAGCTTCATGAGATGCTTAAAGATTGTAACCCGGGATTCATCTGTATCTTTGTTCCTCACTACACATTCTACTTCAAAGTCATCTAGGAAGTCTGTTACCAAATCCTCCCCCTTCTTTCCTTTAAATGTTGGAAATGCTACACTTGCCATGATTACTGAGAGAGAGCTAGAAAGACACACTGCTTAACTTGCAAAAGTTTTTTTCTTCTTTACAAGGAGGCGTGTATACCCTCTTATACTAGGACATAGATTAAAACTTCAAACGGTACATTGCCTTGTACCAAAGGTAAGACAAATGGTTGATCTGATGCCAGAACCTCCAAAAACCGCTCCCCACCCAGCATGGTGTCAATGATGTGCTGGTAGTGAGCCTTCAAGTTCAGTATTACCTTGATTGAGAGTACACGTGTTGGTATGTGTGATCTGTCTTGAGGTAGGTTGTACTGATTCATGTGAAGCTTAGAGGTGCTTAGTCACTGTCCAAGCTAATGGGAGAGGGTGGTGTTCTTTCCTGAAACAAACTCAGTAGATCCCTAGTTTCTCTAGTGAGAGTGTGAGCCAATGCCTCCGTTATTTGTGCTGCAGCATCAGGTGCGACTTGAAAACTGACTGTGATAATTACCTCGGTGACTTGAGTTACCCGATTCTCAAAGTAGAATAGTGTTGATTCTCTATTGTGCAGAGCTCCTTCCATCTTGTTGTTGTGGGTTGGTTGTAGGTTGCGGACATGGTTTTGACCTTCTCCTTCTTCTTCTTGGCACTCGGCCTATGTATATCCACTGAGTTTTGTGTGTTGGTTGACTCTCCCACTGCAAATCGATTACCGTTACGCTTGGCACTCGAGGTTCGATGGAGATGCGGAGTTTGTCTAGTTGTGCTTGGAGCTCTTCTTCTTCTGTCGTCCAATTAGCAAATCCTGCTAGCCATTCATCCATTCACAATAGTTTAGGGGTTTTAGTTTTGTAAACTGAAGGGTTTCATGAAAAGGTCCTCAGTGGGGGCACCAAATGACGGGAGCAAAGCGAACCCCGAAACCCCGATGGCCTCTAAAACACCGGGGACCGAATGGAGCGCCTCGAGCCTGTCATGGTAAAGCAAACAGGGGGCACCACCTAGCTTCAACGGCTAGGACGCAAACAAAACACCACCATAACAAAGTTTTCATCCAAGAGAGATGGATGCTTGAGAGTAATGATGAAGAGGAAAGAGAATGAGATCAAGTGAGAGAGAGAGAGAGAGAGAGAGAGGAGTGAGGGAGGGGGTATAGCGGCTTATTACTTAGGCACCACAAAAGGATGGCGAATCCGCACACCCTTCACACATACACAAGCTCACTCCAAACACAAGACTAGGTGGCGATTCCGCAAACCTCACATGGGCAAAACATTGCAAGAAAACATACTCACAAAACCTCAATCTTTATTTAGAGAATAAGGCAATGAAATGGGGAGCATAAGGTAGGGGAATGAGAAGGGAGAGCATGGTAGAGCACACGGCGGATAGGTGGGAGTTGATGACGAACACTCGCACGAGGGTTATGACCATCATCCTTCATTTAGTTTCCCTTCATCTTCCATAGCCCAAGGGTGTAGAGGTCATGCTCAAGACGAGCATGGTGATTGCGGTGATGGTAATGGTGATGGTGTGGGTGTGTGTGTGTGCACTAGGCACACACAATGCATAGTGTACTCTTTGGGGATGGTGTGTGTGTGTTTAGTGTGATGGTGACCCCTCTTTATATAGGGGAGGAGGGGGGAGAAATTCTAGAATTTAGAAATGAAGAAATTATTATCTACATAGGCCATGTGACTGTGGGCCCCGCTTGTCTGGCTGTGTGTATATGTATCAAAAAAGCAGTCTCATGAGAGAGAGACTAAGAGAGAGAGATGGGTTGATGAAAAAAAGTGAGAGGTGACATGGAGAATAAAGTAATTACAAGAGGGGAGAGAGGGGAGTGTGTTCAGAGGTGAATCTGTGTGCAGATGTGTGTGAACACAAGAAAAATCAGGCAACCACCGGGTGGGGATGGGTCTGTGGGCACCTTTTTAAGTGAAACTGAGTGTGTGTGAGTGTGGGGGAGGTTATTTAGCTACAAGACAAGAGACATGGCGCCCTTTAGAGAGAGAGGGGGGTATTTGGGTCATGGGATATGATAGGAGAGAGAAAGGGGGGGTGGGGTATACTATTTTGGAAGATAGCATAAGTTGCATGTGATTAAGGGTGCATTATTGGTGATAGGTGGGGTAGCTTGAGGGGAGAGAGAAAGGAGAAAGGACAAGGGGAAGAGAGAGGGCGTTGACCTTTTGAGTGGAGGAGAGGAAAAGGGACACCCGGCGGGGCAACAGTGAAGAAAAAGGAGGCAAGGTGGGGATGGGCTACCGCGTGAGAGGCGGAAGTGAAAAATAGACCCTGTGGCCTCTACACCAAGACTATGCACAATGGCCTCATCATGGGGAATACATAATAGGGGCACCACCTAGCAAGATATGTGGCTAGGACGCATACATATACACAATGAAGCATGCATGGAAAACAATTTCAAAATCCACGCCCAAATGTGGAATGGGGTGGTCGGAGAATAAGGTGAGAGGAGTGGTGAGTGAGTGAGAATGGGCTCGCTACGCGTGCATGTAGTAAGGAAGATAACGAGG
The DNA here is from genome assembly GCF_014529385.1 of Adiantum capillus-veneris. NCBI lineage: Eukaryota > Viridiplantae > Streptophyta > Polypodiopsida > Polypodiales > Pteridaceae > Adiantum > Adiantum capillus-veneris. The sequence goes on from NC_140935.1 coordinate 29,702,705, forward strand.
TCAGGGATACATGCAAGTATGCTCACTTCTCATACAAAAGGTGGCGAATCCGCACACCTTAAAATGGAAGTCGCAAGATGATAGGAATATGAGAGGGAGAGAGAGTGTGTGTGTGTGGTGGAGAATCTGCACACCTTAACATAAGCAGAAAAAAAATGGCAAGGAACAAGCATATACCATACTCACAATGAGATGTATCCAAAGCGACACAAAGTATGGCACCAAGATGGAGTGTGTTGATTGCTTGCAAAAGATGAATACAATAGGTAGCGTATGGCAGAAAAATGAGAAGGGAACAAGATCGTAGGAGGCGTAATGGAGAGATGGGAGTTGATGGCGAGGAATATCACGAGTGTGTCCACCCTTCTTCTTCTTGAAATTGTGCCTTCAACCCTTAATTACAAGTGGTGTGGAGGTGTGGTGCTCATCTTTTGTGCATGGTGATGATGATGGTGTTGTGATTATGTGATTAGGGTTCATGCTACAAGCATGTAGCACAAGAGTGTGTATGGATAGGTGTGTGTGTGTGTGTGTTCTCTCCTCCCCAAGTGAGCTCTCATGGCCTCCTTATATAGGGAAGGAGGGAAGGATTTAGCAATATTTCTATTTGAGGTGAGTGTCCCACTTTGGTGACTAGGAAAATGGGGTGCATGTGATTGTGGCTCCCATCTGATCTCCTCATTATTTAAAATATCAGAGTCAATAGAGAGAGAAAAAGAGAGAATGTGGGTAGGATGTAGAGGATAGGAAATATTTACAATAGTTTAGCTTTGGATAGACATAAGCTTATTAGGGAGAGAAGAGAGAGGTAAGAAAATTATAAGAGAGGTTGTCGAAGGTGGATATTTGTTGATGAGGATGGATCCTCCAAAAATGGTGATAGAATTACTCTAAACTAGCCAAGACTTCATGAAAAGAGCCTTGTCACTTGTAATCATGCTTGAAGACTTGTAGAACCATAGCCATTCTAGAAGGAAGAAAAGTGGGGATGGCCTGTGTCACCATTACACGAGAAAACTGGGGTCCACTACAAAAATCATATCTCCGTGTTCATAACTCCAAAAATTCTGAAAAAAATTGAGCTAAAAGTTGAGATCACGAGCTACATCTTTCATGTTGAACGCTTCTTCAGATTCGGGGTTCTTCTTTACTTAAAAAATTCAGCGAAATAATGTATTATTTTTGGCTGCAAAAGTCTTTTGGTGGTCCCCTTTGAGTGGACTTCTCTCTTGCCTTCAAGTGTAAGCTCCTTCATGTGTATGAAAACATGACCTAGAGTGTTGAAAAGATTGGCAATCATCTAGATGGAGGTATTATTGAAATTTGAAAGTGGGGTTGAGGTTTGAAAATGAAAACTAGTGAATAAAATATTTGGTAGGGTGGAATAATATACATACATGAAAAATATATTAGAAAATACTAAAAAATATATATAATGTAATTTATAATATATATATTTAATATTTAAGGTAAAAAAAAATCAACAAAGAAAGCTTACTTATTTATGCTACATCGTGATTGATTAGCATAGGTCTTATTTATTTAATAAAGGCTAAAACGTTACTGAAAAAGGAAGAAAAAATCAAAAGTAACTTATATAATAGGAAATATTTTGGTAAAAGGGAAAAAAATATATGGGGGGTTCCCATGCATGGAAAAGCTTGCCTCATTAGCCCTCCCCCTAAGGCTAGAGGTATTCATGCCTCTAGTTCTGTTCTTGAGCATGTTGAAATAGATTAGGATTTCTCCTTGGTGGCTGGTAGATCCTTGTAGGGAATAATGGATCCCTTGGAAGCATGAGGCTCCCCAAAATTCTTTTCGGTGTCCACCTGGGTGCCACACTAAGCGTAAATCCATTGTATGCAATAATGCCCTCTTCATAAGATCACGCTTATAATTATTCTTGAGTCCCCAAACTGCACAAGAATTAACTCTTGCATAAGTGATAGAAGGTATGGAAAGAACTTGATCAGTCCTTGAAAGTATTCCAAAGCGGGACCATGCATGGCTTCCTCGTCCAGACACATAGCCAAAAGGGAGTAAGAAACCATAATCCTCATATCTTGCTTGTTTTCCTTCTTCATGCCAAATTGATAGAGACCTGTTGCCCACATGGATAGATTGCATGGTTGATGCCTGTTGCACAAGAGAGCCCACCATGTACAAAAGATAAACTGCAAACCACATTTTGAAAAATGACTCCATGTTACCACTAGTATGCAAAACCATTCTTCCTTGATTGGTGTGTCCTAGATTGATTCCACTGGTAGTTGATGTCAATCCTTCCACTCTTGTCGCAACCCAACTTAAAGAGCTTCCCAAATTAATGCTACACACAATGTTCACAGTTAGAAAGGAAAACCTAAAGTGCGAGTAGACCTCAATTGCATTTCTCTGCATGAGTCTTTCACCAATCTCGTGCCATAGGGGTAGTTGAAGTGTCTTCACCACTTTCACATGTGGTTGCAAATTTGAAGGGTCCACCTTGTTGTGGTTGAATGTGAGGCCCATTACCTCAATGGAGCTATCACTTCCTTCACTCCTTGTTGACTCCTCCTCTGAAGTGGTTGAAGAGTCACCACTAGAAAACTCATCCATAGAGGTTTCTAGATCCATGTCGCATTGCCGACCTTTCTTCATGCCGTAAAGTATTGGCCTCCCTTTTGCATCCTTTATCTGGATTATGCCGGTGTCCCAGTCCTGCTTAGCTCTCATAGCCATAAGCCAAGGCCTCCCTAGAATGATAGGATAACCCTCCCCTTTGTGTGGCATGAGAAAGATGTCCACATCTACCTCGGTGTTGAATGCCTTTATCCTAACTGCATTTATGACACCAACACATTGAACTTTTAAATTATTTGCCATTTTGGCTCGGCATGGTGCCGGCCGACTCACCTCTAAACCCAAACAGTGCATCATTTTTTCACTCATGACGCATATTTGTGCGCCACCATCGATGTAGATATTGGAGATGTGTTGCCCTTTGATGTAAGCATCCATCACTGGTAGTATGTTGTCTAGATTCCTCCCGGAGATAGCCCCAGCTATCTTTGGCTTTGGTCGCCTCGTGTTAACCATCTTTGTCCATTGTCTCCTCACCCTAGGTGCTAGGTGGAGTAACTGGGGCCAGGTGATTTTTGGGCCCTGCACAGAAACATCTTGAACCAAATCATATGGTTTAGAACATTCACCCAAAGAGAAATCTACAATGTCAATTTTACGTCGTGACTTGGATGGCTTTTTGCTAGATTCCCCTTTATTCTTCATCTTTTCTTCCTTTTGAGAAGATTCACCATGCCTAGCACGTTTTACCCCAATGGCATCTACTCCTTTAACCTTGGTCTTATCCTCCTCCACTTTCTCCTTTCCTTTACCTTCAAGACTGATGACGCTTACTGTTTGATTGCCAACTGGGGTGGTGGGGGTAAGGGTGGAATGAGAGGTTGTGGTGGTGGTGGTGGTTGTGGTTGAATGGGTGGTTGTAGGATTTGCACGGGTGGTGCCCTCGGTGGTGGTGGTCTTGCTCTTGGTGGTGAAACCTGGTTTTGTCTGGCTCCTCTGTTGAAATTCTGCCTCCTTGGTTGTGGACAGTAGTACATGCCATGACCATCCTCCCCACAATTGTAGCAGTGGTATTCTTGGTTTTGCCTTCATTGTCCTCTCCCTTGCTCTTGGTTGCGATTGTGTGCATGCCCTTGTTGTATCAAATGGATTGAGAGATTCTCAAGTTGATTGGTGATTCGGTTGAGCAGGTCTTGCTGATCGTCAATTGGTTCTTGTGGTTGAATCCTCTGGGCGACTGTTGTAGGTGGTGCTAGAGGTGGTCGGGTCCTAACGGCTTCCTCTTCATCGATATTCCTGGCTTGTAGGCGCAACTTCTTGTCTTTAAGGCGGGCCACTTCAACTGCTAGCTCATACGTAGCAGGAAACCTTCCCTTCACCTTCTCTTTAAGAGTTGGCCATAACCCAGCCACAAACCGATCCTTCTTTAGGAAATCAGGTGCCCCCTCATCCTCTCTTAGCGATGCAACCCATCGCCCCCATAAATCTACAAACTTTGACTCATATGATGCGTATTCCAGCATACTGCCCTGCTTCAACTCTATTAACAATTGCCATAGTTTCTCTGATGTTGTGCCCTCTCCAAAACGCTTGACAAAGGCTGCCCTTAATAAGTCCCACCGTTCCTTGGTTTCTTGTGCCAAGGCATTGTACCATGATCTTGCCTCCACCTTCATTAGAAGTGGGAAGATGCGCAAGCGCGAAGCATCATCATCTCTTCCAGAGATGACACATGCTATTTCCAAGTTTTCTAGAAAGTCTGCAGCCTCCTCGCCCACCTTACCAGTAAAGGTTGGAAATGCTACACTTGCCATGATTACTGAGAGAGAGCTAGAAAGACACACTTCTTAACTTGCAAAATTTTTTCTTCTTTACAAGGAGGCGTGTATACCCTATTATACTAGGACATAGATTAAAACTTCAAACGGTACATTGCCTTGTACCAAAGGTAAAACAAATGGTTGATCTGATGCTAGAACCTCAAAAAACCGCTCCCCACCCGGCATGGTGTCAATGACGAGCTGGTAGTGAATCTTCAAGTCCAATATTACCTTGATTGAGCGTACACGTGTTGGTATGTGTGATCTGTCTTGAGGTAGGTTGTCCTGATTCATGTGAAGCTTAGAGGTTCTTAGTCACTGTCCAAGCTTGTAGGAGAGGGTGGTGTTCTTTCCCGAAACAAACTCAGTAGATCCCTAGTTTCTCTAGTGAGAGTGTGAGCCAATGCTTCTGTTATCTGTGCTGCAGCATCAGGTGCGACTTGAAAACTGACTATGATAATTACCTCGGTGACTTGAGTTACCCGATTCTCAAAGTAGAATAGTGTTGATTCTCTATTGTGCAGAGCTCCTTCCATTTTGTTGTTGTTGGTTGGTTGTAGGTTGCGGACATGGTTACCACCTTCTCCTTCTTCTTCTTGGCACTTGGCCTATGTATATCCACTGCGTCTGGCGCATTCGTTGACTCTCCCACTTCAAATCGATTACCGTTACGCCTGGCACTCGAGCTTCGATGGAGATGCGGAGTTTGTCTAGTTGTGCTTGGAGCTCTTCTTCTTCTGTCGTCCAGTTAGAAAATCCTTCATACTCATTCATCCATTCACAATAGTTTAGGGTTCTCAGTCTTGTAAGCTGAAGGGTTTCAAGATCCCTCCTCCGTGGGGGCACCAAATGAGAGGCGGAAGTGAAAAATAGACCCGGTGGCCTCTACACCAAGACTATGCACAATGGCCTCATCATGGGGAATACACAATAGGGGCACCACCTAGCAAGATATGCGGCTAGGACGCATACATATACACAATGAAGCATGCATGGAAAACAATTTCAAGATCCACGCCCAAATGTGGAATGGGGTGGTCGGAGAATAAGGTGAGAGGAGTGGTGAGTGAGTGAGAATGGGCTCGCTACGCGTGCATGTAGTAAGGAAGATAACGAGGTCAGGGATACATGCAAGTATGCTCACTTCTCATACAAAAGGTGGCGAATCTGCATACCTTAAAATGGAAGTCGCAAGATGATAGGAATATGAGAGGGAGAGAGAGTGTGTGTGTGTGGTGGAGAATCTGCACACCTTAACATAAGCAGAAAAAAAATGGCAAGGAACAAGCATATACCATACTCACAATGAGATGTATCCAAAGCGACACAAAGTATGGCACCAAGATGGAGTGTGTTGATTGCTTGCAAAAGATGAATACAATAGGTAGCGTATGGCAGAAAAATGAGAAGGGAACAAGATCGTAGGAGGCGTAATGGAGAGATGGGAGTTGATGGCGAGGAATATCACGAGTGTGTCCACCCTTCTTCTTCTTGAAATTGTGCCTTCAATCCTTAATTACAAGTGGTGTGGAGGTGTGGTGCTCATCTTTTGTGCATGGTGATGATGATGGTGTTGTGATTATGTGATTAGGGTTCATGCTACAAGCATGTAGCACAAGAGTGTGTATGGATAGGTGTGTGTGTGTGTGTGTTCTCTCCTCCCCAAGTGAGCTCTCATGGCCTCCTTATATAGGGAAGGAGGGAAGGATTTAGCAATATTTCTATTTGAGGTGAGTGTCCCACTTTGGTGACTAGGAAAATGGGGTGCATGTGATTGTGGCTCCCATCTGGTCTCCTCATTATTTAAAATATCAGAGTCAATAGAGAGAGAAAAAGAGAGAATGTGGGTAGGATGTAGAGGATAGGAAATATTTACAATAGTCTAGCTTTGGATAGACATAAGCTTATTAGGGAGAAAAGAGAGAGGTAAGAAAATTATAAGAGAGATTGTCGAAGGTGGATATTTGTTGATGAGGATGGATCCTCCAAAAATGGTGATAGAATTACTCTAGACTAGCCAAGACTTCATTAAAAGAGCCTTGTCTCTTGTAATCATGCTTGAAGACTTGTAGAACCATAGCCATTCTAGAAGGAAGAAAAGTGGGGATGGCCTGTGTCACCATTACACGAGAAAACTGGGGTCCACTACAAAAATCATATCTCCGTGTTCATAACTCCAAAAATTCTGAAAAACATTGAGCTAAAAGTTGAGATCACGAGCTACATCTTTCATGTTGAACGCTTCTTCAGATTCGGGGTTCTTCTTTACTTAAAAAATTCAGCGAAATAATGTATTATTTGTGGCTGCAAAAGTCTTTTGGTGGTCCCCTTTGAGTGGACTTCTCTCTTGCCTTCAAGTGTAAGCTCCTTCATGTGTATGAAAACATGACCTAGAGTGTTGAAAAGATTGGCAATCATCTAGATGGAGGTATTATTGAAATTTGAAAGTGGGGTTGAGGTTTGAAAATGAAAACTAGTGAATAAAATATTTGGTAGGGTGGAATAATATACATACATGAAAAATATATTAGAAAATACTAAAAAAAATATATAATGTAATTTATAATATATATATTTAATATTTAAGGTAAAAAAAGATCAACAAAGAAAGCTTACTTATTTATGCTACATCGTGATTGATTAGCATAGGTCTTATTTATTTAATAAAGGCTAAAACGTTACTGAAAAAGGAAGAAAAAATCAAAAGTAACTTATATAATAGGAAATATTTTGGTAAAAGAGAAAAAAATATATGGGGGGTTCCCATGCATGGAAAAGCTTGCCTCATTAGCCCTCCCCCTAAGGCTAGAGGTATTCATGCCTCTAGTTCTGTTCTTGAGCATGTTGAAATAGAGTAGGATTTCTCCTTGGTGGCTGGTAGATCCTTGTAGGGAATAATGGATCCCTTGGAAGCATGAGGCTCCCCAAAATTCTTTTCGGTGTCCACCTGGGTCCCACACTAAGCGTAAATCCATTGTATGCAATAATGCCCTCTTCATAAGATCACGCTTATAATTATTCTTGAGTCCCCAAACTGCACAAGAATTAACTCTTGCATAAGTGATAGAAGGTATGGAAAGAACTTGATCAGTCCTTGAAAGTATTCCAAAGCGGGACCATGCATGGCTTCCTCGTCCAGACACATAGCCAAAAGGGAGTAAGAAACCATAATCCTCATATCTTGCTTGTTTTCCTTCTTCATGCCAAATTGATAGAGACCTGTTGCCCACATGGATAGATTGCATGGTTGATGCCTGTTGCACAAGAGAGCCCACCATGTACAAAAGATAAACTGCAAACCACATTTTGAAAAATGACTCCATGTTACCACTAGTATGCAAAACCATTCTTCCTTGATTGGTGTGTCCTAGATTGATTCCACTGGTAGTTGATGTCAATCCTTCCACTCTTGTCGCAACCCAACTTAAAGAGCTTCCCAAATTAATGCTACACACAATGTTCACAGTTAGAAAGGAAAACCTAAAGTGCGAGTAGACCTCAATTGCATTTCTCTGCATGAGTCTTTCACCAATCTCGTGCCATAGGGGTAGTTGAAGTGTCTTCACCACTTTCACATGTGGTTGCAAATTTGAAGGGTCCACCTTGTTGTGGTTGAATGTGAGGCCCATTACCTCAATGGAGCTATCACTTCCTTCACTCCTTGTTGACTCCTCCTCTGAAGTGGTTGAAGAGTCACCACTAGAAAACTCATCCATAGAGGTTTCTAGATCCATGTCGCATTGCCGACCTTTCTTCATGCCGTAAAGTATTGGCCTCCCTTTTGCATCCTTTATCTGGATTATGCCGGTGTCCCAGTCCTGCTTAGCTCTCATAGCCATAAGCCAAGGCCTCCCTAGAATGATAGGATAACCCTCCCCTTTGTGTGGCATGACAAAGATGTCCACATCTACCTCGGTGTTGAATGCCTTTATCCTAACTGCATTTATGACACCAACACATTGAACTTTTAAATTATTTGCCATTTTGGCTCGGCACGGTGCCGGCCGACTCACCTCTAAACCCAAACAGTGCATCATTTTTTCACTCATGCATATTTGTGCGCCACCATCGATGTAGATATTGGAGATGTGTTGCCCTTTGATGTAAGCATCCATCACTGGTAGTATGTTGTCTAGATTCCTCCCGGAGATAGCCCCAGCTATCTTTGGCTTTGGTCGCCTCGTGTTAACCATCTTTGTCCATTGTCTCCTCACCCTAGGTGCTAGGTGGAGTAACTGGGGCCAGGTGATTTTTGGGCCCTGCACAGAAACATCTTGAACCAAATCATATGGTTTAGAACATTCCCCCAAAGAGAAATCTACAATGTCAATTTTACGTCGTGACTTGGATGGCTTTTTGCTAGATTCCCCTTTATTCTTCATCTTTTCTTCCTTTTGAGAAGATTCACCATGCCTAGCACGTTTTACCCCAATGGCATCTACTCCTTTAACCTTGGTCTTATCCTCCTCCACTTTCTCCTTTCCTTTACCTTCAAGACTGATGACGCTTACTGTTTGATTGCCAACTGGGGTGGTGGGGGTAAGGGTGGAATGAGAGGTTGTGGTGGTGGTGGTGGTTGTGGTTGAATGGGTGGTTGTAGGATTTGCACGGGTGGTGCCCTCGGTGGTGGTGGTCTTGCTCTTGGTGGTGAAACCTGGTTTTGTCTGGCTCCTCTGTTGAAATTCTGCCTCCTTGGTTGTGGACAGTAGTACATGCCATGACCATCCTCCCCACAATTGTAGCAGTGGTATTCTTGGTTTTGCCTTCGTTGTCCTCTCCCTTGCTCTTGGTTGCGATTGTGTGCATGCCCTTGTTGTATCAAATGGATTGAGAGATTCTCAAGTTGATTGGTGATTCGGTTGAGCAGGTCTTGCTGATCGTCAATTGGTTCTTGTGGTTGAATCCTCTGGGCGACTGTTGTAGGTGGTGCTAGAGGTGGTCGGGTCCTAACGGCTTCCTCTTCATCGATATTCCTGGCTTATAGGCGCAACTTCTTGTCTTTAAGGCGGGCCACTTCAACTGCTAGCTCATACGTAGCAGGAAACCTTCCCTTCACCTTCTCTTTAAGAGTTGGCCATAACCCAGCCACAAACCGATCCTTCTTTAGGAAATCAGGTGCCCCCTCATCCTCTCTTAGCGATGCAACCCATCGCCCCCATAAATCTACAAACTTTGACTCATATGATGCGTATTCCAGCATACTGCCCTGCTTCAACTCTGTTAACAATTGCCATAGTTTCTCGGATGTTGTGCCCTCTCCAAAACGCTTGACAAAGGCTGCCCTTAATAAGTCCCACCGTTCCTTGGTTTCTTGTGCCAAGGCATTGTACCATGATCTTGCCTCCACCTTCATTAGAAGTGGGAAGATGCGCAAGCGCGAAGCATCATCATCTCTTCCAGAGATGACACATGCTATTTCCAAGTTGTCTAGAAAGTCTGTAGCATCCTCACCCACCTTACCAGTAAAGGTTGGAAATGCTACACTTGCCATGATTACTGAGAGAGAGCTAGAAAGACACACTTCTTAACTTGCAAAATTTTTTCTTCTTTACAAGGAGGCGTGTATACCCTATTATACTAGGACATAGATTAAAACTTCAAACGGTACATTGCCTTGTACCAAAGGTAAAACAAATGGCTGATCTGATGCTAGAACCTGAAAAAACCGCTCCCCACCCGGCATGGTGTCAATGACGTGCTGGTAGTGAATCTTCAAGTCCAATATTACCTTGATTGAGCGTACACGTGTTGGTATGTGTGATCTGTCTTGAGGTAGGTTGTCCTGATTCATGTGAAGCTTAGAGGTTCTTAGTCACTGTCCAAGCTTGTAGGAGAGGGTGGTGTTCTTTCCCGAAACAAACTCAGTAGATCCCTAGTTTCTCTAGTGAGAGTGTGAGCCAATGCTTCTGTTATCTGTGCTGCAGCATCAGGTGCGACTTGAAAACTGACTATGATAATTACCTCGGTGACTTGAGTTACCCGATTCTCAAAGTAGAATAGTGTTGATTCTCTATTGTGCAGAGATCCTTCCATTTTGTTGTTGTTGGTTGGTTGTAGGTTGCGGACATGGTTACCACCTTCTCCTTCTTCTTCTTGGCACTTGGCCTATGTATATCCACTGCGTCTGGCGCGTTGGTTGAATCTCCCACTTCAAATCGATTACCGTTACGCCTGGCACTCGAGCTTCGATGGAGATGCGGAGTTTGTCTAGTTGTGCTTGGAGCTCTTCTTCTTCTGTCGTCCAGTTAGAAAATCCTTCATACTCATTCATCCATTCACAATAGTTTAGGGTTCTCAGTCTTGTAAGCTGAAGGGTTTCAAGATCCCTCCTCCGTGGGGGCACCAAATGAGAGGCGGAAGTGAAAAATAGACCCGGTGGCCTCTACACCAAGACTATGCACAATGGCCTCATCATGGGGAATACACAATAGGGGCACCACCTAGCAAGATATGCGGCTAGGACGCATACATATACACAATGAAGCATGCATGGAAAACAATTTCAAGATCCACGCCCAAATGTGGAATGGGGTGGTCGGAGAATAAGGTGAGAGGAGTGGTGAGTGAGTGAGAATGGGCTCGCTATGCGTGCATGTAGTAAGGAAGATAACGAGGTCAGGGATACATGCAAGTATGCTCACTTCTCATACAAAAGGTGGCGAATCCGCATACCTTAAGATGGAAGTCGCAAGATGATAGGAATATGAGAGGGAGAGAGTGTGTGTGTGTGTGGTGGCGAATCTGCACACCTTAACATAAGCAGAAAAAAAATGGCAAGGAACAAGCATATACCATACTCACAATGAGATGTATCCAAAGCGACACAAAGTATGGCACCAAGATGGAGTGTGTTGATTGCTTGCAAAAGATGAATACAATAGGTAGCGTATGGCAGAAAAATGAGAAGGGAACAAGATCGTAGGAGGCGTAATGGAGAGATGGGAGTTGATGGCGAGGAATATCACGAGTGTGTCCACCCTTCTTCTTCTTGAAATTGTGCCTTCAACCCTTAATTACAAGTGGTGTGGAGGTGTGGTGCTCATCTTTTGTGCATGGTGATGTGATGGTGTTGTGATTATGTGATTAGGGTTCATGCTACAAGCATGTAGCACAAGAGTGTGTATGGATAGGTGTGTGTGTGTGTGTGTTCTCTCCTCCCCAAGTGAGCTCTCATGGCCTCTTTATATAGGGAAGGAGGGAAGGATTTAGCAATATTTCTATTTGAGGTGAGTGTCCCACTTTGGTGACTAGGAAAATGGGGTGCATGTGATTGTGGCTCCCATCTGGTCTCCTCATTATTTAAAATATCAGAGTCAATAGAGAGAGAAAAAGAGAGAATGTGGGTAGGATGTAGAGGATAGGAAATATTTACAATAGTCTAGCTTTGGATAGACATAAGCTTATTAGGGAGAAAAGAGAGAGGTAAGAAAATTATAAGAGAGATTGTCGAAGGTGGATATTTGTTGATGAGGATGGATCCTCCAAAAATGGTGATAGAATTACTCTAGACTAGCCAAGACTTCATTAAAAGAGCCTTGTCTCTTGTAATCATGCTTGAAGACTTGTAGAACCATAGCCATTCTAGAAGGAAGAAAAGTGGGGATGGCCTGTGTCACCATTACACGAGAAAACTGGGGTCCACTACAAAAATCATATCTCCGTGTTCATAACTCCAAAAATTCTGAAAAACATTGAGCTAAAAGTTGAGATCACGAGCTACATCTTTCATGTTGAACGCTTCTTCAGATTCGGGGTTCTTCTTTACTTAAAAAATTCAGCGAAATAATGTATTATTTGTGGCTGCAAAAGTCTTTTGGTGGTCCCCTTTGAGTGGACTTCTCTCTTGCCTTCAAGTGTAAGCTCCTTCATGTGTATGAAAACATGACCTAGAGTGTTGAAAAGATTGGCAATCATCTAGATGGAGGTATTATTGAAATTTGAAAGTGGGGTTGAGGTTTGAAAATGAAAACTAGTGAATAAAATATTTGGTAGGGTGGAATAATATACATACATGAAAAATATATTAGAAAATACTAAAAAAAATATATAATGTAATTTATAATATATATATTTAATATTTAAGGTAAAAAAAGATCAACAAAGAAAGCTTACTTATTTATGCTACATCGTGATTGATTAGCATAGGTCTTATTTATTTAATAAAGGCTAAAACGTTACTGAAAAAGGAAGAAAAAATCAAAAGTAACTTATATAATAGGAAATATTTTGGTAAAAGGGAAAAAAATATATGGGGGGTTCCCATGCATGGAAAAACTTGCCTGACCCGCAGGCATGAGGTGGCCTATTTTACCTTTCTTATATATTTACATAATCATACTTTATTTTTTTCTTACTTTTTCCAATGCCTTTTATCACTGCCTCCCTAAGAGGGGGTTTTCATGGGGTGGGGACGAGAGAAGAGGGGTATGGGAGCTTGGCTTGTGAAAAGCCCCCATCACCAGATGCTGGTAAAGATGGCTAAAATGCTCATCACGTGCATTATAGCCTTCAAAGACATTGAAGCGGCAGAGCATCCATTGCAGGTATTTGTGGAGGGCACACGGGGCATCTACTGGAACATGGAGACATAAATCCTCATCAGAAATATTATCATGGGATTATATGCAAGAGTCATGTTTCTGCCATCTCAATACATGCAGACCTTCAAAGAAGCTTTCATGACAGGTTTCTTCGAAGTGGACTCTTCCATATTCAATCCAATGACGAAAGATCTGACAGCTTGTCACATTGCTTATCAGAGCACCATTGCAAATAATCCTTTCAGAGAACTGGCAACCAAAGTCAAGATCGAAGCTAGAGCGCAAAAGTTCAGAAATCTCACTGCAACACTAGAAAGAAGGCACTAAAGTGACTTCCCTCAGATGCAGCTTGCACGAGGGTGTGCAAATGAATAAGAAAGGGGGGAATGTTTGGTGGATACGAGCGAGCAGGCGTATGCGCACGAAACCTGGTTGATACTCTATTTTTTCGACAAAAAACCCTGTAATTCTGCCTAAAATGAGTTGTAATCGGAAGAAGACTAGACCATATTCTTTTTTATGCACCCCTTGTAAGAGGCCGGTTGGCCATGGGAAAGCCCCCTAACTTTTAAAGTCAAAACCCTTAGTTTTGAAGGGATTATTATCATTAGCTGGGAGAAGAAAACGTGTGTTGCTAAAGCCTCTTGTGACTACAATTTGTAATCATCATTTCTCTTGAACTGGTAATCAAAATCCTATTCCGAATAGTACATTGCGTTCCTTGTCTCTTGCTCTTCGATCTAAGTGTAATCATTTCCAATTTTGCTGTGGTTCACGGCGAGTCGTTTGTGAGCTAAATTCATTGATTTGGGAGTTAAAATGGTTGTTTTTTGATGTTTTGACCTTGGATAAGTGTTTCTATGCTAAGGGTGGATCTTTCCAAGTACTTCTGTTTTAGCTTTTTGCACATTTTTTGTGATGGATCGTGATTTATGTACCTTCCCAGTTGGTGACAAACTTGGTAGGATTGAGCCCATAAGTGTTGTAATACCTCTCCTTAAGTTTCATGACATTCCGGATTCGTTTGGATATCCAAACGGCGTGATTGTGTTGAGTGTTGATAATGGACGCATACTAATTGTCTGACTAGGAAGTGGTTGATTTGCTTTTGTTGTAAGAATGAGTAGTCTTCGAGTTCACTATGGTGAGATTGACACTCTCATTAAGTCTCCGTGCGCGACCCCGAGTCGCTTCCTTGCATATTGACATTATGTTAGTACAAAAGAGCAATGCTGCAGACGTCCGTCGCGGCGACCCGCTAACACCCTGCATCCATAATCCTTCCTGCCAACCATTAGCATACTTTTGACCACTTGAAGAACCAATACCATAAGTAGCTATATTCTCATCTGCTACAGAACCCTCCATAGTACAGTCCACTTCAAAAAAACCTCGCAACTGATACAAAGATACCTATAAAGCAACCTCCAATAACACATGTATCCGTAGCATCACATAAAGTAGAAAGACCGTGCCATTTGTCTCCACCTGCTGCACAGCCAAGCAAACATGTTTGCCTTGCATACCTGCATCCAAACCCTCTGTAAATGGCTCCAAGACCAACGTTTCACACCCAAGAGTATGACCTGCTAGAGCTTCATCCTGTTCTTCCAACACCTCATCACCAACAAGGTTGGTGGCACCTTCCTCTTTGCATGGAGCCTCTCTCTTATAGGCTGCACCTGTGTCTGTTTCCATAGAGTCATCTGCCAGAGCTAGCTCTCCACGAATACACATAGACTCTGAAACTATGTTATGCATCTCTATGTGCCCATCAAGGCAAGGTTGCCCCACCCCTCCATAGATAAATCACTTCGACATACCTCTGCTATTGTCTCTAACTCTTGCAAGTTGCTCTTAGAAACCTGCTCTTCAAACAAGTCGGATGCACAATCAAACCATACCTCTTCCTCCAATAGGGACTCACCATCATGAGACACAAGAGAAGGCTGCTCGACTGGCCAGTTCACACCAGGCATTTCCACACTTGCACTATGCTTCTCAGAGATCTTCAACTGGCTAATAGGTAGCTCATATTTCATCCACATGAAAAACATCATAAGTCTCATACCTAGAAGAAAGGGATTTTGTCTCCCAAATGCTATCTGTGTCCAAAGCATTGCTAGAGCTTTGAGAGCTTTTGGACTCCTTTTCTAAATTTGTCGGTTCTTGCACCATTGCTACCTTCCTCATTACTGAATCTGGAACCAACACTTCTTATTTGAAGTCTTCTATCACCTCGCTCTCTTGAGCAAGCAAATTGGGTGGCACTCTGAATATACCCCTCTATATCTTTTGAGACCTGGTTGGCACTTGTTCTACCTCCTCTAACCTGGCATCAACTTCACATGCTTTCATCAAATGCATATCAATAAAAGACAAGGCTTTTATCTCTTGATGCTCATCAATCTGTTTGGGCCTAGGTCCACCGGCTGTCGTGATTGTAGACTGTAGCAATCCTGCCTCCATCTTCTTCTTCATCTTTCGACTCTTTGCTCTGGCAACTCTGACAGCTTCATCATAAGTCCTTGGATCTTCATATTCCACTCTCTCACGAACATAGGGATGCAAGAAAGATAGAAACCTTTCTAGCTTAAAATATTCCACATTGGTTGCTTGAGTAGCAGCCGCCAAATCCCCCCAAGAAGATTCAAATTTATCGACAAAGGCATTGAAAATTTCACTTACATCCTACTGCAAAATTTTGATCTTGGCATCTGCTTCCGAAGCCGACACCACCTTTTGATACCTTTGAAGAAATTACTCGCAAAATACGATCCAATTCTACTTGTGTGCCTCTTCTAAACCATCAAACCAAGCTTTTGCTTTACCTCACAGCACCAAAGGCAGAGTCTGGAACTTTTATTCATCACTTGGCATCCGCAATACTGTCAGCATAAATAGCTCAAAATCGGCAATCCAATCGTCTGCATCTTCATCTCCTTTGAACACTGGACCAAATTCCTGCTTCATCTTGACTCACGAACACCTTGTTAGATAGGAAGCAATCAGTGGATCCTCCGTGGGGAACCAGAAGATGGAAAGGGGGAAATGAGAAAACCACCAGCACACTCAGTGAATGCCTCTCTATATCCCAGTGATTTCACAACACCCCTATCCCCTAGTAAACACACACACTCGATACATAATGTGCAAACAATCAATGTCCAAGCCCATACCCAACCATCCTAGACTATACGCACTTAGTTGCAAAGCATATAAGCATGGCCCTATCTGTGACCTCTCATTGCACTTTATACCACAGATAACTAGCACCGACTCCCTCAGGCACCCCAAGGTTATTAGTCTATATGATGGGTTTTCTTACAAGCTAGTAAGTACTCTCTTGCACACATGATGACCACACAGATATAGAGTTCACACTTATGACACGTCATTGGACACAAAGGTCGAAGAGAACATTGATATAGGTTTTAGAGTAGAGTTGACAAAAAACCATGGTAGAATACTTAAAAGGAACATATACAATGATGGAATTCTCTCGCTTTCATGCACTGCAACCAATGCTTAACGTGCTTGCCTCCTGCTACTCGGCCCTTGAGAGGCACCCCTTTGTGTTGCTAGCTCTTCCCCAGCTTGCTTTGCATGCGCTAGAGGCCCTGCACAACCCCCCACCTTTAACTTGCAGCTCTTGATCCCTTGTAATCAACCCCTCCTTCTTTACAACTGACGGCCTTCCCCACCTGATATGGTGGCTCTTTCATCTGCAGAACACGGTCCATAAGAGCCCCTCTCAATCCTCCTTGTTTGCAGCCAACCTTTGAGCTTCCTTTAGATGGTATGCTTGAAACCAATGCTAAATGAGAATATGTTTTGATTGTGAAATTTTATTATGTGTATTTTGATTGTGTCCTTGGCAAATGATAGGAAGAGTTGGATGCTATGTATTGTAGTAAAATGGAAGGGTTGCCATCAAAAGGGAGTTTTGACTACGAGTTGGCACCTGAAGCATACGAGCAAAGCATCAAGATAGCACTATCTCAAACAGAGTAATATTTCACATGAAAAGGGCTTGAGATAGAAACCATTGCAAATCCAGAGAATGGCAATGATTTTTTTCAAAAATGTATATCATTTACAAGTTGGGGTGAGAAGACCACCAAAATGACACCCTTGAGAGTGGTAGAGGTTGCGCGTGCATGCATTAGCCCAAAAGAGAAAGTAAATGTCATTTAAATCATTTGATATCTTTCTCTTTTGATTATGTTGCAATGAAAAATAAGTCTCGCTAAACCTTTTCTAGGAAGTGCCACTTAATTGATTTGCTCCAAGGTGGTGATGCATCCTTGAAAGAGAATGGCATAGGGTTGACGGAGAAGGCATGGATCCAGTGGCTTCGATATCACGTGTATTGGTGGCAATTGGAAAGGTTAGATCAGGTGATTATGTCCTCGAATCAATTTGTTGATAATCTAACTTGTGACCTATTATTTGATGTAGGAGAGTGCTTGAGATGGCCGAGAAAATGGAGGGCAAGAATCAGCATGTTGCTATCCAACACGAGAAGGTGGAAGAGAGGCATGGTTGCACACTTGCACACACATTACAGACATACACAGGGAACCACTTTGAGAAAGCCTTCAAGAAGTGGAGTGCACGGATCAATTCCACATAAGATCCCGAAGAGCAACCCCACTTTGCTTGCATGGCACGATGCATGTTGTACAGGTTTGACATCTCTGTTTGACACATTAAGAATGTAGTAGGATACACTAACCTTGTTCTCGGTGGCTCACATTGTGCTCTATCTTGTAGATGGTGGAGAGATGCTCTTGTCTTCCCCATTTCCAAACACCCCAGTGATGCATGGTGCAGGTCGAAGAGAGAGGAGACGGGCTTATATCCTGACGTGTGGATAGACGACTTGCGGTCAAAGGGAGTGTGGCTCAAGTGTCCTTGGTGGTTGGATTACCCGGACAAGGAGTACCCACCAAAAGAGGAAGCACTATATATAGGTATCATACTATGAAGATTTTATCTTTGCCATGAAATATGACATGGGCACAATATCTGTTCTTTTTTAATTAATAGTGGAGCATACTTCTTCACAGAAGAAAGCCTTTGTGATATAGGATGCACTATCTCCAAACACAACAACGAAACCGGAAAAAAATAAACAGGCCTCAAAGAAAGACCCAAATATTGGCTCCACATTGGCCCCGCAATCCCCATTGGCTGACCGGCAACGTGGGAAGATAAAGAAGAGAGCCGTTGATTCCAATGATAGTGAGAGCGAGCATGTGGTTGAGGAGTATTCTGTAGAAGTCAGCGATAGTGCTCATAGACTTGGTGCTATGAGCCACATTGTACCAACACTTTCCTTCAATCCAAGACCAGTAGGGGGGATCCAGAAGTCCCCTCCATATTCATCATCACATGGCAGGGCTGCAGAGGACCTATCAGACATGGCCAGAGTGGTCGGAGAAAACCCTCCAGGTACGCGAAAATGGTTAATTTTGTGTTGTTCTCTTAGAATTTCTTGAAAGATATATTTGATCTTATGTTGAGCATACAGATATGCATGTAGAGCCACGCAACCTTGCAATGCATGCTAGTGTCAAGTGCTTGGCAAAAGCTATTCTAGATGTGTTGTGCAATGACAGGTAAGCCACGCTAATTTACCTTCATAATTATGTCCACAATTTTAGTGCTAACAAAGATTGCATGCAGTTCTATGCAGTCACTACGTAGATTCTTGGGCTCTCTAGAAGAAACAGGGCAGATGAACCCCAGCTTGAGATTGGGTGGCATATGTTTGATGTACATGGCCTTTCCCTTACACACTAGGCCACATGCAGCTAGCACATGTGAGGTTCCTTTAGGGAACCAATGGGATAGTGAGCTTGTGGATGTTGCATTCCTTCTGGCAATTGAGTTTCATTTGGTGGACGGCATGGTTGTGGCGACATGTCATGTAGAACATCTTTCCATTGTCACTTTGGAGGTAGAGGGAGCTCATTTCCAGTGATTGAGGATATTGTACATACGATTGCCGGAGTCTAGTTGCACGACTATTCAGGACTATGTAGAGGGGGTATGTTATTTTTTGTTTTAATATTGAATAGTATCTTTGATGTTCACATTTCAAAATATCAATGTTTTACTGTTATTCGTAGGTTGGTACTTTGTTGCTAGTCATTTTTTCACCCCCTAGAACCGGTGGGTGTCGAATTCTGAGGTATGATTGAGCGGATGGAGAGATTGCAGCAAATGTATGTGGCTTCTCTGCAGATGACTACATGTTGTGGGAGAAGCTACCAGGTACAGATTCCACACAATGGACGCTTGATCGTATGGGCAAGCCTTATCGTAGAGGTGTTGAGAGGAGTCCAGCCTTATTGTTGAGGTGTTGAGAGGAGTCCAGCGTTTGCCAGGTGCTAGAAACTTATTAGATGTTTTTCTTCATGTTCCTATAAAATTAGAGGTATAAAAAATCTAAAGATTTTTGTTGATGGCTACTAGGTACCTTCACAAACATGGGAGATGCTGTGTTGGATTGTTTTGCAGGAATGGGGACATTGGCAGCACAATCTTTACTACTACGTAGGCATTGCATCAGTTCTGAGAAGGATTGGTCAGTTTTCAGTTCTTATCTAAGGCCAGCTCAGTGCCTACCTTCTGATTTAGGCTTGACATTGATGTTTTGTAGGAGTGACAGAGCTCAGGTAAATGAGCATCCCAAGCAGGTGACAGAGCAGCTTTGTCCGTTGGAGCCACCTTTGCCGACACCACTCAGCAGTCAAGGCTGGGTAGTAGCAGCTTCGTATACTAATTTCACGGCCCCAGTTTTGGCATGGCGTGCAACTGGACCATCTCCCAATGCATTCATTGCCTCCACATCTGAGGCCCCGCTCGGAGTTGATCCATTGCCTCTTTCACTACCTACAGCCCCCCCCACATATGGTTCATACCCTCTACCATTTGGAGGAGTTCCCCCACCATTTGGTGCACTACCCCGTTGGCACGACCTTTGTTTTCTCTCCGAGTATATGGCCCCCCATCGCCCTTGTTTCATCCACCTCACCCATGATGTATCCCCCCCCCCATATATATTTACTTTTGATGCAATAAAACACATAGATTTGGGGTTTTCTATCTGAAATAGACCATAATTGTGTGTAAGGAACTTCTGTTTGTCTTATCAATAGTGTATTGAATGCATCCATGGTGGTTTTTGTTTGCCGTGAACCTACAATCAAATTTTAGTTGAAAAGAGAGAGAGAGAGAGAGAGAGAGAGAGAGAGAGAGAGAGAGAGAGAGAGAGAGAGAGAGAGAGAGAGAGATGGGTAGATTATCCCTTCTTTTGGGAATCCGCTCGCCCGATTCTTAAAAAGTGCTCGTCAAAAATTGCTCGCCCAAAAATTGCTCCCGTATTTTGGGTAAGATGCAATGTTCAAAGTTTTCAAAGGATGGTTCAGTCTGGGCCACATGCAGGTTGCCGCTTGTGCATAGTGATGTTTGTGGGCCCATTCAAACTCCATCCTTGGGCAATTACCTTTACTTCGTGACTTTCATTGATGATTTTTTTAGGCATGCATGGGTATTTCCGCTTAAAGATAATTCCAAAGTTTTTATGTGCTTCAAACATTTTTTGGCTATGGCTAAAAATGTCTCGAAATGTACTATGGGCACCCTCCGTTCCGATCGAGGGGGGGAGTATATGTCTCATGAATTTAATGAATTTCTGGCTAGTTGTGGGATAAAACACCAATGTACAATGGCTTATACACCTCAGCAAAATGGTGCAGCTGAGAGGAAAAACAGGTCACTTACGAAAATGGCACGATGTATAGTCAAAAGTCACGCTTTGCCGCATTCTTTTTGGCTTGAGGCCATCATGTGTGCCACTTATGTACTAAACAGGTGTCCTAAAAAAGCTTTGCAGTCTATTACTCCATATGAAGCACGGCATGATAGAAAGCCTTCTATTGAGCACATGCGTGTTTTGGTTTGTTTGGCATATGCTTTGGTGCCACAAACACAATGTAGAAATTTGATGATAAGGCTGTCAAATATATTTTTGTTGGTTATAGTGCTGAAAGAAAAGGTTACAGGTTGTATCATCCGCAAACAAAGCATATTCTGGTTTCACGGGATGTAGTGTTTGTGGAAGATTCTGTTCAGCCCTTGCTGTCATGTACTAGAGACAGTAATGTAAGCTCACAGGACATTTATGACACTTTGTTGCCTCTTTTTAGTGGTGGAAATACTAATGTAAATTCCAATGAGGCAAATGAAGCCTATGGGGTTTCCTAAAAAAGTTACAAATCAGCCTATTACTGATGTAGATGTACATGATGTCCTTGATGAGAAAAGGGATGAAAATGAGCAGGCTAGAGGTATGCCAAAATGGTTGGTGCATACATTGCATGACAGTAAATTGGATGCACCTTTGTCTAATCGTACTTGTTCAGGCTCTCGCCATGCATCTTATGCATGAGATTGTTATGCTTTGGTTGTGTCTAGCTTACATGATGTTGAGGAGCCTCTATCTTTTGATGAAGCACAAAGTTCGAAAAATTGGATGGCTGACATGCAATCAGAATATGATGCACTTATAGAAAAATGACACATGGACTTTATGTGATTTGCCTCCTGGCAAAAAGGCCATTCGTACAAAGCGGGTTTACAAGTTGAAACGCAAGCCGGATGGTGAGATCGATCCATAAAGATCGACTTGTTGCAAAGGTTTATGCACAGCAAAAAGGCATAGATTATGAAGAGACTTTTGCTCCCACTTGTCATATGACTACTGTGCAGTTTTTATGTTCATTGGCAACTCATTTTGGTTGGTATGTACATCAATAAGACATTGTTACTACTTTCTTGAATGGTGACATATTTGAGGAAGTTTATGTAACGTAGCCTTGCAGTTTTGTCAATAAAGTACAAGAGGACAAAGTGTGCAAATGTAACAAGGCCTTGTATGGGTTGAAGCAATCTCCTCGTGCTTGGTAATGAGAAAGCTGACACTCATTTGGTCAAACAAGGCTTTTGTAACAGTCCAACAAAAAGCACATTGTATGTAAAGCGTGTAGGTGATGTTCTCCTCATTGTGGTTCTTTATGTAGATGATTTGTTGATCACTGGACCAAATGAGAGACATATTGCTGAATTTAAGGCTGATTTGAATGCTACTTTCAAGATGAAAGATTTGGGGCTGTTGCATCATTACTTGTAGTGTGATGGTGGTATTGCCTTGTGTCAAAAAATTTACATAGAGACATTGCGATGTAAGTTTGGACTTGAGGATTGCAAACCTATTGCCACACCCATGGAAACAGGTTTGAAATTGAGTCTTAATGATGCTAGTGCTCTTGCTGATGTCACTCTTTACCAAACTGATGTTAGGTGTCTCATTTATGTATGCAGAACAAGGCCGGATATTCAGTCTGTAGTCTCACAAGTCTGCAAATTTATGCCCAAGGTCTAAGCATTGCAGGCTGTTAAGAGGATTTTCCGCTACCTTAGTGGCACTTTATATTTTGGCTTGTTTTATCCCAAGGGGGGATCATTTCTGCCAGACTTACATGATTTTTTGGACTCAAATTGGGCTGGTTGTTTTGACACGCAAATGTCCACAAGTGGTTTTTGTTTCATGCTTGGCGGTTCATGTATATCATGGTTCAACAAGAACCAACCTACTGTGGCCACTTCAAGTTGTGAGGCTGAATACAGGACAGTCTTCACAGCCACGGTTGACTGTGTATGGCTCAGACGCCTTATGGATGATTTGGGTGTTGGACAGGACACTGCAAGCACTATCTACACTGAGAGTCAGAGCGCATTGGTAGTTGTGAGGAACCCAGTTTTTCATGCTCGCACAAAGCACATTGAGGTGAATTACCACTATGTTTGGGAGAGGCTCTCAGCAGGAGAGATCAGCTTGCCTTATGTGCCAACACATGACAACCTTGTAGATCTTTTCACAAAGGCATTGTCTCGTGAGAAGCTTGAAGATTTCCACAAAGCTTTGGGCTTACTCCCCTTTGTGGACTGATCATGTCCTTAGGGCATGGCACTTCCCTTTACTCATGTGCCAGCTCTCAATCATCGCATCACTCCAGGGGGGATTTGTTACCATATACATGTGGTAGTGATGTGTGTGAACACACTAGGACCGCTGGGGCATTTTTTCCCTCTTTAGGAGGTTTTTTCCCCCGTGCATTGTATATATGCCCATCACTCTAGGGCTATCTATCTTTACACACTAAGTAACAGACTCTCTATTGTGTGCCTTGAGTTTCCTTTGTCTTCTCCAAGCTGTGCACGTATCTCTGCAACCCTAATTCCAACATTTGTAATATGGGAGTAATAGAGGCCCCATTAGGAAAAATATGAACCCCAAAAGGGCCCTTTAGCTTAAGGGGTGATTAAGCATGGACCAATAGGAAGAGGGTGGTGGCCACAACTATAGCCTCAAAGAAGTAGGGTAGGAGGGGACATGGGGGCCTATTTGTTCCCCTCATTAAAGCTTTGTCCCCTAGAAAGAGAGAGAAAAGGGGGAGGGGGGTTCCCTCCATTTTCATGGGCGGCCATAAAGTAACCTTAGAATTTAAAAAAGATTCAAAAAAATCTACATCTCTTTTTTCACTCCCCACAAGCTCCCCTAACCAGAAACATGGTCAAAAATCTATTTTCTTTGATCAGAATCTGCATTTCTCAGCCATATCCCCCATTCTACCTCCTCCTCCTCCTCTCTCTCTCTCTCTCTCTCTCTCTCCCCCCCCCCCCCTCCAAGCTTTCCATAGCTACAACAGATATGAAGCATTCTATGACTGCAACTCCTATGGAAGCTTTACATAGCTGCTTACAATCTAAACACAAACTCTCTCCTTTTCCATTTTCATCTACACCTCCACTGTCCTCTCTCCCCAAAATCTTCATGGCTACAACACTTGTGGAGACTTTGCCAAAGCACCTCTTTTACCTTTCCTTCTACCACTTCATAGCCCATCATCTACAAGCTATCCAGTGCTATGGTTGTAGCACATATGGAAGCTTTCCATAGCTGCAACACATATGGAAAATTTCCATAGCTGCTCACAATCTAAACTCTCTCTCTCTCTCTCTCTCTCTCTCTCTCTCTCTCTCTCTCTCTCTCTCTACATGCTTTTCAATTTTCATCTACACCTCCACTGTCCTCTTTCCCAAAGATCGCCATGGCTGCAACACCTGTGGAGACTTTACCAAGCACCTCTTCTACCCTTTCTTCTATCACTTCATAGCCCATCATCTACAAGCTATCCATGGCTATGGCTACAACATTGGGGTAAACTTCTGTAACCTCTTTTACCCTTTCACGTACACCTTCTTAGATCATCATCTCCAAGTTTCCCATGGCTGGATCACCTACAAAAACTCTATCAACCACCTCTTGTCTCCTTGCCATGGTTGTAGTATTGCACTCGAAGGTTCTCCATTGAAGGTTTAGTCCTTTGTATCTCCCTCTCTCTCCAAAAACATTTACTTCTTCCTTCATCTCTAGCTCATTCAAAACCACCATCAAACCCTCTTATTGTAGCTCCTTCCTCTCTGTAGCAATGTCAAACTCTACTACTCACAAAAAGACAAAAGAAGAGGTAGAAAGGTTTGTCTTGTACAACAACAGAGATTCTAATGGGGAGTGGGTGCCTGAAGTGTTCTGCAACAACAATCAAGAAGTCTCTCTAGAACCTTTCAAAATTTTTATGTTGACATTGGTGCCATGATGCTTCTCAGTGTGCAATCATCGATGCTACTACAAAGCAGAATCTTCTTCTACACACACAAAATAGTGCCGACCTCAGAGCATTGTTATGGTAAGATCAACAGAATTGACATGCAATCACTTCTTAGCATGGAGTGGCTGCAACCTGATGTTTGTCATCCATCTTATCCATAAAGGAGAAGATTATTTTTTACATTCTTTCCTTGTTGAAGTTTGAGAAGGCTTTTAGGTTCAGAGGTCTAGGTCGATGTTGTCTCATGCATGTTTTTTTGCATTTATTTAAGGCCTTGTCATTCAATGTCACACCCACTATATTTATATGCAAGAATATGTCTTTTGAAGCATTACAACCCTTGTTAGGAGAGAATTGGGGATTTATTGAGGGTATGCATGAGGGAAATAGATATTGATGCAAGCTAGGGGCTTCAGGTATTGGGATACAGTACTTCAAAGTTTGCACAACTTCGTTTATATGCTTCCAGCTAGAGCTATGGATGTTTAAGATAGGGAAATGGATATCTTACAAAGCCTTGAAGGGAATCTTGTGACATTTGACATTCATATTACAATACCAAATGATGTCTTTGAAACTATGCAAGTTAGTGATCTCACAAGCTAGGGGCTTGGATACGATACTTAAAAGTTTACACAACTTTGTATATACTCTTCCACTACAAGTGGTGGATGTGTAAGACTGGGAAATGGATACCTCTACAAAGCCTTGAAGGTAATCTTGTGACATTTGACATTCATATTAAAATGCCAA
This sequence comes from Adiantum capillus-veneris, assembly GCF_014529385.1. Lineage (NCBI taxonomy): Eukaryota > Viridiplantae > Streptophyta > Polypodiopsida > Polypodiales > Pteridaceae > Adiantum > Adiantum capillus-veneris. The sequence continues at coordinate 29,728,124 of NC_140935.1, forward strand.
ATGATGTCCCTAAAATTTTGCAATTTAGTGATCGTAGTTGTTGAAACAGTTTCCTTGGTCACTTCAAATATTGCAGTTGCAGAGTAGGCAAACATGATGGAGGAGGAGTTCTTGGCAACCCAAGCCAAGCTTGTGGAAAATCAACAACCTCTTTAGGTTGAGTCATTTGACTCTGATGCCCCAAACATTGTTGATGAGAGGAGATCTTCCCTCAACATCTACCTCACACCAACTATGGACGACGACAACATGCAGCATGCGGTTTTTTTCTTCCTTGTGTAATTGGCCATCCCAATGTATTTTCCTAACATGAAGTTTTGTTGGATCTTTTGGACATGGAGGTGTGGAAAGCTTGCAAGGCGGGAGAGAGCAATGTTTTTGGCCCATAAGCAGCACTTGCAATCTACATTAGCAAACTACCCATGGGTGCTATCTGCATTATCCACAAGGATTTCTCCCTTGATGAACATTTTTCTTTGTGGGTCTTGAAAGCTTTCAACAAGATCTTGTGCTTGTATACTATAACTCATACTATGCAAGTAGTTTTTCTTGTAACAAATCCCTTGCAATGGCCACTTTTGGCATAAAGTTTTGTGGCAAGGTCTTAGCCCATGTAGCTATTAATCAAGCCTTAGGAGTGGAAGACCCACAAGCCATAGTGGTCTCAGTCCTAACTTCCATTTTACCTAATGTTGAAGCAAGACACAAGGAAGTTGCACAGTGCCTCCTATATAATGAGCCCATTTTGTAATTGTATATGTCAATATAATATCAGATCAAGAGTACTTTCCTATCTTGACTTAAAATTTGGTGTAAATACATGGATTTCGATGAAATTGAATTTTCTAGTTCTTAATGGGCAAGTTTATTGTGAGTTTTATTAGCTGCCTTGGATCTTTATTTGGTATAGAGACATGGTGTTCATTAGATTAATTTAAAAACTATGATTGTGCAAGTGCTTTGTGGGTGAATCTCTATATACTGTGATGATGTCGAGGGTCCCAACTTGCCAGATGGAGGGGTCAGTGTAGAGGCAAGTAATTGCCACAAGATGTGTCATTAGATTCTAGATGGTATTCTTAATGATAATGTTGTGCTAGATTTGTCCCAGAAACTGCAAAAAAACCCTATCCACAAGGCACCAAATTTGAACTTGTTTTGCCCAAAATTGTTGTCTTGTGGACAGGGGTTTTTAACATTGTTTGGGCCAAAACAAACATATCTGGTGCCTTCTAGATGTCAATCAAAGGAATTTTGGTTGTCTCTCAGTCTTGCACAAGTACAAAAGGTTGGGAAGGCACTAGTAGCAAAAAAACCATTAGTGATTACTTTGTTGGGTCTTATGTGCCAGTTGAAATACACACATATCATCTGTTTTGGCCATGGTGGTGCAGAAGGCCCCTGTTCACAAGGCAGCAAGGTTGGGCCTCGTTGCCTTGTGGACAGGGGCCTTTTGCACCACCATGGCCAAAACAGATGATATGTGTGTATTTCAATTGGCACGTAAGACCCAACAAAGTAATCACTGATGGTTGTTTTGGTACTAGTGCCATCCCAACCTTTTGTACCTGTGGAAGACTGAGAGACAACCAAAATGCCTTTGCTTGACATCTGGAAGGCACCATTTATGCTTGTTTTGTCCCAAACACTATTAAAAACCCTTGTCCACAAGATATCAATTTTTGCCAAAACAGATAGTATGTGTGCATTCAACAAATGGCACTTGAAGCCTATTGTGAAGGTTTTGTAGCACTATCCAACAAAATACTCATCCACAATTCCCCCCCTCCCCGTCTCCCCTTCCGTGTTCAATGGCATGGTGTGCAAGAACCACCTAACAATGTACATTAAACGTATAAAAAATTATTGAACACAAATTAAATACAAAGAGCTTAAATGACATAAGAAGCGACACATTCCAAAATGAGTAAGCATCATTATATTTCCAAAATTGAAGTCATTACATATCCATTGCAAAAAGGTGTTGTTGTACATATTACTAGCTACAAGGTTGCTCGTATCTGACGGGCTAGTGCCAAATCTTTTTGCATTATAGCTACATGCTTGGCATGGATGGCACACAAGTTGGTATCCTCAAATAAACCCACCAAGTATGCCTCTATGGCTTCTTGAGTCCTTCGAGGCCAATGGGCTTCATGCTTAACTTAGTGTTGTAGCTTTGCACAATCTCCTTGCATGTCCGTGCAAAAGGAGCCTTTTGGATGAGAACTTCTCCACACTTTTAATAATGTTGAATATCAGCAAAGGCTCTGCTAAAACGACGCACTCTGTGAGGTTTCCTATGTAGTGCCTCTTGCCCGTCTTGCTGTAAAACTTTGTTTTGTGGCAATGCTTGGAGGGTGGGACTGCATCCTCTAGGACAAAATTTTCATTGCTAGACTCGTATTCTTGAGGTCTTAACAATAAAAATATGACACTCATCCTCTCTAGCCTTCATTGCTTCACAATTTGGCATGCGTCAAGCTTGAAAACAAACACCAACTTAGTTCCAAACACTGTAAGAGAAGAAAGGAAAAAAGTGAAGGTCATACAACGACAATGAAAGCAAAACATCACATGATTCTTTCCTCACCATTAGAAGGTGGTGTATAAAAGTCAACCATTGCTTGTTGAAGCCTCTTCAAATGGACAAAATATTATTTGACATAAGGTAAGGAAATCCTTGTCAATATTATCAACATGATTCCTTGCATTGGTAGCTTTCTTAGAACTTTGTGAAGATTGTACAACGATAGATGAGGGCATTGTCTCCTCGATGTGCAAATAGTGACCTAGACATGAGAAAACATCTTCATTGGAGGCCCCTCTAGCAAGTTTCACCTTGTGTGGCACTGGGAATACATTCTCAGTGACACAAATCAACATCACTCACAAGATTAGAAAACTTACGACAAAATAGATATGTTTTCCTTTTGGTGTGTGCAGGAGTGCTATGACATCTAACTTCTTAAGGAAACTAGTAAGCAAATAAATGCGATCCTCTTGGATTTGTCTACCATATATCTCTTGGATCAAATTCTTGCAAGAAGAATAAAAAACAAAACAATCACCACAGAAGCAACTTCATACATGTAGGAAATGTGATAGGGTATTCAAAAATGCACCTTGTAGCTATAACTCTTCTCATCCAAGCACCACCTTTGGGAGCAAGGGTCTCTATGGATGAGAACATCCTCTTATGCTCCCTTGCACCTAAAGGTGTCTCTTTCAAACTCATTATGGTACCCTCAAGCTTTGCAATCTTACCACCTTCGTCATTGCCTTTCACTAAATTCCTATTTTCTACATGTATTTTTTCTTATCTCTTGTAGATAAATATACATCAATAAAAACAAATGAGGACCCTCCCCATTTGATCCCTATATTTTCATATATTAATATTTTATATATACAGCCAACACTATTCTAGATTCCATGAATTGTTTATATATTCATCTATTTTTTTCCATCATATCCATACATTATATTTGTGCATAATCCACAACCATGCATATTTTCAAACCTCTAGAAATCTATTAGGTCATTCTCTTATGCAAGGAGGGGCTCACCTTTGGAGCCTTTTGCAAATTCAACAAATTGGGGCCCACTTAAGGTTTTTTTTTGTGTGAAGAAAACTAGACATTTTGGTGAGAATATCTATATCTATCTCCAGTCCAAATTTGAAGCGGTGACTAAACGACAAAATGTGAATCAAGAGCTGAATAATCACATCAAATATTTTAATAAGTTTTGAAGCTACCATCGATGAGATATGACTTTTTTGGTGGACCCTAGTCTGCCCAGTTTTCTCACAAGTAACCCATAATCTTCTCTCACCTCCTTTCCTACTTCCACACACACACTCTCATTTCTCTCTATTCCTCACTCATACCTGAAACTTCCATGGTTTTCTCTCACCCTCTTCACCATTAGCCTCCCCTCTCATACCCATAACTCTCTTTTGAAGCTCTACCTACATCCACCATCTCCACATCTCTCCGAATTAGGAAAAATATGAACCCCAAAAAGGGCCTTGTAAGGATTGCTAATTTTAAGAAATTAAGACTGAAAATGTGTGTGATTTAGGAGGCAAGGACATTGAATGAGGGTAGTCTCATAGGCTTTTCTTAAGGCTGTCATAGGCTTTTTCTAGGTTGAAATAGAGGCTAGGGAGGGAGGATATGTACATTCTCTCTCTACCCAAAAGAGTGGTGGTCCTTATAACAATAACTACCCTCCCCCCCTTTTTTGCCACATCATCAAGGGCGTACATAGCCTCATCCCAAAAAGGCACTGTTTAAAAAATCAAAAAAACCCCACTTTTACTCAAAACTTCTCCCCAATCTATATGTATACTCAAAAATTGCATTTCTCTCTCAAAATCTCACGGCTAGGCCTGTTAAATATCAAGCTGTCCACCTTTTTTATTTCCCTCCAAAATCACTCCCCTTTCTCTCACTCCTCTCTCTCTCTCTCTCTTCTCTCTCCTACTTTTTAGCACACACTCTTCCTCCTTCCGTCTCCTTGTTGCAGGTCCACTCCATAGCTTTGCTAGAGCTCTCTCCCCCCCATAGCTATCCACTCCATAGCCCTCTTCTCCACTCCATATCTCTCCTGCAGCTCTCCATCCCATAGCTCTCCACTCCATATCTCTCCTACAACTCTCCATCCCATATCTCTCCACTCCATAGCTCTCCTCTCCACTCTGTAGCTCTCTTGTAGATATCCTTCCATAGCCCTCTTATCCACTCCATAGCTCTCCTGCAGCTCTCCATCCCATAGCTCTCCTACAACTCTCCATCCCAAAGCTCTCCACTCCATAGCTCTTCTCTCCACTCTGTAGCTCTCCTACAGATCCCCACTCCATAGCCCTCTTCTCCACTCCATAGCTCTCCTGCAGCTCTCCATCCCATAGATCTCCTTCCATAGCCCTCTTATCCACTCCATAGCTCTCCTGCAGCTCTCCATCCCATAGCTCTCCTACAACTCTCCATCCCAAAGATCTCCACTCCATAGCTCTTCTCTCCACTCTGTAGCTCTCCTGCAGATCCCCACTCCATAGCCCTCTTCTCCACACCATAGCTCTCATGTAGCTCTCCACACTAAATCTCTCCAATCCATAGCTCTTCTCTCCACTTCTTAGCTCTTCTACAGATTTCCACTCCATAGCTCTCATGTAGCTCTCCACACTAAATCTCTCCAATCCATGGCTCTTCTCTCCACTTCTTAGCTCTTCTAAAGATTTCCACTCCATAGCCCTCTTCTCTACTCCATAGCTCTCCTAAAGCTCTCCACTCCATAGCTTTCATCTCCACTCCGTAGCTCTTCTTCAGCTCTCGATCCCATAGCTCTTCACTCCATAGCTCACCTCTCCCCTCCATGGCTTTGCTGCAACTCTAGACTCTTGCTTGAGGCTAGTTTTATTCCCCTTACCATGGAGCTAGGACACATTAGAAACCTCCCATCCACAGCAAGATCGTCAATAAAAAAATGGGTACATATCTAGTTGTCAAAAGACCTTGCACCCTCCAAGCGTTATGAATTACATACAGCAGAACAATGTCGCAGTGCAGGTCACACAGATGAGGACCTTTGGGTAGATTTTTGCCTCTACCCCAATGACCCTTTGGTTAATGTGTATCCAACATTCAATAGTCTTCCTACCTTCTTGCAATATGTAGGTAGAGGGGAGCTAGGTTTGCTTGGCTACTGCAAGCGATTGTCTACTATCAGAGCTTATAGTGTGCAATAGTGGATGCATTAACACCAAGTTATCATTCATAACAATTTTAGCCTAGAATAGAGGATCATTCATGTGAAGAAAGAAGCACAAACTCTTTAGCATCTTTGGTGAAAGTTTTTTTTTCCTTGGAACTTGATTCACACCAAAAATAAGAGAAGCTTGCATGAAAGATGTTTTATAGAATACATGGTAAGAAAGATCATGATAATGGTGAGTAAATGTACATAGCATACTTAGGTAAATAGCACACACCTAGGCATACATATTTAAATAAATAAAAGTAATAATTTTAATAAAAAGTCCCTATATTTAGCTGCTATATACAATGAATACTTATACACAAAAGGGGCATAATATATTTTGGCTTTTATTTTTATTTATTTTTTTGGCTCAACTAAACTAGTGACTAACTAAGTGAGGGTTTTTAAGGAGATATGGAGAAAGTCCTCTAACTCACACATGCCTATGTACAATGAAAAGATAGGTATAGCCATAATGTTTGGGTGATTTTGATATGGTGAGGTAGCTCACTATGGCAGTTTTGGATAGCCAAAAAATGGCTATCATTAGCCCTTCCCCAGGATGATGGTACATTTATGTACTATCAAAAGGCATATTTTCCAATGAGAGTGGTTTCGTGTTTTGTGCCTCAAAAAAATCTTCACTTTGTATCTCTTCTTCACCTTGTCTGACACAAACCAGACTTACATGATGATACGGCTTTGTGATTGCAGATCCTTTGGTAGAGTGCGACTCAGGTAGGGCTTTAGTTGGCGAGTCGATCCATCCATGCTTCTTGATTATCTTGTGTCCCTTTGCCGTGAAGCCATATTGTTGGAATGTTGAGCTGATTTGGTTGCAAATACTCTTGACAATACACTAAGTGAAATGGTGTGAACTCTTTGGCCTCCCTGTATGTGGTTCGATCTACCCACAAGGCACCATCCAAGAAGTCATCCCACAACTTTGTTTTGTTTTGCACCAAGAATAACATCCAAGAATGTTTGTGAAGCTTTTCACAAACATCCGTGAGTAAAACCTTCCTCAGTCCTAGACCATTATCAGAAACAATCTCCAAAGGTTGTGCCAAATATACAACAAATATTAGTGTAGACAAACCTGCTCACTCTTTTTCCATTTACCCTTGCCACACTTTGAGCCTCTACCCACCTTGTCATGTAATCTATATCTAGTATAATGTAGACTTTACCATTTTTTGTTCTAGGCAGAGGACCCATTGTATCAATGCCCCACTTTTGAAAGGGTCCATTTGCAAGAACTATTTGCCTTTGACCATGCACCATGCACCAACCTTCTATTTCCATTTACCTGATTGGTATGATAGCTTTTACACCAATGTTGGACATCCACACGTAGGCTTGGCCAAACATACCCTGCAAGAAAAATCTTCTTCATGGTTAACTCTTGGAAAAAATGACCATCACATGCCTCTTCATGCAAACCTTTTAGAATGGCTGAAATTTCCTTGATAGTTGGTACTCTTTTGCAAACTTGATCCTTCCCTCTTTGATAGAGGGATCCTTCTAGGAAGAGATAAGAACTTGCCTTCTTCATGAGCCTCCTCTTTTGAGCATTTGTGAAGTCTTGTGAAAAATTGACCTCCAAAATGTAGCCAATAATGGGAGCCAATGACTCCAATCCCTTGTATCTTGGTTTCTTGACAGCTGCTGCCACCATGATGACCTGCACTTCTTTCTCAACACATGTAACTACTTGTTATGCAAGTAAATCAACATCTTCATTTTATTTCCCAAGAATATGATATAGTTGCCCTCATCTTCAAATTGATTAAACAAACTACAAATGGAATGAACTTTTGCCCTAAGACTTTCATTTTTGCATGCCCAAATGCCTAAGATCTGCTTCACAATGAGGAGGTTATCCCCCTTTATCATGAGACATTGTATACCATGACTACTGCACATCTTTAAACCATGAAGTAGTATATCATACCCGGCTTCATTGCTGCTAGTTGAACATGGTATATTGACCTTCTCTCTCATGAACACCTCTCCACTTGGGTTGAGCAACACTAGACCTCCCCCTGCTTTATCTGTAACTCATCAAAAAGCTCCATCAAAGAACAAGGTAGAAGCATTATGAATACGTTTAGGTGGTGGCAATGGTAGGGTCTTTACTTCAGGCACCTTGATCTCCTTCTCATGTACCCTAAATAGAATCCCTGCCAATTGTACACGCAAACTATCTTCTACCTTGAAGGATTATTGAAACTCTTGCAACTCCATAATCAATTTTGAGATCCTAGTACTAAGATTCATTTGAGATGACACCCAAGGAAAAAAAAAAATTTACCAAGAGAATTACAAATGGTTTTGGTAATAGGTAGGATCTAAATTTTCTCACTGCAAATATGAGAGCAAGCATTATGAGTTTTGCTTCTGTAAAGCCTCTCTCTAAGGCATTCATGACCCTACTAGCAAAGTAGATGGGTCACATCGTTGTACTATGGGGATCTTGTTCTACCAAAATGGTGCCAATTGTTTCTTTCCCAACACCAGAGCTAACAAAGAAGGTGTACTCCCAACAAGGTGGCATGAGTGTTGGTAGTTCTGATAGAATGGCTTTAATGTTACAAAAGTATTCTTCAAGCTCATCAAACCAAAAAAACTCAACTTGTTGTGTCAACTTTTGCAAAGGGTGAAGTAACTTTGAGGCTAAATGAATGAAGTGGGATATATACTTCACCTTTTGAATGAATGAGATGACCTCCTTAAGACTCTTGGAAGATGGTAACTCAATAAGAGCCTTTGCCTTTGAAGGATACACCTCAATGCCTTTTTGGAAAAACCTTGTGACAAGCAAGATCACTTAATCCTCACCTATGTGGCATTTGTCGGGATTGAGCTGACCTCCCATGTCGTAGAGCTTTTTCAATCTTTCTTCTACCCTCTATAGATGCAACCATTTTTAACTATAAATGCAAAAATAATCAATAAACACCATAATTGATTTCCAAAGAATGCTTGAAACACCATGTTCATGAAGTGTTGGAAAGTTGCAAGAGCATTGGTCAGGCCAAATGGCATGACTCTAAAAGCATAACAACCCCAAGGAGTGATGAAGATTGTTTTCAATTGATCCTCTAATGCAATCCCTATTTGAAAGTAACATAAGTAGCCATCACACACAGTGTACTTCTCATGACTGACTACCTCATTTAGTATCTCATCCTGAAATGGGAGTGGAAAGTGGTCTCTTTTTGTCACCTCATTGAGTGGAAAGTAATCCACACACACCCTCCACTTGCCGTTCTTCTTGGGAGTGACAACAATGGGAGAGACCCACTTTGAATTCTCTACAGGATAAATGAAACTTGATACTAGAATCTTTTTTACATCCTTGAATAAATCCTGTTCCTTGATGACTCCTAGCCTTCGTAGCTGTTGAGCCTTAGATGTGGCCTTTGTCTTTAAATTGATCATATGTTGAACAACATCTACTCCACGCACATCAATGTAGTCTTTAGCAAAAAGCCTAGAAAACTTCCTTAGCACACATGTGAACTCCTCTCTTTCTTCCTTTGTAAGTGTTGTTGATAGAATACCTTCTATCATCCCTTCATCTTGCACATTTTGGTTCTCTTGAGGACCTACCTCTTCCAAGCCTTGACAAGAGGTCTCCTGGTTTCTTGGCTTAAACCTTACCCCCATGACTTTGATGGAAGAATCTTCTTCCGTAGTACTACCACTCCTTTGTTCTTCTGAAGTGCTATTAGTTCACTCATCCTCCATATCACTTTGTGATGATTCCTCATGGAGCTCCTCTTGATGTAGGTCCTTCATGTCGAAGACAACCTTTTTATGATTTTAATTTCTACAAATCAACTTTCCACTCTCCCAATCCTGCAAAGCTTGCATTTTCATTAGCCATGGTCTTCCTATGATAAATGTGTAACCATTTCCTTTGGTAGACATAACATAGAAATCCACAACCTTCTTAATGCCAAAGGCCTCCACAAAAACATTTTTACAAATACCTACGCATCTAGCCTTGCTATTGTTTGCCATTTTTACTTTGTTTTCATGTGTCTCATGGATGTGCATGCTTAGTCTCTGCATGAGTCCCTCTGTCATGATGCAAATCTGTGTACCCCCATCCACTAGACCTTTCCTAACTAGCCTTTCTTTGATGACGTAACAATTTAGCATTGGTGTAGTGTCCTCATTCATTTCAGTTTGTGCAATTTTTACAATAGGCACACTCTCTTTTAACTTTCTCCTAGTGCTAACTGCTTGCATTAAATCCCTCCTAAATTGTGGACATAATGCAAGAAATTGAGTCCGTGAGAGATCAAGACCCTTACCTCTCATGTCTTTCAACAAGTTGTATGGGGCCATACCATGTCCCAGAAGGGAGTCTTGGAGATTGATACGATGTCAAGTCCTCTTGGTTTTCTTGGTCTCCTTTGTCTTCTTTTCTTGTCCATGATCACTTTGTGGCATGACTCCTTCTTTCTCCTTACCTTTTCCATGTTCACGCTTAATGCCATTTTCTTCCATGTCAATCTCATTTGAATTTGTCACCTCTACCACATGCACATTTGGATCTAGAAAAGGTGGAACTCCTTCTATTCCTCGTGGAGGTGGTCTTGCTCCATTTGGCCTTTGTGGAAGTCGTGGTTGTTGACGAGCTCCTTCACCTACATTCATCATTGGATAATTCAAGTTAGCTCTCCCTGGCTCGCCACGAGGCCAAGGACAATTATACATCCCATGTTGAGACTCTCCTCAATTCCAACATTGCAATAGTCTCCTAGGTCGTGGCTCTTGCTCCTTAGATTTCTTTGTTTGTCCCTTGGGACCTACAACTTGTGCAAGATAAATTCTCAAGTTTCTCAAGGACTTATTTAGCTTCTCAATCACCTCAAATGTTACCTCAGAAACCTCTCTAGATGTTGATGCTTGCAACTTTTCCTTGGGTCTAAGACCCTCTATTGGAACCTCTCCCCTTAAGCACTTGAGTTTTCTATATTTCTCAATAATCCTAGTTTCAGATGCATCAAAGGTAGCAGGTGCACCCGTCTCAAATTTTATCTTGAGTGTGGGAAAGAGATCGGCTATGAATCTCTCCTTCTTTAGGAGCTCTGCACCATCACCAGGGTTGCCAACATTTCTCACCCATACAACCCAAAGACGTAGAAACTCTTGTTTTTACATGTAGTAGTCATCTAAGTCTTTTTGCTTGTAAAAAAAAATATCTTGTCATAGCTTTTGAGTGTTTTGTGGTCAAAGAAGTATTGCTTGCCATGATTAACGACTTCCTTATAGTTTCCCTTACCCTCGTGAGAGAGAGAGTCAAACCAAGTGCTAGCATCCTTTCTCATAACTACCTCAAACATTTCTAAGCATTCCTCATCTCTTGTCACTCTTTTTATGCGGCAATCCATTTTGAAATTTGCTAGAAATAGCTCAGTATCCTCACCAGGCTCTCCAAGAAAGAGAGGATTTTTTTATATTTGGCGTCGGGCCTCTATTGAATCAATTTCAAAGTGACACATTTTTTTTTTCTTTCTTAAAAAAACATTACACAATAATATTTTCTAAATTGCAATCTATTCTACAACAAAATAAAAATATGCACATCAAATGATCTATGATAGTCAACAAGAGGCAGGATGACAGGGTTTGGTGACACGATAATTTCTCCTACTCTTTGGGCTCCAAACATGAACACCATACGTTGTTGAAAATGTATCTTTCTACTAATTGCAATGTTTATTCTAATGTGTGGAGGAAGGAAAAAACCTCTATTTCTAGGCCACTACACATTTTCTATGCATGACGTAATTCTTAAAACAAAACAAAAATATAGACGTTCAAACTAAGGTCGTACCTAATGAGAGACAAAATAAAAGGATTTATTGAAGCATTTATCTCAGCCAACCTAAGAGGGCCCAATATTCTACAAATTACTTGTTAGAATTGTAATTTTGTGCTTACAATGATATGCAAATTTTGCCTTTCAATGGGAACAAATGGGTCATACAATTTTTTGTGATTCATGCAAGCAGCTTGATTGCTCTAAGGCTGAGTATTCACAACAACATATACAAGCCTTCCTGAGTGGGGGCACTAAAATTGAGACGATCCAGGGAGGGCAACAAGAGAGGCGACCTCTAAACACCCCTCAAGGCTCCCGTGCTGCTCAATTGAGGCTAGGGCAACCACAAGAAAGAAAAAGCAACAACAAGCCCACAACTAAACAAGTGAAGGGGCACCACCTAGTTATGAGATGTGAACTAAGACGCAAGAGATATTTTGTCACGACCAAGAGGAGGCATAACAAAATACACACGAACGATCTCTCCCAAGACACACACCAAATGGCACAAGAGAGACAGTCAAAGCAAAGGGAAGAAAGAGAGAGAGAGAGAGAGAGAGAGAGAGAGAGAGAGAGAGAGAGAGAGAGAGATGGAGTTTGTACAAATACCTAATTGACAACTTGCAAGGTAAGGTTGTATACTATCACACTATCACAGAGCTTGCATAAACTAAACCATAGTGAGTGGTAAACATTGATAGCACACACACACTATCGTAGGGTGTGGAAAACCTCTCACCACAAAACCCTCTTACTATGAACAAGAAACTTGACAATGACAACACACTAACCACTTTCTCAAACAAGCTCAAATGATGAAACTAGAAAGATACGAGTCACCTCGCTTTCACCAAAATGCAGCACAGGTGGAAGGACGATGGTTCTAGAACCAAGACACGCCTTTGAAGCACCAAAACCTCAATTATTGATAGTCAAAGAGTATGTACAATAGTGGTTTGAGGTAGGGCACTCACAATCTCTCACTCTGAAATGTGTAGCATCAAAGCTTCTCTCACACCAAGTGTGAAGCTCACAAGATGATGACTACACCTAAATCTCTCCTCTCATATAGAGTATTGGGTGCTTGTGAGATGTTGGAGATGGTTTTACAAGAATGAGAGGAGATTATTTAAAGGTTGGAGACCCCTCATTAAGATTATTGAAAATCCTAATTTACAAGCTAACAAATTAGGATTATGATTTTTTTTAATATCAAAACATTGCGGGCCTTCTTTTTCTGATTGAGTCATGGATGTAGGCTCAAAAGAGAACATTATTGATGATAGATAAGGTGAAAGTAGAGTTTTAAGGGGAGAGAGAGAGAGAGAGAGAGAGAGAGAGAGAGAGAGTTTTACTATATGTACATGTCTTGAAGAACAGGGCTTTTTAGAGTTAGGTTAATGGGTGTTTGTGTTAGTAGGTTAGTAGTTAGTGTTAGCAATCACTATAAAAAGTTAGTAATATATTTACAACGGGTAAAATGACTTAAAGGATGAGAAAAGAGGGGTCAATGAGATGGGTGTACCTTTGAGATAGTGAATCCTTGAGGAATCTTGGACTCACCCTTGCGTAGATTGTCGAAAGTGACCACCGTTCTTCTTCTTCTTGTTTTCACGCTGCCGCCATAGTTGAATTACCACAAAAAGAATGAGGGTTTTTTTAATTAAAAAAACCCCCATTTTTCAGAGATTATATATGGTTAGGTTGCTTATTTTTTATACATAATTGAACGGGTAGAATAAAATTGTAATATGGGAGTAATATAGAGAGAGATATGGAGATGGTGGATGTAGGTAGAGCTTCAAAAGAGATCTATGGGCGTGAGAGGGGAGGCTAATGGTGAAGAGGGCGAGAGAAAACCATAGAAGTTGTAGGTTTGAGTGAGAAATAGAGAGAAATGAGTGTATGTGTGTGTGTGTGTGGAAGTAGGAAAGGAGGTGAGAGAAGACTATGGGTTACTTGTGAGAAAAGTGGGCAGACTGGGGTCCACCAAAAAAGTCATATCTCACCGGTGGTAGCTTCAAAACTTATCAAGAACATTTTAGGTGATTATTCAGCTCTTGATCCACATTTTGTCATCTAGTCACTGCTTCCAATTAGGAGTGGAGATAGATATAAAAATTCCCACCAAAATGCCTAGTTTTCTTCACAAAAAAATCTCAGTGTCCCCCCTTTTGTTGAATTTGCATAAGGCTCCGAATGTGAGCCCCTCCTTGCATGAGAGCATGACCTAATATATTTCTAGAGGTTTGAAAATATGCATGGTTGTGGATTATGCACAAATATAATATATGGATATGATGGAAAAAAAAAACAGACTAGTATATAAACAATTCATGGAATCAGAATCGTATAGACTCGGCCCCCGGTGAATCTTTAACGGCCAATATCCTGGCAACAGGAACTTGGATCCTGATATGAAAAGACCAACGTGCTCCACAAAGTGAGCACTTCAGGTCCGTGCATTCACTTCAATTTTATCCCCTCAGTTGCAATTGCCCAATCCGGTATGGATCTTCAATCGACTCAACCTTCAAACTGCCATAACTTTTGCACCATAGCTCCAATCGACGAGTCATAAAGACAAGCCGGTAGAGCACAACAAGCACTACAGTTCCAGATCATAAACTACCATCTGTGCTCACTTCAAGCATACTTGTTTTTGGCATCATTAAGACATATATTGGCCCTTTTAAGCCGTATCTGGCATACATTAATCATTAAGCTTGGCCTGTTAACAAGACCTGATTAGTGCTTTGTAAATGTGTAGGCTTCAAAGAAGCTTAGCTTGCATTTCTTTGCTCTTTTTCCCATCATGGAAGCGGGGCTGCACGACAACATGTTATTTATGTCCACCAAAAAATGCAATGCGAAGAGAAATTCCTTATGAAAGGAGGTAGGCACCTATGTAATGCTCTCCATAGCTATTGGAATTTGTTGAATGTAGAAAAAGGGGCCGAATAACTGCTCTGTGAAGCCAAAGGTAGTATGGCCATACACTAGCACTTGAATGTAGTAAGTCTCTTCTTGCACCAAGTCCATACAAGGCACCTCTTTTAAAGCCATATCCATGCATGCACAAGGTAGTGGTGGAGTGGCACCACTCCTTAGCCAGGCCAAAAAAAAACGTTTTTTATGTGGGGGCTACCATATGCAGGAGCAACCATATAAGCGCAGGGCATATCTGCCAAGTGATGGAAGAAAATGCTCATCGCGCCAAAATGGCGGTATTTCCACACGTATAATAGACATGCATGAGGTGATTATGTACTAAGCCACTCCTAGGCCTTTCCAAAAATTGTAAAGGGTGTTAAGGGAAGTATCCCATGGACCAAGAGAGTAAAAAATTATTTATCATTGGTGCACTTGTCTTTGAGGTTAAAAATGTATGTGTGTTTCCCTCCTTCCAATCCCGCAGTAGGGATAGAGCGTGTGTGTGTGTGTGTGTAGCATTGTGTGTGTGTGTGTAGCATTGTGTTAGAGTAAAATGCAACCCTCCCTCTCTTCTTGGTCGACCCCTCTTGCTAATTGCTCATGATGGCCTCCCATTGGCTCCTATAAAGCTTAGCCAATCACAAATTAGAAGTATAATTCATAGCCTTTTGACAAGTGTCCCCCTTTTGTGAGAGCTTTAGGTAATTAAATAATTCAACTAAACTCTTGTTGCACCTCTTAATCTTCTGGCCAATAGGAATCAGGCAAGCCATTGGGCTGTTGGATGCTCATTGGACCCCTTGGTAGACAGTCCAATAGTCTTCTAGGGAGCTTAATTTCTATTGGATTCTTTTATCAAGCATATTTTAAATTGATTAGACTAACTTTACTCCAACCTAATTCTCATTGGTCCACCTCTACGGCCATCCAATAGGATTTGAGGGGAGCTTGGGGGACACTGGCCTAAGAGCCTGACATGTGTCTAGTATTCCCTTTGTGTGTGTGTGTGTGTGTGTGTGTGTGTGTGTGTGTGTGTGTGTGTGTGTGTTTCTCTCATCCCCTACTAAAACGCCTCCTCCTTCCTCGGGATGTGGGAAAACTTTTTAGTCTTCCAATGACCATCCAATTTCCCCTACTTTGGCCTTTGGACAATTGAGTTGATATTTGTAAGTTTAGCCTATGGAAGTCTGAATGGAGCGGAACCTTAGGTCTTTTAAGCCCCATTGAAACACATT
The DNA here is from genome assembly GCF_014529385.1 of Adiantum capillus-veneris. Lineage (NCBI taxonomy): Eukaryota > Viridiplantae > Streptophyta > Polypodiopsida > Polypodiales > Pteridaceae > Adiantum > Adiantum capillus-veneris. The sequence goes on from NC_140935.1 coordinate 29,743,898, forward strand.
GCTCTTTTGCATATTGTCCCCCTTTAGATCCCTATTTCCCTCCTTTGGATCCCTGCAGAGACCGGTCTGACAGCCTTACCAACATTTTAGCTTTTACTCCACTAGTGCTTCCCCATATTAAATGATCAGTTTAACATGAGAAAATCATTTGGGAGAATTAGATATTAGTTTTTATGACACTACCTCTCTCTTGAAATCATAGTCCTTTCTCGACTATGAGGTAGAAAAGATAAAGCCTAGTCGTTTGCTAGCGGGTAGAGGATCCCTATTTTACCCTATGACACCATTCTAGAATGGATGACTAGTCCATTTGGTGCTTGAGAGCCTTAGCTACCGCAAGCATGTCTACACTTTAGTTCGTATCAATCTTACATATAGTAGAGTGACAAACTCTACTTGGTGTTGAGGAGACATTGTCCCCACAAACATGATCCTAAGCATGCATGATTATTAACATGTGCACACAATAAAGAAAAAGAGAGTCATATAAGAAAAAAACTTTGTTCATTTATACATATTTACATTTGCTTACTCTTTGGAATCATTATAAGCATCGACAAAGTTTAGGTTATCCTTTAATTGTATGCCTTGCATCCATCTATCATCTTCAAAAGGATAATTTTTAAACTTGATAAGATATCGTTGGATAGTCGTACCACCTCGTAATACCTTGTCTTTGTGTCGTAGAATAGACTCGGGCTATAGCACCTCTTCTTGGTCCTTGATCTTTGGTGGGTATTCAATGATTGCTTCTTGAGGTGGCTTTCCTTTGTAAGGCTTTAGTAGGCTCACATGAAAAGCACTGTGTATGAGCCAAAGGTTGGGAAACTTAAGTTGATAGGTCATCTCATTGATTGGCCTAAGAATCTGAAAGGGACCATAGTACCTTTTTGCCAATTTAGCATAGTACTTTTAGTGTCCTCTAGGATTCTTGCCCGTAGTGTGCCTTAATCGAGCCTTGGGAAACTTAAGCAAGACCCAATCATTTTGTTTATAGGTTAGGCCTCTTTTGTGCTTATCAGCAGCAGCCTTTTGCCTTTGCTGAGAGATGGATATAGCATCCTTAATCTTTTGGAAAGATTCTTGCAATTATCGGCTATACTCATCTGCAACAAAGATCTTCCCATGTACCTTGATTAGCAGGGGACTTTTTTATCTTCCCTCTATCACTTCAAAAGGTGCTTTCTCGTGGAAGTATGTACAATGTTATTGTAGGCATACTCCACTAAGGGTAAGTACTTCTCCTATTGGGATTTTTGATCTACTTCTATGAAATAAGCTTTTAGTAGATCAAGAATGGTTAGGTTAGCTACTTTGGCCATCCATTTGGGGATGATATGTCAAAGAGAAGTTTAGGCTTGTACCTAAATTCTTAAAGAGACCCTTCCAAAAATTACTGGTCATTCTAGGATCTCTATCCGACACTATAGACATTGGCAAGCCATGGTATTTGAAGATCTTTGATATAAAGAGGGTTGCCATTTGGTGGGCCTTGACAATATTTTTGACAGGTATGAAATGCGCTTGTTTGCTAAACTTGTCTACTATTGTCTATATTCTTGTATTCCCATGGACAGACTTGGGCAATTCCAAGATAAAATCCATGGATATGCTCTCCCATGGTGAATTAGGTATTGGAAAAGGTTGAAGCAATCCAGGTTACTTCCTTTATCAAACTTCTTCTTTTGGCATACCACACATTTTGAAACATACTCTTGTATGTTTGCTTTCATGGCAAGCCAATAAAAATTTGTTTCTATCCCTTTTAGGGTAGATTGAATCCCTCCATGCCCTGCATAAGAAGGAGCATGAGATTCATACATTATTTTCGCACGTAGTGAGTTCGTAATGCATAGTCTATTTCCATAGAGAAGATAACCATCTTGTAGGGTAAATGGTTCTTCCTTCTTCCCTAGTGCAAGGGTTGAAATCACATCGCTAAAATAGGGATCGATAGCATACTCATCTATCATAGAAGATAGATCATTGTGAGTTGCTATGTAAACCGCATTCACTCTCAGTCGTCTTGAGAGTGCATCGGCTACTTGATTATGCTTGCCAACAATGTGAGCAATATGAAAATGAAGCTGCAAAAGGAAATTTTCCCACCTCATTTGTTTGTCGGAGATCTTGGTCTGCGGAATGAAGTACTTAAGGCTTTGGTGATCTGTTCGCAGGTTGAAAGGAGTTCCCAATAAATAGTGCTTCCATGAGTCTAGAGCATGTAGAACTGCTAAGAGTTCCTTCTCATATATGCTTAGAGCTTTCTCAATAGGGTCGAGCCTTCGACTTTCATAGGCTATGGCATCCCCTTCTTAGAGCAAAACAGATCCAAGGCAATCGGGCCACAAGTGTTGCATTGGACCTCAAATGGATTTGAGAGATCTAGTAGTGTAAGCACAGGCTGAGAGATAAGTTTCTCTTTCAAAATTTTGAAAGAATTATTCTCCTTGGTGGACAGTATATACGTAATGTTTTTCTTGGTTAGGTCATGTAATGGTCTTGCAATTTGTGAGAACTTTTCTATGAAGCGTCTATAGTATGCACACATACCTATAAAGCTTCTTAGTTCATGCAGATTCCTTGGATTAGGCCATCCTTTTATTACCTCTAACTTTGATGGATCCATTTGGATGCCATCTTCAGAGATAATGTGACCTAAATACTGAATCTCTTGTAAGAAAAAATCACTTTTCTTTCGATTTATATAAAGATTATTCTCTCATAAAACTTGAAATATTACCTGGAGGCGTTGCTTGTGTTCTTCTAATGAATTAGAGTAGATGATTATATCATCAAATAACACTCAAGTAAAGGTTTGGTGAGGCCTGAATAGCTTCTCCATCAAGCGGTTAAATGTGGTTGGTGCATTGGTCAATCCAAAAGGCATGACAATGTACTTGTAAAGACCAAACGTAGTGCGAGATGCGGTCTTTACAATGTCTTGATCAACTATTCTTATTTGATGGTAGCCCCTTTTTAGGTCAATCCTATTGAAGTAGATTGACCCTTGTAGCTTATCAAATAGGTCTTCTACCCGTGGAACGGGAAACCTATTCTTGATAGTGATCCTATTTAGAGTTCTGTAGTCGACACACATACGATATAAGCCATCTTTCTTTTGCACTAATACACTGGTGAGAACAAAATGGAGATGAGCTAGGCCCAGCCATGCTTTTCTCAACTAACTTACACACTTGCCGCATAATCTCCTCTTGTTGAGCTTGAGAAAATCGATAAGGAGGTTTATTAGGAGGTGAAATTCTTGGAAGAAGTTCAATTGCATGGTCATCATTGCCTCGTTTGGGAGGTAGTTCACAAGGGATGTCTTCCTTTTGGGGAATTTAACATTGGCATCCATGCGATCAAACCATGGTGCCCCTAGGATCACATCCTCATGCTCGAGAGGAGAGATGAAGAAATCCTCCATGTCCACATAGCTTTGGGCATGGAGACTCAATTTCCCAATTAAGGGAGTGATTGAGGCTTCTTGCCTCTTGAAAGCACCATCGGCAGGTAGGACATCTCCCATCTCATAAGCTTGGATGGATAGCTTGGTGGCCAACTCTGTGGATATGAAATTGTGAGTAGAACCAGGGTCAAAGAGAATAAAAGCATCATGTTCTCTTACCTTTCCCCAAGCATGGCATAGAGGAGATCCTTTGTGATGAGCATCCTCTTCTTGAATTTCAACCAAGGTAGCTCTAGGAGGCTCATTTACATGTATTCTTATGGGGGCAAGCACGATAGGCATGCACTTACTCCTCACACTTGAAACAACGGTTATCTTTTTGATAACGCTCTAGCTCTTTAGGAGAGAGTTTATTTTTTCCTTTATAAATGCCCTTCCCCTTAGCTTTGTTGTTGTTGGTGTTGCCTTTGGGAGACTTTTGGACGTTATCCTTCCCCTTAGGCTTGTTACGGTCCTTGTTTTCCGTGGGCTTAATATTTCTCTTAGCCCCTTGTTGGAAGTTGATTCTTGAAGCCACCATGGGTTTTCCGTGGTGTATGGTGTATGCTCTCCAAAATCCATGTTTTTGAAGACAATGGCTTTGAGATGTAAATCCCAAAACTTGTCTACATATTTGTGAATAGATTTGTAGGGAGAGAGCTTCAAGCATTGGTAGCCAAAAACTGCTTCATGATGGATGCTCTTAAATCTTTCCATGTTCATGGAGCTTCACCGTTTGCTCGTAGGCTAGACCAACATTGCCTAGTAGACTTTTGAAAATGCATGGCTACATGATGTAGCTTAGAGGACTTCGTGAAGCCCTCATCTCCAAACACCACATTGAATTGTTGGATAAAGGTCAAGACTTTGTCCGAAGCACCAAAAGTGCCATCATAGGTAAGGAAAGAGATGTTCTTTCCTCCCTCTTTGTACTTTTTGAGCTTGGGCAACCTCTTCCAAGCGGCATAGAATTTCTTATGGCCTCTTCTTTTAGGTATTTCAAGGGTTGCACCATCACTTTCTTCAGAAGAGGAAGAGTATGAGGAGGATGGAGAAGAGGGTGACCTCTTTCTCGCCTTTTTCTTCCTTTGTTCCTTCTTGTCTGCACCATCACTTTCTTCAGAAGAGGAAGAGGATGAGGAAAATGGAGAAGAGGGTGACCTCATTCTCACCTTTTTCTTCTCTTGTTTTCTCTCTTTTCTCTTTGAATTATGGTGTAGAGAAGTATGCGATGGTCTTCTCTATTTAGGGGGTGTTGGAGAGCGTTTTGCCCGCCGTCTTCGTGGAGCCATCTTTGTTGAGGTGGCAGGAGACTCACTTTTTCCTCATTATTTTGGTGGGGGCTCTACCATTGAAACTTGGGTTCTCCTTTGAGAGAGAGAGGCATCATCAAGTAGTAAATTTTTGCGCCCTTCGCACGGATCCTCCTCTTCTTCCCTTATCCGATAGAGTCCTCTTTTGGAAGTCTCACCAGGAGCTTTCCTAGGCACTCTCTCTTCTTGGTGGGGAGTTTGGAGAATACCATGGGCTAAGTAGCACTTTACCTTGGAGGGATGGGTTGCCCAGGACTTGCTGAAGCCTAGAAACAAGATAGTTTACAAGCATAGGGGCATCATTAGTTTCTCTTTCATCAGCAAAATAAAATCTATCAACATTCATTTCAGTTTATTTTCCCTTGTCAGCCATACTAGCAAATTTTAGGTGTAAATTTTTACTTGTACTTTGGCACTTCAAGCCCTAGTTGCTACTGCTCTTTACCTTCAAAGATAAGCACTGAAGCATCTATACCCGTGGATTGACTATTATTAATTGCAAGGAATAGAAGAGAGGGTAGAGCCAATACGTCACCGGTTTCTGTCAAGCTTCTAATAGCTCAATAGTGGTTAAGCCATAGGCAAGCCCCATAGGACTCCATTATTAAGACCATAGCTCTCGACGTATCCCCGTTAGTTACATAAAGCAGGCGTGCTTCAAGGATAAAAAATCCCTATCCTACTAACTCTTTTGCAATTAATAACACCAACCATTTGTAGGAAGCTTGAGGACTTCTTTTCTTGAGCAAGAAAAAAGAAACCAATAGCTCTGATACCAATGTAACATTTAATGCACTAGTAACTTGTGTGTAGTGGAAATTGATAACATAGTGAGCATTTCATTAAGAACAAGTTCCTAATGATCATAGAGAGTGTACTTAATATGAGAAAGCAACATAGCAATTTACATCTAGCTAATTTGGCATTGACAGTACTTGAAAAGAGAGAGAAATAGAACAACTGACAATAGTTGAGGACCGGATTTACTTGGAGCCAGTCCCCCCTCCATAAAGGCTTTGTATTATAGCTTCTCCCATCAAAGGAGACTTTTGTACAATAAAATTCTTGTATTCCTTGACAAAACTCATTGGTGCAATCATTACAATATGCCTCACAAAAATCGACGCGGATACTGACGACTCAAAGCTTGTTTTAAAAGTAAAATACGTTGTAATAATCATCGTAATAGACGCCGGTATAGTGTCATCAGTATATGCACCAATATTTTAGCCGTCAGATAAGCTATGAAAAGGGCATCGGAATAAACGCTGAAATAAGTGCCAGTATGATATTTTTAAAATATCAACGCCTGTTTTGAGGTCTATACCAGTGTGTATACTCAATACTGAACTGACGGCAGAACCTACAAAAAAAAAATGGGCAGAGAGGGTTGGGAAGTGATGCTGCATATACAACAGCAACAAAAAACAGCCCTCTCTCCCCAAAGGAAGAGTGCACAAGCAACCACACTCCACCTACAGCTTGACACTAAAGAGCTAGTGTATACAGATTAGCAAAATTATAAGAAGAACAAAACCACAAAATCAAAAGTTTAATCATGACAAGTTCTCAAAAGAATAACCATAACGTCAACTCCCAAACCATAGGCACAACGGCCTAAAGATTTTATAGCTATAATTCAAAACATGATTCAAAAAATGCAAAACCATAAACATAACCCACTTTCCATAACATAACCATAACCATAACTTGCTTGTCATACCATAACCATAATAGCCATACCATCATTGTAAAACCATAACCATAACCATAATTTGTTTGCCATACCGTAACCATCACATGATTGACATAGCATCATTGCAAAACCATAACCATAACTTGATTGCCAAACCCTAACCATACCATGAGTTTCATACTATCATTGCAAAACCATAGCCATAACTTGATTGCCAAACCATGACCATAATCTCTATGCCAACCATAATTGCGAAACCATAACCATAACCTAATTGTCATACCACAATCATAATTGCAAACGAAATACAAAACCATAAACATAAGCGTGAAACTATACATGTATACAATCAATGAGTACGGTTGTATCAAGAAGACCACAACTACAAAAAAGACTGTATCAGGATGACTGAGTAAGACTATATCGAGACTGTCTTACCATGCTGGCTTTGGACTGTCAACATGGTACCTATCCAAAAAAGACTGTATCAGGATGACTGAGTAAGACTAAGTATGTATCATTGTCATCGGCCATGGCTACAGATACACAAATAACATAGATAAAATACGTTAGTTTACAAAAGAAACGCTTAATCAATACAAATAACAAAAAAACAAAGCTGCAACACAACTCAATGAATCTATCTAGTCTTGTAGACTAATAAATAGAGTTTTACAAAAGAGTTCCTAGCAAAAATCAATAGTTAATCTCTCATCTTCTATGAGATCTGATGCACCAAAGGTGTCCTATCTCAGTCTGTACTTTTGCATCTTCATCTCTAGGTTCAGACATATGCTCACCACCACTGACCTCTAGCTCAAAATCCAAACTTATATCATACGTCGGCCCTGCACTTTGTTCATGAATTAGCTCTTCGACCTCAAATTCCCATCCTTCACACATTTACTTGCTCCATGGAGCAACTTGAACAACATAGAGCCAGTGCGGTTTAGATAGATCATTTTCATCATTTTCTCTTCATAGTGAATCTAGTGTGAACACAACTTGCTCACAAAGTTGCGGAAGTACGAATATATCCCGCACATCTGTTCACACTCGCCTAGAGTTCACTTGAATCAATCCATTCTTGTCTTTGCACCCAGTTGCATTAGGCCCACTGGTAATAACTTTGAACCACTTGACATCAAAGATAAAATTATCAAACTTTTTAAAGCTAATCTTCAAGATGTCTTGGATGTAGCCAAAGTATTCAAGTTGGCTAGTCTCTTTGTTCTCATCTCTGGCACTACTCCTACTTTCTTGGACGAAGCTTGCCCTAACCCACTATCAAAGGTGACCCTTTGTTCTTCTATCCATTGCACTCTAAAGTGTTTCCCATGCGACCACAAAGCTCCATATTTGTGATACTGTAGTCCACAAAATTGAAACAGACTTAAAGTTATTAAAGTAATTTCCTCATGTGGAGCTCAAAAAGGAAGTTGTGAAAATTGACATGCCAATTGCAACCCCCTTGACATCTCCTCTTCCTCTTCAGTAATCAACACTCCATTCCTCTTTGCCTCTGAGATCGTTACATCTAACCACCACCGAAAGTAAGGCAATTTCTGAAGATGATTTGGAAAAGGAAGGTTTCTAGTGGCACGGTTGCGCTTGAATTGCAAGCGATCTATCAAGCATTTTTCTTTTTCGCTTCGTACCTCTCTAGCCACTTTTGCATGATGTTTGAGTTGAGAAGGCAAAATCTCATAACTTTTCCTCGCATTGTGATGTCCATCTTCCTAATGATGCCTTGTCCCTGCGGCTCGTCCCCTGTCACCTTCATGTTGACCACAATAGTCCACATTCGGGGAATCTCTGGATCAATTGAGCCCAAAAATTCGATGATGAGGACAGGAGGATCTTGTACAAGCCATCCTTCGGCGATTCTACCCTCGGAGCGAGCCCTTTGACGAACGAACCCCTTTAAAGTTTTTATAAACCTCTCCAAGAAGAACATCCACTTGCTATGGAATACCCCATCAACTGCAACTTCATCGACCACATGCACAAATACATGCATTTGGATGGTAAGAATGTTTGTTGGAAAGTACTTCTCCACCATACACACTACTTCAATAGCATTTAGGCGTGCTGTATTGATGATGTCTTCTCTTATCTCTTTTGAATGGATCCAACGTACCAACTCACCTATAACATAAACCTCACCTATAACTTAACATAACATAATCTATAACCTAACCTAACCTATAACCTATAACCTAACCATAAAATAACATATAGCCCAAACCTAACCTAACCGAAGTTTGTTTGCGTTTTTTGAAGTACACAAGTCATTTCCGAAGTCCGTTTTCATTTTTCTACTATTTGCCGCTAGCTCTAACCTAACCTAGTATATAACCTAAACCTAACCTAGCATAACCTATCACCTATAACTTAAACTTAACCTAACCTATAACCTAACGTAACATATAATCTATAACCTAAACCTAACCTATAACCTAACTTCGTTTGTATTTTTTGAAGTACACGAGTCATTTCCAAAGTTCGTTTGCATTTTTTTTAGTATTTATTGTTAGCTCTAACCCAACCTATAACCTAACCTAACCTATAACCTATAACCTAACCTAACCTATAACCTAAACCTAGCCTATAACCTAACCTAACCGAAGCTCGTTTGCGTTTTTTGAAGTACACGAGTCATTTTTGAAGTTCGTTTGTGTTTTTTCTACTACCAGCCGCTAGCTCTAACCTAACTTATAACCTAAATCTAACCTAACCTAACCTCTAACCTAAACCTAACCTAGACTATAACCTAAACCTAACCTATACTAATCTTGTCATAATAATCAATATCTAATTCTCCTAAATGATTTTCTCATATTAAACTGATCATTTAATGTGGGGAAGTGCCAAGAAAAAGCTAGAATATTGGTTAAGCTAGCAGACCGGCCACAGTAGGGATCCAAAGGAGGGAAAATAGGGATCCAAAGGGGGGGCCATCTGCAAAAGAGCCATGTGAAACAATGGGCCAAAAAGACCCTAAGGTTCAGCCCATTAAGACTTCCAAAATGCTAAGGTTCCAAAATTCAAAGGTTGTGTCCAAAGGTCAACCCTAGGGAAAATTGGATGCTTAGTGTGTGCCCTAAAAGTCTTTCCACATCCCTACATGGGAGGGGGCGAGCCCCAAAGGTAGGAGATGAGAGAGAAAGCCACACACACACACACAGGCTCCCTTTACACAAAGGGAATGAGGGACACATGTCAGCTCCCTAGGCCAGATGCCCACAAGGTGTGCCCAATTCCTATTGGAAGACCCTTGAAGTGGACCAATGAGATTTAAGCTAGAGTAAATCTAGTTTAACTAATTTAAAAAACATTTAATAAAAGAAACCAATGAGAATTAAGTCTCCTAGAAGACTATTGGGCAGTCTCCCAAGGGGTCCAATGAGCATTCAGGAGCCCCATGGCTTGCCTGATTCCTATTGGCCAGGAGGCAAAGGGGTCCAATGAGAGTTTAGTTTAATTATTTAATTACCTAAAGCTCTCACAAAAGGGGAAAGGGGGACACATGTCAGAAGGCTATCACTTATGCTGCTTAATTCCTATTGGCTTGACCTGGGGAGGTCCAATGAGGCAAAAGCCAGACCTAATTAGCAGCTAGGGCTCGCCCAAGAGAGAGAGGGGGCTGATTTTTGCTTGGCATTGACACAGTCACACTCACACTTGACCATGTGTGAAGGAAGAATACTCTATCTCCTCCCAAGCTTTAATGGAGAGCTCATCACCTACTCCAAGCTTGTGAGATAGAAGCCTACATCAACACTCTCTTGGCATGTGGATGCAAATCCAACCAAGAGCCAAGCTTCAATGCATGCTCATCTTCTCTACCAAGCTAATTACTAAGCTAAGCTATGCTAATATGAGTGATTATGTGAGGAGATGTACATCTTTCTCGTAAGATACTTCTTTTTCCTCTCAATCTACTCTCATACCCTGCTAGCTCTCACCATCTTCGAAGGTGTGTGAGGTCTTGGGTCTGAGAATGGGGATAATTCAAGTTGTGTTTGATTAAGTGTTTTGCTTGGTGTATGAAGCTTCCATCTTCATTGCACTAGCTAGTCTTGAAGGAACACAAAGAATTGTATTGTACAATGTCTCTCTTGATGGGAGAAACCATAATACAAAGCCTTTTGGAGGGGGGACCGGCTCCATGCAAATCCGGTCCTCAACTGTTGTCAATAGCTTAATTGCTCTCTCTTTTGAAAGTATTGTCGATGCTATCTAACTAGGTGTTATGCTTTTTGTTGCTCTCTCCACCCAAGCACTCTTGTAATTCTCATTAGGAATCTATTCTAATGAAATGCCCACTATGTTCATGCTAATTTCCGCTACACATAAGATTCTAGGCCATTAAATGTTACATTGGTATCAGAGCTCAAGGTTTCTCTTTTCTTGCTCAAGAAGGGAGGTCCTCAAGCTAGCTACAAATGGTTGGTATTGTTAATTGCCTGTGAGTAAGTAGAATAGGGATTTTTCAGCCTTGCAGTGCGCCTGCCTTTGTGCAGTTAACCGGGCATCACCGTCGAGAGCTATGGTCTTAATAGTGGAGTCCTACGGGGCTTGCCTACGGCTTAACCACTATTGAGCTATTAGAAGCTTGACAGGAGCCGGTGCTGTCTTGGTGTCGAAAGACCCTCTCTTCTATTCCTTGCAATTAATGGTATTCGAGCCGCGGGTACAGTAGCTTGAGTGCTTTTTCTAAAGGGGTAAAGAGGAGTAGCAACTAGGGCTTGAAGTGCGAAAGTACACCTAAAAAGTTTACACCTAAAAGTTGTTAGAATGGCTGACAATAGTAAAGAGAGTGAAATTAATGTTGATAACTTTGATTTTGCTCATGAGCAAGCTACTAATGATGCTTCAATGCTTGTTAACTATCTTGTTTCTAGGCTTCAACAAGCCATGGGCAATCCATCTCTCCAAAGTGAAGTGCAACGGCAGCTCCGTGCTCACGGGATTCTCCAAGCTCATCACCATGACGAGAGAACACCTAGGAAGCCTCCTTGTGAGACTACCAAAAGAGGTCTCTCTCCGATTCGGGAAGAAGAAGAGAATCCATATGAAGGGCTCAAGAACTTACTTCTTGATGATGCATCTCCTTCCCAAAGGAGAACTCAAGAGCCTCCACCGAAGGAACGAGAAAGAAGCGAGTCTCCCGCCACCTCGGCGGAGATGGCTCCACGAAGACGGCGGGCTAAACGCTCTCCATCACCACCAAAGCGGAGAAGACCATCATATTCTTCTCCTCACCACAATTCAAAGAGGGATGATAAAAAGCAAGAGAAGAAAAAGGCGAGAAAGAGGACACCCTCTTCTCCATCTTCTTCATCCTCTTCCTCTTATGAAAGCTATGGTGAAGACGACAAAGATCAAGACAAGAAAAAGGCGAGAAAGAGGTCACCCTCTTCTCCACCTTCTTCAAATTCTTCACCTTCTGAAGAAAGTGATGGTGCAACTTTTGAACCATCAAAAAGAAGAGGCCATAGGAAATCCTATGCCGCATGGAAGAGGTCGTCCAAGCCGAAGAAATTCAAAGAGGGAGGGAAGAGCATCTCTTTCCTTACCTATGATGGCACCTTCGGTGCTACAGACAAAGTTTTGGCCTTTATCCAGCAATTCGATGCGGCGTTTGGAGATGAGGGCTTCACGGAGTCCTCTAAGCTACGCCATGTAGCTATGCACTTTCAAAAGTCCGCCAGACAATGGTGGTCTAGCCTACGAGCCAACGGTGAAGCTCCACAAACATGGAAGGCTTTAAGAGCTTCCATTATGAAGCAGTTTTTGGCCACCGATGCCAAAGACAAAGTACTCACCGAATGGAGAAGCTTAAAGCTCTCTCCCAATGAATCCATCCACAAATATGTAGACAAGTTTTGGGACCTACAACTCAAAGCCACTGTCTTCAAAAAGTTGGATTTTGGAGAGCAAAAGCAACAATTTTGTGCGGGCTTAACCGAAGAAATGGCGGAGTATGTCAACTCCCAAAGGCCACGTACCATATCGGCGGTAATACACCATACTATGGTGGCCTCGCGAATCAATTTCCAAACGGGGGGTAAAAGAAATAATAAGCCCCCGGAAAACAAGGGTTCCAATGAGCCTAAGGGGAAGGACAATGTCCAAAAGTCTCCTAAGGGCAATTCCAACAAAGCTAAAGAGAAGGGAGTTTACAAAGGAAAGAATAAACTCTCTCCTGAAGAGCTTGAGCGTTATCGTAAAGATAACCGGTGTTTCAAGTGCGGCGAACAAGGGCATGCGTACCGCGCTTGTCCCCAAAAGAACAACCACCAAGATCCTCCTAGAGCTTCTTTGGTTGAAATCCAAGAGGAGGAGATTCATCAAACTCACCACAAAGGATCTCCTCTATGCCATGCTTGGGGAAAGGTAAGAGAACATGATGCTTTTATTCTCTTTGACCCTGGTTCTACTCACAATTTCATATCTATGGAGTTAGCCACCAAGCTAGGCATACAATCCTACGAGATGGGAGATATCCTACCCGCAGACAGTGCCTTCAAGGGGCAAGAAGCTTCAGTCACTCCCTTAATCGGGAAATTGAGGCTTCATGTCCAAGGCTATGTGGACAAAGAGGACTTCTTTATCTCTCCTCTCAAGCATGAGGATGTAATCCTAGGGGCACCATGGTTTGACCGCCTGGCTGCCGATGTTAAATTTCCTGAAAGGAGAATCTCCTTTAAGTTCAGGGAAAAGGACATGTATATAGATGCTAAGGAGATGGGTAACACCATCCCCATTGTACATACACCAGCTTTCAACAAGTCAATAAAGAGCTCTATTTCCGTGTACATGATTTTTGTTAAAGATTCTCAAAATGAACCTAATGCTTTAACAAAAGAAAATAAAAGCAACCAAAAGGAATTAGAGTTATCCAATTTTCTCAAGGGGTTTCAAGATGTTTTTATTGACGACATCCCTTGTGAGCTACCTCCTAAACGAGGTAATGACGACCATGCAATTGAACTTCTTCCAGGAATTTCACCGCCTAACAAACCTCCTTATAGAGTTTCTCAAGCTCAACAAGAGGAGATTATGCGGCAAGTGCATGAGTTAGTTGAGAAGGGCATGGTTAGGCCTAGCTCATCTCCATTTTGCTCACCTGTGCTATTAGTGCAAAAGAAAGACGGCACATATCGTATGTGTGTCGACTATAGAGCACTAAATAGGATCACTATCAAGAATAGGTTTCCCGTTCCACGGGTAGAAGACCTATTTGATAAGCTACAAGGATCGACCTACTTCAGTAGGATTGACCTAAAAAGTGGCTATCATCAAATAAGGATAGTTGATCAAGACATTGTAAAGACCGCATTTCGTACTACATTTGGTCTTTACGAATACATTGTCATGCCTTTTGGCTTGACTAATGCACCAGCCACATTCAACCGCTTGATGGAGAAGCTGTTCAGGCCTCATCGAACCTTCACTGGAGTGTTCTTTGATGATATTATCATCTACTCTAATTCATTGGAGGAACACAAGCAACACCTCCAGGTAATATTTCAAGTTTTAAGAGAGAATAAACTTTATGTTAATCGAAAGAAAAGTGAATTTTTCTTGCAAGAGATTCAATATTTAGGTCACATTATCTCTCAAGATGGAATCCAAATGGATCCATCCAAGTTAGAGGTAATAAAAGGATGGCCTAAACCAAGGAATCTTCATGAACTAAGAAGCTTTATAGGTATGTGTGCATACTATAGACGCTTCATAGAAAAGTTCTCACAAATTGCGGGACCATTACATGACCTAACAAAGAAAAATGTTAGGTATACGTGGTCTGCTAAGGAGAACAATGATTTCGAAAAGCTTAAAGAAAAGCTTATCTCTCAACCTGTGCTTACACTACCGGATCTCTCAAAACCATTTGAGGTCCAATGTGATGCTTGTGGTGATTGCCTTGGGGCTGTTCTGCTCCAAGAAGGGCACGCCATAGGCTATGAGAGTCGAAGGCTCGACCCTGTTGAGCAAGCTCTAGGCATATACGAAAAAGAACTCCTTGCAGTTCTACATGCCTTAGACTCATGGAAGCACTATTTATTGGGGACTCCTTTCATTCTGCGAACGGATCACCAAAGTCTTAAGTACTTCATGACGCAGACCAAGCTTTCTAACAAACAAATGAGGTGGGAAAATTTCCTTTCGCAATTTCATTTTCATATTGCTCACATTGCTGGCAAGCATAATCAAGTAGCCGATGCACTCTCAAGACGACCGAGAGTGAATGCGGTTTCCATAGCAACTCACAATGATCTATCTTCAATGATAGATGAGTATGCTATTGATCCCGATTTTAGAGATGTGATTTCAGCCCTTGCATTAGGGAAGAAAGAAGAACCATTTACTTTACAAGATGGTTATCTTCTCTATGGCAATAGACTATGCGTTACTAACTCACTACGTGAGAAAGTAATGTATGAATCTCATGCTCCCCCATATGTGGGGCATAGAGGGATTCAATCTACCCTAAAGGGAATTGAAACATATTTCTATTGGCCTACCATGAAAGTGAACATACATGAGTATGTTTCCAAATGTGTGGTATGTCAAAAGACAAAATTTGATAGAGGGAAGCAACTTGGATTGCTTCAACCCTTGCCAATCCCTAATTCACCTTGGGAGAGCATATCCATGGATTTTATCTTTGGATTGCCTAAGTCTATCCATGGGAATACGGGAATATGGACGATAGTAGACAGGTTCAGTAAACAAGCTCATTTTATACCTGTCAAAAAGACTATCAAAGCCCATCAAATGGCAACCCTCTTCATTTCACAAATTTTCAAGTACCATGGCTTGCCAATGTCCATAGTGTCGGATAGAGATCCTAGAATGACCAGTAATTTCTGGAAGGGTCTCTTTGAGAATTTAGGAACAAGGCTAAACTTCTCTTCGGCCTATCATCCACAAACTGATGGCCAAAGTGAAATAGCTAACCTAACCATTCTCGATCTACTAAAAGCCTATGTAACGGAAGTAGATCAAAGATCCCAATGGGAGAAGTACTTACCTTTAGTAGAGTATGCTTACAATAACACTGTACATACTTCCACAAGAAAACCACCTTTCGAGGTAATTGAGGGAAGATCAAAAAGTCCCTTGCTACTTAAGGTACATGGGAAGATCTTCGCTGCAGATGAGTATAGCCGAGACCTACAAGAATCTTTCCAAAAGATTAAGGATGCTATCTCTATCTCACAGCAAAGGCAAAAGGCTGCTGCTGACAAGCACAGAAGAGCCCAAGCCTTTAAAGAAAACGATTGGGTCTTGTTAAAGTTTCCCAAGGCTCGATTAAGGCACACGACGGGCAAGAATCCTACGGGCCACCAAAAGTACTATGCTAAACTAGCAAAAAGGTACTATGGTCCCTTCCAGATTCTTAGGCCAATCAATGAGATGGCCTATCAACTTAAGTTGCCCAATCATTGGCTCATACACAATGCTTTTCATATGAGCCTCTTAAAGCCTTACAAAGGAGAGCCACCTCAAGAACCAACTATTGAAGACCCACCGGAGATCGAGGACCACGAGGAGGTGCTGCAGCCCGAGTCCATTCTCCGACATGAAGACAAGGTATTAAGAGGTGGTAAGACTATCCGACGATATCTTATTAAGTTTAAGAATTATCCTTTTGAAGATGCTAGATGGATGCAAGGCATACAATTAAAGGATAACCTAAACCTTGTCAATGCTTACAATGCTTCCCAAGAGTAAGCAAATGTACAAAATGTTAAAAATGAACAAAAATTTTTGTCTTATAAGACTCTCTTTTTCTTTATTTGTGCACAAAAATGAAGTAGTATGCATGCTTAGATCAAGTTTGCGGAGACGACGTCTCCCAAACACCAAGTAGAGCTTGTCACTCTACTATGGAAGACTGATAGGACTAATGTGCAGACATGCTTGCGGCAGCCTCAGGCTCTCAAGCGCCAAATGGACTAGTCATCCATTATGGAATGATGTCGTAGGGTAACATAGGGATCCTCTACCCGCTAAGAAAAGGACTCATGCATATGCTTTATCTTCTCTACACCATAGTCGAGGACGACTATGATTTCAAGAGAGAGGTAATGTCATAATAATCAATATCTAATTCTCCTAAATGATTTTCTCATATTAAACTGATCTTTTAATGTGGGGAAGTGCCAAGGGAGAAAAAGCTAGAATATTGGTTAAGCTAGCAGACCGGCCACAGTAGGGATCCAAAGGAGAGAAAATAGGGATCCAAAGGGGGGGCCATCTGCAAAAGAGCCATGTGAAACAATGGGCCAAAAAGACCCTAAGGTTCAGCCCATTAAGACTTCCAAAATGCTAAGGTTCCAAAATTCAAAGGTTGTGTCCAAAGGTCAACCCTAGGGAAAATTGGATGCTTAGTGTGTGTCCTAAAAGTCTTTCCACATCCCTACATGGGAGGGGGCGAGCCCCAAAGGTAGGAGATGAGAGAGAAAGCCACACACACACACACAGGCTCCCTTTACACAAAGGGAATGAGGGACACATGTCAGCTCCCTAGGCCAGATGCCCACAAGGTGTGCCCAATTCCTATTGGAAGACCCTTGAAGTGGACCAATGAGAATTAAGCTAGAGTAAATCTAGTTTAATTAATTTAAAAAACATTTAATAAAAGAAACCAATGAGAATTAAGTCTCCTAGAAGACTATTGGGCAGTCTCCCAAGGGGTCCAATGAGCATTCAGGAGCCCCATGGCTTGCCTGATTCCTATTGGCCAGGAGGCAAAGGGGTCCAATGAGAGTTTAGTTTAATTATTTAATTACCTAAAGCTCTCACAAAAGGGGAAAGGGGGACACATGTCAGAAGGCTATCACTTATGCTGCTTAATTCCTATTGGCTTGACCTGGGGAGGTCCAATGAGGCAAAAGCCAGACCTAATTAGCAGCTAGGGCTCGCCCAAGAGAGAGAGGGGGCTGATTTTTGCTTGGCATTGACACAGTCACACTCACACTTGACCATGTGTGAAGGAAGAATACTCTATCTCCTCCCAAGCTTTAATGGAGAGCTCATCACCTACTCCAAGCTTGTGAGATAGAAGCCTACATCAACACTCTCTTGGCATGTGGATGCAAATCCAACCAAGAGCCAAGCTTCAATGCATGCTCATCTTCTCTACCAAGCTAATTACTAAGCTAAGCTATGCTAATATGAGTGATTATGTGAGGAGATGTACATCTTTCTCGTAAGATACTTCTTTTTCCTCTCAATCTACTCTCATACCCTGCTAGCTCTCACCATCTTCGAAGGTGTGTGAGGTCTTGGGTATGAGAACGGGGATAATTCAAGTTGTGTTTGATTAAGTGTTTTGCTTGGTGTATGAAGCTTCCATCTTCATTGCACTAGCTAGTCTTGAAGGAACACAAAGAATTGTATTGTACAATGTCTCTCTTGATGGGAGAAACCATAATACAAAGCCTTTTGGAGGGGGGACCGGCTCCATGCAAATCCGGTCCTCAACTGTTGTCAATAGCTTAATTGCTCTCTCTTTTGAAAGTATTGTCAATGCTATCTAACTAGGTGTTATGCTTTTTGTTGCTCTCTCCACCCAAGCACTCTTGTAATTCTCATTAGGAATCTATTCTAATGAAATGCCCACTATGTTCATGCTAATTTCCGCTACACATAAGATTCTAGGCCATTAAATGTTACAAATCTAACCTAACCTATAACCCTATAACCTAACGTAACCTAACCTATAACCTAACCTACAACTTAACCTAACCAAAGTCCGTTTGGGTTTTTTGAAGTACACGAGTCATTTTCGAAGTTTGTTTGCATACTATTTTTCGCTAGCTCTAATCCAACGTATAACATAACCTAACCTAACTTAACCGAATTCCGTTTGCATTCTTTGAAGTACACGAGTCATTTTTGAAGTTCATTTGCGTTTTTTCTACTATTTTTCGCTAACGCTAACCTAACCTATAACCTATAACCTAACCTATAACCTAAACATAACCTATAACTTAACCTAATCTATAATTTAACTTAGCCAATAACCTAAACCTAAACCTAACTGAAACCTATAACCTAAACCTCAATTGCATGATGATGATAAGATGGTAGCGAGAACATTTCCCAAAGCATAATTTCAAAATAAAATTGCATAAAAATGTAAAGCATTGAAAGCTTGATGCATGAAGTTTTATTTTGTCAATACAATAAATTTTAAAATTCAATTGCATAAAACTTTAAGGCACTCACATGCGGCCAATTTGAGCAAGAAAGAGCCTTAAAAACGTTTTCAAACCTACAAAAACGCGCGCACACACACACGCGCACGCTATGTTACACACACATACACTAAATTGCACAAATCTACAAGCAAACTCTAAAAGGATCTCACCTTCATGTTGAGGAGTATTCCGAGTGAGAATCTCACGTCCGGCAAGTCGTTGAGCAGCAGATATGTAGTAGGTGAGGAAGAGGAGGACAAGAGAAGAGGTGAAAAAAATGAGGGAAATGCGCAGGGAAAGATCCGCGGTTCTGTTTTTTGCAGGTTCTGTTGATACATGTGTCGGTAGTATAGATGTCGATATGAGCATCGATATACACACCAGTACAATCTTCAATATAGGCACCGATATAGACATCCGTATGAGCGTCGAAATATCAAATTAATTTTTAAAAAACTTGATCTCCCTCCAGATTTATCTATACATATATCGACGCCCGTCATTGACGTCGGAATTTAAGCGAGCTCTTGTAGTGAAAGAAGATGGAAGCTTCATACACCAAATTATGCTTGAAAGACACACCTAGTGTCCCTAGCCTCAGTCCCAAGACCTCACACACCTTAAAAAATGGTGAGAGCTAGCAGGGAATGAGGAAAGATTGAGAGGAAGAAGGTACATCTTACGAGAAAGAAGTATTCTCCTCACATAATCACTCTAATAGCATAGCTTAGCTTAGTAATTAGCATGGTAGAGAAGATGAGCATGCCATTGAAGCTTGGCTCTTGGTTGGATTTGCATTCCATAGCCAAGAGTTGTTGGTGTAGGCCTCTACTTCTCAATGCTTGGAGAAGGAGATGGAGTTCTTCTTGCACACATGAGTTGTGTGTGTGTGTGTGTGTGTGTGTGTTGTTAGGAATTAAATCGTGCTAGCTGTGGTGGATGAAAGAGAAACATAGCGTCAATGCGTGAGTGTGTGTGTGTAAGCAAGGTTATCACTCAAGTGAATTAGGTTCCAAGATAGAATTAGCTTGGACTCATAAACACAATCTTGAGTATTGACTTAGCTTAGCACAAGCTCACCATAGACAAGCATGTAGTGCAAAATAGAGTTTGTTTATTCATTCATGAAATGAGCTTTAAGTAGCTCTACAGCCTTGCTCCACAGCATATGGGATAAATCCACTCTCCTCTCCTTGACTCACACTTTAGAAGAAAGCTCACACTTTACAATGCTCCCCTTGAGGTTTAGACTAGGACAAGATACTGAAGATGCGTGATCCACACACGATGATAAGTTGTTATCCACACAGGATGGTAAAATCTGCACAGGCTAACAAAATCCACATAGGATGGTGATATCCAGATAGGATGATAAAATCCACAAAATCCAAAAAGGATGGTGATATCCACACAGGATGATAAAGTCCACACAGGAAAAAGTCATCCCCTACAAGTAGAGAGTCTGCATCTTCAAAATGGGTCTTCATAAAAGACAATGTTGCTCTCGTCTTCATCCTTTTTGTCTTCTACTATGTGAGTTGATCCTCTGTCAGGTCTCTTGCCTTCGTTGCTTCTAATGTTGCTTTCAACTGCTTCATGGTCTTTGACTTTGTATCCTCCCCTCGAACGAGTGCTTATGTCCCCCTTTTTGTGGGAATCGGTCCCTGGAAAGGATCCGGGCAGCGGGGTAAAGACTGAGCACGCGCGGGCAGTAGGGCAACCAATCAGGGCAAGCGCGGGCCGTCCGGCACAGGCGCGAGCAGTAGCGGCCAATACACGCGCGCAAGCATCCGTTCGCCAGCAGATGGGTAGGCAACAGGGCTTGCCGAACAAAAAAATTGCAGTCGGCCGGTGAATCACTGTCCGGTGGCGGACCCGAAACTTCAATTCAATGCAGTTGAGCGCCCTTTTCAAATCCGCCAGTGGGCGCCCAAGTGTGGCCCCTCAAATAGCTAGTTACCCTCGTTTATAGGGCGTTCCCACCTTGGTAGGGCCCGCTTGAGCTGCTTTGGGGCTTATTTTCTACAATATTTTGGTGAGCATTAAAGGCCTTTTAGGCACGCACACACACACACACACACACACACACAATTTGGGCTTTGAATCTGCAGGGAAAACCAGAGAATGAGGGTGTGCATGAGAACAAGATTGAGCAGCTTTAGAATAGGCAAAAGAGATGCGATTTTAGCATGGGTGGGCTTGACGGAAAGCACTTGAATGGGGCTACGCACACATACTAATGGTGAATGCCAATTTTGCTAAAATGAGGAGCAAATTTTTAATGCAACATGCAAGTTTCTAATGGAAAATTAATGAAATCTTATGCTAATTAATCTTCCAATCAGCTAGTGAGTAGTGGCCCAAGAGTCTTTAGCTCAAGAACATGCTCATGCTAGCCAATGGAACACTAATCAGACATGGGGTATGCAATAGAAGGGCAAAACAAATGGATTTATCTAATGATGATAGAGTAATGCTAATTGTACTAACACACAAATGCATAACAACAATCCTACCGAGCACACCATGGCTCTGATACCAAATGTTACGAATTGGATCGTGGTAGCTATGGTGGATGAAACAGAAACATAGCGTCAATGCGTGAGTGTGTGTGTAAGCAAGGTTATTACTCAAGTGAATTAGGTTCCACGATAGAATTAGCTTGGACTCATAAACACAATCTTGAGTATTGACTTATCTTAGCACAAGCTCACCATAGACAAGCATGTAGTGCAAAATAGAGTTGTGTTTATTCATTCATGAAATGAGCTTTAAGTAGCTCTACAGCCTTGCTCCAAAGCATGTGGGATAAATCCACTCTCCTCTCCTTGACTCACACTTTAGGACAAAGCTCACACTTTACAAATGCAGCCCTCCCTCTGTTTTTGGTCAACCCCTCTTGCTAATTGCTCATGTTGGCCTCTGGCATTGGCTCCTGTAAAGCTTAGCCAATTGCAAATTAGAAGCATAATTGATAGCCTTTTGACAAGTGTCCCCCTTTCCCCTTTTGTGAGAGATTTAGGTAATTAAATTATTCTATTAGACTCTCATTGGACCTCTTAGTCTTCTGGCCAATAGGAATCAGGCAAGCCATTGGGCTGTTGGATGCTCATTGGACCCCTTGATAGACTGTCCAATAGTCTCTTATGGAGCTTAATTTTTATTGGTTCTTTTATCAAGAATTCTTTTTATTGATTATACTAACTTTACTCTAGCCTAATTCTCATTGGTCCACCTCTATGGCCATTCAATAGGATTTGAGGGGAGCTTGGGGGCAACCGGCCTAGGAGCCTGATATCTGTCCAGTATTTCCTTTGTGTAAATTAGGGGGAGCTTTGGAGTGTGTGTGTGTGTGTGTGTGTGTGTTTCTCTCTCATCCCCTACTAAAAGGGAGCGCCCCCTCCTTCCTAGGGATGTGGGAAGACTAAAACCATCCAATTTCCCCTAGTTTGGCCTTTGGACAATTGAGTTAATTTTTGGAAGTTTTGCCTATGGAAGTATTAATGGAGCTGAACCTTAGGTCTTTTAAGCCCCATTGAAACACATTGCTCTTTTGCAAACTGTCTCCCTTTGGATCCCTATTTTCCTTCCATTGGATCCCTGCAGAGACCGGTCTGGTAGCCTTACCAATATTCTAGCTTTTACTCCCCTAGTACTTTCCCATATCAAACGATCAGTTTAACATGAGAAAATCATTTGGGAGGATTAGATATTAATTTTTATGACATTATGTTTTGTGGATCTTATCATGGTCAATATGTACTCACACTTTTGTGGAATTTTCAGGCAAAACGAAGGTGGAGTGCGGTTGCTTTCTCCTTTGAACAGAGAGGGTTACTTTTGGTGCTCCAATACATGCAGCACTAGATGTCAGCCTTCTTTGCTCAAATTTTTTTTTCATATTTTGGCATCGGTATGAGCGTCCATATAGACGTCGGTATTACGGTAGACGCGTCGATATGCACAAATTAAATTCTAGCGGATATACCAACGTCTACTATACCGACGTGATGTAACTGACGCTTATACCTACTTACGGGTTTTTAATAGCTATTTACTTTTTGTCGATACCGGGGTGCCGATATTCGCACGAGGTGTTGTAGTGACTTAGAGCCAGGTCTCGTTGATGATTACGATTAAAATTTCAAAATGTGGTCATACTTCGTTCATTTTTATTTTAGCTGTACTAAGGGAACAAGATCCTCAAAATTAGCGATACGCTAAATACCCATCCTTTTCTTTGCATTAAGAGCTTTAGGACTTGCACTAACCAATGAGACTTCATCTTTATCTTTAGATAGAGACATTTTTACTATTTTCACTTTAAATGATTCCTTCCCATTGGTCTTGTGAACTACAATTTTATTGGTTTAAAAAGAAAATCCCTCTAGTATGACAATAATATATAGTGAGACGTGGCTCCTACATATTATGAACATTCATTGCTTCAAGGGTCCCACGTTCGAGCTAAGGCCCCTATCACACTAGGGTGCCCCACCCCACCCTCTCTGTATTTGTGACAACCCACGTTGCTGTCACACTGGCTCTCTCGATATTTTATTCATTTAGTCTTGCGATACCTCCTCGAGATCCGCTCCAAATGCTAACGCTTCGACCTGAGATCTCTCTCATGCGACTTATCCCTACAAAAGGGAGGGAACGAAGGACTCGAACACAAGCAGCTGCACGAAATGACCTCGAGAGATGCTAGTGTAACCAACCCAGCCTCGGCTTGATGCTGTCCCAGCCAACAGCCCATATTTATACAAAAGAGAGCGCAGGATCGACGCCCATAGCTACCGGCTTCCCTGCGCGCGGCCTTTCCTCTCTTGCGGAAGTTTTACTGCCCAGCTCCCCTCCTTCACCATGCCTCTGCCTCCTCTTTGAGAGACCTTGCCCCCCCCCTGTGCGACCTTCTCTCACGCTCTCTGCGCGCTGAAGCGAATATTCTTGTTTATTGAGAGCTTTTCTCATTTTCCACCAGCTGGTAGCCCCTACAGCCCCTACTAGGCTTCTAAAGAAAATTACGTTGCCTCTCCACTACATCAAATTGTAATAAACATTTCTAAGGTAAAACCTTATTAGGCAAAACCTTATGAAGATTCTACGCTATCTTCTCCCACGAAGGGGTGCAAGATGGAAAACCACGACCATCAGATTTGAACCAAAGTTTTTGGAATAGCAAAGAGGTTAGCCTCGGCTAACCATCTCGTCGTGTTGTAGTTGGTGGCCGGGAGTGAACAAGTCGACCTTATTCGTTTCAAGTTTCTCTTCCTCTTGGGCCTCCCCCTTCCCTGCGTTTCGATGCGCATCCCCCTCCCTTTTTCTTACGCCCTTCCTCCCTGCGTGTCGTTGCTGATATATATGACGTCGCCGGACGGAGAGAGAGAGAGAGAGAGAGAGAGAATCTTTTAGATTCTCTTTTCCATTTCTTTTTCAAAATGAGGAAGACTTATTGTCAGGGTCAAGGCTCGTGAACTTGTGAAGGGAAGTTGGCCGAGGGGGGGCCATCCTTTACGTTTTGTTTGCGCCACCGGAGTGACAGCGTCCGAATGCAGCAACGTACAGGTAAGCTGCGTGACGGCGTCCGAATGCAGCAATGCACAGGTAAGCTGCTCCCATATACGCGCAGCTGTGTGTGTGTGTCTGTGTGTGTGTTTGAGAGAGAGAGAGAGAGAGAGAGAGAGAGAGAGGTCCCATGGATTGGCATCACCGGGTGGTGAAGATCAATGGAGAGCTTCGCAAAAAAGACACAGAGATCATCGTCAAGCCACAGGAAAATGGCTTGAGAGAGAGAGAGAGAGAGAAAGGTCCCATGGATTGGCCCTACCCCCGTCGCTCCTACAAGGACCATGATGAGGAGAAGAAGTGGGTGGAGAAGATCAATGAAGAGCTTCGCAAGCCACAGGAAAATGGAATGTCGTTGATGACCCCATCCATATTCATGGCACCTGCACCACTGCGAGGCCTCAAACAGCAAGCCTTCATCCCGCAAGTCGTCCCGATCGGGCCCTACCATTGCGATGTGGGGCCCCACCATAGCTCCTTCCCGGCAAACCATGAGTCGCAACGCTACATCGACATCGCAGCACGAGAGATGGAGAGTCACAAGATCATGACGTTCAAGTATGTGGCCAAGAACTTCAAGGAGGGCCACTCTATCTGCAGTTTGGCAAGCAAATTTGAGAGCAAGGTCAGAGAGATCAAGCAAGAGTATGGTTCACAGCTGGCTTGCAGCCAGAATCACAAAAGGCTGGCTCTCATGCTGGCCTTAGATGCCTCCTTTGTAGTGGAGGTCTTGAAATGCAACGCAGAAGATGCCAATATTGGTAATGCAAAACAAAGCTTGAGTGCAAGCACGAGTTACAAACAATATTGGCAAGCGTGCTGGAAAAGAAGTACAAGTGGACTGCAAAATGGCATCATGCGACAAGGTGAAGATGAGGCAATGCGACAAGAAAACGTCATGCAGAGTACTCTCTCTGATACTGATAGATGCTTCAATCCATACTATTGCAGTGGATTTCCATTGCCCCTGAGGAAATCCATCTTGCAAGACTTTGTGTTGTTGGAGAATCAGATACCCCTATTTTGCTTGTTGGAAGTGGTGCAAATGGAGGAGTCATGCAAGCCCGGTACGCCGACAGAGGCAGGAAAGATATTAGGGCCACTCGTGGTGCAGATGGCGTCGGAGGTGCTGCCGTTTAATGTCAACATGTCATACAAAACGGAGCTAGTTGAGAGGATGAGTAAGAATTTAGGATCCCGCAAGCACTTGCTAGATTGCCTTTATGCAATCCTGACATTTGATCCGTCCACGAAAGAAGACCCGAAAGAATACCCAAAAGAAGACCTGGATTTTGACCCCACCCATTTTCCACGGGCAGTGGAACTTCACAACAGTGGTATCAGGTCAGTTTAAAGCTCTGCATCTTGTTGGTAAAGGTGTACTTGTGAGCAAACGGGGTCGCAGACAGTGTTTGTGTAAATGAATGTTTGTGCGGATGTGCATAGACTGTGGCTCCATTCCAAGTGGTGCTTAAGTTGAAGGTGTATGTTAAGGATAACACACACACACACACACACACACATGGCCCATTCACAAGAAGATTTAGAAATTTTCTCACGTAGGAAAAGGGAGCTGTGTTTTTCATGCAATGCATAACATCATGAGCTTCTGCTCGGGAGGCATCGCATACCTAGCTAGGTACGATTGGGGGCAGGGGACCACCGGTCCCCCCCACCGGGCCAGCGGTCCCCTGCCCTATGTTGTGCCTCCCTCACAAAAGCTCATGATGTTGAGGTAAGTCATACTGTGGGAATTATAGTGAGAATTTGTCCAAAACTTCTTGTGATTGTAGGGTTCCCTTCCCCTGTTCTTGCATTCCCTTTTGTGACTCCAGTCCCCGTTCCATTTGACAATTGTGTGTATGACATCCCAAGGAATGGCAATTCTTGCCGGTTCCGGTTATGCATACCCTGTTCCCATTTTACATTCCATGTGACTATCACACACACGACACTCACACATGCACACAGACAGGCCTACAGCTTTGTCCTTCATCTGGTAACTTGAGTTTTGTGTTGCTTCCTTGAGCTTTGAGCAACAGAGAGACAGCACGAACTTGATGCACGTTCACTTTGACCCGAAAACAGCAAAACTGCACATGCCAAAGGTGAGAGTGGGGGATGACACAGAGAGGCTCTTCAGAAATTTGATAGCTTATGAGAGCCACAAGATTAATAATGTCACTGTGCTCTCCTACTTGCGCTTCATGAACAACTTGGTGAATGATGAAGATGATGTGGCCTTGCTCATCCAAAAAGGCATTATTACAGAGGTGCCTCTCTCTCTCTCTCTCTCTCTCTCTCTCTCTCTCTCAATGTGTGCATATCACTGCACATGTATGGATGTATCCATTCAAATGCATATTTTTCCAAATCTAAACACACTCCTCCTACACACACTACACAACCCATAAAACCCTTCATGCAAACAAACGTATATATTAGAGATATGCATGCTATCCTCCCATAAATATGCCTGTGTGTACCCTAATGATGTTACTGGGGATGTCATAGTATTTATTGATTACCATGCATTATGGAGCTGATGGTACAATTGTGGTGTTGATAATTACCACGAGTGTATGACTCGCGCCTTCTTTTAAAGTCGCATTGGTGCTTTTCCTAGATTCATGTAGGTGTTTGTGCAGCTAGGAATGTATATGTCTATTTATCTATGCATCTCTGTATGCATCTTCCTTTATCTTCTATACATATCTATCTATCTATCTATACATCTTTATATGTCTATCTTCTATACATATCTATCTATCTATATGTACATCTTTGTATAGACATATAGGGTTATGCCCAATATAGAACTTGATGGTGGGCGTGCAGGACATCGGTAGCGACCTAGAGGTGGCGCACATGTGGAACAACTTGTGTGTGAACACAGTGCGTGTTTGTAGCAAGTCATATGAGAATACAGCGCAACAAATGCGGGAGCATTGCAACCGCAGAGTAAATAGATGGAAAGCAGAGGTAAAAAGAACCTACATTGACAAACCATGGCTATTCCTCTCACTTGTCTCCGGATTTTCCCTATTGTTAATGACACTTATCATCCTCATCTACACCATCCTCCTCTATTTAAAGCCTGAACCTGGTGCCATGGAAATCTTACCCTGAGTAGGCAATGCCATGCGATGCGTAGTTATCAATTACTTTTTCAAATAATTATCGTGCCTCATGCATGCTCACACATGCACTAGTTACTTGTGTAACTTGACATAGTTGCACCAATAATATATAACTGAAAACTAATACACACATATTGACCATATCCTATAAATAATTCCATCAAAGATATATCCACAAAACTGTTTTAAATAATCCTCACTTTTCATGCAAATATTGTGGAGGGGCCCTCTCCAATACGGCTCTCTACTCGAGACTACTTGCTGATTGTACTACTTACTTATTTTGCAACCCATAATGTTTTTTGAATATGGGGTCTCTTTTTTCATCCATATCAATAGCATGAAAACAAGTATGTATCATGTTATGCACTTGGGGGCTCCACTTATGAAGAAATATCTCTACGTAATGTGCGTTTTTTTGTTCGTAGGGTGCTTAAAATTTCGACATGAATAGATTGACCGCTCTTTTTTGATGAAGCAAAAGGTTCTTTTCCAGAATTGATCAAAATACCACCTCTTGTTAATGCATCTGTGATACATTGCTCAAATTTTCAAAAATAGAAAGCCCCTCATGTTGAATTCACGTGGTATATTAACATGATTAGACAGTGGATCCTCGAGGGCTATAGACAAGTCCACGGAGCCATTCCACCCAGTTTGTGATGTCTACGTGTCTATTTTATTCTCAAATATAGCAGCTTAGGCCAAAACACAAGACAAATTCTCACAATATTTCCCACATCGTGACTTACCTCAACATCATGCGCTTCTGTGAGGGAGGCGTCGTATACCTAGCTAGGTATGCGGTGCCTCTCGAGCAGAAGCTCATGATGTTATGCTTTGTATGAAAACCACTGAGAAAGAGTCTGTTTTCCTACATGAGAAAATTTCTAAATCTTCTTGTGAAAACATATGACAGAACCAATGGAAGAACAGGTGTGATTGGAGATAGCTAGCTCAAGATAAAGAATCTATGTGTTTATCCTCTAAAGGGTTGCCGGTTTTGATTTTCCAAGGTTTGGGTGCTTTAGCCGTTTGGACAATATCCTAGCCAATGTGAGGCCAAGGGCTGATCTGTGGGGACCAACACGGGGATTGGCTATAAGATCCACACCCCTTGCCAGCCTCACAGTGGTATCAGAGCATAATATGGATGGGTGGTTCTAGAACTCATGCATACATGCAAGGCGGAGCATGCAACCGCCGTGAAGGGGAGAAGGATAGGAGCAATGCTCGAAAAAAACCTAGGTTTAGTGTAACCCGACCTACAAATTTTGAAATTTACCTCTAAATTTTATATTTGAAGGTGAGAAAACCTACAAAATTTTTGGAAAAATTAGTCTAATGCCTTGTAAAAACCTTCAAATTTTGTCAATTTAGGTATGTTGTTTCACATATGTAGGTTTGCCAAGTTTGTGGTAAAAAAAAAAAAATTCAAGCACTAGAGAGGAGCTTGAGGCCGGCGTAGCAGGGCTTATCTCATCTAGACCCAAGGGAGGCTGTAAAAAAAGCACATATAATTACTCAAATAAATTAAGCTACATTTGGAGGGTAGCAGCTAGCACACCCGTAGGCTATGGGTTCGTGTTGAGCATAGGGCCCTTTCATGTTTCTACAACGACGGGAGGGGCGCTTGCTACATCCTGCCATCCCCTTCTCCTACCATCCAGCACGCCATCGTTGTTGGCCTTGGAGTGTTTTCACACAACCAAGTCAACGCCATAAAAATTATGGGGCTTTGTCCTGGCCAAGGGACCATTCATCCGCACACGTACCGCAGCAAGGGGTGAGCAAAGCAAAAAACAAGTTTCATACAGACTTCAAGCTCGAAGTAGGGGTCCACCTCAAACTAGTCTTGCTTGGTGGGCCTCGCTATGTAACATCTGTAGAACATAACAGGACACATGTAGGTTGACATCAAGCATCTAGCATTGAAGTAAACAATTACAAATGCAATCACACAATGCAGTATCCAACAAGTCATATGCAACGCACTCAACCAATCACATGTATCTCCCTTCACATGGACGAGGGAAGGGCGGCTTGTTGTTGCTTGGGGGGGGGGGAGGATATAGCCCAACAGTAAGAGCAAGATGGCCATGACCTGGCACCTAGCTTGCACTACAAGAGGTTGTGTGCACTCGTGATGTTGTTAGCGACAGAAATACATTGGGGTTTTATACTCTCTGGCGTCACTAAGAGCGTTGATACAGGAACGTCGCTATGAGCGTCGCTATCATCTTCGTAATATGTGTCGTTATAGCCGTCGCTATATAGGGACGCCTATAGAGACGATCATAGTGACGTTTATAGCGACGCTGTAAAACCTTATATAGTGACGCCCGAGAGAATTTTTTTTTGGTGGCAGTGCATTCACCCATCAACCATATTGAATGTTTCATTAATTGATTCACTTTTGAAAGAAAGTGCAAGCTTAGATATAGACCCAAAGTAGTAATCCACAAGACAATATAACCATTAACTCCGTCATCCATAATATTGTTTGTAGAATAAAGATACAAAACTTACAAAAGTAAAGTGATGAAAGTAAATCAATGACAATTGTACACATCATAGGCAAAATCACTTGATTGTTAAACTTTACAAATGTAATAGTTACAACACCATTGTCATTATTGAAAAAATATACATGGTTTTCAAAAAGAAGTATAAACATCATCTCATGATACATATGTTATGACAAAAGGAAACTAATGCTATCTAGCTACCATTAAACTGACGTCGTCTAATCAGACGTCTCATCGCGTCCAAGCGGCGTATCTGTCGGATCTACAAAAAAAACAATCAGACAGATTTCTGTAAGTATAAACATATAGCGACATTTATAAAACAATACAACAAATAGAAAAGAGTAAACCCTAATACTAACCATGCCACCGCGAGAACTTAGAATGTCCGTTTAAGCCCTTCCTGCATGCGTACTTGCGCTCGTACGGTATGGGGTCACGTCCTATTATCAACCATAGTCAAAACATACAAAGAATCCATTATGTTAGAATTTAAAAACCCCTAAACCCTAAACTATCAAACCTAAAGAGCAATACGAAAACACTTACAAAATCGGCCTCAAATGATGCCCACCCGTCGCTCCCCAAGTGGTGCGAGCTCCTTGCCTCTACTCGTGCTCTCGCTGCCTTCTTTTGTTGCTTCCACTCGGCCGGATTCTCGCGCGCTGCTTTCTTCGCATTCTTCCAATCTTCTTTGGCCAGCCAATCTGGTCTGTTTCACCCATTTTTAATTGCTTATTGCACTTCAGAATGTTTGTGCTTGCAGTATTCGCGCATTCGAACCTTCATGAGGTCTTCATTGAAGCGGTCATCCCGTGTTGGAATGGGAAACTCGTCATGAAGCACGCTGATGACTCTGTCTTTTAAATCACTTGGTACTTCACTCCAGGTGTTTAGTATGTAGTGTCTAAACACCTGAGAGCAAAGACCGGGCATGTGCGAGATCACCTTCTTGCCTTCATCATCCAAGATGATCCCGCCGTTGAAGTCGATGGAGTAAGGCAAGCCCTCTCTTTGGTGACGCGTGAACCTGGGTGTCCCGGCAGGGGTCTCTAGTGGTGTGTCGACGGGGGTACGAACGTCAAGTGTCTCCACTAGACTCATGACCCCGAAGCGAGGAGTGTCGACTCGAGTGACTCCTAGAGGAGTAGCTACTGGTGTGTAGCCGCTAGGAACGCGCAAAACCTGGTGTCCATGACGATGCCGTGGCTGGTGTCGGGGCGGGCAAAGAAGGAGAGGGTAAAGAGCCTCGTCGAACACGAGGCGGTGTCGAGGCATCGGCGGCGGCATCCCCATAACAACTGCCACGCCCGCCACCACTAGAGCGCCGACGACGAGACAAGTGTGAAGATCGTCTCGTTGACATCGAA
Source organism: Adiantum capillus-veneris (assembly GCF_014529385.1). Lineage (NCBI taxonomy): Eukaryota > Viridiplantae > Streptophyta > Polypodiopsida > Polypodiales > Pteridaceae > Adiantum > Adiantum capillus-veneris. The sequence goes on from NC_140935.1 coordinate 29,775,188, forward strand.
GCTTCCGAGCGCCTTGAATGATCCGAAACAGAGGGGGACGCGGTTGGTGTAGGAACGCACGATGGTGCGCCGGAGCGATGACGCTCCACGTATCATTCTCTCTGCTGGGGTGACAAAGAAGAAAGAAACTCCTCATCATCCATACATGCATTAAACACACAAGCATTTAAACTTAATATTGAATGAATGGAGAAGAAACATGGACAAGTAGAGAGAGAGAGAGAAAGAGAGAGGTGACTCATAAAGGGGGAGGGATTCCTGTGTAGACAATGACGCAATGACACATATAGACAGAATGGACAAAAAGCCACGTGAATACAATATACATTATAAAACGGATCTAGATTGTTCAAATACAATATTTATGGCTTTAAGAGGTCTCTCTCTCATCCTCGCAAAGCTCAGCATAACTTTCTATATCTATATAGAGCTCTCTGTTTAAACAGATGTCCTCCGTTTCATTTTGTAGATCCTCTGCATACACCCCATAGAGAGTAGTAGCTTGATGCTCGTCTGGCATCACCTTAGCGGCTTCTGACTGAACATCTTCTCCGATATCCTCCATTGATGCCACTGTGATTGGCACATGGTAGCCTTCATACGTCCGTGCACTACAAGGGGCTACCTCTACGACGTACCACCAGTTTGATGCAAACTTTGTAGGATGAAATATCACCCGCGAGAGCCACATAACTTACAAGAGAGCTTCCAAGCACATAACTTCTAAAATTGGATGTTAACTATTTACATACTTACTTGTTCACAATGCTCGGGTAGTACGAAAGTGTCTCTTAGTTCAGTCCATTTCTTAGTTGAATCCACCTCAAGAAAACCAAACTCTCCTCTACGCACAGTACCGTTGTGACCCTCCATGATTATCTTGAACCATTTCATGTCGAACAAGTTGACAAAAAATCCTCTATAATTGATCCTCAAAATCTCTTGTAGCGTGCCAAAGTAAGTGAGTTCCGCCACCACAGGATCTACATCAGAGGACCATCATCGACTAAACTGTTCAAATTTTGCCATGATTCCACAATCTTGAGTAGAACGCTTTTTGTTGATGCGTTCCGCCCTAAAATGTCGACCTTTACACCATGCTGTTGTGTATGACTTATACTACAACCAACAAAGATTATGATTAGCTGTTCAAACATCTAGAAAGTCACTAGTCATACATTGCAAACTTACCTTGGTCGTGCAACCCCGAGAGTACTCCCACTCCTCCTCACTCACTTCTTCACCGCACTGTTGTGCGATTTTCAATTGGTTGTGCAACCATCTTAAGCTCATGAATGTTGGTAGGCTCTCCAGACTCGTCGGATAGTGCATCGGTGGTCGTCTTCCCCATCTTCACTCAATTCATGCCCTTTGTTGCTCTTGCTTTGCATCCTTATATTGTGAAATCCACTTTTGCGTCACTGGATTGTGAAGCATGCAAAATCGGTTGATTTTAGCATCTAGATCTTTCATCATCTTCTTCTCAACACCGAGATTGCACATAAAAATTTCAGATATGCGCTCATCATCTATGGTTCACCATAGCGTGTCCCGGGCTTTACCAAATCCGTCTAGCCACTCTCCAATGTACACTAGGGACTTTGATATATACCAGCCAACCTTCTGCTATGCTACCCTCTGGACGTGCCTTCTGACGCAAATATCCCTTGAGCGTTTTCATGAAACGTTCTAAAAAGAACATCCATCTGGAATGTACTATGCCAGCTATTTCCACCTCATCAACTATGTGAACAAGAAGATGCACCTGAATGGTTAGCATGTTGCATGGTAATAGGAAAGTGTTTCGCAAACATGCACACAAACTCCACAGCGTTTAGTTTGGCAAATGGTATGGAGTCTACGTTGATCTTGTGAGATCCATTGCACCAACTTCACAAGTTTGTAGATTGTGTTACGGACGTCAAGAGACAAACATCACTCAATGGCCACCGGTAAAATAACCTGCAAAACACGTGCATCAATGATATTAAAGTCCACACACGAATTTGGTATACAATTCCCACTATGATATATTCCACTATGAGCATACCTGACACATTTTATACCAGTCGTGTGACTTCAAACCGGTAAGCTTTCCTTCTTTAGTAAAACACGTTCGGAGTGAGTGCATTACGCCAGTGGGGTTCACAAAGATCGAATGGTCTCTTTTACTTTGTGTTCTTGGGCGCCTGTAAAAATCCATGGCGCTTTAGGGAGTTTTATCGATCCATCGGATGCTGTCTGCGGCTAATATTTTTCCATACGATCTACATTTCTAAGGTCAACCCTAGCTCCCAAAGTATCTTTCTTGCCGGTTGAGAAGAACCAGGAGCGCCTTCAATCTAGACACACGTGCTCCATCATACAATGGCGTATCAGCTTCACTTTTCATATCATCATAGATAAGCCTTTCTGAATCCATGATCGTCTCGATCATCTCATCGATCTCGGTCTCAAACAATGCCTCATTGGGAATGTGGTCTGCATGATCATTTCCCAAGCTGTCAGAGCCTACATCTTATGGCCTCACATATGCTGCTTGACCAAAGCACTTGGGAACATGTCTATTGGGTTGCAAGATTGCTGCATGTTGGCCAATGTCAGAGTCCGAAGCGTTATAATTGGCAACATATCGATCTATAATAGATGGATCGAACTCGCCAAATTCGCGAACGTGCTGCAAAGAAACGCATCTTGTTCGTCGCACAGCATGCTTGCATTGATTACAAGGACATAAGATCCTCGTTGAGAGATAGGTGTTTCGGTTGGACGGCCCCACATCCTCGTCACTACTCATAATAAGGGTAAAAACCTTATAATCTAGACAATAAATTTAATCTTCTATTGGCATTCTCTCTCTCTCTCTCTCTTTCTCTCTCTCTCTCTCTCTTTGTTCACATTGTAAACTACCTCACATTCTCTAGTCATGTCCAATCCCCGCACATCTTGGTCTAGAGGTGCACGGAAATCAGAACCACTGGGTTATAATGTTGTCTTTATTGGTCAATGCCTATATTTGTGGGTACAAGAATTCTACACACCCACGTCTACATGATAGTGCATGTAGTGGACAAAACCCCTTTGCCTCTTCTCTAGCTGTAGCATTTCACAGCATCTTAACATCTTTTCACAATAGATCTTTGTCTATAGCATGCAGGTACGCCATTCTTGCAATGTAGCTGATGCCTGCTCAAAGCACTTAATCTTACTCTACATTTGACGGGCTGTGGTGTGTGTGTGTGTGTGTGTGTGTGTGGGACCCTTGGAATCTTCATCTTGCATCACTAATTTTTGTGTAGGCTCAATTTTCTCTTCCATTGGCTGATCATGACGGCTTATTGTATGGTAGCAGCAGTCGAACATGCAGGTGGAATTGCTGGTCCGCATGGACTGTCGAGGCTGTGAGCGCATGAAATTTTCTCTTGTAGGAAAACGAAGTCTTTTTCAGTGTTTTTCATATGAGCAAGTGTTTTTCATACAATGCTTACCATCATGGGCCCACCTTCATTGACAGGCAAAGCGCATCTTCATTGACATGCACTAAAATCTAACCTAAATCTAAAAAAAGCTAGTCCATTGAACATGAATCTAGATCTAATTTAATCTTAAACTCAAAATAAACCTAAATGTAATCTAATTTAACGTAAATCTAACTAAAAATAAATCTAAATTTAATATAGCCTAACCTAAATAAACCTAAATCTAATCTAACGTAAATCTAAATCTAACCTAATCTTTAACGTCTCTTGGGATAGTTTCCTACGATGTTAAAACTCTCTTCTTCTCGTGTGTGTGTGTGTGTGTGGGTGTGTGTGTGTGTGTGTGTCAATAAAAAAAGGAAAATGGTATAATCTTTCTATCACCCAAGTGTGGGAGATGGGTTATGCCATTTCCCTCTTGAATAACAGGTCTTGAGTTCAACTCCTCATCGGCTAGATCTTTAAGATCTCTTGGGAGAGTTTCCTACGACGTTAAAATTCTCTTCTTCTCGTGTGTGTGTATGTGTGTGTGTGTATGTCAATAAAAAGAGGAAAATGATATAACCTTTCTATCACCCAGGTGTGGTAGATTGGTTATGCCATTTTTCTCTTGAATAACAGTTCTTAAGTTCAACTCCTCTTCGGCTACATCTTTAAGGTCTCTTGGCATAGTTTCCTATGATGTTAAAACTCTCTTCTTCTTCTCTCTTCTCTCTCTCTCTTTTCCTCTCTCAATGTGTGTGTATGCATTCTTTGTTTATGTATGTGTGTGTGTGTGTTTTTTGTTTATGCATGTGCTCTCTCTCTCTCTCTCTCAAAAACACAATGTGTGTGTGTGTGTGTGTGAGAGAGAGAGAGAGAGAGAGAGAGTGAGGGAGAGAGAGAGAGAGAGAAAGAGAGGAAGGGAACATGAGAGAGAGGAGAGGGAAGGAGCATACCTGGCTCTCCTTCGTCTCCTCATGTATGTGTGTGTGTGTGTGTGTGGAGAAGAAAGAGAGAGAGGGAGAGCGCGGGTTATCGCTCAAAAAACTCAGATCTGAGATCTGAGTTTTCGGACGCTCTCGATTATTTTCTTACCCCTGTCAGCGTCATTATGGCCATCGCTATGGGCGTCGCTATGAGCATCACTAAGTTACAAGTAACTTAGCGATGATCATAGCGACGCCGTGGGTTTTCACTTTTGAGAGTCGCACTGCGAGCGTCGCTAATGTGAAGTACCTCTTGTAGTGTTGGGTGCTGCTTCTGTGTCTACTAGATGGGTGTGATAGGCAAAGCAAGAGGCACCAAGAGTGATTCGTTGCCTCAACAATAACCTTGTTATCCGGATACGTGTGACAAAGGCCTAAAACTAACATATTTTTATATTTGTAGTTGTCTAGTGAAAGAAATAATCTAAAAAAAAGGTGCCCAACTCAACATTACATATGCTGGAATTCCAGAGAATATGGTAAATATACATTGTTTGTAAGTTATTATGGTATACTTATATTTTATTCTATTTATATTCTCTTGTTAGGTTAGCAAATTAGAAAGATCATTAGGTTCTCAAAAGGAATTTTTTATTGAGGTCCATACATCTCTTTGGTATTGAAAAGCTAAAACGGGAGAACTTTCAAGCTTTGCATTATCCATGTCTATTGGCAAGGACTCCTTTGAGGTACGTGATTATGATTCTTTAAAAGCTCATGCCATTAAAACAGTTAATAAGAAAATTATGGAATGATTATGTTAAAAGAATAATGTGTTTATTTTCTTACTTAAAAGCAAAAAATTGACACAAAATATCTTAAGATGTCTTACTTAAATTTTTTAGGTGCCAACATAAAGGATTCACATATTAGAGGCCCAACTCAGTAAAGCAAATCAAAGTATTTTTGTTGACGTTGAAAAGGAAATATAGAAAGCATCAACATAATGAAAATTAAAATACACTACTGACTTGGTAATCGTGTAAGGGTGTCGTCCAATTGTACAAGTCGGAGGACAATGTTTGAATCAAGCTACATAAAAGCAATGCGAATAGTTAAACATTTCGTTTTGCAGTTAGGCACAAAGTGAAAATGCTAAATATAATGTGGAAGTCATGCAAAAGTGCCATACAAAAGTATGGTGGAGAGTTGGTATTGTGGTCTCTCCAAAAATTATAAGAAACGAAAGCCGTGTCCTGCCCTGTAGCATTTATGTGTTGCGCCAAGCAAATGTATAGACATAGGAAATTGGATACAGATAACGAATGTTGCAATGTTGTCAAGCTGGAGTCTTACTTGTGCAGTCAAAACGTCCACTCTTGTAAATATATATTCTCTCTGTCAGACACAAAACATGACTCAAGACAAATTCAAAAGATAAAGGATATTGATTAACCTTAAAGAGAAGTAGAGATAACTTTATATTGTACATCATACACGATGTAGGGTTTTCTACACGAGAGAAAGTTACGCCATAGCTCGCTCTTGACTTCTCGAGAAGGGTGTTTATGAAGACTCTGCAAGTAAAATGTTGCGAGTAAAAAGCACATGATTTTCTTGTTGTGGGTAATGCATGCAAAAAGTAATTAGCACAAGAGAATTTGGACTGTCAAGGGCAACGGCTAAGATGATGCCAAGTGGCCTTATGTACTCCCGAGAAAGCTCAGGAGCAGGGATTTCATTAACATAATCACGATTGGGTGATTATATCAATAACTCTAGTATTTACACCAAAAGATAACGTGATCACGTTAATTGTTAACGTGACTTTGATTTTGACCTGCAAAAACCGATAGAGCCGGTTAACCCTCCGGGGTTTCTATTTTTCTCTGCGGGTCCCGCCAAGATTTTTCATTTTCCCGACGGGCCCGCCGAGTATATGGAGCCCATGCATGTAGCACTATTCCTTGCGTGAACATGGATCAGACAATCCGCATCTAGTTTCTTTGACTCACGACAGCTTGCATACAAAAGTAGCACAGTCCGCTGATCTTTCCTCATAGCATGTGGCCTTTAAACTGGCTCATGAGCTCCCCCGATACCTTCAATGACAGACTTCCTCTGCAGCTTTCAATCAAGGCAGCTCTCGGCACTCCTTGGTTTGATGGCTGCAACCCTCGATTGATGGTGCTATCAGCCTTCGAGCTTTTTGCAACAATGTCTTTGGAGCTCTGTAAAACCTGACAATTGCCACCCTTTTGTATTCCTCTACTCATAGTAACCTTCCCAGCTTGCAGCCCACCGCCTCCTCTTCATTTACTTGGCGACACCTTTCCTTGCACTAGCCTACACCTGGTGTACCTTAGCCTCCTCCCATCACCTCGTTGCCTCTCCTCAGCTTCACTGATGATCCTCTCTTTTGTTAGCGATCTAGATTCTAGACCTTCCACATAGCAACGTCTATTTTCTACTACTCTTGGCTCTCAACACGCTTTGCAGATAGTGCCCATCAGCTCTTGCATACCCTGTGGCGGCCTGCTGACAGAGCTTGGCCTCGTATGCAGCTGATGCCTTGCTTCAACGTGCCCCTATAGGTGTGGCTCCTCTACTTGCGCTTTTGAGCAGCCTCCGGATCAGCTTCTCCTCCTTTCCTTGCATGGCCCATGAGCCCCTTAGTCAACGACCTGTCCTTTCCTCACCTCCAATGGCGCTCCTGGCAGCCCTCCCTTTTTGCATGCAGATTGTGTCTACTCTATCCACAACTGGCCTGCCTTTCCATGCGAACTGCCAACCAACTTTAGAAACCACCCCCTTCCTTCATGCGCCCTTGCGACCATCTGCCTAGCAACCCCCCTTCCTAAGCCCTGGCGGCCTCTCTTGCTCATCCACTTGTCTCCTTAGCACTGCAGTGGCACCACTACCTTCCATCCAGAGCAGAGCAGGTCGACATTGTTTTTTCCTTCTCTTTACCTTAAAATAATTATTCCTTGGTAGCCTGTCCCACGTTCAGAATCAGCCTCGATTTCTGAGGTCAAGAAAAATTATCATTTGCTCCTCGTCATCACCGCTTCAAGCTATGTTCAGCACGAAGCCTTATAAACAGAATATATCTCGCATCGATGACCTTATGGCTCCAGCTCGATATAACACTTTCCGCTCAATATGTCCCAAACAAAAACCATCCCACCGGGAATGGCAAGACTACCATGACCGTTAACAAATTGGAGCCACGATAACTCCCGATTGGAGAGCTGCTAGCCCTTGATCTTCAAGCATTCAAAGAGCTTTGAGCTTGCCGGAATGGAGTCGCCATTTTGTACACACTACGGCACGATTTTATAGAGATTTCCACCAATCTTCTCAATACCTTTGAGCCTTTCGACCAACAGTGTGGAAAGCCATTCGTGCCCTGCCGTATGCCATATCTGACACACATCCCGGCAAGTAGTGTGTCCTGCCAACATCTCGCTCCAAAACACATATCATAAACCTCACGACACCTGTTTCCAGCATCGCTTGCCTCGTTCCCAAGCTCGTGATATCAACATTTGCTCCTGTCACCTGTAATAGCAAGAAACACTTGCACTTTCGACTAGAGAGCGCTCATCGGGGTATACCTGTCTCTTGACTGCATCAAATACTTGTCCAATGTCCCTGTAATTTGCCTGCAAACTACCATGCCTGGATTTCTTGCATTACCATAGGCCGACCATCCCTAGCTGTACCATCATTGCCCAACCCCTCGTTGAGCATTTATGCTCAATCGTAGCATTATTTAGATAATATAGCATTGCATAAGAAAAAACTGATGAATACTATGTATAAGAGCTAGATACACAACAGTAGATAGATAGAGAGAGATTCACTGTCTGTCATAGCACTCGCCTGGGTCAAATGGAAAAGTTGCAGGCTTCCCCAAGAATAGTGTAAACGCCACCTATATTAAAGATATGGCATTGCTCATCATCATCCATCTGTAAAGCATATGCACACCACCCCTGCTTTGAACCTAAATTTGGAAGCCCACCATTCCTGTAAAGCTTGATAACACCATCCTTCAAAAAACTGCATGCATGAACCATTTTCCCACCCAAAACAAGCCTGTACACCTTGCACAGCTTCCGCATCCTGTGTTCCCCAGCTATTGCTTAGAGACTCCTCCATAGCATCATTGTCTTCAAGAAAAAAAACCTGCAACAATTGGCATAGCGACGCTTGCATAGCCACTTCATCTGTAGGTGCTTCAAACAACACTAGAGCAAGCACACAACCTCGCATATCCCATATCCTCGCCATTACTTTAGCAATCAAAATCTACGTCTCGTCGTCAACATCGACTACCGGCTCATCGAATTCTCAATCATCTTCATCAAGTCATTCTTCTTCAGTCAACATGGCCTGACCATCATAAGGCCTGACCATCACAAGGCTTGACCATCACAAGGCACGAGAGAGGCCCAACCCCCTGGTCTTCGCAAACTGGCTCTTCACCTGCAACCTGCTGTTCTTCGACCACCCGCTCTTCTTGCACATGGGCTACTACCATATCATCATACACATAAGAGGGCAGCTTTACCTTTACCAGCTCAAGCTCATCAGACTCCGTCTCCTCGCCATAGGATGTGGAATCATCCATTCTATCCTCTTCTCTTGTCTCCCAGCTACTCGAGCTTGTATCTTCATCATCATTGGCACCATATACCGACTCCGTATCTGCATCTTCATTCGCTCGCTGCTCCACAAAAGAGCATCACCACAGCTTTGGTCACTTTCTTCATCAGCTTCTGAACCCTCGATATCTGTAACCTGATTGCATTCTGCTATCTTTTCATGCAAATTTTCCACAAGCACAGGCTTTACCTCTTCAATGCATCGGAGCCTCCACATCTGTAATCGCTTCCGCACCTTGGTTCACCGCAACATGAAGCTTCTCCTCGTTGACCAGCCGTCTACCCTCGACACATGCACATCACGAACTAGAAATATCCAAGGAACATAGCCAACAGTAGACCTTACCTCAACAGGCTCTGCACTTCGAACAATTGGAGCAGAGCCACCGTTGCTCGTACCAAAGAGCACTTTGCTACCTCCGCAACAGGCATATAATCTATTGGCTTCAACACGCCCAGCTCCAACTTCTGCTTCACCTTTATGCTCTTTATCTTTGACAAGATAGACCATGTACTCATATGTATCTGCACCGTCTTCAACCTTTTCTCGAATCCTCGGGTGTAAGCACGCCATGAACCTCTCGATCTTGAAAACATCTCCACTTTGCAGTTGGGTAGCAGCAGCTAGTTGCTTCCAAATATCTTCAAACTTCGTAAGAAACACACTGAAGTCTTCAGACACATCTTGCTTTAATACCTTCAATTGAGCATCCACTTCTGTAGGTGCCAGCCTTCGCTTGAAATCCTCAACAAACCGAGCTCGAATCACCTTCCATGACTGCCGATCAGGAACTTCCAACCCCTCAAACCAAGCTTTGGCTTTCCCTCGCATCCCCAGTGGCACAACCTTTGCCTTGGCTTCATCGGTCATCATCCGCATCGACAACATCCAGAGCTCTACATTGAGATCCAATCTTCAGTATCCTGTTCACCTGAGAACACCAACTCAAAATCTGGCACCATATTACTACACCACGCCATCACTTGAGCAATCATTATATCCTCAGTGGGGGCACCACTGATGGGAAGGGGGAAATGGGAAAACACCCAGCATATAATATACCTGCCTCTCTATAGCCCACGGATCAACCCGCACATATGACAAGCTTGATTGTTGGCTAGTAGATACCGTCTTATACACTTAATGCTTGCACGCATACCATTCACGCAAAATGATACAATAGTGAAAAGAGATCGAAACTATTTAAGGCAACAATGTAAACAATCGGATTATTGCTTTTTTCTTTTCCATGCATGTATATAAGCACTATTCCCTGCGTGTACATGGATAAGACAATCTGCATCTAGTTTCTTTGACTCACGACAGCTTGCATACAAAAGTAGCACAGTCCGCTGATCTTTCCTCATAGCATGTGGCCTTTAAACTGTCTCACGAGCTCCCCCGATACCTTCAATGATGGACTTCCTCTGCAGCTTTCAATCAAGGCAGCTCTCGGCACTCCTTGGTTTGATGGCTGCAGCCCTCGATTGATGGTGCTATCAGCCTTCCAAATTTTTGTGCCTTCCAAATTTTTGCGACAATGCCTTTGGAGCTCTATAAAACCAGACAATTGTCGGCCTTTTGTATTCCTCTACTCATAGTAACCTTCCCTTGCAGTCGGTTACTCCCTCTCATATAGCGCCTTGCAGTCGGTTGCTCCCTCTCATGCGCTATATGCAGCCCACCGCCTCCTCTTCATTTACTTGGCGATACCTTTCCTTGCACTAGCCTACGCCTGGCGTACCTTAGCCTCCTCCCATCACCTCGTTGCCTCTCCTGAGCTTCACTGATGATCCTCTCTTTTGTTAGCGATCTAGATTCTAGACCTTCTACATAGCAACGTCTATTTTCTATTACCGGCGACCTGCTGACAGAGCACGGCCTCGTCTGCAACTGACGACTTGCTTCAACGTGCCCCTGTAGGTGTCGCTCCTCTCCTTGCGCTTTTGAGCAGCCCCCGGATCAGCTTCTCCTCCTTTCCTTGCATGGCCCGTGAGCCCCACAGTCGAGGACCTATCCTTTCTTCACCTCCAGCGGCGCTCCTGGCAGCCCTCCCTTTTTGCATGCAGATTGTGTCTACTCTAGTCACAACTGGCCCGCCTTTCCATGCAAACTACCAACCAACTTTAGAAACCACCCCCTTCCTTCATGCGCCATTGCGACCATCTGCCTGGCAACCCCCCTTCCTAATTAGCCCTGGTGGCCTCTCTTGCTCATCCACTTTTCTCCTTAGCACTGCAGTGGCACCGCCACCTTCCATCCAGAGCAGGTCGACATTGTTTTTCTCTACTTTTTACCTTTAAGAAATTCCTCCTTGGCAGCCTGTCCCACGTTCAGAATGAGCCTCGATTTTCGAGGTCAAGAAAAATTATCATTTGCTCCTCGTCATCCCCGCTTCAAGCTATGCTCAGCACGAAGCCTTATAAACAGAATATGTCTTGCATCGATGACCTTATGGCCGCAGCTGGATATAACGCTTTCCGCTCAATGTGTCCCAAACGAAAACCATCCCACCGGGAATGGCATGACTACCATGACCGTTGACAAATTGGAGCCACCATAACTCCTAATTGGAGAGCTGCTAGCCCTTGATCTTCAAGCATTCAAAGAGCTTTCAGCTTGCCGGAATGGAGTCGCCATTTTGTACACACTATGGCAGGATTTGATAGAGATATCCACCAATCTTCTCAATACCTTTGAGCCTTCCGACCAACAGTGTGGAAAGCCATTCGTGCCCTGCCATATGCCATATCTGACATACACATCCCGACAAGTAGTGTGTCTTGCAAACAGCTCGCTCCAAAACCCATATCATAAACCTCACAACACCTATTTCTAGCATCCCTTGCATCGTTCCCAAGCTCGTGATATCAACATTTTCTCCTGTCACCTGTGATAGCAAGAAACACTTGCACATTCGACTAGAGAACGCTCCATTTCGGTATACCTGTCTCCTAACTGCATCAAATACCTGTCCAATGTCCCTGTCATTTGCCTGCAATGCCATGCCTGGATTTCTTGCATTAACGTAGGCCGACCATTCCCAGCGGTACCATCATATTAGGGATCGTTTTTTGGGTAGCGCTAAAAATAGTTGTAAGAAATGTGAACATCCTCAGGCACCTGCATTTACAAAGCGTTTGAGAGAAGAGTTTGCCAAAAAGGGTGGCAAGAGACAACAGATATATAGCTGTGTGGCTTCGAGTCAAGAGTTCCCAGAGCCAAATATTAACTCCACGGATCCTGTAGTGATGCCAACTAACCTTGGAGAACAACCTGCGCAAGGAGAGGAAATTACAGGCAGTGTTCCTTTTAAATGTCACAATGAAGTGGACTTTGTCAAATGCGTCAAAAATAATTACATCAAAGATTTTGAGTGCAGTCTCTAGGAGAAGCACAAACTGCACTCGCCAAAGCAATATTCTTTACTAGAAGTGCTTTGATCATGGTAGATAGCAATCATTGGAAGGCTGCTTGAGAGAAAATTGGTGAGTTTGGTCTAGGATTTTCAGTTCCTTCTTATCACACAATAAGAAATGTTTTCTTGCCCAATGTATAAATGTCACTCGCTTTTGTGTATGCATCTGTGCACCGTGGATCGTATAGTTCGGGAGCAATCCACGGTCGCTTAGCCATCTCGGCATTTCCTGCTCTCTGTGCATTCAAAATTGCTTCGTCCGACTCTGCGCTTGGGTGCAGATAATTATTTGCTGCGCGCTTAGCTGGCGTTCTCAGCATCATACCCCAATCAATGATGCCGATGCGGGGTTTATTGGTGTGAGTAAAGTCCAACATTATGTTAAACGGATGCAGGTCACTGTGCACTATACCGGCCGAGGGGGTAGCCCCAACACCGTTGATTAAGGCATGACAAATGGCTGGCATCTGCTCGATCACTGCTTTGATCTACACCGTGCTTATCTCGCTTACAAGAAGATTTGCTACAGGCAATGACCTCCAGTCATGTTGTAGCCTGTGCATGTGTCGTCTGAACAATCCGTGAGCGAATGATAAGCGACACATCATGTTGTCCACGGTACCCCCATTGTAGTATGGGAATATCGTGATACAAGGAGCTTCGATAGTAAACCCAATTCACCTTACAATGGAGGGGTGAAACGTTTGCATTCCTTGCTCTGTCTGAAAGCTATCAAATTTTTCCTCACTCCCTCCCTTGTAACATTTTCCCACATATGTAATGTGGTCTGGAAAAAATGAGATGCCTTTGATGGTGTACAATGTGCACACACCGAAGGAGCCTGCTCCAATCCTCATACCTTCTACCAAGGCTTCGTGAGGGATGCCGACAAGATGAGCCCACTTTGCATTCAAAGCAGTGCGCATGATTGTGTCGGCGCCGCTGGCATCGGATCGACCTCCCAAAGCTCTTTGCGCATCTTGGGCCATCTTCAATCTCTTGGGTAAGGCTGCTTGGTCCTGCGCTTTCACACGCTTCATCTTTACCTTCTATTCTTCCCACAATTTATCCCAGAGCTCTAATTTTCATGTCACAGGCCGTTGGGATATCTTCCTTTAAGTCTCTGCAACATACTTTGATATTGCCCAACACTGTCATAACCTTGTGGTGGGGGTCAAATTCTCGTATCCCTGCTAGAAGCAACAACTCGTATTGGCCTTCAAGTCGCAACTTGTACTATGTGTTCTCCCATATAGCGCTAGTGATGTCTTTGATGTAGACATCGCTTTCACTAATATGTTGTATGCGATCAACTGCACATGATGAGATTGCCAAAATACATTCTTTACAAATGGCACGTATAATACATTTCTTTTGATCAGATGTCATAATTGCATGGACAATAAAAAATAGCATATCAAATACAAATTCATGGTTGTGAATGACACTAACACTCTCACACTATCTCAGGTAAACTCTTAACCACCACTTGAAGACTTTAACAAATGTGCAAAAAAATATTGATAAAAAATAAAAATAATCTTCACTTAAAATTGCAATCTGTTACACGTGCAAAATGCAATTCAAACAAGTGGTTTATAAGAACTTAATTCAGATCAAACAATACATGTTAACAGTCTAACACATTTCAGTATATCTTGAATTTTTAACTTAAATTTTTTGCCATGCGCACATACTAATTCAAACAAAGCACACACCAACTTTAAAACTTTAAAAACATTTAAAACATTGGAAGTATACAAATTGGACTAGCAAATTGTGTTCACACACTTTTTTACATAGAATTTATGTAAATGTAGCAATCAAAAAGCGATGATAATTGATGCTCTTTAAAAAGATACAAAAGAATATTTAACATGCAAATTGTGTGCATTTAGATTTTTTACATAGAATTTATGTAAATGAAGCATTAAAAATAGCGATAATGCTTGAGAGTCCTTCAAAAAGACTAAAAAAGAATATTTAACATGCAATTTGTGTGCAAATACTTTTTACATATAATTTATATAAATAGAACTTTTAAAATAGCGATGATTGATGAATAATGTAATCTTTTGAATTAGCTAGTATATAATTTCAAATGGACAATTAAAAACAATTAATACATTTTGTATATGAAATACTCTTCACAGCCGCGTTACCGACCAAGTATTTCATATACTTAATACTTAAAACATTAACTGCACATGCACATACAAATTATATGACGTTCGTATGGCCGGGTTAACGACCTGAACGCCACATTTATGCAAAAATAGATGCTTCTAACAACCAACACTCTATTAGCCGCGTGACCGATCGAGTGCCGCTTGAATCTAAGAAAAAACAATGGCTTGCATACGAACATCATATAGCTGCGTTACCGATCGATGCCATATGTTTTTTGGGAAAGGGGAAGGGAAGTTGACTTACCATAGGGATACTAGATTTGCCGCGTTACCGACGTAGTACCCAGACAGTAAGCCAATACTTACCACAAAGACACCATCTTCCCCATGTCACCGAGGTGATGCCCCCGTGATAAGCAATGTTCCGTAGAACAGCTTACACACACTCCCATTGTGTGGTAAGGTACCTTATACTACCGTGCAATACGGCAAAAGGAACGCTACCACACAACTCATACACACACACACACACAACACATACCCAGATCGTGTGGTTAAGTACTTTGCTGCTGCCGCGCACTGCGACGTAGAGTACGCTCCCACACGACTCTCTCTCTACTCTCTCCTCTCGAAGTACCTGGAAAGGTGGTCGACGACTCACGAGCACTCTCTCTCTCTCTCTCTCTCTCTCTCTCTCTCTCTCTCTCTCTCTCTCTCTCTCTCTCTCTGAAGATGCAAGCAAGACAAAGTAACACCCAGCGGGCCCGCTGGGCCCGATCGGGCCCGCGTATATATAATCATGCGAGCCCATCGGGATTTTCAGTGTTCTTGGTGGGCCCGCCGGGAATACGGAAAAACTCGGCGAGAATTTAGTGGGTTTGCAGGTCACCCTTAACCGGGTTCTATGTGATTATGTTTAGTGTAATCATTTAAATGTTTCAATAAGACCTTGTGATCACTCAAAATTTGACGTAATTACGTAAATATTAAATCGTGCTCAGGAGCACATTAGGCTCACCAAGTACACATGTTGTGTACATGATAGCTAGGATTCGCATCCTTCAAGCTTCCACATGCTTTGATCATTGAGAAAAAGGTAAACACAATAGGCAAAATGCCTCCGCTCTTCATCCTTTCAAAATACTCAATGGCTTGAAGTCCATCATCGTGGTCTGCAAAGATTGCTATCAATACACTCCATGTCACCGTTTTGTCATAGATAAGGAGATCCCCCAGTACACTCATAAACTTGGTGGACACAGCCAAAAGCGTGTTCCCAACATTGACGTCAAACTTGTGAATTGTAAGAGACCCTTTATTGCCGGAAGCCTATATGATGTATACGAATGTAACTTTATCAGGTTCAGCATTTGCTTCTTTGATATTCCAATACATGGCAAGAGCTTCTTCACCCTCTCTGTAGGGAAAAGCCTTTGGGAAAATAATATCCCACAAGCACTCACTCGTTGAGAGATTAAACTTCCCGACCGAGGAGCATAGTTCTGTTGTGCCTACCCACGACATGCTACATAGAGAGGTAGAAAAGTAGGTGCAAGAGCGAATGCCAATGTGCCATTCTATGAGGCTTTAACAAGCCTTCAGCACAAGGAAACAACTAATTTCAAATGGGACCATCACTGGCAAAGCAAAGTGATGGTCCCATTGCAACTGTCCGCTTTGATATGATGGGCACAACCACCCTCAAGCTTCTACCAGCCATCGATATGTTCAAAATGTAATGAGGTCACTGCTAAGGAAAATAATATGACCTTGAACTACATTCAAATAACTTAAGAAAGGCATCTTGCCACACATTCAAAGAAATGAAGAGAGACATTTTCCATCACTGTTCTCACATGAGCGAGATTCATCGAATATCTAGATCATCAAACGCAATATTAACAAAGTTCACATAGCAAAAACCCACTATACAACAAAGGCACATGATCACCAAAATATTTCTTTGAAGTTGCACAAAACTTACAAAAAGCATTTTATCACATTAACTAGATGCATTAATCAAATGTTGATGGAACTAGGAATTGAGAGAACGTACTCAACTTTAAGACCAATGCCTGCTTGCGCAAAAGGAGAGCAGCTGGTACATCTCGTGGCAGGTCGTTGTCTGCAAGTTCTTGAAATTTATAATTAGAAGATCATCAAATTCCATGTGAAGATCATAGGCTTGAGGACATGAGAAACGATTCTATGCAGCCTTCCACAAGTCGCAAAGAATCTGATAATCCTTAAGACATTGATGAGGGTAAGGATGTATCGATTGATAGCATCGCTGCTACCACACATGTGCCTGCCGTCAAAAATTGAGAACGTCAGCAAAAGCGAAAGCGTTTGATTTTCAGAAAACGTTCACATGATTGGACCACATGGCCTAACGCCCTGGCTTCCTTTAGGGAAAGCGCCTTAGGCTCACCAAGTAAATATCTGGCAAGTAGTTGCAAAATTTAACGCAATAAAAATAACACAATTTCTATATCTTTTTACAAATGTTGAACTACTTTTATCCTTTGCACAGTGTATTGTATGACCAATTTTGGACAGCCGTCAAGGATGATTCAAGAATTCAAACTTAACCATGGCACGACTTTTTCCCGGTTACTTTTCGCAATAGATTTCATCAAAGCTTTTCAATTTGGGTATGTAAATCTTTGAAAGGCAATTTGGTTGGAATTTTGAAGGTAGCAAGGTAAAGGATCTTACCATCAAGCAAGGGCTTGATATCAACATCCGAAAAGTTTGATGGCAAGTCATCTAATTTCTCTTTGACAAATTGATTTGAAGGGGCTTTGAGATCCAATTTGCATCGCTTTGTTTTTGGCAAGTTTTTTTACTTTTGCAATTACTTTGGCACGACCAATTGCACCATAGAGGCATACATTTGAATGACAATGTCACTCAAATGTCTGATCTACTAATGTAACATATGCATCAGTAGGCCAAGGGTCTTGCTAGTGAGCCACACCAAATTTTTTTTGGCACTGTGCTAGAAAATCCAACCCTTAGCGTGCGAGAGAAAGGATCGAATCCAAACTCATTGCCAATTTCCACTCAGAAAGAGACGGATGAGTTGTTGAAAAATGTGAAACCATTGATTCTTCCAGAGGAGGAGAAAGAGCACAACAAAGATACGACAAATATCTTCTTGAGTAAATGGGATGGTATACATGATCTTTGTCAAACTTTGAATGCAATCAAGGCACTGCAAACTAACTTAACACTAGAAGTTAAATCAAGTATCTCTCAAAGAGAAAGGCATCGTACCGCGCACATAGGTTGCCATCGTGGATGTGTTTAGAAAAGAATATGTCCATTAATGAAAATGACAGAAATTGAATTGTATGGGATAAGTGTTCTATGCATCAACAGAAGCCATTGTTTGAGTATATACTGCATTATAGAGATGCTATTCTCAAGTTGGAGGATCTAAACGCCTTCTACCAAGTGTGTGGTTTTATCTATGGATTAACTTCTGAGCTTAAGAAGCATGTTAAAATTAAAAATCTCAAGACGCTTGAGGAAGCTATAATGCAAGCTCATATTCATGATGATCTATATAAAAAAGCATTGCATAGCACACACATACTTGACACTTTGAATACACGTATATCTCATAGTCATAATAAGAAGAAATTTGTGATAACTTCATCTAATTCCTCCAAAAATCCCAAAGGTCCGGGAGGCCATCTATCTAGTGGGAATTTAAAAAGGCAAAGAAGGATAAGTTATATTTTATTTGTTTAGGAAGTGTGTATGACAAAAAGGATTGTCCCAAGGAAAAATTTGATGCCCAATGTTAGCAGAAAGTTGTACACATGCTGCAATTGCTTCCCCATGAATCCTTTTCTTATAATACATACCGAAGCAATTCATGAGTGTGGTACTATGCCCACCCGTCGCTCCCCAAGTGGTGCGAGCTCCTTGTCTCTACTCGTGCTCTCGCTGCCTTCTTTTGTTGCTTCCACTTGTCGGGATTCTCGCTGCCTTCTTTTGTTGCTTCCACTTGTCGGGATTCTCGCGCGCTGCTTTCTTCGCATTCTTCCAATCTTCTTTGGCCAGCCAATCTGGTCTGTTTCACCCATTCTTAATTGCTTATTGAACTTCAGAACGCTTGTGCTTGCAGTATTCGCGCATTCGAACCTGCATGAGGTCTTCATTGAAGCGGTCATCCCGTGTTGGAATGGGAAACTCTTCATGAAGCACGCTGATGACTCTGTCTTTTAAATCACTTGGTACTTCACTCCAGGTGTTTAGTATGTAGTGTCTAAACACCTGAGAGCAAAGACCGCGCATGTGCGATATCACCTTCTTGCCTTCATCATCCAAGATGATCCCGTCGTTGAAGTCGACGGAGTAAGGCAAGCCCTCTCTTTGGTGACGCGTGAACCTGGGTGTCCCGGCAGGGGTCTCTAGTGGTGTGGCAATGGGGGTACGAACGTCAGGTGTCTCCACTAGAGTCAGGACCCCGAAGCGAGGAGTGTCGATTGGAGTGACTCCTAGAGGAGTACCTACTAGTGTGTAACCTATAGGAACACGCAAAACCTGGTATCGATGACGATGCCGTGGCTGGTGTCAGGGCGGGCAAAGAAGGAGAGGGTAAAGAGCCTTGTCGAACACGAGGCGGTGTCGAGGCATTGGCGGAGGCATCCCCATAACAACTGCCGCCGCCACCACTAGAGCGGCGGCGACGAGACGAGTGTGAAGATAGTCTCATCGACATCGAAGCTTCGGAGCGCGTTGAATGCTCCGAAACAGAGGGGGACGTGGCCAGTGTAGGAACGCACGATGGTGCACCAGAGCGATGACGCTCCACGTATCACTCTCCCTACTGGGGTGACAAAGAAGAAAGAAACTCTTCATCATCCATACCTGCATTAAACACACAAGCATTTAAATTTAATATTGAATGAATGGAGAAGAAACATGGACAAGTAGAGAGAGAGATAGAGAGAGAGAGAGAGAAAGAGAGAGGTGACTCATAAAGGGGGAGGGATTCCTGTGTAGACAATGACACAATGACACATATAGACAGAATGGACAAAAAGCCACGTGAATACAATATACATTATAAAACGGATCTAGATTGTTCAAATAAAATATTTATGGCTTTAAGAGGTCTCTCTCTCATCCTCGCAAAGCTCAGTATAACTTCCTATATCTATATAGAGCTCTCCGTTTAAACAGATGTCCTCCGTTTCATTTTGTAGATCCTCTGCATACACCCCATAGAGAGTAGTAGCTTGATGCTCGTCTGGCACCACCTTAGCGGCTTCTGACTGAACATCTTCTCCGATCTCCTCCATTGATGCCACTCTGATTGGCACCTGGTAGCCTTCATACGTCCGTGCACTACGAGGAGCTACCTCTACGACGTACCACCAGTTTGATGCAGACTTTGTAGGATGAAATATCACCCGCCAGAGCCACATAACTTACATGAGAGCTTCCAAGCACATAACTTCTAAAATTGGATGTTAACTATTTGCATACTTACTTGTTCACAATGCTCGGGTAGTACGAAAGTGTCTCTTAGGTCAGTCCATTTCTTAGTTGAATCCACCTCAAGAAAACCAAACTCTCCTCTACACACAGTAGCATTGTGACCCTCCATGATTATCTTGAACCATTGCATGTCGAACAAATTGACAAAAAATCCTCTATAATCGATCCTCAAAATCTCTTGTAGCGTGCCAAAGTAAGTGAGTTCCGCCACCACAGGATCTACATCAGAGGACCATCGTCGACTAGACTGTTCAAATTTTGCCATGATTCCACAATCTTGAGTAGAACGCTTTTTGTCGATACGTTCCGCCCTAAAATGTCGACCTTTACACCATGCTGCTGTGTATGACTTATACTACAACCAACAAAGATTATGATTAGCTGTTCAAATATCTAGAAAGTCACTAGTCATACATTGCAAACTTACCTTGGTCGTGCAACCCCGAGAGTACTCCCACTCCTCCTCAATCACTTCTTCACCGCACTGTTGTGCGCTTTTCAATTGGTTGTGCAACCATCTTAAGCTCATGAATGTTGGTAGGCTCTCCAGACCCGTCGGATAGTGCATCGCTGGTCGTCTTCCCCGTCTTCACTCAATTCATGTCCTTTGTTGCTCTTGCTTTGCATCCTCATATTGTGAAATCCACTTTTGCGTCACTGGATTGTGAAGCATGCAAAATCGGTTGATTTTAGCCTCTAGATCTTTCATCATCTTCTTCTCAACACCGAGATTGCACATGAAAATTTTACATATGCGCTCATCATCTATGGTTCACCATAGCGTGTCCCAGGCTTTATCAAATCCGTCTAGCCACTCTCCAATGTACACTAGGGACTTTGATATATACCAGCCAACCTTCTGCTATGCTACCCTCCGGACGTGCCTTCTGACGCACATATCCCTTGAGCGTTTTCATGAAACGTTCTAAAAATAACATCCATCTAGAATGTACTATGCCAGCTATTTCCACCTCATCAACTATGTGAACAAGAAGATGCACCTGAATGGTTAGCATGCTGCATGGTAATAGGAAAGTGTTTCTCAAACATGCACACAACCTCCGCAGCATTTAGTTTGGCGAATGGTATGGAGTCTACGTTGATCTTGTGAGATCCATTGCACCAACTTCACAAGTTTGTAGATTGTGTTACGGACGTCAAGAGACAAACATCACTCAATGGCCACCGGGAAAATAAACTTCAAAACACGTGCAGCAATGATATTAAAGTCCACACACGAATTTGGTACACAATTCCCACTATGATATATTCCACTATGAACATACCTGACACATTTTATACCAGTCGTGTGACTTCAAACCGGTAAGCTTTCCTTCTTTAGTAAAACACGTTTGGAGTGAGTGCATTACGCCAGTGGGGTTCGCAAAGATCGAATGTTCTCTTTTACTTTGCGTTCTTGGTCTCCTATGAAAATCCATGGCGCTTTAGGGAGTTTTATCGATCCATCGGATGCTGTCTGCGGCTAATATTTTTCCATACGATCTACATTTCTAAGGTCAACCCTAGCTCCCAAAGTATCTTTCTTGCCGGTCAAACGGTCTCATAGTAGATTACCCACATTCTTGAATATGTGCATTGGATCGAGCAAGTGATTGATTATGAGTCGGAGCCAATATGGTAAATCGTACCATAGAGATAGTCTCTTCATCCCTAGGGACAAACCGTCATCACACATCTACTTCTGCTCTAACCATGCTTGTATAGACATCCTCGGTGGCTCTCTTCCCAAAAAGCTGTCATGTAAACATGATTCTTTGGAAGATATGCTTGATGACCTTCGTAGATTTTCTTCTTAAATAAGGGCGCCCGACGTGCATTCAGCACTAGGTCCACATGTGACACATGCTCTGTATCCGCTTGTTTGAAGCCCTGCATGTATACACATGATAATAGATAACCTTGAGAAAAACCAAGATTCATAGTGTTTGAGTCTAAGTGTAAATTACCTCACCATTGTGTTAGTCCGGGATAGTCATGCACGGTCCACATTAGAATGTCTCTGATCAAAGCATTCCGTCGACCTGTGTGTCGGCTCACCATTTCTATGCCAATCCACAATTGTTGTAGCTCTTCCAATAGTGGACGAAGATACACATACATATTCTTCACTTTATACCGCCCCGGCACAATCAAGGTTAGCCATAGGTGCCCCTTCTTCGTAGTCAACCACGGGGGAATGTTGTAGTTGACGATGACAATGGGCCATACACAGTAAGATGTTGATCTTTGACCAAATGGATTTACGCCATCCATAGCCAGGCCTAGGCGCAAATTTCGACCTTCCCTGGCAAAATCCGACCATGATTCATCTATATGTTTCCAAGATGCGCAATCTGCAGGAATCCGTAGCACACCATCCGAAGATTTATTCTCCTCATGCCATGATGCTAGGGCGGCCATGGACTTACATTCGAAGAAATTCTTGATGCGAGGAAGCAGAGGAAAATGTCGCAAAACCTTTTGCGGAATTTTTGTTCCATGGAGATCTACTGGATATCTCTTGGAATCACATTTCGGACACTTCTCCATGTCTATGTATTCCCCTTTGAAAATAATGTAGTTGTTAGGACAAGCATGGATCAAATTGTTATCCATCTCCAAGTTTCACAAAATCTTTCTTGCTTCCTCTCTGGAATCTGACATCACATTATCAATTGGCAGTATGTGCTCTTTGAGCAATCTACACAACGAAAAAAATACGGTACAATTGTGTAAAAATCTATCAGATCATTATACATCTAGATTTTTTTATTAAAGTAAACTAATTATAATAGATCACCTGAAAAGCGCTATGACACGAGTGTCACTCCATCCAAACTTTGTCTGCATGTTGAGAAGAACCAGGAGCACCTTCAATCTAGAGACACGTGCTCCATCATACAATGGCGTATCAGCTTCACTTTTTATATCATCATAGACAAGCCTTTCTGAATCCATGATCGTCTCGATCATCTCATCGATCTCGGTCTCAAACATTGCCTCATTGGGAATGTGGTCTGCATGATCATCCCTTGAGCTGTCAGAGACTACATCTTATGGCGTCACATATGCTGCTTGACCAAAGCACCTGTGAACATGTCTATTGGATTGCAAGATTGCTTCATGTTGGCCAATGTCAGAGTCCGAAGCGTTATAATTGGCAACAACTCGATCTATAATAGATGGATCGAACTCGCCAAATTCGCGAACGTTCTACAAAGAAACGCATCTTGTACGTCGCACAGCATGCTTGCATTGATTACAAGGACATAAGATCCTTGTTGAGAGATAGGTGTTTCGGTTGGACGGCCCCACATCCTCGTCACTACTCATAATGAGGGTAAAAACCTTATAATCTAGACAATAAATTTAAGCTTCTATTGGAATTCCCCCCCCCTCTCTCTCTCTCTCTCTCTCTCTCTCTCTCTATCTCTCTCTTTGTTCACACTGTAAACTACCTCACATTCTCTAGTCATGTCCAATCCCCGCACATCTCGGTCTGGAGGTGCACGGAAATCAGAACCACTAGGTTATAATCTTGTCTTTATTGGTCAATTCCTATATTTGTGGGTACAAGAATTCTACACACCCACGTCTACATGATAGTGTATGTAGTGGACAAAACCCCTTTGCCTCTTCTTTAGCTGTAGCATTTCACAGCATCTTAACATCTTTTCACAATAGATCTTTGTCTATAGCATGCAGGTACGCCATTCTTGCAATGTAGCTGATGCCTGCTCAAAGCACTTAATTCTTACTCTACATTTGACGGGCTGTGGTGTGTGTGTGTGTGGGACCCTTGGAATCGTCATCTTGCATCACTAATTTCTGTGTAGGATCAATTTTCTCTTCCATTGGCTGATCATGACGGCTTATTGTATGGTAGCAGCAGTCGAACATGCAGGTGGAATTGCTAGTCCGCATGGACTGTCGAGGCTGTGAGCGAATGAAATTTTCTCTTGTAGGAAAACGGAGTCTTTTTCAGTGTTTTTCATATGAGCAAGTGTTTTTCATACAATGCTTACCATCATGGACCCACCTTCATTGACATGCAAAGCGCATCTTCATTGACATGCACTAAAATCTAACCTAAATCTAAAAAAAGCTAATCCATTGAACATGAATCTAGATCTAATTTAATCTTAAACTCAAAATAAACCTAAATGTAATCTAATTTAACGTAAATCTAACTAAAAATAAATCTAAATCTAATATAGCCTAACCTAAATAAATCTAAATCTAATCTAACGTAAATCTAAATCTAACCTAATCTTTAACGTCTCTTGGGATAGTTTCCTACGATGTTAAAACTCTCTTCTTCTCGTGTGTGGGTGTGTGGGTGTGTGTGTGCGCCAATAAAAAGAGGAAAATGGTATAATCTTTCTATCACCCAAGTGTGGGAGATGGGTTATGCCATTTCCCTCTTGAATAACAGGTCTTGAGTTCAACTCCTCATCGGCTAGATCTTTAAGATCTCTTGGGAGAGTTTCCTACGACGTTAAAATTCTCTTCTTCTCGTGTGTGTGTATGTGTGTGTGGGTGTGTGTGTATGCCAATAAAAAGAGGACAATGATATAACCTTTCTATCACCCAGGTGTGGTAGATTGGTTATGCCATTTTTCTCTTGAATAACAGGTCTTAAGTTCAACTCCTCGTCGGCTACATCTTTAAGGTCTCTTGGCATAGTTTCCTATGATGTTAAAACTCTCTTCTTCTTCTCTCTTCTCTCTCTCTCTTTTCCTCTCTCAACGTGTGTGTATGCATTCTTTGTTTATGTATGTGTGTGTGTGTGTTTTTTGTTTATGCATGTGCTCTCTCTCTCTCTCTCTCTCTCTCTCTCTCTCTCTCTCTCTCTCAAAAACACAATGTGTGTGTGTGTGTGTGTGTGTGTGTGTGTGTGTGTGAGAGAGAGAGAGAGAGAGAGAGAGAGAGAGAGAGAGAGAGAGAGAGAGATAGAGAGAGAGAGAGAGAGATAGCAATGTGTATGTGTGTGTGAGAGAGAGAGAGAAAGAGAGGAAGGGAACATGAGAGAGAAGAGAGGGAAGGAGCATACCTGGATCTCCTTCGTCTCTTCATGTATGTGTGTGTGTGTGTGGAGAAGAAAGAGAGAGAGAAGGAGCGCGGGTTATCGCGCAAAAAACTCAGATCTAAGATCTGAGTTTTCGGACACTCTCGATTATTTTTTTATCCTTGTCGGCGTCGTTATGGCCGTCACTATGGGCGTCGCTATAAGCATCGCTAAGTTACAAGTAACTTAGCGACGCTCATAGCGATGATCATAGCGACGCCGTGGGTTTTCACTTTTGAGCGTCGCACTGCAAGCGTCGCTAATGTGAAGTACCTCTTGTAGTGTTGGGTGCTGCTTCTGTGTCTACTAGATGGGTGTGAGAGGAAAAGCAAGAGGCACCAAGAGTGATTCGTTGCCTCAACAATAACCTTGTTATGTGGATACGTGTGACAAAGGCCTAAAACTAACATATTTTTATATTTGTAGTTGTCTAGTGAAAGAAATAATCTAAATAAAAGGTGCCCAACTCAACATTACATATGCTGGAATTCGAGAGAATATGGTAAATATACATTGTTTGTAAGTTATTATGGTATACTTATATTTTATTCTATTTATATTCTCTTGTTAGGTTAGCAAATTAAAAAGATCATTAGGTTCTCAAAAGGAATTTTTTATTGAGGTCCATACATCTTTTTGGTATTGAAAAGCTAAAACGGCAGAACTTTCAAGCTTTGCATTATCCATGTCTATTGGCATGGACTCCTTTGCGGTACGTGATTATGATTCTTTAAAAGCTCATGCCATTAAAATAGTTAATAAGAAAATTATGGAATGATTATGTTAAAAGAATAATGTGTTTATTTTCTTACTTAAAAGCAAAAAATTGACACAAAATATCTTAAGATGTCTTACTTAAATTTTTTAGGTGCCAACATAAAGGATTCACATATTAGAGGCCCAACTCAGTAAAGCAAATCAAAGTATTTTTGTTGACGTAGAAAAGGAAATATAGAAAGCATCAACATAATGAAAATTAAAATATACTACTGACTTGGTAATCGTGTAAGGGTGTCATCCAATTGTACAAGCCAGAGGACAATGTTTGAATCAAGCTACATAAAAGCAATGCGAATAGTTAAAAATTTCGTTTTGCAGTTAGGCACAAAGTGAAAATGCTAAATATAATGTGGAAGTCATGCAAAAGTGCCATACAAAAGTATGGTGGAGAGTTGGTATTGTGGTCTCTCCAAAAATTATAAGAAACGAAAGCCGTGCCCTGCCCTGTAGCATTTATGTGTTGCGCCAAGCAAATGTATAGACATAGGAAATTGGATACAGATAACGACCTTGCAATGTTGTCAAGCTGGAGTCTTGCTTGTACAGTCAAAACGTCCACTGTTGTAAATATATATTCTCTCTGTCAGACACAAAACATGACTCAAGACAAATTCAAAAGATAAAGGATATTGATTAACCTTAAAGAGAAGTAGAGATAACTTTATATTGTACATCATACATGATGTAGGGTTTTCTACACGAGAGAAAGTTACGCCATAGCTCGCTCTTGACTTCTCGAGAAGGGTGTTTATGAAGACTCTGCAAGTAAAATGTTGCGAGTAAAAAGCACATGATTTTCTTGTTGTGGGTAATGCATGCAAAAAGTAATTAGCACAAGAGAATTTGGACTGTCAAGGGCAACGGCTAAGATGATGCCAAGTGTCCTTATGTACTCCCGAGAAAGCTCAGGAGCAGGGATTTCATTAACATAATCACGATTGGGTGATTATATTGAGGGCAAGCTTTTTGAAATGGGGCCTCTAAACCCAAACCAATGGGCCTACCCTCACAAAATGTTCGTAAAGAGGTACACACACTACTTGGGGCACCACCTTCTTTCGGGAGTGGAGAAGGAAACCAATCAAAATGACACTTGCACTCACCCACTCAAGCAACACACTTTGAAAACCCCCTTACTCTATATACACTTTGGACACTTGAACACCATCAACGATTATGCAACCCAATGCCGTGCATCAAAATGAAATATGCAATTTGTGGAATATGCATTCACCTTCACCCCATAAGAATACCCATAATACATCCAAACTCTTCCTCTCTCAAGCACTCATCAAAAAAATCATGCTCACAAGACTTGCCTCTCAAAACACACAAGAGAATCACTTACATCAAACTAACACACTTTGCATAGAGAGCTCATCTCCATCTATGCAATGCCGTGACACAAATAAAATCACCATGAGAGGTAGCCACATGCATATGTAATGAAGCAAAAGAGAGTTGGAGTGAGAAATTTCTTTAGACCAATTGAATAAGTGTGGAGAAACAAACCAATGGTAAATTGAGAATAGAACACTTACTTGATTTCTCGCACACCTTTTAAGGGGAGAACCGACGCTTGCTAACCATCACGAATTGCGACACTTGAAAGTTTTGAAGATGATTTCATGATCATTAACATAACCATGAGAGAGATCATGATGTATTTACAAGTTATTGAGGTGCTACAAATGATTTATTGGGTTGATGGAGTAAGAGATTGTAGAATGGAAAGAGTGGAGAATAGAGTTGCACTTCCTCCAAAGAGGAAGGTTAGGAGGGAGGATGTGAAAGAGGGAGAGTTGGGGTTTTCTCTACTATTGATCAAGAAACAACATGAAGTTGAAAATATAGGTGTGTGTGTGTCCTTGAGTCTCTCCAAGGGGGGCTATTTATAGTTGTGTAGGAGTGGGATTATGCTACACTTAATTAGAGTAAGTGATTAGACCTAATTAAGTGTCCTTTGACCACTCATTGAATATTGGACATAAAAGGGACTATTTATTCACCAAAAATATCATTTTAGATCGTGAAGGCTCCATAGGGGTGCATAATGTAGGTGGGCTCCACCATGAGGCCCTACGGGTGGCTCCTGCGGGGTATCTCAACTTGTCTATCTTGGCATTTAGAAAGCATCTTTAGGTTGGTCCCATCACATGCAAGTGACCTTGAACACTCATTGCTCTTCTAGAAGATGAGTAGGGGAAAAATAAGATCTCACTCTCTTGATTTACTTGATTTACAGTTCCCTTTTGCTGCGAATCTGACAGATTTACACTATTTTGACCATAACTTTTTACCTGTAGCTCGGAATGACATGCTTCAAAAGGCAAAATTGACCTTCTCAACATGTTTGATATGAATTTGGACTATTCTTCACGCCCATGCACCAAGGAATTCGGTTTGGAAGGTCCACACTAGACTAGGGAACCTTTTGCTTCAAAGTCTTCTTGTATGGGCCCTTTGCTTGTATGCATCCAAGGGGAATCATGCTTTTTCAAAAGGCTATGATGCTTAAAAAAATAGAGGAGGGCCCAATATTATTTGCTTGTGAAAAGAATATAAAATTAGAGTATTTTTGAAAGAAGAGAAACTATATGTATATTCTTAAGAGATATTGGGCCACCTATGTAGGGGGCATAGAAGACTTGTAGAGAGGGACCATAATCTTTGGTAAAGACAAGTGGAGAGTTGATTTCCATGGGAATTTATCTATAAGGAGTGGAAGATGGATATATTATTTTTCTACTACTAATTCACAAGAGGTAAGAAAGTTTGGGGGTATATAGTTGGTTATTGTATGCTTACTTTTATTTACAAAGCAAGAAGAAAAGGGTGGTAATATAAATATATGACTAAGGTGACATTCTTGCACTACAAGAGGCTCTTCATATTAGCGACGCTCACACAGCGACGCTCAAAAAAAAATTTCCCGGCGTCGCTATGAGCGTCGCTATAAGCGTCGCTATGAGCGTCGCAAATTTACAAAGAAATTTGCGACGCTCATAGCGACGCTTATAGCGACGCTCATAGCGACGCCGGCTGGGATAAAAAAATAACCGAGCGCGCCCAAAAACTCAGATCTCAGATCTGAGTTTTTCGACGCCCTCAAGCAAGGAGCAGGTAACGCTCTCCCTCACTCTCTCTCTCTCTCTCTCTCTCTCTCTTTTTCTTCTCCACACACACACACACACACACACACGAGGAGAGGAAGGAGAGCCAGGTATGCTCCTTCCCTCTCCTCATTCTCATGTTCCCTTCCCCTCTTTCTCTCTCCCTCTCTCTCTCTCTCACACACACACACATACACACACACACATAGTGTTTTTGAGAGAGACAGAGAGAGAGAGAGAGAGAGAGAGAGAGAGAGAGAGAGAGAGAGAGAGTACAAACAAAAACAAAAACGCACACACACATACATAAACAAAGAATGCACACACACATTGAGAGAGAAAAAGAGAGAGAGAGAGCATGCATAAACAAAAAACGCACGCATTGAGAGAGGAAAAGAGAGAGAGAACATGCATAAACAAAAAACGCACACATTGAGAGAGGAAAAGAGAGACAAAACATGCATACGATCCAAAAAAACACACACACATTGAGAGAGAAAGAGAGAGAAACTAATTTAACGTCGTAGGAAACTAATTAAAATTAAAAGACCTAGAGATCTAGCCGACGAGGAGTTGAACTGAAGACCTATTATTCAAGAGGGAAATGGCATAATCAATCTATCATACTTGGCATGGGTGATAGAAAGGTTATACCATTTATCTCTTTTTATTGGCACACACATCCACACACGCGCACACACACAAGAAGAAGAGAGTTATAACGTCGTAGGAAACTATCTTAAAAGACGTTAAAGATTAGGTTATATGCAGACTTACATTAAATTAGATTTAGGTTTATTTTTAACTAGATTTATGTTTATTTAAGCTAGATTTAGATTTACGTTATATTAGATTAGATTTAGGTCTCCATAGACTACGATGCCTGCATGAAGCGGGTGAAGAAAGCCCTCAATAGAATATAGGGTATTGCTGCCTTCACTCATGGTGGGCTCCGTCGATCCAAAAGTACTGGTGAAATGTCTTCAGAAGATAGAGAAGAAGGTGGATCTTCAGGGCAGCAAGAGTCACTACATCCCCGACACAATGACCATCTAGACAACCTCTAGTCATTAGACTTACGTTAAATTAGATTTAGCTTTATTTTTAGTTAGATTTACGCTTATTTACGTTAGATCGAGTCCACGCAAGAATTACTTACGGTTTAGGGTTTAGAGTTAGATGAACAGTGAAAAGATCTACTGTGAAAAGATGTTAAGATGAAGTGAAGTGCTACAGCTAGAGAAGAGGCAAAGGGATTTTGTCCACTACATGCAGTATCATGTAGACGTGGGTGTGTAGATTTCTTGTACCCACAAATATAGGTATTGACCAATAAAGACGAGATTATAACCCGGTGGTTCTGATCTCCGTGCACCTCTAGACCGAGGTGTGCGGGGATTGGACATGACTAGAGAATGTGAGGTAAAGAGAGAGAGAGAGAGAGAGAGAGAGAGAGAGAGAGAGAGAGAGAGAGAGAGAGAGAGAGAGAGAGAGATAAGACGAAGAATGCCAATAGAATATTAAAGTTGTTGTCCAGGTTATAAGTTTTTTATCCTCATTATGAGTAGCGACGAGGATGTGGGACCGTCCAACCGAAAGACCTATCTCTCAACGAGGGTCTTATGTCCTTGTAATCAATGCAAGCATGCTGTGCGACGGACAAGACGTGTTTCTTTGCAGCACGTTCGCGAATTTGGCGAGTTCGATCCATCTATTATAGATCGAGTTGTTGCCAATTATAACTCGTCGGACTCTGACGCTGGCCAACAAGCAGCAATCTTGCAACCCAATAGACGTGTTCGCAGGCGCTTTGGTCAAGCAGCATATGTGAGGCCACAAGATGTAGCCTCTGACAGCTCGGGGGATGATCATGCAGAGCACATTCCCAACGAGGCAATGTTTGAGCCCGAGATTGATGAAATGATCGAGACGATCATGGATTCAGAAAGGCTTATCTATGATGATATGAAAAGTGAAGCCGATACGTCATTGTATAATGGAGCACGTATGTCTAGATTGAAAGCACTCCGGGTTCTTCTCAACATGCAGGCAAAGTTTGGATGGAGTGACACTAGCGTCACAACGCTTTTCAGGTGATCTATTACAGTTAGTTTACTTTAATAGAACTCTAAATGTATAGTGATCTGATAGATTTTTACACGACTGTATCATATTTTTATGTTGTGTAGATTGCTGAAAGAGCACATACTACCAGCTGACAATGTGATGCCAGATTCCCGAGATGAAGCAAGAAAGATTTTGCGAAACTTGGGGATGGATTACAATTCTATCCACGCTTGTCCTAATGACTGCATTCTTTTCAGAGGGGAATACACAGACATGGAGAAGTGTCCGAAATGTGATTCCGAAAGATATCGAGTAGATCTCCACGGGACAAAAATTCCACAAAAGGTTTTGCGACATTTTCCTTTGCTTCCTCGCATCAAGCATTTCTTCGAATGTAAGTCCATGGCCGCCCTAGCATCATGGCAAAAAGCAATCAAGAATGGGTGGAATAGGCCAGATTGGCTGGCCAAAGAAGATTGGAAGAATGCGAAGAAAGCAGCGCGCGAGAATCCCGACAAGTGGAAGCAACAAAAGGATGCATCCAGAGTGCGAGTAGAGGCAGGGAGCTCGCACCACTTGGGGAGCGGTGGATGGGCATCATTTGAGGCCGATTTTGTAAGTCTTTTCACATTGCTCTTTATGCATGTTCGATAGTTTAGGGTTTATGAGTTTTTTAGTTCTAACATAATGAAATCTTTGTATGTTTTGACAGTGGTCGATGACAGGACGTGATCCCACACCGTACGAGCGCGAGTACGCAGGCAGGAAGGGCTTAAACGCTCTGATGGACATTCTCAGTTCTCGCGGCGGCATGGTTAGTATTAGGGTTTACTCTTTTTTATTTTTTGTATTGTTTTATAAATGTCGTTATATGTTTATACTTACTGAAAGCTGTCTTATTGTCTTTTTTTGCAGAATCCGACAGATACGCCGCTTGGACGCGATGAGACGTCTGACTAAACGACGTCAGTTTAGCCGTAGCTAGATAGCATTAGTTTAGGGTTTCTCATAGCTTATGTATCATAAGACGGATTTTATACGTCTTTTTGAACCATGTATATTATTACATTTGTCACCGCAGTTCCTTTTGCCAATCAATTCTTTATGCCTATGATGTTGTACAATTGTCATTATTACATTTGCCAATCAATTCATTTTGCCTATGATGTGTACAATTGTCAATTTTGCAAACAATGCGTCTTGTGGGTGACTATTTTGGGTCTATTATCTACCTTTGCACTTTTTTTAAAAAGTGAATCAAGTACAATATGGTTGATGGGTGGCAGGGCATTCAATGCCCTGCCACCAAAAAAATATTCTCTCGGGCGTCGCTATAAGCGTCGCTATTTATGGCTCTGTAGCGTCGCTATGAGCGTCGCTATAGTCTGCAGTGTAAATGTCGCTATAAGCGTCGCTATATGCGTCGCTATATGCGTCGCTATATGCGTCGCTATAGGCGTCGCTATATGCGTCGCTATATAGCGACGCTCATAGCGACGCATATAGCGACGCCTATAGCGACGCTCTCGTAGCGACGCTCGTAGCGACGGTTTTAGCGACGCCGGGGGTTATAAAAACCCAATGTATTTCCGTCGCTAACAGCGTCACAAGAGCACACAACCTCTTGTAGTGTTGGGAAGAGTACAATGTATGTGTTGCCACAAAGGTTAAACGAAGAGAGGAAATTTACTCTAGATAACTTAATAGCGTAGAAAAATATACACACATATGAGGAAGAGGACATTGAGTAGGCTGAGAAATGTTGCAAAAAGATGGTTACCATTTTATGCCACTCATATTAGCCCTCCCCCAAGCCTAAAGATATTCATATCTTTAGGAGGACGATGTTGCTTTTTTTTTTCTTTCTTTCTTTCATTCTTTTTTTCTCTTTTTTTGTCATTTTTCCTTTTCTATTTTTTTTTGTTTTTTTTTGTTTTTTCAATAGGAGGAGTGTCATGCACTCTTTTACTCCATTAGACCTGCTTTTCATTACCTCAATCCCATAAATCGGAGATGGGAGGGTTGCCTTGGGTATGTTCAGATTCCAAGACTGGTTCTTCTTTGCACATCAAAGCTTTCAAAATAGGTGGAGCATTTTCCAAGCCGAAGGGAGCCATGCCAATTTGGAGTTTAGATGATGTAGGCAGATGACTGCCTATCAACGGATTGATACGTTGAAAGTAGGGCTTTAATCTCCATCCATTGACTCTGGTCTTGTGGAGTTTTCCTGATAAATCTGCTAATCTGTAACTACCATTCCCAAACTTTGTTTTTATCATGAAAGGTCCCTCCCATCTTTGCAAAAACTTTTTTTCAAGTCGAGTATCAAGTCGGTTATCATAGCGAAGAACCAACATACCTTCCTTCAATCCTTTCCCCTTGAGCTTCTTGTTGATTTTATCCCTTTGGCTTGTCGCTTTGGTGATGTAGTGATCAATGGACTCTTCTCTATCTAGCTCAAGTCGTTGGAGATCTAAGATCCTTTCATGTAAAACCTCCTTTGGTTTTTTTGCCACTCTTGCAAGAACGCGCAAGCTTGAGAGCTCTACCTCAATGGGTAGAAGTGCTTCCTGTACATAAACTAGATGAAAAGGGGTGAATTGGGTAGATAGCTTGAAAGATGTCCTATACGCCCAAAGAGCAGCCGTCAAATGGCGATCCCAATCATTAGGCCAGTCCACAACCTGTTTAGAAATGATCTTACATATCATACCATTCACTTTTTCCACCAATCCATTGCATTGAGGATAGTAGGGTGTGGAATGCAGGTGTTTCACTTTTAACCTCCTCAAGAGATCATTCAGAAGGTCAGCCCTAAAACCCGGGCCTCGATCTGATAAGATTTCTAGGGGTGTTCCAAACCTACTACAAATAAGATAAAAAATAAACTTTGATACCTCTTCGGCTGTGATTCGGGTTGTGCTTGTTGCTTTCGCCCATCGTGTCATGTAGTCAACACCCATGATGATGAAAACCTTCCCTGTAGAAGTACGAGGTAGGGGACCTATTGCATCCACACCCCACTTTTCAAAAGGGCCATAAGATATTATTGGGACTCGAGGCTCATATGTTATTCGTCTATCCCCAGCAATTTGGCATGGCTTACATGCTTTACACCAATATTGGACATCACGATGTAAGCTCGGCCAAATAAACCCTGCTTGTAAAATCTTCCTACTTCTAATATCTTGAGAAAAGTGACCACCACAGACATCATCATGACATGAAAGAAGAATTTTCTCTATCTCTTGCACACCTGGTACTCTCCTCAAGACCAAATCTTTCCCTTTGTGATATAAATCATCCCCGATCAACTGGTAAGGTGTGGCCTTCTTAACTAGTCTATCTCTTTGCACCTTGTCTAAGTGTTTGGGACACTCACCTGCTTGTAGAAAGAAGATAATGTCTTTTAGCTCCTCTTGACCTTGATATTTGGGTTCATATAGTTTCACACCTCCTACCGCCATTTGAAGCTTTTCATTTGCAAGTAAGTCTGCTTCCTTGTTATGAGTTCTCACAATGTGTTGTACCTGTGTTGCTTTAAAACCCTTCATCAAAGCTTTTACACTACTAAGCCACTCAAACAATGTAGGATTCTTGCACCTCCAAGTCCCTTGGATTTGCCTGACCACTAGCAAAGAATCACCTTTTATAATAAGTCTTTGTATGCCTAATTCTTTGCATTCTTCTAACCCAAGGGTTAGAGCAGCATACTCAGCCTCATTGTTAGAGTGAACATTGGGTAGAGTGATACCTTTTCTAACCATTACCTCCTTTTGTGGGTTTAAAATGAGGATCCCCCCTGCTGCTTTGTCTTGTTGGCGTTGATAGGCTCCGTCAAAGCATAAAGTATGGGCATTATCAATCTCCTTCACTTTGAACTGTTTTGAGCCTTCCTCTCTTTGTGGTCGTGATCCTTCCCTTTCTCTCACTTTGTAGGTGAGAATGTCTGCAAGTCCTGCTCTTGTGCTATCTTCTACAAGGAAAGTGTATTCAAATTCTTGGAGTTCAAGCACCCACTTTGCTATTCTAGATGAGAGGCTCATGTGTTGTACTACATATGGTAGATTGTGCTCTAAGGTGAGAAAAACAAATGGCACAGGGAGAAGATACGATCGAAACTTCCTTACCGCAAACAAGATTGCAAAGACCACTTTCTCCATTTCAGTGTATCCCTTCTCGGCTGGAGTCATCACCTTGCTTGCAAAATAGATCGGCCTCATGTATGATGTTTTAGGATCTTTTTGCATCAAAAAAACACCAATTGCTTCGAAACCTACACTTGGAGTGACATAGTAAGTCTCCTTTGGATCTGGTGGCATTAGGATTGGGAGAGAGCTAAGAATGCCCTTCACTTCCTCAAAACATTTTGCATGTTCCCTCCCCCATTCAAATGTAGATTGGCTTGCCAACCTATGCAAAGGGGCGATGGCTTCTGCTAGGAGATGGATGAAGCGAGACATGTACCTCACTTTGTGGTTGAAGGTCATTAGCTCCTTTGTTGTTGTTGGTGGAGATAATGACAAAAGGGCCTCTACTTTAGAGGGATCCACTTGAATTCCTTGTGAAGAAACCACATGGCCTAGCAAAACCACCTGAGATTCACCGATAGGACACTTCTCTGAGTTGAGTTGTCCCCCAAATTGATGGAGCCTCTTAAGATTTGCAGATAGTGTCCATCAGCTCTTGCATACCCTGTGGCGGCCTGCTGACAGAGCTTGGCCTCGTCTGCAGCTGATGCCTTGCTTCAACGTGCCCCTATAGGTGTCGCTCCTCTACTTGCGCTTTTGAGCAGCCTCCGGATCAGCTTCTCCTCCTTTCCTTGCATGGCCCATGAGCCC
Organism: Adiantum capillus-veneris; assembly: GCF_014529385.1. Classification (NCBI taxonomy): domain Eukaryota; kingdom Viridiplantae; phylum Streptophyta; class Polypodiopsida; order Polypodiales; family Pteridaceae; genus Adiantum; species Adiantum capillus-veneris. Next base: position 29,811,179 of record NC_140935.1, read on the forward strand.
CTCATTCAACGACCTGTCCTTTCCTCACCTCCAATGGCGCTCCTGGCACCCCTCCCTTTTTGCATGCAGATTGTGTCTACTCTATCCACAACTCGCCCGCCTTTCCATGCAAACTGCCAACGAACTTTAGAAACCACCCCCTTCTTTCATGCGCCCTTGCGACCATCTGCCTAGCAACCCCCCTTCCTAAGCCCTGGCAGCCTCTCTTGCTCATCCACTTGTCTCCTTAGCACTCCAGTGGCACCACCACCTTCCATCCAGAGCAGGTCAACATTTTTTTTTCCTTCTTTTTACCTTAAAAAAATCTTCCTTGGTAGCGTGTCCCACGTTCAGAATCAGCCTCGATTTCCGAGGTCAAGAAAAATTATCATTTGCTCCTCGTCATCACCGCTTCAAGCTATGCTCAGCACGAAGCCTTATAAACAGAATATATCTCGTATCAATGACCTTATGGTTGCAGCTCGATATAACACTTTCCGCTCAATATGTCCCAAACAAAAACGATCCCACCGGGAATGTCATGACTACCATGACCGTTAACAAATTGGAGCCACGATAACTCCCGATTGGAGAGCTGCTAGCCCTTGATCTTCAAGCATTCAAAGAGCTTTGAGCTTGTCGGAATGGAGTTGCCATTTTGTACACACTACGGCACGATTTTATAGAGATTTCCACCAATCTTCTCAATACCTTTGAGCCTTTCGACCAACAGTGTGGAAAGCGATTCGTGCCCTGCCATATGCCATATCTGACACACACATCCTGGCAAGTAGTGTGTCCTGCAAACATCTCGCTCCAAAACCCATATCATAAACCTCACAACACCTGTTTCCAGCATCCCTTGCCTCGTTCCCAAGCTCGTGATATCAACATTTGCTCCTGTCACATGTGATAGCAAGAAACACTTGCACTTTCGACTAGAGAGCGCTCATCTGGGTATACCTGTCTCTTAACTGCATCAAATACTTGTCCAATGTCCCTGTCATTTGCCTGCAAACTACCATGCCTGGATTTCTTGCATTACCATAGGCCGACCATCCCCAGCTGTACCATCATTGCCCAACCCCTCTTTGAGCATTTATGCTCAATCGTAGCATTATTTAGATAATATAGCATTGCATAAGAAAAAACTGATAGATACTATGTACAAGAGCTAGATACACAACAGTAGATAGATAGAGAGAGATCCATTGTCTGTCATAGCACTCGCCTGGGTCAAATGGAAAAGTTGCAGGCTTCCCCAAGCATAGTGTAAACGCCACCTAGATCAAAGCTATGGCATTGCTCATCATCATCCATCTGTAAAGCATATGCACACCACCCCTGCTTTGCACCTAAATTTGGAAGCCCACCATTCCTGTAAAGCTTGATAACACCATCCTTCAAAAAACTGTATTCATGAACCATTTTCCCACCCAAAACAAGCCTGTACACCTTGCACAGCTTCCGCATCCTGTGTTCCCCAGCCATCGCTTAAAGACTCCTCCATAGCATCACTGTCTTCAAGAAAAACAACCTGCAACAATTGGCATAGCGACGCTTGCATAGCCACTTCATCTGTAGGTGCTTCAAATAGCACTAGAGCAGTCACACAACCTCGCATATGCCGTATCCTCGCCATCACTTTAGCAATCAAAATCTACGTCTCGTCGTCAACATCGACTACCGGCTCATCGAATTCCCAATCATCTTCATCAAGACATTCTTCTTCAGTCAACATGGCCTGACCATCACAAGGCCTGACCATCACAAGGCTTGACCATCACAAGGCACGAGAGAGGCCCAACCCCCTGGTCTTCACAAACTGGCTCTTCACCTGCAACCTGCTGTTCTTCGACCACCCTCTCTTCTTGCACATGGGCTACTACCATATCATCATACACATAAGAGGGCAACTTTACCTTTACCAGCTCAAGCTCATCAGACTCCGTCTCCTCGCCATAGGATGTGGAATCATCCATTCTATCCTCTTCTCTTGTCTCCCAGCTACTCGAGCTTGTATCTTCATCATCATTGGCACCATATACCGACTCTGTATCTGCATCTTCATTCGCTCGCTGCTCCACAAAAGACCATCACCACAGCTTTGGTCACTTTCTTCATCAGCTTCTGAACCCTCGATATCTGTAACCTGATTACATTCTGCTATCTTTTCATGCAAATTTTCAACAGGCATATAATCTGTTGGCTTCAACACGCCCAGCTCCAACTTCTGCTTCACCTTTATGCTCTTTATCTTTGACAAGATAGACCATGTACTCATATGTATCTGCACAGTCTTCAACCTTTTCTCGAATCCTCGGGTGTAAGCACGCCATGAACCTCTCGATCTTGAAAACATCTCCACTTTGCAGTTGGGTAGCAGCAGCTAGTTGCTTCCAAATATCTTCAAACTTCGTAAGAAACACACTGAAGTCTTCAGACACATCTTGCTTTAATACCTTCAATTGAGCATCCACTTCTGCAGGTGACAGCCTTCGCTTGAAATCCTCAACAAACCGAGCTCGAATCACCTTCCATGACTGCCGATCAGGAACTTCCAACCCCTCAAACCAAGCTTTGGCTTTCCCTCGCATCCCCAGCGGCACAACCTTTGCCTTGGCTTCATCGGTCATCATCCGCATCGACAACATCCAGAGCTCTACATTGAGATCCAATCTTCAGTATCCTGTTCACCTGAGAACACCAACTCAAAATCTGGCACCATATTACTGCACCACGCCATCACTTGAGCAATCAGTATATCCTCAGTGGGGGCACCACTGATGGGAAGGGGGAAATGGGAAAACACCCAGCATATAATATACCTGCCTCTCTATAGCCCACGGATCAACCCGCACATATGACAAGCTTGATTGTTGGCTAGCAGATATAGGCTTATACACTTAATGCTTGCACGCATACCATTCACGCAAAATGATACAATAATGAAAAGAGATCGAAACTATTTAAGGAAACAATGTAAACAATCGGATTATTGTTTTTTTCTTTTCCATGCATGTATATAAGCACTATTCTCTGCGTGTACATGGATGAGACAATCTGCATCTAGTTTCTTTCACTCACGACAACTTGCATACAAAAGTAGCACAGTCCATTGATATTTCCTCATAGCATGTGGCCTTTAAACTGTCTCACGAGCTCCCCCGATACCTTCAATGATGGACTTCCTCTGCAGTTTTTTTCTTGTTTTTACCTTTAAAAAATTCTTCCTTGGCAGCCTGTCCCACGTTTAGAATAAGCCTGATTTTTGAGGTCAAGAAAAATTATCATTTGCTCCTCGTCATCCCCGCTTCAAGCTATGCTCAGCATGAAGCCTTATAAACAGAATATTTCTTGCATCGATGACCTTATGGCCGCAGCTGGATATAACGCTTTCCGCTCAATGTGTCCCAAACGAAAACCATCCCATCGGGAATGGCATGACTACCATGACCGTTGACAAATTGGAGCCACCATAACTCCTAATTGGAGAGCTGCTAGCCCTTGACCTTCAAGCATTCAAAGAGCTTTCAGCTTGCCGGAATGGAGTCGCCATTTTGTACACACTACGGCAGGATTTGATAGGGATATCCACCAATCTTCTCAATACCTTTGAGCCTTCCGACCAACAGTGTGGAAAGCCATTCGTGCCCTGCCATATGCCATATCTGACATACACATCTCGGCAAGTAGTGTGTCTTGCAAACATCTCGCTCCAAAACCCATATCATAAACCTCACAACACCTATTTCTAGCATCCCTTGCATCGTTCCCAAGCTCGTGATATCAACATTTGCTCCTCTCACCTGTGATAGCAAGAAACACTTGCACATTCGACTAGAGAACGCTCCATTTAGGTATACCTGTCTTCTAACTGCATCAAAAACATGTCCAATGTCCCTGTCATTTGCCTGCAATGCCATGCTTGGATTTCTTGCATTAACGTAGGCCGAACATTCACAGATGTACCATCATATTAGGGATCATTTTCTGGGTAGCGCTAAAAATAGTTGTAAGAAATATGAACATCCTCAGGCACCTGCATTTACAAAGCGTTTGAGAGAAGAGCTCGCCAAAAAGGGTGGCAAGAGACAACAGATATATAGCTCTGTGGCTTCGAGGCAAGAGTTCCCAGAGCCAAATATTAACTCCACGGATCCTGTAGTGACGCCAACTAACCTTGGAGAACAACCTGCGCAAGGAGAGGAAATTACAGGCAGTGTTCCTTTTAAACGTCACAATGAAGTGGACTTTGTCAAATGCGTCAAAAATAATTACATCAAAGCTTTTGAGTGCAGTCTCTAGAAGAAGCACAAACTGCACTCGCCAAAGCAATATTCTTTACTGGAAGTGCTTTGGTCATGGTAGACAGCAATCATTGGAAGGTTGCTTGGAAGAAAATTGGTGAGTTTGGTCTAGGATTTTCAGCTCCTTCTTATCACACGATAAGAAATGTTTTCTTGCCCAATGTATAAATGTCGCTCGCTTTTGTGTATGCATCTGTGCACAGTGGATCGTATAGTTCGCGAGCAATCCACGGTCACTTAGCCATCTCGGCATTTCCTGCTCTCTGTGCATTCAAAATTGCTTCGTCCGACTCTGCGCTTGGGTGCAGATAATTATTTGCTGCGCGCTTAGCTGGCGTTCTCAGCATCATACCCCAATCAATGATGCCGATGCGGGGTTTATTGGTGTGAGTAAAGTCCAACATTATGTTAAACGGATGCAGGTCACTGTGCACTATACCGGCCGAGGGGGTAGCCGCAACACCGTTGATTAAGGCATGACAAATGGCTGGCATCTGCTCGATCACTGCTTTGATCTACACCGTGCTTATCTCGCTTACAAGAAGATTTGCTACAGGCAATGACCTCCAGTCATGTTGTAGCCTGTGCATGTGTCATCTGAACAATCCGTGAGCGAATGATAAGCGACACATCATGTTGTCCACGGTACCCCCATTGTAGTATGGGAATATCGTGATACAAGGAGCTTCGATAGTAAACCCAATTCACCTTACAATGGAGGGGTGAAACGTTTGCATTCCTTGCTCTGTCTGAAAGCTATCAAATTTTGCCTCACTCCCTCCCTTGTAACATTTTCCCACATATGTAATGTGGTCTGGAAAAAATGAGATGCCTTTGATGGTGTACAATGTGCACACACCGAAGGAGCCTGCTCCAATCCTCATACCTTCTACCAAGGCTTCGTGAGGGATGCCGACAAGATGAGCGCACTTTGCATTCAAAGTAGTGCGCATGAATGTGTCGGTGCCGCTGGCATCGGATCGACCTCCCAAAGCTCCTTGCGCATCTTGGGCCATCTTCAATCTCTTGGGGAAGGCTCCTTGGTCCTGCGCTTTCACACGCTTCATCTTTACCTTATATTCTTCCCACAATTTATCCCAGAGCTCTAATTTTCATGTCATAGGCAGTTGGGATATCTTCCTTTAAGTCTCTACAACATACTTTCATATTGCCCAACACTGTCATAACCTTGTGGTGGGGGTCAAATTCTCGTATCCCTGTTAGAAGTAAAAACTCGTATCGGCCTTCAAGTCGCAACCTGCACTCTGTGTTCTCCCATATAGTGCTAGTGATGTCTTTGATGTAGACATCGCTTTCACTAATATGTTGTATGCGATCAGCTGCACATTATGATATTGCCAAAATACATTCTTTACAAATGGCACGTATAATACATTTCTTTTGATCTGGCGTCATAATTGCACTGGACAATAAAAAACAGCATATCAAATACAAATTCATGGTTGTGAATGACACTAACACTCTCACACTATCTCAGGTAAACTCTTAACCACCACTTGAAGACTTTAACAAATTGCAAAAAAACATTGATAAAAAATAAAAATAATCTTCACTTAAAATTGCAATCTGTTACACGTGTAAAATGAAATTCAAACAAGTGGTTTATAAGAACTTAATTCAGATCAAACAATACATGTTAACAGCCTGACACATTTCAGTATATATTGAATTTTTAACTTAAATTGTTTGCCATGCGCACATACTAATTCAAACAAAGCACACACCAACTTTAAAACTTTAAAAACATTTAAAACATTGGAAGTATACAAATTGGACTAGCAAATTGTGTTCACACACTTTTTTACATAGAATTTATGTAAATGTAGCAATCAAAAAGCGATGATAATTGATGCTCTTTAAAAAGATACAAAAGAATATTTAACATGCAAATTGTGTGCATTTAGATTTTTTACATAGAATTTATGTAAATGAAGCATTAAAAATAGCGATAATGCTTGAGAGTCCTTCAAAAAGATTAAAAAAGAATATTTAACATGCAATTTGTGTGCAAATACTTTTTTACATATAATTTATATAAATAGAACTTTTAAAATAGCGATAATTGATGAATAATGTATTCTTTTGAAATAGCTAGTATATAATTTCAAATGGACAATTAAAAACAACAAAATCAAACAATTAATACATTTTGTATATGAAATACTCTTCACAGCCGCGTTACCGACCAAGTATTTCATATACTTAATACTTAAAACATTAACTGCACATCCACATACAAATTATATGACGTTCGTACGGCCGGGTTAATGACCTGAACGCCACATTTATGCAAAAATAGATGCTTCTAACAAACGACACTCTATTAGCCGCGTTACCGATCGAGTGCCGCTTGAATCTAAGAAAAAACAATGGCTTGCATACGAACATCATATAGCCGCATTACCGATCGATGCCATATGTTTTTTGGGAAAGGGGAAGGGAAGTTGACTTACCATAGGGATACTAGATTTGCCGCGTTACCGACGTAGTACCCAGACAGTAAGCCAATACTTACCACAAACACACCATCTTCCCTATGTCACCGAGGTGATGCCCCCGTGATAAGCAATGTTCCGTAGAACAGCTTACACACACTCCCATTGTGTGGTAAGGTACCTTATACTACCGTGCAATACGGCAAAAGGCACGCTACCACACAACTCATTTACACACACACAACACATACCCAGATCGTGTGGTTAAGTACTTTGCTGCTGTCGCGCACTGCGACGTAGAGTACGCTCCCACACGACTCCCTCTCTACTCTCTCCTCTCGACGTACCTGCAAAGGTGGTCGATGACTCACGAGCACTCTCTCTCTCTCTCTCTCTCTCTCTCTCTCTCTCTCTCTCTCTCTCTCTCTCTCTCTCTCTCTCTCTCTCTCTCTCTCTCTGAAGATGCAAGCAAGACAAAGTAACACCCAGTGGGCCCGCTGGGCCCGATCGGGCCCGCGTATATATAATCATGCGAGCCCACCAGGATTTTCAGTGTTCTTGGTGGGCCCGTCGGGAATACTGAAAAACCCGGCGAGAATTTAGTGGATTTGCAGGTCGCCCTTAACCGGGTTCTATGTGATTATGTTTAGTGTAATCATGTAAATGTGTCAATAAGACCTTGTGATCACTCAAAATTTGACGTAATTACGTAAATATTAAATCCTGCTCAGGAGCACATTAGGCTCACCAAGTACACATGTTGTGTACATGATAGCTACGATTCGCATCCTTCAAGCTTCCACATGCTTTGATCATTGAGAAAAAGGTAAACACAATAGGCAAAATGCCTCGGCTCTTCATCCTTTCAAAATACTCAATGGCTTGAAGTCCATCATCGTGGTCTGCAAAGATTTCTATCAATACACTCCATGTCACTGTTTTGTCATAGATAAGGAGATCCCCCAGTACACTCATAAACTTGGTGGACACAGCCAAAAGCGTGTTCCCAACATTGACTTCAAACTTGTGAATTGTAAGAGACCCTTTATTGCCACAAGCCTATATGATGTATACGAATGTAACTTTATCAGGTTCAGCATTTGCTTCTTTGATGTTCCAATACATGGCAAGAGCTTCTTCACCCTCTCTGTAGGGAAAAGGCTTTGGGAAAACAATATCCCACAAGCACTCACTCGTTGAGAGATTAAACTTCCCGACCGAGGAGCATAGTTCTGTTGTGCCTACCCACGACATGCTACATAGAGAGGTAGAAAAGTAGGTGCAAGAGCGAATGCCAATGTGCCATTCTATGAGGCTTTAACAAGCCTTCAGCACAAGGAAACAACTAATTTCAAATGGGACCATCACTGGCAAAGCAAAGTGATGGTCCCATTGCAATTGTCCGCTTTGATACGATGGGCACAACCACCCTCAAGCTTCTACTAGCCATCGACATGTTCAAAATGTAATGAGGTCACTGCTAAGGAAAATAATATGACCTTGAACTACATTCATATAACTTAAGAAAGGCATCTTGCCACACATTCAAAGAAATGAAGAGAGACATTTTTCATCACTGTTCTCACACGAGCGAGATTCATCGAATATCTGGATCATCAAACGCAATATTAACAAAGTTCACATAGCAAAAACCCACTACACAACAAAGGCACATGATCACCAAAATATTTCTTTGAAGTTGCACAAAACTTACAAAAAGCATTTTATCACATTAACTAGATGCATTAATCAAGTGTTGATGGAACTAGGAATTGAGAGAACGTACTCAAACTTTAAGACCAATGCCTGCTTGTGCAAAAGGAGAGCAGCTGGTACATCTCGTGGCAGGTCGTTGTCTGCAAGTTCTTGAAATTTATAATTAGAAGATCATCGAATTCCATGTGAAGATCATAGGCTTGAGGACATGAGAAACGATTCTATGCAGCCTTCCACAAGTCGCAAAGAATGTGATAATCCTTGAGAAATTGACGAGGGTAAGGATGTATCGATTGATAGCATCGCTGCTACCACACATGTGCCTGCCGTCAAAAATTGAGAACGTCAGCAAAATCGAAAGCGTTTGATTTTCAGAAAACGTTCACATGATTGGACCACATGGCCTAACGCCCTGGCTTCCTTTAGGAAAAGCGCCTTAGGCTCACCAAGTAAATATCTGGCAATTAGTTTTAAAATTTAACGCAATAAAAATAACACAATTTCTATATCTTTTTACAAATGTTGAACTACTTTCATCCTTTGCACAGTGTAGTGTATGACCAATTTTGGACAGCCATCAAGGATGATTCAAGAATTCAAACTTAACCATGGCACAACTTTTTCCCGGTTACTTTTCGCAATAGATTTCATCAAAGCTTTTCAATTTGGGTATGTAAATCTTTGAAAGGAAATTTGGTTGGAATTTTGAAGGTGGCAATATATGTAAAGGATCTTACCATCAAGCAAGGCCTTGATATCAACATCCAAAAAGTTTGATGGCGTCATCTAATTTCTCTTTGACAAATTGATTTGAAGGGGCTTTGAGATCCAATTTGCATCGCTTTGTGTTTGGCAAGTTTTTTTACTTTTGCAATTACTATGGCACGACCAATTGCACCATAGAGGCATACATTTGAATGAGAATGTCACTCAAATGTCTGATCTACTAATGTAGCATATGCATCAGTAGGCCAAGGGTCTTGCTAGTGAGCCACGCCAATTTATTTTTGGCACTGTGCTAGAAAATACAACCCTTAGCGTGCGAGAGAAAGGATCGAATCCAAACTCATTGCCAATTTCCACTCAGAAAGAGACGGATGAGTTGTTGAAAAATGTGAAACCATTGATTCTTCCAGAGGAGGAGAAAGAGCACAACAAAGATACGACAAATATCTTCTTGAGTAAATGGGATGGTATACATGATCTTTGTCAAACTTTGAATGCAATCAAGGCACTGCAAACTAACTTAACACTAGAAGTTAAATCAAGTATCTCTCAAAGAGAAAGGCATCGTACCGCGCACATAGGTTGCCATCGTGGATGTGTTTAGAAAAGAATATGTCCATTAATGAAAATGACAGAAATTGAATTGTATGGGATAAGTGTTCTATGCATCAACAGAAGCCATTGTTTGAGTATATACTACATTATAGAGATGCTATTCTCAAGTTGGAGGATCTAAATGCCTTCTACCAAGTGTGTGGTTTTATCTATGGATTAACTTCTGAGCTTAAGAAGCATGTTAAAATTAAAAATCTCAAGATGCTTGAGGAAGCTATAATGCAAGATCATATTCATGATGATCTATATAAAAAAGCATTGCATAGCACACACATACTTGACACTTTGAATACACGTAATCTCATAGTCATAATAAGAAGAAATTTGTGATAACTTCATCTAATTCCTCCAAAAATCCCAAGGGGCCGGGAGGCCATCTATCTAGTGGGAATTTAAAAAGGCAAAGAAGGATAAGTTATATTTTATTTGTTTAGGAAGTGTGTATGACAAAAAGGATTGTCCCAAGGAAAAATTTGATGCCCAAGGTTAGGAGAAAGTTGTACACATGCTGCAATTGCTTCCCCATGAATCCTTTTCCTATAATACATACCGAAGCAATTCATGAGTGTGGTACTATGACCTCTATGTGGAAACTGACTTTTGGACCACACGAGCTTGTGAGAATGCATAGATCTATCCAAGGTCACAAGGTGAGAATCCTTGTAGACTCATGGAACATCTCACAATTTCATGAACTACAAGTTAGTGAAACGTTTTCAGCTACCCCCAAACCCCTAGTTGTCACTGCGACAAGGTAGCTACGATAAATGGACATGATGCTAAAGTGTAGGATACATAAGGTAATGAGGCACCTCCTGATATTCAAGGGTATAAGACAACCTTACATTTCAAGTAAAAAATATGGACAGAGCACATGTAGTGTTAAGTCAAGAGTCACGTTTACATGGGTTAGGATCATCATTACATCCTAGCTATCAGCATAAATTCAATGGTATACATGTGTTGTTGTTGGGAGAAAAGGATGTGCCTTTCTCACCATTTGTTTGTACCAATGAGCTCTCTTCTAATGATGAAATAGAAGAACTCTTTTTGCGCTAATCTTTCTATCATTTTTTAATCAAATATTGATAATAATATAGGTATGATTGAAGATTTTTGATTGCCACATTCTCCTTTCTCTTCTCTTCCTTCTATGGAGTATTCCTCTATCACCACAACAAGCAAACGCTGCTAGTAAATTAAAAGAACTTTTAAATTAATACAAAGATGTATTTTCAAAAGATTTACCTCTTTGGATCATCATCGACACGTTCTGTACAACATGACATAGATGCAGTTGCAGATAGTAAGCTCATTAGTAAACCACTTTATAGATTGATTCATTCTGAGGTTATTGAGTTAAAATGTCAACTTGTTGACTACCTCATTAGATGGTTTTTTCAACCTAATTCTTCACCATGTCCATCTCTCGTGAAGAAAAAGAACAGTAGTATACATGTGCATAGATTATCGTGGCCTGAACATGGTTACTATTAAGAATAAGTATCTATTTTCATGAGTGGATGAGTTCTTTGATAAACTCATCGATGCCCATATTATTTTTATGAAAATAGGTATGTGATCAAGGTATCATCAAGTGGAAATTTGGCTTGCTTATATATACTTAAAACTGCTTTCCAAATTTGCCTTTTGGATTAATCAACACACTATCTATTTTCTTGACGGTCATGGATAGTGTTTGGAAACCAAATTTTTATCATTGTTTTTTCTTGATGATATCCTAGTGTACAGTCTTCGGGGGGGGGGGGGTCTGCTATGTATAAATTGTGTATATCGCATGCATTGAAGGAGTATTTTTAGCACCCTTTTTTACAAACAAAATATACTCTTTTTCATTTGAACCTATAATTTTTTTTTCCAATTCCATTTTACAGTACCTTTTGTATATGAAAATGTGAGAGAAATAAAATTTAATAACCCCTTTTGCTACACTCCATGATAGTCACATATTAATTGACTCCCCTGAATATACAATACATCTCAAGCAGAGTTCTTATGACACTTAAAGCAACTGTTTGATCTTTTATGGCAACATCAATTATATGCTAAAGAATCCAATGTGATTTTTAAAAAGCAAAAATTCACTCTTTGGGGCATGTAAACTCTGTTGCAAGCCTACATATGCGATCAATCCAAAGTGGATGCCATTCATAAATGGCCTTCTCAAAAAAGTTTAAAAGAGCTTCGAATTTTCTTAGGATTTGAAAGTTTTTATTATAGAGTTGTTATAAACTATGTCAATTTTTCTTTTCTATGATGGACCAATTGAAAACCAAGGACAAAGCTTTTCATTGGGGAGAAGCTCAACAACAAAGCATTGATGCACTTGAGGTCGTTCTAGCTATTGCACCCATCTATTATGGATCCACTAAAACTTTTGTGCTAGAGGTAGATGCTAGTAGTTGAGCTATTGGGGTAGTTATTCTATAAGAAGAAGGTCCAATTTTGTCTGAAAGAAAGAAACTCAATCTTGCATAGTAGAGTTATTCTTCTAATGAAAGAGATCTCTATACAATAATGTACGCTTTGAAAACGTGGTGGCATTATTTGTATGGTGCTCAATTTGAAATAGTGTTTGACCATGAAAGTATAAAGATAGTAATCTGCCTTGAAGGGTCAAAAGGCTAGGTGGGTTGAGATTCTTCAAGAGTATGATGCAAAGATTCGATATCGTAAAGGATGATACATGTGGTAGCTGATGCTCTTCATAGAATGCATGAGGTCAACTCTCTTCTATTCACGGAACTTAAAAGTGATCTTTTGGAGTCTTTGAAGGGTACATGTGAGCATGATGATGCATACACCAAGGTGTGGAGTCATGTCAAAAAGAGGGATCCTTCTCACTCCATTGTTGGCAATGTATCTATTTTCTCCACACCTAGTTCTCCTTTTTTAAATGATGAGCTATCTAGATGGGTCTACCAACCACCATACGAGGTCATGACTTTGTATGGGTGATTGAAAACTATACTTTGTAAGTTTATTGCAACTAAGTCCACTATTAAAACTTCATAGTTATCCAAGTTGTTTGTTAACAATCTGTACAGGTTATATGGACTGCCGAGCAACATTGTGAATGATTGTGATTCCAAGAATAACAGTCGTCTCTAGAGGGCTATGTTCAAACAATTGGAAACAAAAATCAATATCAGTACTGCACATCACTCACAGACACGTGGACAGACTGAGCGTGTTAATCAAGTTCTATAGGGTAAGCCAAGAGTGTATCTTAGCAAGAAGCAATCCAATTGGAAAAATCATCTCCCTATTTGATATTTTGCTTATGCCAATTAGGGAATTATGGAGATCATTTAGAGGGTCTTTTAAGAAAATACAATTTTTTGCATTCTTTCTCTAGAAAATTGGTGTGGTAAAAGAAAAGGTGTCATCATCAACCATTCAAAAAGTGTACTTACAAGTTGATTCTTTCGGCAGATTCATAACAGCCATGATGATTGAGGGAATGACTCTTTTCAGTTACATTAAATGCACCTTGTCATATTGGAGGGAGCATTAGGAAATTTCGGAGGTCATTTGGAGGGCCATATGAAGAGAGAGAAAAATAGAGCCCGTCCAATGAGCACGAAGGCTACGTTACGTAGGAAAGTACGTGGAAAGACTCAAAAAATAGAAAAATAGCATAAAACTTTCACGAATCTAGGATTGTGGCATCGTAATTTCCTTCCTTTTACCGAGCTATTAGGTGCTTGCGAGTTTTCCCACTTCTGATATTCTCTTATGGTCATTAACATACTGGAGGGTGACCATTAAGCCCGCACAAGATATTGGAATTCTAAAACACTTTCCCTCCATTAGAATGATTTCAAAGTGAATCTCCCTCCACTAAAGCTTTTCTCTGAGAGCTATGGCTTCCACATCTTCTCGCCCAAGAAGCTCCAGGTGTTTACTGTCTCTCACACCAACAACCAACAGCTGCACTTTGCCTAGAAGGCCAAGAAGTAGCATATCCTCAATTACAATATCAACTTCAATAAGTGCAGAGAACCAATGGGTTGGACAAAGGATAAACAAAGGTTCATGGGTCCTCATGCAACCAAGAAGACCCAAGAGGTCTAGTGGTATCAACGTTTACTGCTCAGCATGGAAGGCCAGAGTGTTGGATTTCAAAGTTGAAATCGGCAAAAGATTTGTAAAGGAAGTTCTTGTTCAGTATGTGTTTACCCATCCAGACGTGATAGAAAACGGTGGAAATGTATCAGATACACATCAACCACGTTGCAATTGTAAGTACTCTTGACATCTGAACTTCATTTGATCTGTAAGTACCCTTGACATTTGAACTTACTGATACTCTCATTATAACTTTTCTTATATATTTTGCAATGTTTCTCCCTCTTCTTATGAGCAATGTCTCCATTCTTCACAGCTCAATTACATTAGATTTGTCATTTTTACTTATTGATACTCTTAGTTTAACTCTTCTTATATATATTGCAGATGTTTATCCCTCTTCTTATGAGCAATGGGAGCATGTGGAGTGCATAATAGGCCTCTTCCTTGTTGTTCATGCTCACATTGGTTCTCTACAGTATTCAGGGAGGAGCAGCAAAAGCCTGGCTGATGAAGGAATATTTTTTTATGACCACTTCTACCAACTCAGCTCAGGGAATAAGAATGGCATGTTGGTGAAAGTGCCTCTACCAACCAATTGGAACACTGTGGACTGGCCAGTTCCCGAGGAAACAATGGTGGAGGCAATGCAAAGTAAGCTCTACAAGGATATAAAGAGGTCTCTACGTAGCTCTATTCCCACCAAACTGGTTAGAATTGCAAACTTTTGTCCTACTGCACTCTTCATAGAGTTGTTTCATAGCTACAACATCCGTGTGTAAGAAAATAAGAGGTAGCTAAATAGATTTTTGAGTAGATTACTTAATGGACAGAAATAGATTTCACACAGAAGAGATTATAGAGTAGAGAGAGAGAGAGAGAGAGAGAGAGAGAGTACACAAGATATATGTGGTTCACCCAATGTGGGCTACGTCCACGGGAAAGCAGCCACTCAATGGCTTTAGCACTTCAAAAGAAGAAGTAGTTTACAAAGGGATTAAACCCTTGATAGAGCTCCCGCCTTGCTTCACTCTCACCACCTCACACTCACCTTGTTGCATCAACTTCACACTATGAAATGTGTGTAGAAATGGCCTCCTTTTATAGGCCAAAAGGGCTGCCCTCTCTTATGAGAGACAGCCATGTGTAGCCACCCTTGTGCGAATAAGTCCAAATCGGACCCTCCAATCTGCCCATGTGTGGCCGCCCCTGAGAAGACAAGTCCGCTTCTGAATTCGGCCACCGGCCACCGGCCATTGACTTCCGACCACTGGCCACCATCCATTGACTACCGGCCACCGGCCAACCAACCGGTTGTTTTCCGACCACTTTCCGACCACCGTCCGGCCATAATATTCCGACGAAAAGGAATATTCCGGCCCCTGATTCTTGTCCGTGAAAATTTTGGTTTCCGGTGAGTAATTTTCCTTCACGCACGATGGCTTCTCCTCATAATGGGGGCCTTACAAATGTGCGCTTTTACCACAGAAAATTACAAGGTAAATCAGGCTCCATACTTAACAATCTCCCACTTGGAGACTGATCTCCAAACCAAACCTATGATTGCTTTCCATTCTAGCTTCTTATCCTTGAATGCCGATTGAAGATGAGCAAAAACTCAACTTCTCCTCGTTGACCACCTTTGTAAACATGTCTGCAGGATTGTCACTTGTATGCACCTTTCCTAGCTTTAGTTGTCCCTCTTCCAAAAGAGTGCGTATGAAGTGATATCTCACTTCAAGATGGATAGCGCTTTGCAAGATGGATAGCGCTTTGGCTATCACTCTACAAGACACAATTGTCTTGTTTGAATCCAATCTCTTCTAAGAATCTGTGAAGCCACATAATTTCTTTGTTTGCCTCCGTCATTGCTACATACTCTGCTTCCGTGGTAGAAAGTGAAACCACTTTTTGTAGCTTTGAAGCCCAACTTACTATTGTGCCTCCAACCGTGAACACATAGCCACTAGTGCTCCTTCGAGTATCTTTGTCACCTGCCATATCTGCATCAGCATACCCTTCTAGAAAAATATCAGTTCCTCCAAAATACAAAGCATTTGTTGTTGTCCCTTTTAGATACCTAAGTATCCACTTCACAGCTTTCCAATGCTTTTTACCTGGGTTTTCCATGAACCTACTCACAACTACCACTGCATATGCAATGTCTGGCCTTGTCCAGACCATAGCATACATTAGAGAACCTACCGCTGCAGCATATGGAACTTTCGATATATAGTCTATCTCCTCTTGTGTCTTTGGACACATATCCTTCGTTAGTTTAAAATGACTAGCCAAAGGTGTAGAAACTGGTTTTGCATTTTGCATTGCAAACCTTTCTAGTACCTTCTTGATGTAATCTTCTTGAGATAGCTTTATTGTCTTCTTCGTCCTGTCCCTTGATATTTTCATACGAAGTATCCTCTTTGCAGCACCTAAATCTTTCATTGAAACAGATTTGGACAGCTTCTCTTTTAGGTCTTTGATGTCCTGCATGTTAGCACTTGCAATCAACATGTCATCAACATACAACATTAGGATGATGAATTTCCCATCTCCCAAATTCTTCGTGTAGACGCAGTGATCCGAGTTGCATCTTGTGAATCCATGATCCAACATCCAATATCGATCAAACTTCAAGTACCATTGTCTTTATGCTTGCTTTAAACCATACAAGCTCTTCTTTAATCTGCAAACCATTTTCTCCTTACCTTTTACTTCATACCCCTTTGGTTGAAGCATGTAGATTTCCTCCTCTAAGTCACCGTGAGGGAATGCTGTATTTACATCCATTTGCTCAAGATTTAGATCATGAGCAGCCACAAGGCTTAAGACAAGCCTAATTGAGTTCATTTTTACAACAGGAGAAAATATTTCATTGAAGTCAATACCTTTCTTTTGAGAAAAACCTTTTACCACAAGCCTAGACTTGTACCTTTTCTTCCCACCTTCTTCTTCCTTCAGCTTGTACACCCATTTGTTTTGAAGTTCCCGCTTACCTTTAGGCAACTCAACCAACTCCCATGTTTGGTTGCGATGTAGTGAGTCCATCTCCACTTGCATGCTCTTCGTCCATTCTTCTTTGGATTCATGTTGCATAGCTTCTTCGTATGATTCCGGCTCTCTAGAATCTGAGATCAAGAGATGGTTGAAGGAAGGAACAAACTTTTCTGGAGGTCTACTTGCTCTTGTAGATCTTTGGGGAATAGGTTGAGGCTCTTCATTTGGTTGACGTTGTTGCACATTGTCACCGTTTGCAGTCCTTGAGTCTTCACCGTCCTCAAGCTCCATGTACTCATCACCTGTTTCTTTTGTTTGTTTTCTTTCCAAGTAATCTTTGTACATATTTTTTTCGTTAAAAATCACATCCCTACTCCTTCAGATTTTACCATCTTCAGGATTCCATAGGCGATACCCAAAGTCTCCTTCTCCATAGCCAATGAATAAACACTTTTTGGACTTTGCATATAGCTTTGATCTTAGGTTTCTATCTATGTGCATGAAAGCCTCACACCCAAACACTTTGAGAAATGCATAATTCACCGGTTTACCTGTCCATGCCTCTTCTAGAACTCCCCCATCCAATGCCGTTGAGGGCCGATTGATTAAGTACACAGACGTACTTACAGCTTTCGCCCAAAGCTCAAGCGGTAGGCCTGCATATAGCTGCATGCTTCGTGCTCGTTCCATGATTGTCCTGTTCATCCTTTCCGAAATCCCATTTTGTTGAGGTGTCCTTGGGGTTGTCCTTTGCCTCCGAATGCCATTGCTAGCACAAAAGCTTTCAAAATCTTGGCTGCAATATTCGCCTCCATTGTCGGATCTGAGGCATTTAACCTTGGTACCTGTTTCATTCTCCACAAAGGCTTTCCACCTTTGAAATATGGAAAATACATCGGATTTATTCTTCATGACATAAACCCGTGTTTTTCTAGTCGCATCGTCTATGAATGTTACATAGTACAATGAGCCACCAAGTGATGGTGTACTTGCAGGACCCCAAACATCAGAATGAACCAACTCAAGTTTTTTATTTTTTCTTTTGTTTCCTGATTTTTGAAATTTTACCCTCTTTTGTTTACCATAAACACAATCTTAGACAAGACGTAAAAAGACAAAACATTTACTACCTGTGTGACACCACGTTGGAGTATAGTTGAGTAGCAGAGTAATTACAATTTTTTATTGTTTTTTTTCACTAACTCAAAGCACCAGAGCTCATATGAGTAGCTACATAGCTTAATGTCAAATCCTTTCAGTAGAAATTACATGCAATGCAAGCACAAGACTGAACCTTAGGGATTCTTAATTTCATATGCCATAAGGAAATGCAAAGAAGTAACACATCTTTTTGCTTTCAAATTGTCCAATGGTATTATCCCTATTACAAACTGCTTGAGTTTGTGTCCTTAAATATATGCACAACCAAAATAAACTTCCAAGCAAGTAGAGAAAGTGAGTATTATTGTAGGAGTATGATAAGGGATGTCAGTGCAGTATAGGTAAACAAGATATGTTGCGTAACTAATGAGATCTTAATAAATTTGATAGCCATAGATATATATAGGAATGGATTCATTAAGGAGAATTAAAATATCATGGAAAACAATGATAAATTACGTACCTGGAGGTGGTTTGAGAAAGTGACTAGTATCCAAATCGTCAAATGCTAAATAATTTCTTGAAAAAAAAGGTCAATAGCAAAATTCATCATTTGAGTAATGTTATGCAAGTTAAGATAAACCAAAGTATAGATGCCATAAAATTCAAGTCGGATAGATGGGTGTCAGATATCGGTGAGGTGGATTGTATATGTGAGTACGTTTTGAAACCCTGTATTGTTGTCATGAGAAAATTAGAAGCTAGTAAAATTTCACCTGTGCTAGCTAAAATAGCAAAACATCGGCTAGATTCCATGATTTCCTTCAAGTAAATCGGCAAAATTTTACAAGTTTTAGTGTAAATACCTAAAAAATCTTTGAATTTTGACCTAAAAACAAAAGAGCTTTAGGTGTGCCCTCATTGTCTTCAGTTAGGAAAATTGTTTTTGATAAGTCCTAACTCGATCGACAAACATTGCTATGAATATTGTGATCATAAAGAGTTTTATGTTTGGTCAATGGACCCCGGAATCCGACCATCGCACCTTATGTATTGACCTTACATGTGGAGAAGCAACTAAGCATGATAATCTCAGCCAAAGGAAAGAGAAGTTATCACTATGTATGGATTTCAAACGGGCACCAATGTACATTGAAATGGTTGAGCAAAAATTATGGATGACAAAGCTTCAATGTGATGCACCATTGGAAACTAAATGGGAAGCTTTCAAGAAAGCTATTTGTTCTTGTGCGGAAGAATTCTTTGCCATAAAGCATCTCCATGGTATCAACAAAGATAGATCACGCAAAAGGTGGTTTGATAAAGAATGTCAAGATGCTCGAAAGTCCTTGATAAAGCTTGATGCAACTATGGACAAAGACAACTATCAAAGTCATTTGCATACATACAAGGCATTGATTCAAAAGAAGAGAAGCAGATGGGAAGTAAAGCAACAAGAATTTCAAGTCCAAGAAAAGGCACATGCATGTGGAAGATTTTGGAGAAACTTGAGAGGCAAGCGGGTTGAGAATTTTGGTAACTTGAGTCTAGTGGATATGTACACACATTGTAGGCAATTATATGAGCAAGAAAATACTGAAAAAATGCCATTTTATGGTTCACTCCCATGTATGCCGTCTTTTTTTACTATTGAGGATGTATGCGGTGGGCTTGAAAAGTTGGCCACTCGCAAAGCGGGAGATCTTCAAGGTATCAAGCCGGAGATGATCAAATGGACGGGAGATTTTACCCATGAGTGGATGTGTGATATGTTCAACCTTGCACTTCAACATGGTATGCCTTATGATTGGAGTACTAATTGGGTTAAACCTTTGCATAAAGGAGGGGATGTAAAGAATGTAAGCAACTACCGGACTATAATGATTGGGTCTCTTATGGCAAAGTTATTTGGGTGCATAATGGAGATGAAATTGAGTGATTGGGCTGAAGAGAATGACAAGCGTGCAAAGGGACAAGCGGGTTTTCGTCGATGCCATAGCACCATTGATCATCTTGTCACTCTTCGTGTTCTCATGGAGGAAAGTCGGTTGAAAGGCAAGCGATTGTATTGTTGTTTTGTGGACTTTAAGAAAGCCTTTGATATGATTCCACGTAACAATTTGTGGAGAAGGATGGAAGAACTCCAAGTGCCAAGTGAGTTTATGCTTGTGGTTTCTCGAATCTATGAGAAGGTGATTTGTCAATTGCGCATGGGAAGAGAAATTTCAGAAATTTTTGTAAGCACTATTGGGGTTAAACAAGGATGTCCATTGTCACCAACTCTCTTTGGTCTATGCATCGATCAATTGGAACAAATGGTACTTGACTTTATGCAAGAAGAAGGCATTGAAGAGGTCACTATTTGCAATGCGGTAATCATGCTTTTGTTGTATGCGGATGATGTAGTGCTTCTAGCACACACTTTAGAAGATGCACAAAAGCTTATGGTTGTCCTTGAGAACTTTTGCTTGCATAGTGGGCTGATTGTAAACGAATCCAAAACAAAGGTTATGCTTGTGAAAACCAACCATAAGGAGAAGCCATGCATTGTGTACAACAACGAGACACTTGAAGTTGTTGAGAGCTTTAAGTACCTTGGCCTTGAGGTTCCATCCAATCACAAGTGGCATGAATGTGCTATGCGTCGTTTGGAAGCGGGAAAGAGAGCATATTATGCGTTTGAGAACATGTGTAATGCGGGAAACATCAAGTGCTGGGTTCTCAAGAAGTATCTTTTTGATGCATTGGTGACACCGGTTCTTCTTTATGGAGTTGAAGTGTGGGGTGGGAGCATCTCAAAGTCTACTTGGAAAGAGTTTGAGAATGTCCAAAAGCGTTTTCTTACAAACTTTCTCCAAGTTAAGACACAAACACCATATATGCTCCTACTTCTTGAGTCGGGATCTCTTCCAATTGAGGTTATGGGCACGGAAAGGGTTGTGGAGTACATGATAAAGATGCGTCAAAACCCCTCACGTCGACTTCCTACAATTGCATGGGAAGCAAGCAAAAAAGTTCAAAAGACGCATAAAAGCAAGATCTTGAGCACGGGATGGATGCAAGACATAAAGAAGTGGTTTGGGAGATGGGATGCATTACACTTGCTACATGATGCTTCAATTGACTCTCAAGTGAATGAAGCTTTTCTACAACGCCAATGTATTACGTCTTGGGAGAAATCCGGTGGGTCACGCTTCATACATTACACCACCTATATTGCCCCCAACTACAAAACCATGTTCTTCGCTGAGAGAGGAAACCGTACTCACACTTACATGCTTGAGCCTATTCCCTTGTCCGCGATACGCACTATCGCAGCAATTCGGCTTAGCTCCCATTTCCTTCGATGCGACATAGGGCGTTGGGGCAATGGAGAAGAGTCAAATCGATTGTGCACATTATGCTCACTGCAAGTTCGAGAGTCTGAGTACCACACACTACTAGAGTGCTCAGCTTTTGATCACATCCGAACTTGCTTCTCTCACATTTTCAGCCATAACTTAGACCTACACACTTTCCTCTCCTAGCCAAAGTGTGGGCTCTCCATTGCGACTCTCATCACTACAATTTTGGAGCATCGAGAGTCACTCATCAGCCATACACATACTACATCACATGTAACTTTGGTCCCATAGGTCATATTTGACCTCCGAGGACGATAATAAAATCTATCTATCTATCTATCTCTCTCTCTCTCTCTCTCTCTCTCTCTCTCTCTCTCTCTCTCTCTCTCTCTCTCTCTCTCTCCTTTCTATAGCTTAGCATATTTAAAGAGAGAGAGAGAGAGAGAGAGAGTGAGAGACTCCCATTACTAACGGCGCGCGTGGAGCATGTTTTGACCTCAAAAAACACCTCCGTGCGCCGTTAGTATAAGGTAACAGAAAGACTCTCTCTCTCTCTCTCTCTCTTTCCCCCGCCTTACATCCTCTCTCTATAAAACTCACACATACACACATAAACAAATACACTGGTGGATGCACAGTACTAAAGGCGCGCATAGAGACATGCACACCGGTTGTGCCTCTCTACGCGCGCCTTTAGTATATATATATATATAGAGAGAGAGAGAGAGAGAGAGGAGAGAGAGAGAGAGGGGCTTTGTGTGTGTGTGTCTGTATGTGTGTGTGTATGTTATATTTGTGTGTCTGTGTGTTTGTGAGTGTCTGTGTCTCTGTGTGTGTCTGTCTGTGTGTGTGTATGTTATATTTGTGAGTGTGTGTGTCTGTGTGTGTGTCTGTCTGTGTGTGTGTCTCTGTGTGTTTGTGTGTATGTTATATTTGTCTGTCTCTGAGTGTGTGTGTGTGTGTGTGATATTTGTGTGTCTGTGTGTTTGTGAGTGTGTGTGTCTCTGTGTGTGTCTGTCTGTGTATGTGTATGTTATATTTGTGTCTCTGTGTGTTTGTGTGTATGCTATATTTGTCTGTTTCTGTGCGTGCGTGTGTGTGTGTGTCTGTATGTGTGTGTGTGTGTGTGTATGTTATATTTGTGTGTCTGTGTTTGTGAGTGTGTGTATCTGTGTGTGTGTGTGTGTGTGTGTGTGTTGTGTTTGTGACTGTATGTGTGTGTTGTTTGTTAGGACAGAGCTAGATATGCAATATACTCTGACAGAAACAGAGAGAGAGATAGAGGCAAAGGCAGAGGGAAATTTCAAAAGCAGAGGGAGAGAGAGAGAGGCCCAAACCTTCTAAGGACGCAGACCTTCGTTATGTCGAAGATGGGTCGGCTTGCTGTCGGAGACGCAGACGAACGGCTCTTTCTCTCTCTTCTCTTTCACTCACTCTCTTTCACGAGGTGTGGTTTTTCTCTCTCGTGACCTCTATATATGACGTACAAAAGTATACGGTCTCAATAATGACCGCACGTGCGACAACATGCAATTATATTCTATTTTATAGTAACACGTGGGGCGCCGCCGTGTGTATCCGTTATAAGTGTGATTTTGAGAGAGAGAAAGAGAGAGAACCATAGAAAGAGAGAGAGAGAGAGAGAGAGAGAGAGAGAGAGAGAGAGAGACAGAAAAAGAGTGAGAGAGCGAGAGAGAGAGCCTCATTACTACCAGAGAGTGATAGAGAAAGAGAGAGAGAGAGAACCATAGAAAGAGAGAAGGAGAGAGAGTGTGCGCTCCTTGCCGCACTGTCGAAGCAAGGGACTTGCCAATACACCGTATGCGAGCCACAAACGGCTCCAAGCACACAACAAGCCTAAACTAGCAAGCTCAAGAAAACAAAGGGTGTGTCACTCACCGCTCTACGCTCGCCTTCGTGGTGGATTCCTCGCCGCGATGAAGAAGAAGCTGCAGTCGTGCCGTGCTCAACCGCTTCGCCGCCGTCGTGCCTTCGTAATGCTCGATCGCACACACACTCTCCCTCTCTCTCTCTCACACACACACACACAAGGAGGTGAAGAAGAAGAAGAAGATGGAGATGGAGCAAGAGCACTCTTCAATTGCACAAATGAGAGAATGAGTAAAAATTAGGTTTAGTTGGCTTTTATAGGAGCTCACCCCATTCACACTTGGGCGCCCATGCTTAACCAACTAATCCCTTGAATGTCCAAGTTAAAGTGCGCCTCTCATCGGCGATCACTCTACCTTTCCCTATTGGTCCGACAAGCCCGGTACCTGACTCTACCAAATACATAATACACGTCCATCGTAGGTGATGGGTGTCCGTGAGCCGTGAGGGTTAACATGCCCCCCTTCCTGATGTAGATTCCGTCCTCGGAAGCTATTGAGTTGAAGCTGGTTCGTCGAGGTGGAAGAGCATTTGAGATGAATGTCCTTAGCCTTCTTCAGTCACTGCAAAATCAAACAACATTGGCACAGTAATTGCATTCTCTTAAAAAGCATATGCAGTTTTAGATAGAAAAATTGATTGGTCAAAGAATTTCAAACAATTTGTTAGCAATGAACATTAAATTGCAATGTAATCAAATGCATAAACAGATGTAAAGGCAAAAAATTAAACAAGTCTGGGGTCACTAATTTGACGGTCGAAAAGCACTAGAGATCGAATATTAATACCATGGGTAAGCTTCTTAATTTTCAGTGGTCAATTAAGTTGTTTAATCGCGAGAGCCAAGTATTCATGTTCAAGGGCTGACTAGAGGCTATATCTAGAAAACCTTGTAGTTAAGCTACCATAAAAGGAATTTCTCATGAAATCATCGCCTGACTGATTACTTTTTCTTTGACCCCCCAAGGTCTTTTCACACTGATTCAATTTTGAAGTGGGTGCTTATTTTGTATGCCTTGGGTTTTTTGCTTTTCAAGGAAAAGCGCCCACACTGGGAACCTCTAGGGCTCTAGTACCATAGGCAATACATGTGAGTGAAGTACCAAATCAAGCTGAGATTTCTCTTCCAGCTTAAAATTTTACATTGTGGCACTTTGATTTTTTGTTTGTTCATTTTCATCATTTTAATTTTGTAACTTTGGGAGGTCATATAACACTGTTACATTCCCCAGGCTCATCACATTAGTAAACTCCCTTTATAATACTTAAGCTAAAGGTCAATAGGGTCAAGCCCACTAGAAAGCCCTAGTACATTTCATACAATGCTGCCTAAATCGGATTAAGAACCTAAGTAACCATTGCTTATTAGGAAGGCATTCCCCATGGTATTAAGAGAAGATTTCTAATACCTAGCTTGGTCAAACTAGCTTAGTCGGACTGCTTGATTTTTACACCTAAACAAGTGATTATGACAAAAGATTGCATTGAATTAAATGTTGGATACTATGCCAACGCGCTGAATAGTATGCTACCAATCACAATCAAAGCAGACAAACATGGATGCAAAAAAGATAAGGGCAATGCTAATGGACAAGAAACACCTGTTTGTGTTGATGGTCGCGCTTGATTTGAAGTGTGAACGAGAGAAAGGTTCCATGAAGGTCCAAATCCTATCAATAGCAACATGCTCCTGTACACACTAGGAAACAAAAGGAATACCTCCAGGAGGCACATCAGTGGGAAAAATTAAAACTCCTAAAAAACAAACTCAAAACACAATCTAGACCCCTAACCTACCTATCTGTCACCCCTTTTAGAATCAAGGAAAGAGGATATTATATAAACCGGGTGGCCACCCTAAGGCTAGGCCTCTATCCTCATCATCTAGATAAATAAAATCGTTGTCCGTGAGGCCATAGTCTTCCTCGGTCTCTATTAGTTCCTCTTCATCATCCTCTTGTGCAAGCATGCTAATCAAGAACCTCGTGATACGTGGATACTCATCTTGTGCAAAAGAATAAGCATGTGCCATTGGAGACACATTCGCCACTGGGTAGGGATCACTAGTTAGCCATAGACGTATCAGCCATTCTAACTCCTCGAAATTTCTCTCACATGCAAGGCTCTCTATCAAATCCCATTCGCAAGAAAGTATAGGGTAGCATACGTAGAACACTTGTTGAAAAGACAAGGGGTACCTTTCATCAAAAATAGAAGTGCATGCCTCTGGTGAAGTAGCCATTTCTGACAAGACAGATAGATTTGGTTAGGCCTTTAAAACATAAGAGTTGTTTTTGTGTGTTGCTTGACTTGACACAGTGAATTTGGACTTATATGTAAGATCTGATAGGGTGCTCTCTCATTGCTAGGCGCTCTTGCTCTTTACTATTTTTGTTTTTTTTTTGTGAGTATAAGGCTATATATATACATTCCCTAAGATCGGAGATTAAGAGGTCAGGGAAAAAGGTTGAGAGGGAAGCAAGTGAATGATGGATGTCCACAAACACTCCCCCCTTCCTTGGGTAGATCATACCGTTTGAAATGAGCTTGTCACCCTTTGAAACCAATTGTTCCAGTTGGTAATAGGTGAGGATTTTTGCCAGTAGTTTTCTATTACCCTAGGTGCCTCGTCAAGTTGTAAGGGTGGTAAGGTACTCTCCCAGGATTTTATTTGCAACGTTGTTGTAGGTGGTGAACTTACCCCGGAAGGTGCAAACTCTTTCGTGCTTGGATGGATATGTACAGTGGTAGGTGGAGGTTGTGTCGAAGCTTCTATTTGCATATAGGAACTACATGAAGAGCAAGAAGCTTCATTTGATTTCCCTGTTCCTGAGCTAGGTGGAACAAATCGTTCTTTCTTTGGTACCCAAACTAGCTCTAGAACGGGTGTGTAACATTCCATGATTTTTTCCTTTCCGCGATTTTCAATTTGTTTTGGAGCCACAGGATTGGGTTTACATGGGCCAGGTGACAGGTAAGAGTACACTTTACGTTTGGGCACCCAGATTTGATCATTTCCTTGATAGTATCCTTGGGCTTCCAATAGTCGTTTAGGGATCCATCGCAACATTTTCTTACTTTTCTTGGAGCGAGTGGTACGTTTCTTACTAGGTTTCCGTTTTTTTGCATCAACCATGCTCACTACAGAGGTTTTAGGGACCCACTTGTATGTTTTCTCTGTTATATTAGGATGGTTCTTGTGTGTCTCAAGCTTTCTTTCAACTACATTAGTTGAAGCTCTAGAGAGTTGGGCTATGGGGACGTATGGTTCAACCTCCTGGACATGCAATGTCTTGGGTTTTATTTCCTTGGGCAATATCTCAGGGACTATGGTTTGAGTGGTAGGGCTAAGAGTTGGTTTTTGCGTTGTAACACCCCCAGTCCCCCAATCAATAGTGCATTTGGTGGCTATCATCCACGTGCGGCCTAGGTTTATATTACCCTCCATAGTTCCAGTAGGCATGACCAAAAAGTCTTGAGCTACCACCCCATTGTCATAACTGACAGAAGTGTGCCAGATTCCAAAAACCGCAGTTTTTTTCTTGTTGACACCCTTGACTTGGATAATACTCTCAGATAGAGGTGGCTTCCCTAACTGACACCACACCCCATAGGATAGCAGATTGTATTTAGCACCCGTGTCCAATAAGGCGTTATATAGCACTTTTCCATAGGCACTATTTAACTCAATGGGGTATCGTAGAGGTGTGTCAGAGTCCAACCCATCCTCTTCGATTTCCACGTGGAATGCATTTGTGACCCCAAGGTTAGCCTCTCGTTTTTGTCTTATACGTTGTTGTCGCTCCTTAGCCTCAGCTTGAGCTTGTATCTTGTTTAACTCGGTTTGTGCTTTGGCGGCCTTCTTTTGATGAATGGCCCGTAGTTCTTCTTGGCTTAAAGGATCATAATATCTTTTGAATTTACTCCCATTGAGGAATCCAATGGTTTCAACTCCATCAAGAGTTTCCACACGAAGGGTACCTTGGGGGGTAATTTCACATACTCTATATGGTCCTTTACCAGCATATTTCAACTTTTTCTTCTCTTTACGTACTCCATACATAAGGACTTTATCACCAACTTTGATATCCTTGTCCTTCACATGGCGATCAAACCACTTCTTTCTCCTATCCTTTTCCACAAGAGCATTTTGCACAGCCAACTGTCTCTCTTCGTCTAGTTTTTCTAAGATAAACAAACGCTCAGTTAAGGGGTTACCATTCCATCCTTCTTGCGAAGCTACCCTAAGACTAGGAATGACAAACTCCCAAGGCATAACCGCTTCTTGGCCGTATACCATTTTGAATGGCGTACAATTAATAGCCACTTTATAAGCAGTACGATAAGCCCATAGAGCAGATGTCAACTTCAAATCCCAATCAGTGCGATGAGCTTCTACCGTCTTGGTTAAAATAGAGATTAGAGTCTTGTTGGTGCTCTCGGCTTGTCCATTAGCTTGCGGGTAATAAGGTGTAGACTTATGGTGGGATATCATAAAGGTCGTGGTAAGCTCTCTTATTACCTCATTTATAAAATGGGTACCATTATCACTAACAATTTCAAAAGGGCAACCAAATCTTGTGATAATGTTCTCAAAAAGAAACTTAGCTGTTGTTCTCGCGTCAGCTTTTTGTGAAGCCTTAGCTTCAGCCCACTTTGTTACATAGTCCGTAGCAACTAGAATATATCGAGATTGAGTGTTGCGAGCTGCGGGACTAATTGGACCTACAAAGTCTAAGCCCCATTTTTCAAATGGTTGGGTTACTTTAATAGGATGTAAGGGCATTCTGTCCTTGCGCTGTGTGGTCTTGTAACGTTGGCACTCATCACACCCTTTTGTAAAAAGTGATGCATCCTTAAATAAAGTTGGCCACCAATAGCCTGATTGCAGCACCTTTCTAGCAGTCAGGTCCCCTGAAAAATGTCCTCCTGCTATGCCCATATGTGCTTCTTGCAAGATATACAAATATTCATCCTCGCGGGCACAACGCCTAAGAATATTGTCCTTGCCTAATCTATACAGGGTTCCAGCAATCAAACAATAGGGTTCACATTCTTTTACTAGCCTTCGAGCGATATCCTTACGAAGTTCCTTGGGTGGAAAACCATTAACTAAAAAGTTAACAATGTTCTCACTCCATTCAGGCATAGTCTCAACTATGAATAGGGAAGTATCGGGTAATTCATCATCAACTCCTGTAGGGGCTTCACCATTGGGTATGCGAGACAAATGATCAGCCATGACGTGCCTTTTACCGGGTCTCACTACAATCGTGAAATCAAACTCCAGAAGAATTAACAACCATCGTGTGATTCTTCCTGTGGAGCATGGCTTGTTTACCAGATACAGCAACGCTTGATGATCCACATAAAATACAAACTTGTTTGCCAGAAGGTAGTAGCGAAATTTCTTTACTGCATAAACCATTGCCAAACCTTCTCGCTCTGTAGTGGTGTAGTTCCTTTCAGAATCGTTCAATTGACGGCTTGCAAAGCTAATGGGATAGTCCAATTTATGTTCTCCTGGTTGAGTGAGAACACACCCAATAGCAAAGTTTGATGCATCAATATGCACATGGAAAATGACATCCCAGTTAGGTGTCCTTAAAATTGGAGCACTTGCTAGTGTTTTCTTCAATTGTTCATAGGCCTGGTCACACTCTTCAGTCCATTTAAATTCAATGAGAAGCTTGTACAAAGGACGTGCTATCTCAGCGAAAAATAAAATAAACCGTCGATAATAACCCACGTGTCCCATGAACCTTTGAACTCCCTTGTAATTGGTTGGTGGTGGTAACTCTAGAATCACTTTAATTTTGCTCTCATCGGTTGAGATACCATTCTTGGATACTATATGCCCTAAAATAACTCCATGCTTGACCCAAAATTGGCATTTGAACGGGTTCAATGAGATACGATATAACCTACATTTTTCAAACACCTTTCGCAAACATGATAGATGTTCTTTCCAAGAAGAGTAAACACAAAGGTCGTCTAAGAAAGCTTCACAAAACTCTCTCAAATATTCTTTAAAAGCAGTGTTTATTAATCGTTGGAATGTAGCAGGGGCATTTGTTAAGCCAAAAGCCATCACACGAAATGCAAACACGCCAAATTCTGTGATGAAGGCAGTTTTAGCTTGGTCCTCTAGCGCTATCGTGATTTGGTTGTAGCCTGAGTACCCATCTAGAAAGCTATAAGCTTCCTTGCCTGCAACTCTTTCGAGTACATGTTCGGAATATGGTAGGGGGTAATGGTCTCTTCTAGTAGCTGCATTAACTTTTTTGAGGTCCACGCACACCCTGAGTTTCCCATTCTTTTTTGGCACGATAACTATTGGCGACACCCATTCAGAGTGTTCAATAGGATATATGAACCCACATTTGATAAGCTTTTCTAGTTCTTCTTGAATGATCTTTGCGTACTTAGGATTCATCGGGTAGGGTCTTTGTTGTACGGGCTTCGCAGTGCTAATCATAGGGATTGTATGTTGGACCACAGAAGGTGGAACACCTTTCATATCATGGTATGTCCAAGCGAATACGTCCTTGAATTCCTTGAGAAGCTCTTTGAGGACCGCCTCTTCAACTTCTGTGAGGTCTTGGGCAATAAAAACAGGTTTTGATTCTTCACCGGGGTCAGCTAATTCTATTTCTTTAACTATTGCCGGACCATCATAGATTCCATTATTCCCATCGATAGGTATTCTTTGGGCTTTTGTGTACACAACCTTTGCTTCACCTGTGGTGTAAGATTTGAAATGTTCTGGTGCAGGATGCAAGTCTGTGGATTCTGGTTGTGCGTTGGTTTGTGCTTCCATTTCTGCTTTCTTGTGTTGTCGAGCTAACTCTTGGTTTTGACGCCTCCTTGCAGTGCGGCTCAACTTTGGCTTGTCTATGATCTCTAATTGGGCTATGTCATGGGGTCGTGGTCTACACCACATAACATTTTGGAGATATTCACCCCAATTGTCTACCAATTTTCGATGAGCATCACATGCTCCTATATAACTGAGCCATTCTGCTGAGGATCTCTTCTTGTTTATCCTAGCACGTACATTGGCTCGATATCGACGCCTCTTAAGGTTTTTCTTTTTCTTATTTGAGACCTGCTTTTGATTTAGATCTGGCTCACTAAAGGAGTCCTCGTTGGTGTCCTCTTCACTCTCGGAGGAGCTATCATCGGTTGATGTGCTCGATCCTTCCGAATGTTTTGACTGTGAACTTGCTCCACTCTCTAATTCATGAGATTCAGAATCCGTTTCACTCTGGGAGTCAGTGTCCAAGTCGTGTTGGTCAAAGTCTTCTATTGAGCTATCAGTGTCACTGTCAGATTGGTCCACAATTGCCTTGCCCTTAGAAGATGCATGTATGGCACTTATCATGTTCAGAGGTGCAATTTGTGGTACCTCTTCCCCCTCTGGTGTGACCCAAGTGGTTCCTCTATTTCCCCAGGTATCTATGGTTGCAGCTAGGTGTACCCAATCCACATTGTCTGATTCCGTCATACCCGGTAACACATCCATGTAAGGAGAATCTTGGCCAATGTCTGTATCCTTCTTACAAGTGTAACAATATTGTAGTGGGGCCGAGTGAACTGTGGTGTCAGAGCGATGATCAATAATGGTTTTACTCCCTAAGGGGTGTACCTTACCAGTCACCAAATCCACTCTAAGGACAGAGTCTTGGAATTGCAAATAGACATGATTTTTAGACCAATCGTGAACCATTTGTGCTTCCCTCATGAATGGTCGTCCTAAAATCATTTCATATGACATAAGGTGTTTAGAGAAATCCATTACAATGAACGTATGTCGCACCTTGTATCCTAGAACTTTGATCTTAAGATCCTTGAGCATCCCCATAGGTTTGGCTATGGTACCATTTGCCATCTTTACCACAATGTTAGTAACACTGAGGCGGGGTTTTCCCATGGATTCCCAACAATCTTTTGTAACGATGCTAACTCCCGCACCACCATCAAGAATTCCCTTTATAGTTAATCCCTTGGTAGTGATGGGTAGGGTCGCATTAGACTCGTCGCCTTCAAAATACTGGCCTAATTCGTTAATGGGTACCTCGATCACAGACTCGTGTCCATCTAAGTCAAGTGATTGCACATGATTTTCCTCATCAATCATAATCGAGTCAGGCCTATTTGGTTGCGCAAACTGCGGTAATCCCGTTCGTAGCTCTCCGTTAAGGAATGCTCGAAGTGCAAGGAATAACTCAGGATCTCCATACAGCTTTGCTATGATCGTGGTTCGGACCTCAGAAGACATGAATTCCATTAGTTTGGCAACATTCATTGGCGTTTTGCAGGGTGTAGGCCCTTGACTAGGAACTGGTGAGGATGGAATCTCATATTCCTCAATGGGATCAGGTATTCCTTCGTTAAACATCCTTTCCAATAAGAAGGGTGTATGCTCACTTTCTGATGTCCTGTCCTCACTCCCTTCTTGGATGATACTAGATATGGCTAACGGTCTATGGTTCATGTGGGGTGGATGAACTTGCGTGGGAAACACTGTGTCATGAATTTTGATATGCATGGGTTCTGGTTCTAGTTTCCTTTGAGTCTCCTCCACTAAACCTCTTAGATGTTTCACCTGCTCAATCTCGTCTACTGGGTTTGGATACGTCCCAATCTTCTTTTTACGATTCTTCCCTTTTTGCCCCTGCGGTTTATCTTGGGGGTCTTGGATTGGATTTGGAAACACTTGTGGTGTTTTCAGAGGCTCTTTATGGTTTTCTCTCATTCGGTTTTCATTTGGTTCCATGTTACGGTTTTCTTTGTCGGTCTTTCCCTTTGTGGTATTGGTTCTAGTCTCCATTGTCTCGACTGAATCTGAATCATCCTCGAGGTCATTCATATACACGGGGTCATCTCCTGTTCCTATGTTTGTTTTGGAACTTGGCTTTGAATTTTCCGTATTCTGCGACTTCTTCCTTCGTGTCTTCCTTTTCTTTGCTTGGATAATTGACGCGGTATCTCTCTCTTCGAGGATATGTCCTGGCCCTTGAAGCATGGACCGTGTAATCGCATAAGCAGGTGCGACGGGTGGTATTGGTGACGTCACACTAGCAATTTCGACCAAATTCAAGGGTGTGATTTTAGGCGCATTTGGGTTATAGGGGCATTGGGCAATCAAGTGATCTATGCCACAACGATTACATGTGAGTATTGGCATTGCAAACGTGCTCCCTTGATTCACTTGCATCTGTGCAGCATTCTTTTGCAGCCTAATAGGGCATTCCGCTACTCGATGTGGTCCACCACACTCGTAGCATTGAAGAGGTGGCCTCCTAGCCTGGGTGTTGATATTTTGACCTCTGGATGCGAGAGCAGCAGCTTGATAAACCGGCTTGACTTGTCCCCAACAATCTTCCATGTAGTATATAGGACATTCTTCCAATGTATCAAGTCCGTAGGCAATACTAGTGTCTATTTCCTCCTCACAACCATCTGCATAAGCATTAGATGGCTCGCAACCCACTTGGTTCATAGGGGCGACTCTTGGATGCGGGGGCTGCGGTCCTAGCACAGGAGGTGGTAACGGTGTAGCTTGTACAACATTTTGAGATCTAGGGACCATGTGTTGCGGTAGTTGCTCAACAGGTGGAGTAGGCATCAATACAGGAGCTCGAGGCGCATCCGTCCAGGCTACAGGTGGTCTATTTGCCATCATACGTTTGATCATTAAACAATCCTTAGCTTGGTGACCATACCTACCACATGCGTTGCAAGTTCCATTAAATTTTACTCTAAACGTAGGGCACTCACTAGTGCTATGTGGACCTAAGCAAATGGAACACCATTGTTGCTCCCTTCTTGGATACATGTGACTATTTTGAGGGGGTCGATTATCCTTAAGAGACTCTTGGATTGCCTTGGTGAGGTCTGTCAAGAATGTCTCAAATACCTTTGGCTCATTGGCAATGGGCTTTGCAGTCATGGGTTCATACTCAATGGCTTGTGAGCTAGTGGATCTCGTGTCAGTAGACACCCTCATGCCTGCTATCATCAAGTTGTCCTCTAATTGGATTGCATTGGCAGTGACATCTTCCCAGGTTGTGATACCTCTAATCACTAGTCCATTATAGATTCCTTCATTCCTCAACCCTCGAATGAATCGATCAAGCAGTTGGTTATTGTTGAAGCGCTCATTTACAGGGCAGCGAGAGTTTAAGTGCTTTAGACGACTAATGAAGTCCCTTACTGACTCTCCTTCCTTACGTTCGGCCTTCTGTAGCTGAGATGCTACACCCCAAAGCACACCTTCTCGTATATACTCCTTTAGAAACAACCTTCGAAGGGTAGGGTAGATTGTTTTCTCGTCCACCCTTAGGGTCCTATACCAATCTCCAGCCTTCCCACTTAATGTCAAGCTTAAGGCATTGCACTTATGTAGTTCGTTGCGTTCCCCTAAGGAATCACATACTTGTTCAAACACTTCAATGTGTTTCCTAGCATCTTCGTCCCCATTGAATTTTTGCGTGAGTTTGGCAATTTGTACTGCCTTACTTCTAGGCTCTCTATCAGAAGCATGACGCATATTTTCCGCGATAGATCGACCTATGGTTTGAGCAAACGCTGCCAAGTCACCTATGTGAGGAGGCAGGGCCGGTGGAGGTACTCTTGGAATCATATGTGGGAGAGGAACGGGTACCGGTCTTGGCATATGTGTGGATGATGCAGGATATGGAACATAACCGGGCATAGGTCCACTCGGATAAGAGCTAGGGAGCGGCACTCGAGGAGCATAAGCAAGTGGTACAATTGGAGGTGTGGGGGCCATGTGTGCATAAGGGGCTAGAGGCACATATGGTCGAGGCCCCATATTAGGTACTATGACACTAGGTAGTGGCACTGCGCTAACCGTAGATGTCATTGGTACATTCTCTGTCAGGCTTATCCCTGGAGTGAGCACTGTGTTTTCCTTAATAGAGGGTTGAGCCAAGTTAGGGAAGCTAAAGTTTTCTCTCGGAGGCTCAGATTGCATAGAGACCCCAGGTGAAATGACGTAAGATGGGTCCATGGGGCTCATTAGAGGAGTCTCCATTTGAGATAGAGTAGGCTGTTGAGCCTTGCTCGTATCCAGAAATCTCATGGGGCCATTAGAGACTATATTTACCCCTCGGTTTTGCCTTTCTGATTGAATAATGCCATGGATAACATTACAAATCATTTTTTGTTGATCTTCGATGCTCGTGGCACTAGAGGTGGATTGTACAATCTCTATCCATCCTACATGGTAGGCGTGGCCAGAGTGTAGATCCGTCAACACCTCAGTGTGGAGGTCGTATGTCCAATGATCATTAATGAACAATCCTTCTAGAGTCGACGTGTTAACGGTTTCTTGTGAGGTAGAAGCAATGTTGCTCCCCGTGGTTTTACTTGTCACCAACGGTACTCTAGAGGGAACTTCTGAAGGAGGCAGCTCAACAGGGCCTTCTTGGTAAGAAGTTGGTAGGATATCCACATGGACACTCTTTGGGGGTGTGGGGTCCACATGCGATGTGAAAGGAGATTCCACTTCCCCACCCCCTTCGTGTGCTTCATTTGCATCAGGTTCCGAGCGAGTAGCTCTACCTAACGTTTCCATGAAACGGCTAAACATACTAGTACTAGGCTGTGGAGCTTCGGGAGGTGCATGGCCTTCTCTCTCAGTGTTTTGGTTAGGGTATGCTTCCATGATTTCTGAGTCGGAGGAGGAATCACTAGCGGCTATTTTAGGGTCTTGGGTGGTGCTACCTTGTGTCCCCGCTGAGGGTCTAGAGCTTATCGTGGATGGGTAATGGGTGTCCGTATGAACAGAGGCACCCTCAATATGCTCGTGTTCTAGCACCCGCCCAGAGCGTAAGTGCATGTGCTTTTGATACCCTAAGGTGTCAAAAAGCTGCTCTAGGAGGCCTTGTGACTAGTTTTTAGCGTGTCTTTTGTTTGTTTTTTTGCTAGATTTTTTTGAGCGTGTCGTGGAATGGGCCGTGTGATAGCTCAAAACGAGCGTATCGGTCAGAGGGTCGTGCCGTGCTTTACAGCTCTCCGTTTGGTCACTCTATGCCCTCGGAATCCCTAAAACTGTCAATTTCCAGTAGGGAACTAGGCCCAAACTAGAAAGTCTAAGGGTGCAAGTGGGAAGAGAAAGGAGGAGAGTGGAGGACTTGTCCCACATGCTCTCATTCTCTCTTGAGGGAGTAGGGTATATATATAAGAGTGAGTCTAGTATATATCATAAGACTGAGGACTGAGGCATGAAATCTCCACACACCCCTTCCCCGCCTTTCCTATGATAGAAATTGCACCACAAGGAAGCGTAAAGTGCTAACCGAGCTTAGTGTAGGGCATATCCCCGGCAACGGCGCCAAAAATGTGCGCTCCTTGCCGCACTGTCGAAGCAAGGGACTTGCCAATACACCGTATGCGAGCCACAAACGGCTCCAAGCACACAACAAGCCTAAACTAGCAAGCTCAAGAAAACAAAGGGTGTGTCACTCACCGCTCTACGCTCGCCTTCGTGGTGGATTCCTCGCCGCGATGAAGAAGAAGCTGCAGTCGTGCCGTGCTCAACCGCTTCGCCACCGTCGTGCCTTCGTAATGCTCGATCGCACACACACTCTCCCTCTCTCTCTCTCACACACACACACACAAGGAGGTGAAGAAGAAGAAGAAGATGGAGATGGAGCAAGAGCACTCTTCAATTGCACAAATGAGAGAATGAGTAAAAATTAGGTTTAGTTGGCTTTTATAGGAGCTCACCCCATTCACACTTGGGCGCCCATGCTTAACCAACTAATCCCTTGAATGTCCAAGTTAAAGTGCGCCTCTCATCGGCGATCACTCTACCTTTCCCTATTGGTCCGACAAGCCCGGTACCTGACTCTACCAAATACATAATACACGTCCATCGTAGGTGATGGGTGTCCGTGAGCCGTGAGGGTTAACAGAGAGAGAGAGAGACAGATTGAGAGAGAGACTCCTTACTGTCAGAGAGAGAGAGAGGGAGAGAGACAGAGTGAGTTTGACAGACAAAAAGCAATGGAGGAGACACCTCCCTTGGAGTTTCTGCAAACCCCACCAACAAAAGGTGATCTCTCACTCTTTCTCTCTGTATTTCCAACAGTTGGTAGCAAATTGTGTGTGTGTGTGTGTGTGTAAACAAAGAAAAACCCATACTGTTGTTCAACACACACACACCTCAACACATACTTACATAGACACACACACACACACACACACTCACACACACATAAACACACACACACACACACACCTCAACACATACTTACATAGACTCTCTCTCTCTCTCTCTCTCTCTCTCTCTCTCTCTCTCTCTCTCTCTCTCTCTCTCTCTCTCTCTCTCTCCCCGTTACTAACGGTGCGCAGAGCCAACCAAACATTGGCTGCAGCTCTCTCCGCGCGCCTATAGTATAGTTATGACTCTCTCTCTCTCTCTCTCTCTCTCTCTCTCTCTCTCTCTCTCTCTCTCTTACTTAAGGCACGCGTAGAGATTTGCAAAAAGTATTTTTTCGTCCTTGCGCACCTTTAGTACAAAGAGACACATACACACACACACACACAGTGAGAGAGAGAGAGAGAGAGAGAGAGAGAAAGAGAGGAGAGAGAGAGAGACAGAGAGAGAGAGAGAGAGTCTATGTGTGTTTTTTAATGTTCTTTGGAGAGAGAGAGAGAAGAGAGAGAGAGAGAGAGAGAAGAGAGAGAGAGAGAGAGAGAGAGAGAGAGAGAGAGAGAGAGAGAGAGAGAGAGAGAGAGAGTCTATGTGTGTTTTTTAATGTTCTTTGGAGAGAGAGAGAAAGAGAGACACAGAAAGAGAGAGAGAGAGAGAGAGAGAGTCTATGTGTGTTTTTTAATGTTCTTTGGAGAGAGAGAGAAAGAGAGACACAGAAAGAGAGAGAGAGAGAGAGAGAGAGAGAGAGAGAGAGAGAGAGAGTCTATGTGTGTTTTTTAATGTTTTTTGGAGAGTGAGAGAAAGAGAGAGAGGGAGAGAGAGAGAGAGTCTATGTGTGTTTTTTAATGTTCTTTGGAGAGAGAGAGCAAGAGAGGAGAGAGAGAAAGAGAGGAGAGAGAGAGAGAGAGAGAGAGAGAGAGAGAGAGAGAGAGAGTCTATGTGTGTTTTTTAATGTTCTTTGGAGAGTGAGAGAGAGAGAGAGAGAGAGAGAGAGAGAGAGAGAGAGAGAGAGAGAGAGAGAGAGAGAGAGAGAGAGAGAGAGAGAGAGAGTCTATGTGTGTCTTTGTTTGTGCTTTGGAGAGAGAGAGAGAGAGAGAGAGAGAGAGAGAGAGAGAGAGAGATAGATAGATAGATAGATAGATAGATTTTATTATCGTCCTCGGAGGTCAAATATGACCTATGGGACCAAAGTTACATGTGATGTAGTATGTGTATGGCTGATGAGTGACTCTCGATGCTCCAAAATTGTAGTGATGAGAGTCGCAATGGAGAGCCCACACTTTGGCTGGGAGAGGAAAGTGTGTAGGTCTAAGTTATGGCTGAAAATGTGAGAGAAGCAAGTTCGGATGTGATCAAAAGCTGAGCACTCTAGTAGTGTGTGGTACTCAGACTCTCGAACTTGCAGTGAGCATAATGTGCACAATCGATTTGACTCTTCTCCATTGCCCCAACGCCCTATGTCGCATCGAAGGAAATGGGAGCTAAGCCGAATTGCTGCGATAGTGCGTATCGCGGACAAGGGAATAGGCTCAAGCATGTAAGTGTGAGTACGGTTTCCTCTCTCAGCGAAGAACATGGTTTTGTAGTTGGGGGCAATATAGGTGGTGTAATGTATGAAGCGTGACCCACCGGATTTCTCCCAAGCCGTAATACATTGGTGTTGTAGAAAAGCTTCATTCACTTGAGAGTCAATTGAAGCATCATGTAGCAAGTGTAATGCATCCCATCTCCCAAACCACTTCTTTATGTCTTGCATCCATCCCGTGCTCAAGATCTTGCTTTTATGCGTCTTTTGAACTTTTTTGCTTGCTTCCCATGCAATTGTAGGAAGTCGATGTGAGGGGTTTTGACGCATCTTTATCATGTACTCCACAACCCTTTCCATGCCCATAACCGCAATTGGAAGAGATCCCGACTCAAGAAGTAGGAGCATATATGGTGTTTGTGTCTTAACTTGGAGAAAGTTTGTAAGAAAACGCTTTTGAACATTCTCAAACTCTTT
Organism: Adiantum capillus-veneris; assembly: GCF_014529385.1. NCBI lineage: Eukaryota > Viridiplantae > Streptophyta > Polypodiopsida > Polypodiales > Pteridaceae > Adiantum > Adiantum capillus-veneris. The sequence goes on from NC_140935.1 coordinate 29,849,596, forward strand.
CCAAGTAGACTTTGAGATGCTCCCGCCCCACACTTCAACTCCATAAAGAAGAACCGGTGTCACCAATGCATCAAAAAGATACTTCTTGAGAACCCAGCACTTGATGTTTCCCGCATTACACATGTTCTCAAATGCATAATATGCTCTCTTTCCCTCTTCCAAATGACGCATAGCACATTCATGCCACTTGTGATTGGATGGAACCTCAAGGCCAAGGTACTTAAAGCTCTCAACAACTTCAAGTGTCTCGTTGTTGTACACAATGCATGGTTTCTCCTTATGGTTGGTTTTCACAAGCATAACCTTTGTTTTGGATTCATTTACAATCAGCCCACTATGCAAGCAAAAGTTCTCAAGGACAACCATAAGCTTTGGTGCATCTTCTAAAGTGTGTGCTAGAAGACTACATCATCCGCATACAACAAAAGCATGATTACCGCATTGCAAATAGTGACCTCTTCAATGCCTTCTTCTTGCATAAAGTCAAGTACCATTTGTTCCAATTGATCAATGCATAGACCAAAGAGAGTTGGTGACAATGGACATCCTTGTTTAACCCCAATAGTGCTTACAAAAATTTCTGAAATTTCTCTTCCCATGCGCAATTGACAAATCACCTTCTCATAGATTCGAGAAACCGCAAGCATAAACTCACTTGGCACTTGGAGTTCTTCCATCCTTCTCCACAAATTGTTACGTGGAATCATATCAAAGGCTTTCTTAAAGTCCACAAAACAACAATACAATCGCTTGCCTTTCAACCGACTTTCCTCCATGAGAACACGAAGAGTGACAAGATGATCAATGGTGCTATGGCATCGACGAAAACCCGCTTGTCCCTTTGCACGCTTGTCATTCTCTTCAGCCCAATCACTCAATTTCATCTCCATTATGCACCCAAACAACTTTGCCATAAGAGACCCAATCATTATAGTCCGGTAGTTGCTTACATTCTTTACATCCCCTCCTTTATGCAAAGGCTTAACCCAATTAGTACTCCAATCATAAGGCATACCATGTTGAAGTGCAAGGTTGAACATATCACACATCCACTCATGGGTAAAATCTCCCGTCCATTTGATCATCTCCGGTTTGATACCTTGAAGATCTCCCGCTTTGCGAGTGGCCAACTTTTCAAGACCACCGCATACATCCTCAATAGTAAAAAAAGACGGCATACATGGGAGTGAACCATAAAATGGCATTTTTTCAGTATTTTCTTGCTCATATAATTGCCTACAATGTGTGTACATATCCACTAGACTCAAGTTACCAAAATTCTCAACCCGCTTGCCTCTCAAGTTTCTCCAAAATCTTCCACATGCATGTGCCTTTTCTTGAACTTGAAATTCTTGTTGCTTTACTTCCCATCTTCTTCTCTTCTTTTGAATCAATGCCTTGTATGTATGCAAATGACTTTGATAGTTGTCTTTGTCCATAGTTGCATCAAGCTTTATCAAGGACTTTCGAGCATCTTGACATTCTTTATCAAACCACCTTTTGCGTGATCTATCTTTGTTGATACCATGGAGATGCTTTATGGCAAAGCATTCTTCCGCACAAGAACAAATAGCTTTCTTGAAAGCTTCCCATTTAGTTTCCAATGGTACATCACATTGAAGCTTTGTCATCCATAATTTTTGCTCAACCATTTCAATGTACATTGGTGCCCGTTTGAAATCCATACATAGTGATAACTTCTCTTTTCTTTGGCTGAGATTATCATGCTTAGTTGCTTCTCCACATGAAAGGTCAATACATAAGGTGCGATGGTCGGATTCCGGGGTCCATTGACCAAACATAAAACTCTTTATGCGATACATGATGGCTTCAGAGAGTAGCATATAGTCAATCACACTATCCCCATTATGTCTTCTACATATAAATCCATTGGTTCCACTCCACAAAGATACACCATTGGCAATGAGCATACCCGTGCTATTACACATGTGTAAAATTAACTTTCCATAGTGATTCGGCTCTTTCTCATCCATTGAAGTACGATCATACAAGTGAACTTCCTCCAAATCCTTTGAAATGTATGGCATATCAAATTGTTGAGTATCATGTTGCAATGTTTTTGTGCGAGCATTCATATCCCCAAATACAATAACATCACCTTCACCTTTGAAATAAGCAATGTCCTCTTCCAAATCAGAAAATGGTTGATCTCTATCCATGCAAGCATAAAAGGGAGAATCATGATGAGGAATGTAGCAACCGGCTACAAAAATGGGTGCTCTTTTTGGTGTCATAATTTTCAGCCATACATAACGTTTGTACTTGTCATCTTTCACAATTGATACAAAATCTTCCAATCCTTTCTTAACCATACATGCTAACCCTCCTTGTCCTCTTCGTTGCTTGAGATTCTTTGACCACATCAATGAATGTACATTGTAATCCTCCAAGACGTTAATCCTTTGTGTATCATGCTCCCAAGTTTCAACAAGAAGTACAACATCGGCTTTGCTTGTTAGTTCATCAATGCCAACCCCCGCATTCCATGGGTATCCATTACAATTCCAAAAGCATATTTTCAATTGTAACTCGGTCTCATAGGTCACGCATCCCTATTTTCTTGAGAGACTTGCCTCCTCCTTGGGCACATTTTCTTCATGAGAGATCTTCTTGTGTTTATTATTCTTTTCCTCAAATGCCTTGCGACGCATATTTTGTTGCTTAATAGTGCGATCTTCACATACAAAACATTTTGTATCCCTCAAATAGATCCAACTATTATCAAGGATAATCTTTCGCTTGGTCTCATCCGGCATGGTGCATACAATTGGCCGTTCTCCCGAGCGAGGAGCTCCTTGCTTCCCCACTCTATGTGCTCCATAGACCATAACTCCGGACATGCCAAAGTGGGTTTTGAAGAAATCTTCAATAACAATGGCAAGAGAAGGAGGTGTCTCTAACTTCTCTTCGGGAATTCCACGAATAACAATGTTCTTGGAACGTCTCTCCCGTTCCTTCAACTCCTCCACATCCACATTCTCAACATTCTTTGTTTGAACCATAGCTTGCATGAGTGAGGAATTTGAAACCACATTGCTACCACATACATCAGCCCAAGACTTGTTTGTGCATACATTTTTCATGTCGCATACATCCCGGCTCATAGTGTCAAATTTCTCCTCTTTCAATACATGGTCATGCTCTACTTTGCTCATCCGCTCCTTCAAAGCATTCAAGTCCACAAGAGAGCGTTTACATTCCTTGACTTCCTCTTCAAGTTGCATCAAACGTGTTGTTTGCATCTCAAGTGTCCTCTTGAGATTCTCATTCTCAACCACAAGTACCCTTAGTGTGCCATTCTCCATTGCAAGTGCTCGTAAGTCTTCGCCTTGTTTGTTTACGGTCTCTTGCAATGATACCAAGTACGCCATGATCATGGTTTCCGATGTCGTTGGTTGGGTGGTTGTGTTGCTATCTCCACACTTAGGAGATTTTGGATCATTTTCCACAATGGTTGTGGACCTTGTTGAAGAAGAAGAACCCTTGCGAGTGCCGGAAGACATTGAAAATTTCTGTCTTTACATCAATGCGTAGAGGACTTCGTGCTCTTCGATTGAGGCTATAGATCACCGAAATCGGAGTTCGGATGAAGAAGTTATGATCAAAAGAGTGGACTGCTGTCTACTAGGTCAAAAAACGGCTGCACTAAGAGAGAGAGAGAGAGAGAGAGAGAGAGAGAGAGAGAGAGAGAGAGAGAGAGAGAGAGAGAGAGAATTGTCATGTTTCCTAATGAATAGGATTAAGGTCTAGTAGGCAGAAGAGGCTGAAACCAGACCCAGAGCTTGTGCCAGGATTTCAACCTTTGCGGGCTCAGTTGCTTAATGTTTCTGCCAAAAGAACTGTTGACTTTTGTCAGGATATATCTGAACAAGAGTCAATTGGTGAAGATCAATCAGAGAGGTCACCAGGCCAAGAGGATCCCTCACCCTACAAGGGTCCCTCACCCTCTACAGTACTTGTCAAGAAAAACACAAGAAAGAGGAATATAGACTTCTCAGATGATGCAGATGTGCCAGAAAGGAGTCCCTGTGAAACTAAAGGTAAAGCCAAAGAGGATGTGTCTTCTTTGGAAGACCCAGTTGCAACTGATGAGAGGCTGTTTGATTTTGCAACATCTTGTGGTGCTAGGGACAAGTTTGATCTAGTTCATTCTATGTTTAACCCAAAGTTTGACATTGAAGACCTGTTAGCTCAGCACAGTGAATTCTTGCAGTCCTACAGAGATAAGTTTGAAGTGATGGTGCAGGTAGGGAGGGTTGTTCTGCCCACTATGACTCTTGTGCATTTAAATGATTGTGGTGGAAAGGGACAGGGACTGAATAAGTATAGGGAATTACCACCTTCTTGCCGACATTCAGCCTGCCCTTTGCACCAAAAAGAATGCAAACTCATTCAGGAATCCTTTGGCTTTATGATTTACCTGAACAGCCTGTTTGGATTCCTCATGCAAAATCCTGATGAGGTGTTAGAGGAGCAGGATGCAGCACGAGATGAAGAATGCGAGGAGACAACTCATATACAAGAAGTCGAGGAGGTTGAAGATATAGTCGACCTTGAGGTTGAGGCAATTGAAGTACAAAGAAGTAAGATGCTCTCTGTGAAAACCACAGAAATCAAACTTCCTTTGGATGTCAGTAACTTCACTAAGAAGCATGCTCAGATGATGATGCCTGCTGTGCCTGACTTCAGGATTGGAGACAGGACCTATATCTTTTTACATGATGTGCAAAGCATCTTTTATTTAAGGGAGGATTTATCCCTGGCTATTATTTCCAGAGTCCAAGAGGAGAGGAGTGGATTTGTTTCAGAGGATAGTAGTGATGATGAGGCAATGGAAACATCCAGCAATCCAATGGAATGCCTCCGAAGATGCTTTGAGAAAGCTGAAAAATACAAGGAGACACTACCTGATGAAGCCACCTTCCAAGCAATAAGACAAAGCCTAAGACCATCAACAAGTAACAAAGAAGTGGAGGATTGGTTTAACCATTCAGGTCAGGGGTCAACTACATCTGTAGACCTGTGGCAGGAAAACCTCTTTCTGCAAGATGAGAGATTCATGGTAACTCTCTCTCTCTCTCTCTCTCTCTCTCTCTCTCTCTCTCTCTCTCTCTCTCTCTCTCTCTCTCTCTCTCTCTCTCTCTCTCACTTACTCTGACATGATATGTGCAGTCTTGGATTGCTGCCAAGGATGACTTCCTTCGGCGGTGGACTCAAGAGTATCGTGGAAGGGATGCGGCCCTAGCGCAGTACCTTTCAAAGCCATTAGGGCCAAAAACGACTCAAAAAGGGCTGTGTAAGGAATTGGTTAAATTACTAATTAGCAGAGCCGTCTGTGGTCAAAACGGCTCCAAATTTGTCCGTTTTGGTCATTTAAAGCATATCTACGCAATCTAAAGCGTATCTAGGTACATATCTCTAAATATTCAAAAAGATATCGTTTTCTTCACATTCCTTTGTGGCTAACCTCGAAATTTGTTTTCATTTACTTCACTTGGCGGAAAATAGTTGTTTCCACTTTTGAATCTCTCTTTTTTCTCTCACCTTTCGCGAGCTTTTTCTCTTCTTCTCTGTTGATACGTGATTTTCATTATACTTTCTACTCCTTCATTACTTACAATGACTAATACATCTTCCACTAGTGATAACTACAAGTTTCACTTGAACATTAAGCTAAGCCAGGAATATGCTACTACGCGGAGTGTCTATCAAAGACCAGTTACAACTGCAAATGAAGCACAACAACTTCGCAACGAGGGAAAGAAACACATTGATATGTGGACAGATGGGAGCTTGTATCCACCGGATCCTAGCACTGGAAGGTATCCATCTTTTAACACTCCTCATGATTTGATGAGATTTGTTGGTGATGGGGTTGATGGCTTATTAGGATATAGTTCTAGGTTATCTCATTTACACATTGATCATACACATTACATTCAATATCTCAAAACTGTTTTGTCTTCAAATGCAGTAAGAATTTTAGAACTTGAAAACCAAATAGCATCTCTAAAACAAGAAAATCACCAACTTCGAACTTTAAAAGAAACTCCAATAGGATTAAGAGCACGAGTAAAACGAATGAGAGATGTAGTAAACTTGACAGAAGGTTCTGGACAAAGAAAAAAAAAGATTAAAGATTACTAGAGAACATGTGACTAGTCTTTTAGGATTTGATATGTCCAATGGTCAAGAAAGGGTGAGATTTTTGAATGAGGTAATGAACAAAAGTGATATTCTTAAACTTTTGAAACTTCCTGAAAATCAAACTCAGAAAAAATTGGTATTTCAAAGTTTACTAAAAGATATGGGTTTACTGGTCCAACCTTCTCAAATGCAAGAAGTTTGTGACACAGTGGGGGTGAGTAGAAGGGGTTACAGAGCCATCTCTAAAACCTGGTTTCAGGTTTTAAAGTATTACAAGATTAAAGCTTTTGGGTTGCCTAGGCCTCATAATGTTGGAAAAGTTAGGACTCTATTAAACGAAGAAATACCCGAACATTTTGGAGAGTACTATCATATAGAAGGAACGATGCCATATGAAAAACAGAAAAAAAAATCTTCTTTTGAGTATAATGTTTTTAATAACATTTGGATGAGTATAAAAAATGTTCAATCTTCTATGGTGAGATACTATAATATGCAAGAAGTAGATTGTGAAGGAAAACTTATATTTGTTCTGAAATTGGATGAAGCTCAAATTCAAAAATGTCAAAAAATGAAAAGAGTATCCATATCCCTTATGAATAGAGCATTGGACTATAGCCAGGGTAAGCTTGATTCCCCATACCACAAAACTCAATCAGAAATGGAACTTTGGTGGATCGGAGCAGCTCAAATACCAGTAGAAAATCACGATACATTGAAATGGTTGTTTTTGCATACCGATATCCCTTCTGTTATACAGGACCAAAATGCAGGTGAAAAACTCTGTGTAGATGGCATGCGTGACTTTTTTGTAGAATGGCACTTGAGTGCCGACCTAAAAGCATTAAAGTGCATGTTTGGTGTATGTGGAGGTGCCAATACCAAGTATCCATGTCTATATTGCATGGCAAGCACTGGAACAAAAGGATGGCTTGCAGAACACGAGGTTGGAAAAGCGCCATCGAGGAATAGTGTTAACGTCATCGACTACCCATCGTCTTCTATGATTTGGGATCCAATTCTAACAATAGATTTAAAAAATGTAATATATGCACAATGCATGCAGAGATTAGAATCTTGGACAAATTGCTTCGACTCCATCTTGACTATGCATATTCTATTAAGCCAACTAAACTTGCAGACGAGTGCATAGAAAAATGCGAGGCTTTGCTCTCTCAAATGGGTTTTCATGGTGGTCAAGTGCATCTAAAAAAAGATCCCACTCTTTCAAAAGGAACCGGTGATGTTTTGCAAGATGTTTCAATGGGTGGAGCAAAAGCCAGAAGATTTTTAAGTAACCATGACAACAAACAAGTTGATGCTATGTGGAACTGTTGGAAGGATCTTTGTGTTATAACAACCAATGTCAAAAGTAGACCAGATGTAGCCAACAAACGCATGGAAGTGTGGAAGAAGCTCGACAGTTTTTTGAAAGTTTTGAGACAACAAGTTAGCTCTGCTACTTATGCAGATGACTTTAAAAAGACAATAAGGCTTTTAATAACTGCTATTACAAATGCTTGGGGAGCAAAAGACATCACATATTACTTGGTGAGTATTCAATTACTTTCTAAAGTCTGGATAGTATTTTACTTTGCATCCTATTGAGTTCAACTAACTTTTTTATTTATTTTTAGCATATTTTGTACCTGCATGGACCATATTTTGCAAAACAAGGACCCCTTGCAACATGGAATACTCAGGGAATGGAAAAACCTCACTATCAAGCGAGGACTTCTTTTTTCAAATGTACGAGAAAGGGAGGTGGACAAAGAAGGAGCAATGCACTAAAGGAATTATTGAATTGGTTCTATAGGAGGCAATTACAACAGATGAGATCAAACAACCATGCAGCTCAACCACAGATCTGAGATTAATGCTTCACTTTGAAACTTTGTACTTCTTTCTAAAGAGATCCAAATTCAAAAAAGATATTTTGGTGCAAAAAATTGTCAAATTTACATCAGTTTTTGATTTTTTTTTATATCTCCAGGAATTTCACCCCTGTATCTCAAAAAATTTCTTCTTTTATAGCCCCCAAGAAGGTTGACATTTGTCTCCTCAGCTGCTGCTGCATAGCTAGAGTAGCAAAGAAAGTATCCTGCTCTTGAGGCATTGAATCCTGCAGCATATCCAAACATTCGAAGTGCTGCTGCTCTCTCAAGTAGCATAATCTTGTTTGCATTGATTTGAAGGGGAGTGTACCCTAAAAACCGTGACAATATCTTCAGTGCAAACATTGGCAACTCGGGATCTTTAGAATACTACATGTGGAAAGCACAGAAGGTGGCACTATCCAATGTAGGCATGTAGTGCATGAGAGACGAGGCATCCCTTCTTGAAGAGCCCTCTATTGCTTTCCCTCTAGAGCCTTTAGCTCTCCCAAGAAAATTGTCTTTGTCAAGGAGTTCAATCTGCAAAACAAGACAATGAGTGATTAAAACTAACTTGGAAAAAAAGAAAGATTTCAGTAGGGAGATCACCTTTTGCAATTCATCTTCGGCAATGAATTTTTCTTGAAGGAGATTGCATGATCCGGTCATCTCTCTTATGTCAACTTCCTTTTTAATTTTTTTCAGCTTAAAGTCTCTGCCAAAAGATTGGATGCCAAGCTCAACAAGCGTCTTCTCAAAATCCTCATCTTTGAGGGAAGGTTTTTCCTCTTCCACTCTTCTCATGCATAGAGCAAGTGCATCAGGAGTAGGCAAAAAATCTTTATTGGATGTATGAAGATCAAGTGCCAAAAACTCCTCTTTTGACTCTTCTTCTGTGTCAATAAAATCTTTGGCCACCTCAGAAGCTTCAGAAATGGTTGCAATACAATAGTCCTCCCTCATTTTAAGCAAACACTGGATATGATGGAGAGAAATATACTCTTTTCCATTGATAAAGAAGTAGGGAAGGTTTGGAATAGTAAGGGAAGATTCAGATACCTCTACCTCATTTGTTGGCTCATCAATGACAGTACTAGCTCTAAATTGAGCAACATCAAAATTTGCACTCTCCTGTTCCTCAGCTGCAACATCAACCTCCTTCTCTTCTAGAATTTCACTTTTCTCAAGCTGCAAAACTGTGGAAACATTTTTATTTGTTGCCTCATCTGTATCTTTCACTTCATCAGCTTTGCCTTGCATGTCAAGTTTAAGGAACAAAAAGAAAAGAAAAGCAACTTCTTTTGGAACAAGGTTACAAGGTTTCAAATGTAATTGACAAGAAATGGTAGCTGGACAAACAAAGGAAGTCTTCTTAGAAAATCTTCCAAACCTCCTTGTTACTTTGCTCTTCTCAATTGAGTTTGTAGTATATTCGGTTAGATGACAATACGCCTTCCCATCTAAAACCAAACACTTGCCTTCAACTGCTTCTTCAAACTCTTTGAATTCTTCTACCAAGAAGTCTTTCAAATGGTCTAACAAAGCTGCAAGATCAAACACAGGATTGAATATTTCATATGCTTTGGTGTACACCTCCATGTCACCACCATCCATCACAGCCACCAATAGTTTTTCACTTGGACTCTCCTCCAAAATCTCCTCCCGGCCTTCCATCATAGAAGAGGAAAAGTCGACAGGTGAAGCTAGGTACGAGTGCCAATGTACCACACCAAAACGAAACCGGACCACGCGATAGGCGCTTGATCCAAGCTCCGAAAATGCCTCACTGCGCGTCGTGGGGGACAAAGTCACACAAACACCAAACGGACCAAACGACGCGATAGATGTTGGACCTGGCCTTTGGAATTGCTTCCAAACCTCCTCACCAAACGACATAAATATCATCTACATGTTGACTTGGATCCTAAATATGAGCCATTACACAAGCGAAGTAAAACAAACACAATAGTAACACCCACCAAGAAAGAAAGACTCAGAGTAGAGGGAGCAAAACACATAGAGATATGAACAAATGGTTCTCTATCCTTTGAATCCTATGACCAATGCCTCCTCTGCATTTGCAAATCCCACTACTTTATTGACCTTTGTAGGTGATTGAGAGAATGGCTTGCTTGGCTATTGTAAAGCTCTGATTGGGAAATTAGAAATTTTGAAAAGCATGGATCATACACCTCCGATTATTCCAAGAGCTTACAATCCACAATGGCATTATCCAAGCTCTTATACAAGTGGAGCCATGCCATTTAATAATAACATGCCATATCAGGCACCCCCTATGCCTAGGGCCACGCCTGTAAACTTTGGACCACCGTCTAGTACACCACCATACGAAATATGGGACCTAAGAGCCGCGTGTATGCCAAGGCCAAGGCCAACTCCCATCTCACATGTGGTTCCAAGAGCACATACACCCATTATAACTGCTCAAATAGGAGATTTGGCATCATTTTCTCAAACTATCGGTCGCTCTATTGCGGAAAACATGCGTAGTGCACCTGATAGAGAGCCTAGGAGCAAGGCAGTTCAAGTAGCTAAGCTCACACAGAAATTTAGTGGAGACGGAGATGCTAGAAAGCATATGGAAGTCTTTGAACATGTGTGCGATTCCTTGGAAGAGCACAATGAGCTACATAAGTGTAAGTCTTTGAGTTTGGCCCTAAGCGGAAAGGCTGGAGATTGGTATAGAACCTTAAGAGTAGAAGAGAAAACGATCTACTCTACTCTTAGGAGACTGTTCTTAAAAGAATACATACGAGATGGAGTACTTTGGGGTGTAGCCTCTCAGCTCCAGAAATCCCAACAAGAAGAAGGTGAATCCGTGAGAGACTTCATTAGTCGCCTAAAGAATTTGAATTCTTGATGCAATCCAAACGAGCAATTCAAAAACAACCAATTGCTCGATAGATTCATTAGGGGACTACGACATGAAAGTATCTATAATGGCCTAGTCATTAGAGGTATCACTACTTGGGAAGCAATCACCATGAATGCAATCCAATTGGAGGATAATTTAATGATTGCAGGAGAAAGAGTGTCTACCGAGCCGAAGTCTAGTAGCTTGCAAGCGTCAGGGCTGAGCCAATGAAGATAAATCCAATCGTGAAAGAGAAAACGATATCTGAGATGAATTTGGCAGATCTCACCAAGGCCATCCAAGAAATCCTTAGGGGTAATCGTGCTGCACAAAACACTCATATGTATCCAAGAAGGGAGCAACAATGGTGCTCAATTTGCTTGGTCCCACATACTACGAGTGAATGCCCTACTTTCATAGTAAACTTTAATGGGACTTGTAACGCGTGTGGTAGGTATGGCCATCAAGCGAAGGATTGCCTAATGCTTAAACGCATCATGGAAAATAGACCGCCTATAGCTTGGGCAGACTCACCTCAAGTTCCTGCATTGATGCCTACCCCACCCATGGAGCAACAGTTTCCATTACAGCACATGGTCCCCAGAACCCAAAATGAGGTCCAAACCACACCATTGCCACCTCCAGTGCTAGGACGGCAACCCCCTCATCCAAGAGTTACACCTATGAACCAAATAGGTTGCGAGTCATCTAGTACTTATGTAGATTGCGAAGAGGACATAGACTCTAGTATCACCTATGGAGTCGACATGCTTGAGGAGTGTCCCATGTACTATATGGAAGACCATTGGGGACAAGTAAAACCTGTATCTCAAGTAGCTGCTCTTGCGGCAAGAGGCCAAAATATCAACTACACTGCTAAGAGACCACCTCTTCAGTGCTACGAATGTGGTGGACCACATCGAGTAGTTGAGTGCCCCATTAGAATGCAAAAGAATGTCACACTACTGCAAACAAGTCAAGGGAGTGCATTGGCAATGCCAATACTCACTTGTAATCGTTGTGGCATAGATCATTTGATCGCACAGTGTCCTAACAATCCAAACGCACCGAAAATCACACCATTGAACTTAATAGAGATTGTTGATGGGACACCACCAACTATAAACATAGTACCAGTAAACGCACTCACACGATCGATGCTCCAAAAACAAAATTATATTCTTGAGGAAAGAGACACGGCATCAATTGCCCAATCTCAAAAAAAGAAGAAAACACGAAGAAAGAGATCGCAAAAAGCAGCGAAGTCAGACCCCAACTCAAAGACCAACATAGGGACTGGTGATGACCCCGTATATATGAACGACACTGAAGAAGATTCTGATTCAGGTGAAACCATGGAGACCAAAACGACCACTAACATAGAAACCAACAAGGAAGATCTTCATGAGCCACAATGGCCAGGATCCAAAAAGAAGATAGGAACTTACCCAAACCCTACAGAGGAGATTGAGCGAGTCAAGCAATTAAGGAGTTTGGTAGAAGATACCCAACGGGATCTAGAACTAGCACCTAGGAAGATCCAAATTACAGACACCGTGTTCCTTACGCAACAACAACCTCACCAAGTCCATAGACCCTTGGACATACCTAGTGTCATCCAAGAAGAAAGTGACTTAAAGTCATGGGAAAGTGGGCGTACTCACTTCTTGATGGAAAGAATGTTTATAGAGGGACTACCTGATCCTATCGAAGAAATGGAGATCCCATCTTCCCCACGTCAAGGGAATGAAGTCCAAAAGGTGCCGTTAAACATTGCGAAATTGATGGATTTCATGTCTTCAGAAGTTAGAACCACCATCATGTCCAAACTATATAAAGACCCTGAGCTAGTCTTAGCTCTTCGAGCCTTCCTCAATGGAGAACTAAAGTTTGGGCTACCACAATTTTCACAGATGGATGGAGCTGCGGAGATGCCAATAGAGGAGGAACACATAGATCCACAACCCAACCTAGATGAGAACCTTGTTATAGAAATACCTGTTAACAAGTTGGGGCAATACTTTGAAGGTGATGAATCTAATGCCACTCTACCAATCACTACTAAAGGATTAACTGTAAAGGGGGTCCTTGACAGTGGTGCGGGAGTCAGCATGGTGACAAAGAGTTGTTGGGAGTCTATGGAGAGACCTCACCTTGAAGCCACAAGCGTAGTGGTAAAAATGGCTAATGGATCTATTGTTATGCCTATTGGAATGCTAAAGGATCTCTGGATCAAGGTCTTGGGACACAAGGTAAGGCAGACTTTCATTGTTATGGATTTTTCCAACCATCTTATGTCATTTGAGATGATCTTAGGGTGTCCATTCATGAGGGAAGCAAAAATGGTGCATGACTTGTCCAAAAACCACGTCTACTTACAGTTCCAAGACTCTGTCATTCGATTTGATCTTTTAAGTGGTCGAACGCATCCTCTAGGAAATAAATTCATCATTGATAATCGATCAGACACAACAATTCACTGAGCTCGATTACAGTATTGTTACACGTGTAACGAAGACACGGATATTGGGGAGAACTCTCCTTATGTGGATATCCTACCCGGAATGGCTGAGTCAAGACAATGTCGATTGGGTACACCTAGCGGCAACTATAGATACATGGGGAGCTAGAGGAACAACCTGGGTAACACCAGATGAGGAAGAGATACCACACATTGCACCAATAAACATGTTAGGTGTAGCGCATGTAACATCCGATGATAAGAAAGAGGCACACCTACCTGAGAGTGAAACTGATGATTCATCAAAGGCTTCACGCCAATACACATCAGAAACGAAATCTCAGGGAGAAATGGATTCAGAACCTGAGGAAACATCGAGTGAACTAAGTATAGAAACTAAACACTCAAGGCCTAGTACGACCATCTATGGTAATTTATATGAGAGTGAAGAAGATACAAGCGAAGACCTATCAGGCGAGTCGAGTTCAAACATTTACCAAAATCAAAACCTTAACAAGAAACAAAGGTCATATAAGAGACGACGATATCAAGCAAATGTGAGAGCCAGGATAAACAAGGAAAGATCTACTGTAGAATGGCTTAGCTATCTAGGGGCATGTGATGCTCATCGAAAGCTAGTAGACAATTGGGGTGAACATCTCCAGAGTGTCATGTGGTGCAGCCCGTGACCCATTGACCTCGCTCAATTGGAGGTTACAGAGCCGAAATTGATTTGAACTATAAGAAGATGTCAAAACCGAGAATTAGCACAACAACGGAAGGAGGCAGAACTAAAAGAAAGGTCTCTGTTAGGACAAGAGCCTGCTGACTTACATACGGCTCCTTAACATTTTAAATCTTATACCACGGGGGAGCGAAAGGTTGTGTATGCCAAAGCCCAACGAATACCTACCAATGGAAGCAGTGGAGTCTATGATGGTCCAGCGGTAGTTAAAGAGATAGAATTAGCAGAACCAGGTGAGGAGTCTAAACCAATCTTTATTGCTCAAGACCTTACCGAAACTGAAGAGGCTGTACTTAAGGAGATCCTCAAGGAATACAAGGATATCTTTGCTTGGACATATCATGACATGAAGGGCGTTCCACCTTCTGTGGTGCAACATACAATTCCCATGATCAACATTGCTAAACCCGTCCAGCAATGACCCTATCCAATGAATCCTAAGTACGCCAAAATTGTACAAGAGGAGATTGAAAAACTTATCCAATGTGGATTCATATACCCTATTGAGCACTCAGAATGGGTTTCTCCAATAGTCATTGTGCCAAAAAAGAATGGGAAACTAAGAGTGTGCGTGGACCTCAAGAAAGTTAATGCAGCCACTAGGAGAGATCATTATCCCTTGCCATATTCAGAACATGTGCTTGAAAGAGTTTCGGGCAAGGAAGCTTATAGCTTTTTAGATGGGTACTCTGGTTACAATCAAATCACAATTGCATTAGAGGACCAAGCTAAAACTGCTTTTATCACAGAGTTTGGAGTGTTTGCATTTCGTGTTATGGCTTTTGGCTTAACAAATGCCCTTGCTACATTCCAACGATTAATAAACACTGCGTTTAAAGAATTTCTAAGGGAGTTTTGTGAAGCTTTCCTTGACGACCTTTGTGTTTATTCTTCTTGGGAGAAGCATTTGTTATATCTACGAAAAATATTTGAAAGGTGCAGATTTTATCGCATCTCCTTGAGTCCTTTCAAATGCCAATTTTGGGTTAAGCATGGAGTCATTCTAGGGCATATAGTGTCCAAGAATGGGATATCCACAGATGAGAGTAAGATTAAAGCCATTGCCGATTTGCCACCACCTACGAACTATAAAGGAGTTCAAAGATTTATGGGCCATGTTGGTTATTATCGAAGGTTTATTTTAAACTTTGCTGAGATAGCGCGTCCATTGTACAAGCTTCTTATCGAGTTTCACTAGACGGAAGAATGTCATCAATCTTATGAGTTATTAAAGAAGGCCCTAACAAGTGCTCCAATCCTGCGAACACCTGATTGGAATGTACCTTTTCACGTGCATATTGATGCATCAAACTTTGCTATTGGGTGTGTTCTAACTCAACCAGGAGAACATAAATTGGACTACCCTATTAGCTTTGCAAGTCGCCAATTAAATGATGCCGAGATGAACTACACTACTACAGAGCGCGAAGGTCTAGCTATGATTTACGCAGTAAAGAAATTTCGCTATTACCTTCTTGCTACCAAGTTTGTGTTTTATGTTGATCATCAATCATTGCTATATTTGGTAAACAAGTCGTGTTCCACAGGTCGAATTACACGATGGTTGTTAATTCTTCTTGAGTTTGACATCACCGTTGTTGTGAGGCCTGGGAGGAAACATGTCATGGCGGATCATTTATCTCGTATCCCTAATGGCGAAGCTCTTACGGGGGTTGATGATGAATTGCCTGATACTCCTTTGTTCATTGTTGAGACAATGCCTGAATGGAGTGAAAAGATTGTTAACTTCTTAGTTAATGGTTTTCCACCCAAAGAGCTGCAAAAAGATACAGCTCAAAAATTAATCAAGGAATGTGAACCATATTGCTTACTGGCTGGAACTCTCTATAAGAGAGGAAAAGATGATGTTCTTAGACGTTGTGCCCGCGAGGATGAGTATTTATATATTCTACAAGAGGCACACATGGGCGTAGCTGGTGGTCACTTTTCAGGAAAGTTGACTGCGCGAAAGATCTTACAGTCAGGCTATTGGTGGCCCACTCTGTTTAAGGATGCATCACTTTTTGCAAAGGGATGTGATGAATGCCAACGCTTCAAGAATCCACAGAGAAGGGATAGGATGCCTCTACATCCCATCAAGGTAACCCAACCATTTGAAAAGTGGGGCTTAGACTTTGTAGGACCGATTAGTCTGGCTACACGTAACACGCAATCACGATATATCATTGTGGCTACCAACTATGTAACCAAATGGGCCGAAGCAAAAGCAACACAAAAGGCGGATTCAAAAACAACAACTAAGTTCCTCTTTGAGAACATTATCACACGTTTTGGATGCCCCTTTGAACTTGTGAGTGACAATGGAACTCATTTTATAAATGAAGTAATAAAAGAACTCACATCAAACTTCATGATATCTCACCACAAGTCTACACCCTATTATCCCCAAGCAAATGGCCAAGCTGAGAGTACCAACAAAACTCTCATCTCCATTTTGACAAAGAAAGTTGAGTCTCATCGCACTGATTGGGACCTATAGCCTACATCAGCTTTATGGGCTTATCGTACTGCGTATAAATTTTCTATTAATTGCACACCGTTTAAGATGGTGTATGGACAAGAAGCAGTTATGCCATGGGAGTTTGTCATTCCTAGTCTTCGAGTAGCTTCTCAAGAAGGTTGGGATGGTAACCCCTTAGTGGAGCGATTATATATCTTGGAAAGGCTAGATGAAGAGAGGCAATTAGCTGTGCAAAATGCTCTAGTGGATAAGGATAGGAGAAAGAAGTGGTTTGATAGCCATTTAAAGGATAAAGACATCAAGGTTGGTGATAAATTTCTTATGTACGGGGTACGTAATGAAAAGAAGAAATTGAAATACGCTGGTAAGGGACCGTATCGAGTGTGTGAAATTACCCCGCAAGGTACCATTTGTGTGGAGACTCTAGATGGAGTTGAAACCATTGGATTCCTTAATGGGAGTAAATTCAAAAGATATTATGATCCTCTAAGCCAGGAAGAGTTGCAAGCCATCCATCAAAAGAGGCTGCCTAGGAACAAGCAGATCTTTAAAAAATCCAAGCAAGAGTTGAGGCTCGAGAACGACAACAACGTCTTAGACGCCAACGAGAGGCTAATCTAGGAATCACGCAAGAATTTTTCAAGGACACAGATGACGACTCATTAGAATCTGAGCCACCCCTACAATACCCAATTGAGCTAAATAGTCCCTATGGGAAAGTACTATACAATGCCTTATTAGATACGGGAGCTAAACACAATTTGTTATCCTATGGAGTTTGGTGTCAATTATGGAAACCGACCCTATCCCCGAGTACGATGCAAGTCAAGGGCATTAAAAAAAAGAAAACTGCTATTCTTGGAGTCCTTCAGACCCCTGTTGTCTATGAAAATGGAAGCATAGTGCAGGGGTTTCTAGTCATGCCCGCGGGAGCTATGGAAGGCAACGTAAACCTGGGACGCTAAACCTGGGACGCATGTGGATGTTGGCAACCAAATGCACTATTGATTGGGATAATGGTAGTGTCACGACGCGACCACCGACTCTTACCCCTATCATTCAAGCAAAGTCACCTACGTTGCAAACTCTAGCAAAGTTGAAGGATAGCCAACATTCACAAGCCAAGGTGGTTAACTCGTCTTTACCGGCTACCCATGAACCTAGCACTTCAACACTTGTAGTTGCAGCAAGTAGTAATATTGCAAGTAACTCAACCTGCATGACTTAAGAGTACATATCAATGGGTCCCCAAGGCCTTACTTCCAACTACCTCAACCCTCCCATCCATTCCAAGAAAAAATTTCCCTGGAAAACCAAGAGCGCGCTCTAGGAGAGTCAAGACCAAATCACGATGGATTCCAAAACGACTATTAGGAGCCCAAGGCTACTATGATGGAAATGAGAAAATTTGGGTACCTAAACATAAAATGTGCCCTTCCCTATCGACAACAAACCCATATGAGTCAAACAGTGTAACGCTAAAGCCAATGGTAGACCGTGGGAAGGGAAAGATCACAGAATGCTACACGCCTAGTCCAGAGCTAGTTTGGGCTCCAAGTCAAAACCAATTTATTCCACCTAGCTCAGGAAGGGGGGAGTTCCATGAAGCTTCTAGCTCCTCATGTAATACATCCATAGAGGTAAAAGCTTCTACACAGCCTTCACCTACAATAGTGGACCTCCATGAAGCTACAAAGGAATCCACACCTTCCAGTGTTCAAGAATCACCTGATGAACCACTTCAAGTTCGATCCTGGGAGAGTACCTTACCACCCTTGCAACTCGACGAGTCACCTAAGGTAATAGAAAACTACTGGCAAAATCTTCACCTATAACAACTTGGAACAACTGGTCTCAAAGGGTGACGACATCATTTCAAACGGTATGATCTACCCAAGGAAGGGGGGAGTGTTTGTGGACATCCATTATTCACTTGCTTTCCTCTCAACCTTTCTTCCTGACCTCTTAATCTCCAATCTTAGGGAATGTATATATAAAGCCTTATACTCAAAAAAACAAGATAAAAAAGTAAAAGAGCAAGAGCCATAACACAAAATCATAAAAACAAATTATGCACAAGAAGACGACCCTTGTAATATTTTCACTATAACCATCATCTATTTGCGTGTACAGATATGGCTAGTATGCTAGAGTCATCCACTCCTGCCTTGGGTGAGAGGTACCCTCGTTACTTTTCACAAATATTTCACATGGTCTTTCCAGTGCTTGCATGTGAATGGGATTTGATAGGTACGCTAGCATGTGAGAGGAATTTTGAGGAGTTAGAATGGCTGATACGTCTCTTGACCACGTCTGATCCATACTTAGTAGAGAGTGTTTCTCCCATTGCACAAGCCTACCCTTTTGACCAAGATGACTATAGGCATCTAGTGACCTTCTTAGTAAACATGGGCACCTATGATGAAGAAGAAAATTTACAGGACTACACGAATGGCACATATGGTCTCATGGATGACGACTTTGTTTATCTCGACGACGAGGATAGGGGTTTAGCCTTAGGGTTTCCCCCCAACCTCTACAATATCCTATTCCCTTGACTCTCTAGGGGGAGTGCAAATAATTAGGTTAGGGTTCCTTATGTTTTTTGTTGTGTTCAATAAGTGTTGGTACCTTTTCCCACTAATGTGCCTCCTGGAGGTATTCCTTTTGTTTCCTAGTGTGTACAGGAGCGTGTTGCTATTGATAGGATTTGGACCTTCATGGAACCTTTCTCTCATTCACACTTCAGATCAAGCACGACCATCAACACAAACAGGTGTTTTTTGTTCATTAGCATTGCCCCTATCTATTTTGCATCCATGTTTGTCTGCTTTAATTGTGATTGGTAGCCTAATATTCACCGCATTTGCTTAGTATCAAACATTTAATTCAATGTAATTTTTTGTCATAATCACTTGTCTAGGTTTAAAAATCAAGCAGTCCGACTAAGCTAGTTTGACCAAGCTAGGTGTTAGAAATCTTCTCTTAATACCATGGGGAATTCCTTCCTATTAAGCAATGGTTACTTAGGTTCTTAATCCGATTTAAGCAACATTGTGTGAAATGGACTAGGGCTTTCTAGTGGGCTTGACCCTATTGACCTTTAGCTTAAGTATTATAAAGGGAGTTTACTAGTGTGATGAGCCTGGGGAGGTGTATCAGAGTTATATGACCCCCCAAAGCTACAAAATTAAAATGATGAAAACAAACAACACAAAAAATATCAAAGTGCCACAATGTAAAATTTTAAGCTGGAAGAGAAATCCCTGCTTAAATTGGTACTCCACTCACATGTATAGCCTATGGTACTAGAGCCCTAGAGGTTTCCAGTGTGGGCGCTTTTCCTTGAAAAGCAAAAAACCCAAGGCATACAAAATAAGCACACACATCAAAATTGAATCACTGTGAAAAGACTTTGGGGGGTCAAAGCAAAGGTAATCAGTCAGGCGATTATTTCATGAGAAATTCCTTTTATCGTAGCTTAACTACAAGGTCCTCTAGGTATAGCCTCTAGTCAGCCGTCGAACATGAAATACTTGGCTCTCGCGATTAAACAACTTAATTAACCAGAGAAAATTAATAAGCTTACCCATGGTATTAATAGTCGATCTCTAGTGCCTTTCGACCGTTAAATTAGCGACCTCAGACTTGTTTAATTTTTTACCTTTAGATCTGTTTATGCATTTGATTACATTGCAATTTAATGCTTATTGCTGACAAATTGTTTAAAATTTTGTAACCAATCAATTGTCTGCCTAAAATTGCATATGCTTTTTAATCGCTTATGAGACATTCATCTCCAATCTCTTCCACCTCGACCAACGAGCTTCAACTCAATAGCTTCCGAGGACGGAATCTACATCAGGAAGGGGGGCATGTTAACCCTCACGGATCATGGACACCCTATCACCTACGACACGGACGTTGTAACCTACAGTGGACATTGTATTATTTATTTGGTAGAGTCAGGTATCGGGCTTGTCGGTCCAATAGGAAAAGGGTAAGAGTGATCGCCGATGAGAGGCGCACTCTAACTGGGACATTCAAGGGATTAGTTGGCTAAGCATGGGCGCCCAAGTGTGAATGGGGTGAGCTCATATAAAAGCCAACTAAACCTAAAATTGAGGGATTCTCTCATTTGTGCAATGCAAGAAAGGTGCTCTTGCTCCATCTCCTTGTGTACTAGTGTGTGTGTGTGTGTGTGTGTGTGTGTGTGTGTGTGTGTGTGTACTTGAGAGAGAGAGAGAGAGTGTGTGTGTGTGATCGAGCATTGCGGCGGCACGACGGCGGTGAAGCGGTTGAGCGCAACGTAGCGGCGTCTCCTTCTTCTTCGCGGTGAGGAATCCTCCACGGCAGGAGCATAGAGCGGTGAGTGACACACCATTGCCCTCTTTTGAGCTTACTAGTTAAGCTAGTTGTGTGCTTGGAGCCGTCTGTGGCTCGCACACAGTGTTAGGCAAGTCCCTTGCTTCAACAGTGCGGCAAGGAGCACACAAATCTTCACCAATTTTTGTGTCTGTAGAAGGAAGAATCTAGAAGGTTCTTAAAACACCTAGACAAATCTAGAAGGATCTAAAAGCATCTAGAAGAATATGAAAGGTTCCAGAAGGTTCTATAAGATTCTAAAAGATTCTAAAAGTATCGAGAAGATTTTAGAAGTTCAAGAATTCTCTAGAGTTATCAAAAAGGTTCTAGAGTTAGCTAGGGCATGTCTTTGATCTTGCCTAAATAGGAGTCAATATTGGAAGATCTTGTGGTCAACTTGCAAAAGTTACACCAACATATTCAAGAGCTACATGCACAATGGAAAGAGGGACATCAAAATTGCTAAGTCCAATGGTGTAAGACCTTCAACGCCTAGCCCAAGAACTATGTGAAGCCATATGTGCCAAAGTCCACCCATGATTTTAACTAGTCCAGTGGTGGTGCAAGAACTTCAACCCCTAGTCCAAAAACTACATGTTAGGCTGGAGGAACCTTAGTCAAATACTGAAAGAGCATATGTGTCTAATTGGGAACGATGTAGTTGTTCACACCATATGTGAGATGGAATCTATAAAGATGGGCATGGCCTTTTGTGTGATGTATCATCATTTTATGTATGTTAATTTAAATTTATAATGGCTATATTATTAGATGCGAGTATATAAACAATTTTTTAGTGTATATAATGTGATCTTGTGCTTAATTATTTGTTTAGCTTATTGTTATGGCTTGCTCTTTATTTTTCCTCAGTAAAGATTTTTCTTATCCTTTTTACAATGGTAAATATATAATAGCTCAATCATTTCTTTTAGAATTAATTTCTCCAATGCAATTTACAACTTTAGATGCAATCATTGAAATTGGTAATATTGAAATGAATTTGCCTCTTGAAAGGACGCTCAACAATTTGGGT
This sequence comes from Adiantum capillus-veneris, assembly GCF_014529385.1. NCBI lineage: Eukaryota > Viridiplantae > Streptophyta > Polypodiopsida > Polypodiales > Pteridaceae > Adiantum > Adiantum capillus-veneris. The sequence continues at coordinate 29,871,599 of NC_140935.1, forward strand.
GAATTCATCTATGTACTGGATGAAAAGCTTTCATGTAAATACAAAGTCAACGTATCCCATCAAACACAATATGCAGGTTCACTTAGCACGACTCCCATTGCCATTGTGGATAATCTGTCAGAGGTGCAATCCGCTCAAAAGGAGTTAATAGATCTATGCACCCCCGTCGCCTCGAGTTTTGCTCCCAAATAGCTTCAAAAGGAGTACAAGACAAAAACTCCTACAGGCCAAAAAAGAAGGACACGTTGACAAATCTTTTAATGCAAATACAGCAAGTGCAGAGATTCCAAGGTCTTACAATGGTGATCTTGTTTTAGAATTTCCACCTACCATGGGAAAGTTGCACCATATGGATGAAATGGAGCATAAGTATGATCCTCATTTGTGGTCGAAGCCTAGTTTTTCCAAGTGTAGTGTGTCTTAGTCATTGCATAGGATCTCTCAAGTGAATGAATGAATAATGCAACCACTTGGTTAATTAGCATATTCCCAATACAAGTCATTTCGATGGGTACATACAAAAGGCAACTGCACCCGGACAATATTGTAAGATTGGAGATAAGAGCCTTACATGCCACTTTTGTAAGGCAATTGCTTTTTGTATTGCAACATGTGATTGTGTAGTATACTATGTCATGCCATCCAATGAGACCGCCACTAGAGTCATGATTCATCGTGGCACACATAGACACGATGTGTGCAGCGGCACATCCAAAACACTAACAGACAACACCAAGCTGATGGTGCAAAGGATTTTGACTGTTGACCCACACGCAGGAGGCAGGAAGGTTCAAATGTGTTTGACAAAAGAAATTATAAGTACAACAATTATTTACAACAACACCAACAAAGGAATTTTAGGCGAGCAACAGCTATTTGCAATCGTTGAGGAGTTGGGGCCACTGGTGCAAGATAATTGGTATGAGCATTTCGTAGATTATTATTTCGATGCAAAACGCTATGCTAAATTATTTTGCTCTAAACACTTTGAACATTGTTAGGTTTCGAAGGTCAGTATCTAGTTTACGAAGAGGGGTTGACAAAGAATATTTCGGCATTGATGCACTCCTAAAGCTGAAGCGAGACTGCACATATGAATTTTTCCATGGAAGCCGGTTTCCTGGTCAAGGTACGGAGGGGGAGAAATGTTATGTCTTCAAAATATCCACAATTGGTCCAGTGGACACGGTGAACCGAATGAGACAAGATCGGGATGGCGATCTTCGACGTGCCTTGATCCAGATTGATCACACCAGATGTGTTAACGAATGGGTGACTATGGCCTATCATGTCTATGATCCAAGGTACATGGCGCAACTTAACAGCTTTGTGGGTTGCCTTTGACTCTCTCTTCTCTAACAATTTGTTTTCAGCATGCAAGGCCTTTTGACTATTGCAACTTGTGAAATGAAACATGAATACATGGAAACGCAATGTTTGTTTTGGGAGTGCTTCAATGATGTAATGCTAGCATGTGGGTGTGACAGAGCTAATTTCTTTGGCTTCATGGCGGATGAAGCTCAAGAAAATTGGAGTGCAGTTCGAATTGTTTTCAATGGTGGTGACAAGACCAATACAATGAGCGGTCGAGAGCGTTCTTGTCTTTTCCATTGGAAGCAAAGCTTGAATCAACACACAATGAAGTATGTGGTGCAAGCTTCTCAACACACACACAAAGAAATGTGTGATAAGTGGAGGCAAGCACCAACAAAAGAGGCTACAACAGCAAAGGCTCGTCTGATACGCCAATGGTGGCGTAACAGTCATTGCATAGACCGTAACATTCCATACATGGATTCCTGGCTTAGTTGGTGGGAAATTCATATTGCACATTGGGGTGGCATTAGGACATGCCTAGAAAGTAGCTCTGATGATCAAACACTCCACGCACAAACCTTGCGGAGAGCAAGCATGGCAGTTGGCTAGCAGGGGAGGGTTTTCGTAAACGCATTTCATTATATGATGCATGTACAACCGACCTTGCAAATTCCATCTTACAGAGCACAAAGGCCATGGAAAACACATTGGGAAGGGTCCATCAATAAAAAATCTTACAGAATGCCATGAAAAACGTCCTTGCCAAGTGATAAGAGTAGTGAATGAGGCTACTGAGGGCACTCCAGTGTATAAACAACCAACTCCATTGACAAGAGATAAGGAGACATCAAGGCAAAAATGCAAGCCAAATGAGGTTATCAATGTGGAAGATGATGCATCGCATAGGCCTAAGTACAAATTGGCCACCAAAGATTGCAAGAAGTGTGGAAGGCCACGTAAGATCAACTTTACAAAAGAAGAGATATCACAAACCTCAAGACGAAGTATAGGTTCGGGTGGGCAGTATGTAGTTGAGTGCAAGGTCAATGAGGCAATGTGGTCCATATGCCGAACTCCACAAGGTAGTAGAGACATGTAACGGCACACCAAGAGGAGGACAAAGGTGTGGATGCAGTATTGCAGGTTCTAGCCTTGGTATACCGGCCCCATCTTTTGAAGCATATCGAAAGCATCCGAATGGTGTGGTGCATCAGTGGTTTTGGTTTTTTCCGGATCATGTCTTGCTTTCCATATAGTAGACCAGAACATTGAGCTGCAGCCTCAACATCCACCACACACTTGGCCAGTGCATGTGGGCACCAACCTATCTGAGGATGAGGTGCAAATATTGCATGAAGGGGGGTATCAAGTGGAGCTCAGGAAAGAAGGAATAGGATGAGGTACAAATATTGTATGAAGAGGGGTAACAAGTGGAGCTCAGGAAAGAATGAATATCTAATGTAACACCCATTGTTCCTGCACAAAATCTAACCAACTCTCCTTTCAAGTAACCACTCCTGAAGGCAGTGCACGAGCCACAGTGCAAGATGGTGTGCATGTACAATATCGGACTTCCATTTCCAAGGATGTTGCTCAGAAGATCAATTTAGCACTAGCGCTAAGAGCCAAGGTCGTAGAAGAGATATGTGCAGCAGATGGTGTTAATGAGGTCTTCAAAGTAGAGACCAAACGTGAAGATGGTCATGTCAGGATGTACAAAGTTTGTATTTGCAACCAGCCATTGTGCACATGTCCAGACTTCATGGAACGGGTGTCAAAGAAAAAACCATATCTTGCATGTAAACATTTGTATTTTAGTTATCTACGTGTGCTAGGGTTAAGCCAAAATGAGAACATGTTTATCCATCAACCAATTTTCTGGCAGATGTTGATATCTTCAGGGCACTGAGCCGAAGCCAGACCTATCCAGGCATGGATGCATAGCGTTTGTCATTTCTCACTTTTTGTTTGTATGCTTCACAAAATGGACAACTCTACTAGTTTCTATTTTTATCTTATGATGGCCACATTTTGGTACATTGATTTGCAGTTCTTTTCAAATTTGGGAAATGGTTGTTTATTTATCAAATTGTGAATAAAGTAATATAATATTTGCACAATGGCTATAATTACCATTGCTTGAATTATTTTTGTGAAAGCATCCAGTAGCTTTCATAGCACACCTCTATTACTTTTCACGATTCCCGACGATCTTGAGAATAAAATCAAGTCTGTATGGGATGCCATGGAAGCCATTCCCAACGGAGAGGCGTTGTATGGAGCCGACTGGTTTAGGGAGGCTCTAAAGGCAACAGTCAATGTGTATCGCCTCTATCATTGCCGCATGGAACTCAATATACGGACCTTACTCAGCTTGAACGAGAAGGGACAATTCTCTTTCTCTTGCTGGAAGAAGATTGGGCTCATCACAGAGGAGGATGAAGAGGAAATGACGTAGCAGCTAGGGAATGTGGTGAAACTTCTTTTGCCACTCGAAGGCAACACATCTACTCCTAAAACCAGGCCTTCCAGAAGATGAATGCTTCTTGCCTATGTAATGCAAGTGCAATAAAATGTAACTTTCTATTATTAATGGATGTTCTTGTTTTAAGTACCCTTGTCTCTGTTGTTTTTGAAACAATTTGTTTAGTTCACATATCTTTGTCTATGTCTTAACCTCCCTAATACCTCTCTCTCTCTCTCTCTCTCTCTCTCTCTCTCTCTCTCTCTCTCTCTCACACACACACACACACACACACACACACACACACACAGATAAAGATATGAAAAAGACAAAAGAGTTGACAAGGATCAGAAAGAGAGAATCTTTTTTAGGAATTTTCTCACCTAATTCCTAAAAAGAGCTCACCAAAAAATGCTCGCCTAGAAATATTTCCCCCAAAATATAGCCTTCACAAACATGTTTGACAGGTGCTTCAAGAGGCGGCAAAGAAGCAACCATATTAGATTTTTGCAAATGCAGCAAACTGGCAAAATTCAGATGACCAAAACGTGCATGCCAGAGTTTTACATCTGAAATAGCCTTTGAATCTGCAACTGCATTTGCAAAATTTTGTCCACACTTGTCATACAAAATGAGCTTATACAACCCACGGCACAAAAGCCCAGATGCAAAAATTTCATCACCAAAATTGAGATCATGAACTGTACATCTTTCATCCACAAATTTGACTACAAGTCCAAGTCTAGCAAGTGCAGATGCAGACAAAAGATTCTTCTTGATCCCAGGTACATAAAGTGCATCAACAAGTGTGAAAGAACTGCCATTTGCAGCAGTAAGCACAATCTTTCCAACTCCTTGAACCAGATAAGAGGCATTGTTGGCACAAGTGACTAAATTCCCATGAGGGAGAGACTCGAGAGAGGTGAACAATTCACGATGTGAGGTAATATGCTTTGTAGCACCACTGTCAAAATACCACACATGTGAATCTGCAGCAACTGACATGCATGCATCATGCACAACAGGATTGTAAGTGCACTCTGCACTAAAAGCCCACTCTGCATCAACATAGCATTATAGTCTCCTTTTACAGAAGACTCAACAATGGCTGCATTTGTAGTGGAACGAGCATTTGCAGTGGAGCCACCCTCTTTCTTCTTCGCCTCTTTGGCCTTCAACTTAGGACATTGCTTGATCAAGTGATCATTAGCTTTACAATAATGGCAGCACATCTTTTTTTTTCCCTTATCACCAGAACTGCTAGACGAAGTGCTACCAGCAGAAGCATTGGGAACAGAAGTTTTGCAACTCACAGTAAAACCATAAGAAGTGGCTACATTGCTATTACCACCCTTTCTTTGAGAAGCAATAAAAGCATGTTAGTCTTGTTTTTTCTGGAAAGTGACTCTTGCAAGAGCCATGTGCATAATGCATCAAACTTGACAACTTCTAGATTTCCTTGGGTCATAAGTCTCCAAGTACTAGAAAAATTCTGGTAAGGCATCAAGAACAGTCTGCACAAGGGAACTATCTGAAATGACTTCACTTGCAAAAATAAGTTTCTCATTAATATCCTTGACACCAGCAAGAAAAGTGTCCATATCATCTTCCTCATGCATAATCTTCGACTCCAGCTCTTTACGCAGCAAAGCAATTTTAGCCTCATTGCGGCTTTCATAAAGACCTGCTAGAATATCCCAAGCCTGTTTTGTAGATTGTGTGAATGTGAGGAACAATGGTGTGCTTCACAAACAACACAATCAATGCATGAGCTTGCACACCCTTTAAATTCGAACGAGCTTGTTTTGCCGTAGGTAAAACAACTCTAATAGCAAAAATCCTTGGCGCAAGACCTGCAGCATCCTCAACATTGCCTACATCCTCAGAACCAGGACGTACGTCAATGCCCTGCACAATATTCTAGACGCCCTTTGACACAAGAATGTGTTGCATCATATAAGCCCACATAGGGTAATTGTCACCATCCAACCTGTCCTCAGCAACAAACATCTTGAACACATATGTGTTGTTGTCAGCCATGGCAAATGCTGCACATGATGTGAAACTACCCAAAAAGAGGAGAAATGGAGCGGGCAAACACGTGCTATATAGCACAAACCATAGAAGACTGTAAGGTACCTGTTATGCAAAAAACAACACTAACAAAAATTCTACACAAAATGACGAAATAGCTTGTGCAGTAATGCTTGTAGTGGAAATGGAGGCCGAAATGAGTCCGAAATAGAAATTTGAGCAAACTGAGCTATACGAGCTTACCCAAAATATTTGTCAACCTACGAACGCTCGCCAAACCTCATTCAAATCGGAGAAAGTGAGCAGGCGTATGCTGGAGTAGCTGGCGACTAAGCCTGGGAGGATGCAACCTGCTCTGATACCAATTGTTGGAATTAGGGTTGTAGAGAAACGCACACAGCTTGGAGAAGACGAAGGAAGCTCAAGGCACACAATAGAGAGTGTGTTAGTGTGTAATGGATAGATAGATAGCCCTAGAGTGATGGGCGTATATACAATGCACGGGGGAAAAACCTCCTAAAGAGGGAAAAAATGCCCCGGCGGTCCTAGTGTGTTCACACGCATCACTACCACATGTATTTGGTAACAAAAAATTTATTCTACCCTTTCAAGAATATATAAAAATCAGCAACCTAACCATACCTAATCTCTGCAAAATAGGGGTTTTCTTAATCAACAAAACCCCCATTCTCTTTGTGGTGATTCAACTATGGTGACGGCATGAAAAGAAGAAGAAGAAGAAGAATGGCAGTCACTTTCGACATTCTACGCAAGGGTGAGTCCAAGATTCCTCAAGGATTCACCATCTCAAGAGTACACCCAACTCATTCACCCCTGTTTTCTCATCCTTCAAGTCACTGTTACCCGTTGTAAATATATTACTAACGTTTTATAGTGATGCTAACACTGACTATTAACCTACTAACACAAACGCCCATTAACCCAACTCTAAAAAACACCTTTTTTCAAGACGTACATATAATAAAACTCTCTCTCTCTCTCTCTCTCTCTCTCCCCCCCCCCTTAAAACTCTACTTTCACCTTATCTACCATCAATAATGCTCTCTTTTGAGCCCATATCCATGACTCAAGCAGACAAAGAGGGCCCGTAATGTTTTATTATTTAAAAAAAATCATAATCCTAATTTGTTAGCTTGTAAATTAGGATTTCCAATAATCTTAATGAGGGGTATCCAACCTATAAATAGGCCCCTCTCGTTCTTGTAAAACCATCTCCAACATCTCACAAGCACCTCAATACTCTATACGAGAGGAGAGATTTAGGTGTAGTCATCATCTTGTGAGCTTCACACTTGGTGTGAGAGAAGCTTTGATGCTACACATTGCAAAGTGAGAGAGTGTGAGTGCCCTACCTCAAACCACAATTGTACATACTCTTCTGTTGGGTACAAGCCCTTGTCCGATACTTTGTCCAACCCTGTGGGAACACACCCTTAAGGTGACTCACACACACCACACCTTTCCTACCTAAAATTAGGCACATGCAACCACCTTTTTCCTATATATGTAATGTGTTCTCTCGATTAATGATAGAGTGTGTTTTTTGTTTTGCAAGCATGAATCGATTTTCTCTCTCCCTCTTTCTTTCTCGCTCTGTGCTGTAGCAAGCCTGCACCACCATGGCACCATAGGCCTTCAACCCATCAGATGGTATCAGAGCCCAGGTGGGCCACCTAAACAAGGCTTTCGACTCAACTTCTCATGGGATCAACCGCCTGTAGAGAGGAAGGACGTGCAGTCGACCTGCTGCAAGCCAAGCAAAACCGGTATCAGGCTATTCGCCCTGGCTCAAGGAGTGATTTCCGACACTATAGGCTCTGCCAACTCGGCCTCTTGAGCCCGCTGCGAGCGAAATCATCCACAACGCTGTCGTCGACTTCTGCTATAGAGAATTTTCCATTTTTGGTTCTTTATTATTTCTTCTTATTAATTTGTCCACCTTATTTTAAGTCTTTGGATATAAGTGAGAACCCATTCACACTATCACACCGGCATCACCCGCCATAGCTAGGCTTCATCAACACATAGTCTTGCCGAGATTCTCAAGTCAGTGTGTGACTTGACCAAGGCTTTTAACGACATCTCAAGACTGTAGCTTCTCTTTAAAAGATTTGGTTTTAAGAGAACGGTGCTTGTAAGTGACTTTGAAGGTTTATGCTCAAGCTGAAGCCGTTGCAAATGGGCTATTGAATGAAGATCATTCATTGCCGGTTCTTCTTGGTTATTTTATGCTACAGATCCATTGATATGTTAAAAGGTAATTCGAAATTCCATTAATGAAGATCGACGATCATTCTTCGCAAGCATAACAAACACGACCAAGCTATCCTTTGCATATCGAATATGGCATCAAAAGTACAAGTTCAATGGATTCGGCTTCCACACTTGGCAGATCAAAGTTAAAGGCTATTTGATGCGGAAAAACTTATGGAACGTGGTCAAGCCTCTTGCAGCCAACGAATCTGGCACATCCGCTGTAGTTACAAGGGCATTATATGCTGAGCTACAAAGGAAAGACGAACAAGATTTTGTCACTAAATGTGCTGACACAACAGCTTCATCTCGACCACTCAATGGAACCAGATCTTGTGCCATTTGTGGGCGCAACAATCATCAGACGAAAGACTGTTTCAAGAAGAATCCTTGTATTCACTGTGGTAAAACAAATCATCCATCAAATAGGTGCTTTCAAAAGGGTAAAAATAAAATTAATGTGGTTGAGGGAGACACTGAATCTCCAATATATTCTATTGATGAGGAAGCTTTTTAGATCAACTCTTTTCATGATGTTTAGTCAAAATAAATTGTATGGGCTATAGACACTGCCACACATAAGTGGTAAGACCTCCCAAAACATATGTTCTCAAGTCTTGTTTTGTTACCACTTCTCATGAGGTTACTGGGTACACCTTAAATCCAAGGTTTGGTAGTGAACCAAAAACTCCATCTATTGGTAGCTAATTTTTTGACCTACACCCTATTTGTTCAAGGGGGGGGTTTATCATAGCACAGGTTATGGATACAGGGGAAATCCTTGGTTGTGAGAGAACATGAAACTCACGGTTGCCGAGTATACCAAAAACTCAAGGTCTCATGAGAGGGACTGTCTAGTTCGGGCTTGAGGGGGGGATTGTTGGGTACAAGCCACTGTCCGATACTTTGTCCAACCCTGCGGGAACACACCCTTAAGGTGACTCACACACACCACACCTTTCCTACCTAAAATTAGGCACATGCAACCACCTTTTTCCTATATATGTAAGGTGTTCTCTCTATTAATGATAGCGTCTATTTTTTTGTTTTGCAAGCATGAATTGACTTTCTCTCTCTCTCTCTCTCTATTTTTTGTTTTTGCAACCATGAATTGACTTTCTCTCTCTCTCTCTTTCTTTCTCGCTCTGTGTTGTAGCACGCCTGCACCACCATGGCACCATAGGCCTTCAACCCATCATCTTCGACTATCAATAATTGATTTTTTGGTGCTTCAAAGACGTGTCTTGGTTCTATAATTTTCATTCTTACCCTTGTGCTGCATATTTTAGTGAAAGCAAGGTGACTCGTATCTTTTAAGTTTCTTTATTTGAGCTTGTTTGAGAAAGTGGTACCACCTAGTTATGAGATGCAAACTAGGATGCAGAGAGAGATTAAGCAGTACATGTGAAAGGCATGATTATATGGAAGCAAAAACATGCAAAGAAGGATGTGTGTCAGAAGTGTATTGCACAAAACATGTTTGCAAGAAACACTCAATGCATCTTCTAGAGCAACCTCAAGTTTATTTTCACTTCATGAGAAACATTTTTTTTTCAATTGTTATGAAAGCACTTTGATTGTCCTTCAATTGATTCTAGTAGCTAAATAATAGTTTGTTGGTTGTTGCACATTCCTTCAGGCCTGATAACTACCACTATCCAATAGGTAGCAAACTCTACATGCTCCCTCTCTCAAGGATTAGTACCACTACATGTAGCTACCATTGTGATCCTTATAATTTCCACTATCAAACAATGGTATCCTCCATGCTCTCCTCGATAAAGGTAGCCACTAGTTTGATATTGCTTACTACCATTTTTCCATGGTGATCCTGGTAGATTGGTAGATAACATTAACAACTTGCTAGTGAACTAGTGCTAGCTACCATGGTAGTCCTACAAGAGGTAGATACCATGTTTGTACTAGGAGATTTAGTTAACACTATGATATTGATAGCTAGAAATGTTTTTTTCAATAATGGTAGCTACAAGTCTTCCATGGTAGTGAGCCTTGTACCTACCACTAATGTTGAGGTAGAAAAAATCTTCTAGTACTAGGCATGGTAGCTACCAGTCTTCCATGGTGGTGGATTGGTAGATTTTGTTGTCATCCTCCTTGCTAGTCCCCATAAAGGTAGTCACCAGTCTTATATTTGTAGCTACTAATTTGCCATGATATGTTGGGTGGACTAGTAGCTACCAGTGTCAATCTAGTAGCTATCACTCTCTTAATTCTACCTACCATATTAGTCCAAGTAAAGGTAGCTACTACTCTCATAATGCTAGCTACCATGCTAGTCCAAGGAAAGGTAGCTACTGAGGCGGTCCGGGGCGGGCAACAAGAGAGGCGACCTCTAAACACCCCTCAAGGCTCCCGTGCTGCTCAATTGGGGCTGGGACAACCACAAGCAGAACACAACAACAAACCCACAGCCAAACCCAAACAAGATAGGGGCACCACCTAGTTATGGTATGCGAACTAGGACGCAAAAGAGATTTTGGCACAACCAAGAAGATGCACCACACAACATACACAAGCAACCTCACACCAAGACACACATGAAATGGACCAGAGAGAGCTAGCAAAGGGAAGAGAGAGAGGAAAGGATCTTGCGTAATACCTTATTTGTGACTTGCAAATGGAGATGGTTCGTTATGATGCTATCATAGAACTTGTACAAACTCACTCAATGCTTAGTGATTGCTAAACATTGCCAAAACACACACACACACTGTCTTAGGGTGTGGGAGACCTCTCACCACAATACCCTCTTACAATGGACAAAAAAATGGCAATGAAAAACACACTAAAACACTTTCTAAAATCAAGATCAACCGATAAAAACTCAAAATACACAAGTCACCTTGAATTCACCAAACCGTATTGCACAAATGGAAGGACGAAGATTTGAACGTCGAATCACTCCTTTGATGCACCAAACCTCAATTTATTGATGATGAAGGAGCATATACAACAGTGGTTTTGAGATTTGTGGAACTCACGCTCTCGCACTTGCAATGTGTAGCTTGAAGGCTTCTCTCACACCAAGAGTGAAGCTCACAAGTGGTTGCTACACCTAAGTCTCTCCTCACGCATAGAGTGTTGGGGTGCTATGTGAGATATTGGAGGTTGTTTTACAAGAAGGAGAGGGGCCTATTTATAGGTTGGAGACCCCTCATTAAGATTATTGGAAATCCTAATTTACAAGCTAACAAATCAGGATTATGATTTTTTGAATATCAAAACATTGCGGGCCTTCTTTGTCTGCTTGAGTCATGGGTGTGGGCTCAAAAGAGAGCATTATTGATGGTAGATAAGGTGAAAGTAAGTTTTAAGGAAGGGGAGAGAGAGAGAGAGAGAGAGAGAGAGAGAGAGAGAGAGTTACTATACATGTCTTGAGGTGAGGTGTCTTTTATGGTTAGGTCAATGCTATTTTGTGTTAGTATGTTAGTCGTTAGTAATCACTAGAAAGTTAATGTTACATTTACAATGGGTAGAGTGAGTTGATTTGATGAAGGAAGATGGGTGAATTAAAAGAGAATCATTGAGATGGTGAAGCTTTGAAGAATCTTGAACTCACCCTTGTGTAGATTGTGGAAAAAATGACCGCTGGTCTTCTTCTTCTTCTTCGCTTCTTTACGCCGCCGCCACGGTTGACCACCACGATGAAAAGAGGATTTGTTGATGAAAAATCCTCAATTTGCAGAAGTTATCATGGTTAAGATGCTGAATTTTAGATATTTTAGGAGAGGTAAATGAAATTGTAACATAGAAGCAATAGAGAGAGACATGGAGAGGGTGTATGTATGTAGAGGTTCATAAAAGAACTATAGGGATGAGAGAGAAGGGTAATGGTGAAGAGGGTGGGAGAAGCCATGGAAATTGCAGGTTTGAGTGAGGGAAGGAGAGGGAGGGATGTGTAAGAGTGAGTAGCTGTGTGGAAGGGTGAGAGAAGACTAAGGGCTACTTGTGAGAAAAGTGGGCAGACTGGGGTCCACTCAAAAAATCATAGCTCATCGCTGGTAGCTCCAAAAATCATGAAAAACTTTGAGGTGATTGTTCAGAGCGTGGGCTACATTTTCTCTTTTGACCACCGCTCCAAATTCAGAGTGGAGATAGGTGCCAAAATTCTCACCAAAAAGCCTGTTTTTTATGCCTGCAAAAGTCTTTTAGTGGCCCCCTCCTTTGTTGAATTTGTACAATGCATCCAAGAGTGAGCCCCTCCTTTGTCATATTATAATACAAAGCATTCAAGTTGCCCTTGACCCATGCATGGAGGAGGATTATTGGTGAAATAAGAAATATATACATGGTGGGACTAGTGTATGGACTATTCATGGACTTTAGCTCAATGAGCACATGGTGTTAGAATAATGAGTAAAAATAATAATAAAAATATGGAGGAGTTATGGATATGGAAAGATATTGGAATCATATGATATGATCCCTCCTTGAATTATTTTGGGTGAAAGAGGAAAAGGTATGCAAGTAAATAATATAATAAAAGTAACCAATGAGTAGAAATCAATTTTTTGTTTTCACGAGGGTGAGGGTGAAAATGTGGGAGTGATTTGTATAAAGGAAAAATATGAGGTTAGAGTATGTACATATTGGCAAAAAATATAATTATGGTGTAAGAGGATGAAAGAAGGTGTACATAGGTTTAATAAAACACACACCTAAGTAGAAATATTTAAATAAAATACCAAAATAATTATAAAAAATCCCTATATTTAGGCCATATATACAATGAAATATTTACACACAAAGAGGCCATAATATACTTTTATTTTTTTATTTTTTTTATTTTTTTGTGGCTCACCTAGCCCAGTGACTAGCTAGCTGAGGGTTTTTTAAGAAGATATGGGAAAAGTCCCGTGACTCACGCACGCCTATGTACAGTGAAATGGTAGGGATAGCCACAGTGTTTGGGTGATTTTGGTAGGGTGAGGTAACTCACTGTGGCAATTATAAAGAGCCAAAAAACGGCTATCATTAGCCCTCCCCCTGGATGATGGTATATTCATGTACCATCATAGAGCATCTTTTCCAAAGAGAGTGCTTTAGAGCCCTTGACGAGATCTTTATTGTTTGGCCCCTCAGAATTTTTGCTAGAGTTACACTCATGCTTCATGTAACAATACTTACATGAGACAGTGGCCTTTTGACAGATCTTTGGTAGATCCTTTGGTAGAAGGCGACTCAAATAGGGCTTCAAGCGATACCCGTTTACTTTCCTGGAGTGCTCTTTACCATTCAAGTCCATAAGCTGATAGTAACTTGAATTGAAAGCCTTCTTGACTATGTATGGCCCTTGCCATCTTGTTTCAAATTTGGCATCAAAACGATTATCGAGTCGATTGTCATACCTTAGCACAAGATCTCCTTCATTGATGCCTTTGTCCTTCAGTTTCTTGTCAAGCTTCTCCTTTGTCTGTTTGGCTTTCCTCTTATAGCACTCGTATGCTGCTTCTCTTTTCCACTCAAGCTCGGCTAAGGTAAGAAGTCGATCCATCCATGCTTCTTGATCATCTTGTGCTGATTTGCCATGAAGTCGCATTGTTGGAATGTTTAGTTCAATTGGCTGTAAAGCCTCTTGACCATAGACCAAGTGAAATGGTGTGAACTCCGTGGCTTCCCTATATGTGGTTCGATACGCCCACAAGGCACCATCCAAGAAGTCATCCCACAACTTTGTCTTGTTTTTCACCATCTTTCTAATGATGCCTGCAATGACACCATTAGCTTTTTCTACCAAACCATTTGATTGGGGATAGTAGGGTGTACTGTGACGATGTAGAATGCAAAGTTCTTCACAGACTTCTGTGAGCAATCCCTTTCTAAACCCTGGACCATTATCGGAAACAATCTCCAAAGGTGTGCCAAATCTACAACAAATGTGAGTGTAGACGAATTTGCTCACTGTCCTCTCATTTACCTTTGCCACACTTTGTGCTTCCACCCACCTAGTCATATAGTCTACAGCCACTAGAATGTAGAGTTTACCATTTTTTGTCCTAGGCAGAGGACCCATAGCATCAATGCCCCACTTTTCAAAGGGTCCATTTGCAAGCACTATTTGCCTCGGGCCATGCACCAACCTTCTATTTCCATTTATCTGACAATTGTGACAGCTTTTACACCAATGTTGAACATCCACATGCAAGCTTGGCCAAACATACCCCGCAAGCAAAATCTTCTTCACAGTTGATTCTTGGGAAAAATGACCACCACATGACTCTTCATGCAAACCTTTTAGAATGGCTGGAATTTCCTCGATAGTTGGTACTCTTCTGCACACTTGATCCTTCCCTTTTTGATAGAGGGAGCCTTCTAGGAAGAGATAGAAACTTGCCTTCTTCATGAGTCTCCTCTTCTGAGCCTTCGTGAAGTCTTGTGGAAACTCACCCTCCAAAATGTAGCCGATAATGGGAGCCAATGACTCCAATCCCTGGTATCTCGGTTGCTTGACAGCTGCTGCCACCATGATGACCTGCACTTCTCTCTCAACACATGTAACTGCTTATTGTGCAAGTAAATCGGCATCTTCATTTTGTTTCCTCAGAATATGATATAGTTGCACTTCTTCAAACTGATTAAACATCTTACGAATGGCATGAACTTTTGTCCTTAAGCTTTCATTCTTGCATGCCCAAATGCCTAAAATCTGTTTAACAATGAGAAGTGCATCTCCCTTTACCATGAGACGTTTTATCCCTTGGCCAATGCACATCTTCAAAGCATGAATTAGTGTGTCGTATTCTGCTTCATTGTTGCTAGCTGAACTTGGTAGATTGAACTTCTCTTTCATGACCACCTCTCCACTTGGGTTGAGCAACACTAGCCCTCCCCCTGCTTTCCCTGTGGCTCGTCGAAAAGCTCCATCAAAGAACAAGGTAAAAGCATTGGGAATACTTTTTGGTGGTGGCAATGGTAGGGTCTTTACTTGAGGCACCTTAATTTCCTTCTCATGTACCCTATAAGTGAGAATCCCTGCCAATTGTGCACGCACACTATCTTCTACCTTGAAAGAATATTGGAACTCTTGCAACTCCATAATCCACTTTGAGATCCTAGTACTAAGATTCATTTGAGATGACACCCAAGGGAACAAATTCTCTGCGGTGAGGATTACAAAAGGTTTTGGGAGCAAGTAGGATCTAAACTTTCTCACCGCAAACATGAGAGAAAGCATCATGATTTCTGCTTCTGTGTAGTCTCTCTCCAAAGCATTCATGACCCTACTAGCAAAGTAGATGGGTCGCATCCTTGTACTGTGGGGATCTTGTTGTAGCAACACAACACCAATTGTTTCCCTTCCAACACTAGAGCTAACAAAGAATGTGTACTCCCAACAAGGAGGCATGAGTGTTGGTAGCTCTGACAAAATGACTTTAATGTTACAAAAATACTCTTCAAGCTCATCAGACCATGCAAATTCTACTTGTTGTGTCAACTTTTGCAAAGGATGAAGCAACTCCGAGGCTAAGTGAATGAAGCGTGACATATACTTCACCTTTTGAATGAATGAGATGACCTCCTTAATACTCTTGGGTGATGGTAGCTCAATAAGAGCCTTTGCCTTTGAAGGATCCACTTCAATGCCTTTGTAAGAAACTTTATGACCAAGCAAGATTACTTCATCCTCACCTATATGGCACTTATCGGGGTTGAGTTGACCTCCCATGTCGTAGAGCTTCTTTAAACCTTCTTCTACCCTTTGTAGATGCAATGATTTTGAGCTATAAATACAGAAATCATCAATGAACACCCTAATTGACTTTCCAAAGAATGCTTGAAACACCATATTCATGAAGTGTTGGAAAGTTGCAGGAGCATTTGTCAGGCCAAATGGCATGACTCTAAAAGCATAACAACCCCAAGGAGTGATAAAGGTTGTTTTCAATTGATCCTCCAATGCGATACCTATTTGAAAGTAACCCGAGTAGCCATCACACACAGTGTACTTCTCATGACCAGCTACTTCATTTAGTATCTCATCCTGAAATGGGAGGGGAAAGTGATCTCTTTTTGTTGCCTCATTGAGTGGACGGTAATCCACACACACCCTCCACTTTCCGTTTTTCTTAGGAGTGACAACAACGGGAGAGACCCACTCAGAATTCTCCACTGGATAAATGAAACCTGCTGCTAGAAGCTTTCTTACCTCCTTGAGTAAAGCCTGCTCCTTGATGACTCCTAGCCTTCGTAGCTTCTGAGCCTTAGGTGTGGCCTCTGGCTTCAACTCAATTTTGTGTTGAACAGCATCTACTCCACGCACATTGGTGTAGTCTTTAGCAAAAATCCTAGGAAATTTCCTTAGCACACATTTGAACTCCTCTCTTTCATCCTTTGTAAGTGTTGTTGATAGAATACCTTCCAGCATCCCTTCATCTTGAACACCTTCGTTCTCTTGAGGACCTACCTCCTCCAAGCCTTGACAAGAGGTCTCTTGGTTGCTTGGCTTAAACCTTACCCCCATGACTTCGATGGAAGACTCCTCTTCAGTAATGCTGCCGCTACTTTCTTCTTCTGAAGTGCTATCGGTCCAACCTTCTTCCGTCTCACTTTGAGATGATTCTTCATGGAGCTCCTCTTGGCGTTGCTCCTTCATGTCAAAGACAACCTTCTTATGATTGTCATTCCTGCAAATTAATTTCCCACTCTCCCAATCCTGCAAAGCTCGCATTTTCATTAGCCATGGTCTTCCTAGGATAAATGGATAACCACTTCCCTTGGTTGAAGACCCCTCATTAAGATTATTGGAAATCCTAATTTACAAGCTAACAAATCAAGATTATGATTTTTTTGAATATCAAAACATTGCGGGCCTTCTTTGTCTGCTTGAGTCATGGGTGTGGGCTCAAAAGAGAGCATTATTGATGGTTGATAAGGTGAAAGTAAGTTTTAAGGAAGGGGAGAGAGAGAGAGGGAGTTACTATACATTTCTTGAGGTGAGGTGTCTTTTATGGTTAGGTCAATGCTATTTTGTGTTAGTATGTTAGTCGTTAGTAATCACTAGAAAGTTAATGTTACATTTACAATGGGTAGAGTGAGTTGATTTGATGAAGGAAGAGGGGTGAATTAAAAGAGAATCATTGAGATGGTGAAGCTTTGAAGAAGCTTGAACTCACCCTTGTGTAGATTGTGGAAAAAATGACCGCTGGTCTTCTTCTTCTTCTTCGCTTCTTTACGCCGCCGCCACGGTTGACCACCACGATGAAAAGAGGATTTGTTGATGAAAAATCCTCAATTTTCAGAAGTTATCATGGTTAAGATGCTGAATTTTAGATATTTTAGGAGAGGTAAATGAAATTGTAACATAGAAGCAATAGAGAGAGACATGGAGAGGGTGTATGTATGTAGAGGTTCATAAAAGAACTATAGGGATGAGAGAGAAGGGTAATGGTGAAGAGGGTGGGAGAAGCCATGGAAATTGCAGGTTTGAGTGAGGGAAGGAGAGGGAGGGATGTGTAAGAGTGAGTAGGTGTGTGGAAGGGTGAGAGAAGACTAAGGGCTACTTGTGAGAAAAGTGGGCAGACTGGGGTCCACTCAAAAAATCATAGCTCATCGCTGGTAGCTCCAAAAATCATTAAAAAATTTGAGGTGATTGTTCAGAGCGTGGGCTACATTTTCTCTTTTGACCACCGCTTCAAAGTCAGAGTGGAGATAGGTGCCAAAATTCTCACCAAAAAGCCTGTTTTTTATGCCTGCAAAAGTCTTTTAGTGGCCCCCTCCTTTGTTGAATTTGTACAATGCATCCAAGAGTGAGCCCCTCCTTTGTCATATTATAATACAAAGCATTCAAGTTGCCCTTGACCCATGCATGGAGGAGGATTATTGGTGAAATAAGAAATATATACATGGTGGGACTAGTGTATGGACTATTCATGGACTTTAGCTCAATGAGCACATGGTGTTAGAATAATGAGTAAAAATAATAATAAAAATATGGAGGAGTTATGGATATGGAAAGATATTGGAATCATATGATATGATCCCTCCTTGAATTATTTTGGGTGAAAGAGGAAAAGGTATGCAAGTAAATAATATAATAAAAGTAACCAATGAGTAGAAATCAATTTTTTGTTTTCACGAGGGTGAGGGTGAAAATGTGGGAGTGATTTGTATAAAGGAAAAATATGAGGTTAGAGTATGTACATATTGGCAAAAAATATAATTATGGTGTAAGAGGATGAAAGAAGGTGTACATAGGTTTAATAAAACACACACCTAAGTAGAAATATTTAAATAAAATACCAAAATAATTATAAAAAATCCCTATATTTAGGCCATATATACAATGAAATATTTACACACAAAGAGGCCATAATATACTTTTATTTTTTTATTTTTTTTATTTTTTGTGGCTCACCTAGCCCAGTGACTAGCTAGCTGAGGGTTTTTTAAGAAGATATGGGAAAAGTCCCGTGACTCACGCACGCCTATGTACAGTGAAATGGTAGGGATAGCCACAGTGTTTGGGTGATTTTGGTAGGGTGAGGTAACTCACTGTGGAAATTATAAAGAGCCAAAAAACGGCTATCACTACCACTCTCAGGGTGGTAGCTACCACTTTCAGGGTGGTAACTATGGTAAATTGTTACAAAGACAAAAAGGGTGACAAGCTTGATTAAAAATGCCAAAAACGGGTTCTAACTATGGAAGTAGAACCTTTTCTTCCAGCATCTTTGGAAATATTTTTTGTTGCTTCTTTTTACACGTGGGCAATGTCTCTCTTGGTCCTTGTCCATCCTCTGTAGGCTTTTTGGCTACCTCATCTGCAAAAAAGAAGCAACAATGAGCATGGTTTAACTTTAAACATTATTATCTTCCTTAAGGACATAATTGAACCATCTTTGCCTCACACACCTTTCTTCTCAACTTGTACGTGTGCCTCTAAAAATTGCTCTTCACAATTGTTACCTCCTACAATCTCCACCTTTTTGGCATGCTCAGCCTTTGTAGTCATGACAAATATCAAGGAATTAAGGACACTACCTCAAGTTACATATGGCTACAGCATGACAATGGTAGCTACCAAGAAAACATTGAGAGCTACCAGTATTATGCAAGTAGCTACCAATACTATCCTGAAAGCTACCAATCATATACTGATAGCTACCAATGCTATCTTGTTAGTTTCTTGAATTAAGGACACTACCTCAAGTTACATATGGCTACCGCATGACAATGGTAGCTACCAAGAAAACATTGAGAGCTACCAGTATTATGCAAGTAGCTACTAATACTATCCTGAAAGCTACCAATCATATACTGATAGCTACCAATGCTATCTTGTTAGTTTCTTGAATGAGATGGCTAGTTTGGTTGCTAACAAAGTTGATAGTGGTAGTTAACATAATAAAAGCCTAGAAATAACCTTTCCAAGGAGTAGCATGCCAGCTAATTTTGTAAAGATGGCTACCACGCTAGTAGTGGTTGTAATTACTCTACCAAGGCAACCATGATAGATTGGTAGCTACCACTATCATATTGTAAGCTCCCAATGTAATAGTGGCTACTAGTACCATAATGGGTACCTACCTGTCTCATAAGGGCACCTACCACCATTACACTGGTAGCTACCTTGCTGACAGTGGTAACTACCTTGCTATCAATAGGACTTCCATGGGAGAATAGCTACCGTTACTAAAATGGTAGTATTCTTACCAAGATTAGCATGACAAGTACCACTATGAGGCTGGTAGCTACTGAGGCGGTCCGGGGCGGGAAACAAGAGAGGCGACCTCTAAACACCCCTCAAGGCTCCCGTGCTGCTCAATTGGGGCTGGGGCAACCACAAGCACAACACAACAACAAACCCACAGCCAAACCCAAACAAGATAGGGGCACCACCTAGTTATGGTATGCGAACTAGGACGCAAGAGAGATTTTGGCACAACCAAGAAGATGCACCACACAACACACACAAGCAACCTCACACCGAGACACACATGAAATGGACCAGAGAGAGCTAGAGCAAAGGGAAGAGAGACAGGAAAGGATCTTGCGTGATACCTTATTTGTGACTTGCAAATGGAGATGGTTCGTTATGATGCTATCGTAGAACTTGTACAAAACTCACTCAATGCTTAGTGATTGCTAATCATTGCCAAAACACACACACACTGTCTTAGGGTGTGGGAGACCTCTCACCACAATACCCTCTTACAATGGACACAAAACTGGCAATGAAAAACACACTAAAACACTTTCTAAAATCAAGATCAACCGATAAAAACTCAAAATACACAAGTCACCTTGAATTCACCAAACCGTATTGCACAAATGGAAGGATGAAGATTTGAACGTCGAATCATGCCTTTGATGCACCAAACCTCAATTTATTGATGATAAAGGAGCATATACAATAGTGGTTTTGAGATTTGTGAAACTCACGCTCTCTCACTTGCAATGTGTAGCTTGAAAGCTTCTCTCACACCAAGAGTGAAGCTCACAAGTGGTTGCTACACCTAAGTTTCTCCTCACGCATAGAGTGTTGGGGTGCTATGTGAGATGTTGGAGGTTGTTTTACAAGAAGGAGAGGGGTCTATTTATAGGTTGGAGACCCCTCATTAAGATTATTGGAAATCCTAATTTACAAGCTAACAAATCAAGATTATGATTTTTTTGAATATCAAAACATTGCGGGCCTTCTTTGTCTGCTTGAGTCATGGGTGTGGGCTCAAAAGAGAGCATTATTGATGGTTGATAAGGTGAAAGTAAGTTTTAAGGAAGGGGAGAGAGAGAGAGAGAGAGAGATAGATAGATAGATAGATAGTTCTATTATCGTCCTGGGAGGTCAAATATGACCTATGGGACCAAATGAACATGTCACGTGGTGTGAGTGGAGTTCATAAGTGACTCTCGATGCTCAAAAATGGCTGAAATGAGCGTCGCAATAGAGAGTCCACATCGTGGTTGGGAGAGGAAGGTATGTAGGGAGAGCTCATGGCTGAATATATGGGGAAAAGAGGACCTAATGTGGTCAAAAGCTGAGCACTCAAGTAGTGTGTGGTACTCACTCTCTCGCACTTGACGAGGGCATAAGGTGCAAAGTCGATGACACTCCTCGCCAGTGCCCCAACGTCCTGTCTCGCAGCGTAGAGAATGGGAGCTAAGACGAATGGAGGCAATGGTGCGGATCGCACTCAACGGGATGGGCTCAAGGATGTAGGAAGGGGTTCGGTTACCTCGTTCCGAGAAGAAGAGAGATTTGTAGTTTGGGGCAACGTGTGTGGTGTAATGGCTGAAGCGAGAACCTCCAGATTTCTCCCAAGCCATGATACATTGGCGTTGTAAGAAGGCCTCATTAACTTGGGAGTCGATCGACGCATCCTTGACCAAGTGACATGCATCCCATCTTCCAAACCATTTCTTGATATCAAGCATCCACCCCGAACTTAGTATTTTGCTCTTGCATGTCTTTTGAACCTTTTGACTTGATTCATATGCGATTCTAGGAAGTCGATGCAAAGGGCTACGTTGTGTCTTACGCATGTACTCCACAACCCTTTCCATGCCCAAGACCTCAATGGGAAGCGATCCGGACTCAAGAAGTAAGAGCATGTAGGGTGTTTGTGTCTTGACTTGGAGAAAGTTGGTGAGAAAACGCTTTTGGACATTCTCAAACTCTTTCCAAGTAGACTTCCCGATGCTTCCACCCCACACCTCCACTCCATAAAGAAGCACCGGTGTCACCAATGTGTCAAAGAGGTACTTTTTGAGAGCCCAACACTTGATCTCTCCTGCATTGCACATGTTCTCAAATGCATAATAAGCCCTCTTTCCGGCTTCCAAGCGACGCATTGCACAATCCTTCCATTTATGATTGGATGGAACCTCAAGGCCAAGGTACTTGAAGTGATCTACCACTTCAAGTTTCTCATTGTTGTATACAATGCATGGATTTTCGTCATTGAGGGTCTTTACAAGCATAACCTTGGTTTTGGATCCATTCACGATCAACCCGCTATGTAGGCAAAAGCGTTCCAAGACACTCATAAGCTTTTGTGCATCTTCTAAGGTATGTGCCAAGAGCACTACATCATCGGCATAAAGCAAAAGCATGATCACCGCATTTCCAATCTTAACCTCTTCTATGCCTTCTTGCTGCATAAAATCAAGAACCATGTATTCCAATTCATCAATGAGTAGCCCAAAGAGGGTTGGGGAAAGTGGGCATCCTTGTTTGACACCAATAGTGCTTGCAAAAAATTCTGAAATTCCATCTCCCATACGTAATCGACATATCACTTTTTGGTAGATGCGAAAGACTGCATGCATAAATTCTCTCGGCACTTGAAGGCTTTGCATACGTCTCCAAAGATTTCCTCGCGGTACCATGTCAAAAGCTTTCTTGAAATCCACAAAGCAACAATACAACTTTTTTCCTTTCAATCGAGACGCTTCCATAAGAACTCGAAGAGTGACAAGGTGATCAATAGTGCTATGATGCTTTCGAAAACCTGCTTGGCCAAGCGCACGTTTGCCATTCTTTTCAGCCCATTCACTTATCTTCATCTCCATGATACATCCAAATAACTTTGCCATCAAAGAACCAACCATTATAGTGCGATAGTTGTTCACATTGTTTACATCTCCTCCTTTGTGCAAAGGTTTGATCCAATTTGCACTCCAATCATGAGGCATGCCATACTGAAGTGCAAGGTTAAACATATCGCATATCCAATATCGTGTTTTCTTGCTTGTCCATTTAATCATTTCAGCCTTGACACCTTGAAGGTCACCTGCCTTGCGAGTAGCAAGTTTCTCAAGCGCGCGGCATACATCTTCAATGGTAAAGAAGGGAGACATAAATGGAAGGGAGCTACAACCCTCCATCTTATCAACATTGGGTTGCTCATAGAGGTTCTTACAATGCATATACATATCCTCAAGAGTCAAGTCACCAAAGCTCTCAATGCGCTTGCCTTTTAGATTTTGCCAAAACTTGCCACATGCATGTGCTTTCTCTTGTGCTAAAAGAAGTTGTTTTTCGACTTCCCACCTTCTCCTCTTCTTTTGAACAAGTGCTTTGTATGTGTGTGAACATTCCAAGTAAACTTCCTTGTCTTTGATTGCATCCAATCTTAGCAAGTGTTTTCGGGCTTGACTACATTCCATGTCAAACCATTTCTTCTTGGTGCTACCCTTCTTAGACCTTTTGCAAGACATGTGTTTCGCCGAAAAGCATTCCTTCGCACAAGAGAAAATTACTTCTTTGAAAACTTTCCACTTGCATTCTAATGTTGGGCTCCCTTGATGCTCTATCATGCTTAACATTTGGTCCACCATATTAGCATATATAAGTGCTCGTTTGAAGTCTAGACGTAGGTACAAATGATTCACATCATGATTGGAGGCTACATGCTCGGGCCGTTTACCACACTTGAGGTCAATACATAACATCCTATGATCCGATTCCGGATTCCATTCACCAAGTGTAAAGCTTTGTATGCATTCTAGAGTGGCTTCTGAGAACAACATATAGTCAATCACGCTAGCACCATTGTGCTTTCTACATGTAAAGTCATTGGTGCCTTGCCATAGAGATACACCATTTGCAATGAGCATTCCGGTACTATTGCACATATATAGAAGTGACTTTCCATAGTGATCCACTTCTTTTGCATCATTAGAACTTCGATTATACATGTATGAGTCATCCACTCTTCTTGATACATGCGGCATGTCGACTTGTTGTGTGTCGTGTTGTAACATATTTGTGCGAGCATTCATGTCTCCAAAAACAATGACTTCACCTTGATCCTTGTAATAAGCAATGTCTTCCTCTAGTTCAACAAAGGGCTGATCTCTATCCATATTCAAGCGAGCATAAAAGTTGGAGTCATAGTGAGGAATGTAGCAGCCGGCCACAAACATGACTTGACCATTTGGTGGGCTGATTTTCAGCCATAAGTAGTGTTTATACTTATCTTCTTTGACAATGGAAACATCTTTCAAACCCTTTTTGGTCATACATGCTATGCCTCCTTGGCCTCTTCGTTGCTTTGCATTTTTGGCCCACATCAAAGAATGTACATCGTATTTGTCAAATCCAAGAATTCGTTGCGCATCATGCTCCCATGTTTCGACAAGAAGTATCACATCAGAGTCATTGGTAAGCTCATCAATGCCAATTCCCGCATTCCATGGATACCCGTTACAATTCCAAAAGCTTATTCGCAAGCGTGAGTTGGTCTCATAGATCATGTGTCCCTATTTTTTGGGTGGACTTGCATCCTCCTCAAGTGCCTTTTCTTCTTGAGATGATACCTTAACCTTCTTGCTTCTTTCCTCGTATGCTTTGCGACGTACATTTTGTTGCATAAGAGTGCGATCCTCATATACATTACAACCTGTTCCTTTGAGGTAGATCCAACCATTGTCAAGGATGATCTTTCTCTTTACCTCATCAGCCATGGTACATACAATAGGTCTTTCTCCCGAGCGAGGGACTCCTTGTTTTCCAACTCGATGTGCACCATAAGCCATGATTCCTGACATGCCAAAGTGTGTAGCAAAAAACTCTTCAATAGCAACCGCAAGAGATTGGGGTGTTTCCATGCTTTCCTCCTTGATTCCACGAATGACGATGTTCTTTGAGCGTTTTTGTCGTTCTTGCAATTCTTGAGTGTCCACATTCTCTACATTCTTTGCTTGGACAACGGCTTGCGTGATAGGAGATGTAGAAACCACATTATCCTTACATATATCAGCCCATGATTTGGATGCATTTCTCATCTCACATACATCATGTCGTATTGTATCTATCGTTTCCTCTTTCAATACATGATCACTCTCAACTTTGCTCAAGCGCTCTTTCACTACATTCATGTCCACAAGAGAGCGTTTACATTCTTGAACTTCATTCTCAAGATGCATCAAGCGCGTTGTTTGCATTTCAAGAACCTTCTTGAGGTGCTCATTCTCCACAACGAGAACTCTTAAGGTACCATTCTCCATTGCAAGTGCGCGCAACTCTTCACCTTGCTTGTTGACGGTTTCTTGTAACGAGATCAAGTAAGCCATGATCATTGCTTCCGTTGTTGTAGACGATGTGGTTGGATTAGCATCCAAATTCCTTGGAGATTTTGCATCATTCTCCATGGCAAGTGTGGCTTTTCCACCCTTGCGAGTTTTGTCTGACATTGCCTTCAAGTCGGCTAAGGGAGATAGGTGCCAAAATTCTCACCAAAAAGCCTGTTTTTTATGCCTGCAAAAGTCTTTTAGTGGCCCCCTCCTTTGTTGAATTTTTACAATGCATCCAAGAGTGAGCCCCTCCTTTGTCATATTATAATACAAAGCATTCAAGTTGCCCTTGACCTATGCATGGAGGAGGATTATTGGTGAAATAAGAAATATATACATGGTGGGACTAGTGTATGGACTATTCATGGACTTTAGCTCACTTTAGCTCAATGAGCACATGGTGTTAGAATAATGAGTAAAAATAATAATAAAAATATGGAGGAGTTATGGATATGGAAAGATATTGGAATCATATGATATGGTCCCTCCTTGAATTATTTTGGGTGAAAGAGGAAAAGGTATGCAAGTAAATAATATAATAAAAGTAACCAATGAGTAGAAATCAATTTTTTGTTTTCATGAGGGTGAGGGTGAAAATGTGGGAGTGATTTGTATAAAGGAAAAATATGAGGTTAGAGTATGTACATATTGGCAAAAAATATAATTATGGTGTAAGAGGATGAAAGAAGGTGTACATAGGTTTAATAAAACACACACCTAAGTAGAAATATTTAAATAAAATACCAAAATAATTATAAAAAATCCCTATATTTAGGCCATATATACAATGAAATATTTACACACAAAGAGGCCATAATATACTTTTATTTTTTTATTTTTTTTATTTTTTTGTGGCTCACCTAGCCCAGTGACTAGCTAGCTGAGGGTTTTTTAAGAAGATATGGGAAAAGTCCCGTGACTCACGCACGCCTATGTACAGTGAAATGGTAGGGATAGCCACAGTGTTTGGGTGATTTTGGTAGGGTGAGGTAACTCACTGTGGCAATTATAAAGAGCCAAAAAACGGCTATCATTAGCCCTCCCCCTGGATGATGGTATATTCATGTACCATCATAGAGCATCTTTTCCAAAGAGAGTGCTTTAGAGCCCTTGACGAGATCTTTATTGTTTGGCCCCTCAGAATTTTTGCTAGAGTTACACTCATGCTTCATGTAACAATACTTACATGAGACAGTGGCCTTTTGACAGATCTTTGGTAGATCCTTTGGTAGAAGGCAACTCAAATAAGGCTTCAAGCGATACCCGTTTACCTTCCTGGAGTGCTCTTTCCCATTCAATTCCATAAGCTGATAGTAACTTGAATTGAAAGCCTTCTTGACTATGTATGGCCCTTGCCATCTAGTTTCAAACTTGGCATCAAAACGATTATCGAGTCGATTGTCATACCTTAGCACCAGATCTCCTTCATTGATGCCTTTGTCCTTTAGTTCTTGTCAAGCTTCTCCTTTGTCTGTGTGGCTTTCCTCTTATAGCACTCGTATGCTGCTTCTCTTTTCCACTCAAGCTCAGCTAAGGTAAGAAGTCGATCCATCCATGCTTCTTGATCATCTTGTGCTGATTTGCCATGAAGTCGCATTGTTGGAATGTTTAGCTCAATTGGCTGTAAAGCCTCTTGACCATAGACCAAGTGAAATGGTGTGAACTCCGTGGCTTCCCTATATGTGGTTCGATACGCCCACAAGGCACCATCCAAGAAGTCATCCCACAACTTTGTCTTGTTTTTCACCATCTTTCTAATGATGCCTGCAATGACACCATTAGCTTTTTCTACCAAACCATTTGATTGGGGATAGTAGGGTGTACTGTGACGATGTAGAATGTGAAGTTCTTCACAGACTTCTGTGAGCAATCCCTTTCTAAACCCTGGACCATTATCAGAAACAATCTCCAAAGGTGTGCCAAATCTACAACAAATGTGAGTGTAGACGAATTTTCTCACTGTTTTCTCATTTACCTTTGCCACACTCTGTGCTTCCACCCACCTAGTCATATAGTCTACAGCCACTAGAATGTAGAGTTTACCATTTTTTGTCCTAGGCAGAGGACCCATAGCATCAATGCCCCACTTTTCAAAGGGTCCATTTGCAAGCACTATTTACCTTGGGCCATGCACCAACCTTCTATTTCCATTTATCTGACAAGTGTGACAGCTTTTATACCAATGTTGAACATCCACATGCAAACTTGGCCAAATATACCCCGAAAGAAAAACCTTCTTCACAGTTAATTCTTGGGCAAAATGACCACCACATGCTTCTTCATGCAAACCTTTTAGAATGGCTGGAATTTCCTCAATAGTTGGTACTCTTCTGCATACTTGATCCCTCCCTCTTTGATAGAGGGAGCCTTCTAGGAAGAGATATGCGCTTGCCTTCTTCATGAGTCTCCTCTTCTGAGCCTTCGTGAAGTCTTGTGGAAACTCGCCCTCCAAAATGTAGCTAATAATGGGAGTCAATGACTCCAATCCCTGGTATCTCGGTTGCTTGACAGTTGCTGCCACCATGATGACTTGCACTTCTTTCTCAACGCGTGTAACTACTTGCTGTGCAAGTAAATCGGCATCTTCATTTTGTTTCCTAGGAATATGATATAGTGGCACTTCTTCAAATTGATTAAACAATCTACGAATGGCATGAACTTTTGTCCGTAAGCTTTCATTCTTGCATGCCCAAATGCCTAAAATCTGTTTAACAATGAGAAGTGCATCTCCCTTTACCATGAGGCGTTGTATCCCTTGGCCAATGCACATCTTCAAAGCATGAATTAGTGTGTCGTATTCTGCTTCATTGTTGCTAGCTGAACTTGGTAGATTGAACTTCTCTTTCATGACCACCTCTCCACTTGGGTTAAGCAACACTAGCCCTCCCCCTGCTTTCCCTGTGGCTCGTCGAAAAGCTCCATCAAAGAACAAGGTAAAAGCATTGGGAATACTTTTTGGTGGTGGCAATGGTAGGGTCTTTACTTGAGGCACCTTAATTTCCTTCTCATGTACCCTATAAGTGAGAATCCCTGCCAATTGTGCACGCACACTATCTTCTACCTTGAAAGAATATTGGAACTCTTGCAACTCCATAATCCACTTTGAGATCCTAGTACTAAGATTCATTTGAGATGACACCCAAGGGAACAAATTCTCTGCGGTGAGGATTACAAAAGGTTTTGGGAGCAAGTAGGATCTAAACTTTCTCACCGCAAACATGAGAGAAAGCATCATGAGTTCTGCTTCTGTGTAGTCTCTCTCCAAAGCATTCATGACCCTACCAGCAAAGTAGATGGGTCGCATCCTTGTACTGTGGGGATCTTGTTGTAGCAACACGGCACCAATTGTTTCCCTTCCAACACTAGAGCTAACAAAGAATGTGTACTCCCAACAAGGAGGCATGAGTGTTGGTAGCTCTGACAAAATGACTTTAATGTTACAAAAATACTCTTCAAGCTCCTCAGACCATGCAAATTCTACTTGTTGTGTCAACTTTTGCAAAGGATGAAGCAACTCCGAGGCTAAGTGAATGAAGCGTGACATATAATTCACCTTCTGAATGAAAGAGATGACCTCCTTAAGACTCTTCGGTGATGGGAGCTCAATAAGAGCCTTTGCCTTTGAAGGATCCACCTCAATGCCTTTATAGGAAACCTTGTGACCGAGCAAGATCACTTCATCCTCACCTATGTGGCACTTGTCGGGATTGAGTTGACCTCCCATGTCGTAGAGCTTCTTTAAACCTTCTTCTACCCTTTGTAGATGCAATGATTTTGAGCTATAAATACAGAAATCATCAATGAACACCCTAATTGACTTTCCAAAGAATGCTTGAAACACCATGTTCATGAAACGTTGGAATGTTGCAGGAGCATTTGTCAGACCAAATGGCATGACTCTAGAAGCATAACAACCCCAAGGAGTGATAAAGGTTGTTTTCAATTGATCCTCCAATGAGATACCTATATGAAAGTAACCTGAGTAGCCATCACACACAGTGTACTTCTCATGACCAGCTACCTCATTTAGTATCTCATCCTGAAATGGGAGGGGAAAGTGATCTCTTTTTGTTGCCTCATTGAGTGGACGGTAATCCACACACACCCTCCACTTTCCGTTTTTCTTAGGAGTGACAACAACGGGAGAGACCCACTCTGAATTCTCCACTGGATAAATGAAACCTGCTGCTAGAAGTTTTCTTACCTCCTTGAGTAAAGCCTGCTCCTTGATGACTCCCAGCCTTCGTAGCTTCTGAGCCTTAGGTGTGGCCTCTGGCTTCAACTCAATTTTGTGTTGAACAGCATGTACTCCACGCACATCGGCGTAGTCTTTAGCAAAAATCCTAGGAAATTTCCTTAGCACACATTTGAACTCCTCTCTTTCATCCTTTGTAAGTGTTGTTGATAGAATACCTTCCCGCATCCCTTCATCTTGAACACCTTCGTTCTCTTGAGGACCTACCTCCTCCAAGCCTTGACAAGAGGTCTCTTGGTTGCTTGGCTTAAACCTTACCCCCATGACTTCGATGGAAGACTCCTCTTCAGTAATGCTGCCGCTACTTTCTTCTTCTGAAGTGCTATCGGTCCAACCTTCTTCCGTCTCACTTTGAGATGATTCTTCATGGAGCTCCTCTTGGCGTTGCTCCTTCATGTCAAAGACAACCTTCTTATGATTGTCATTCCTGCAAATTAGCTTTCCACTCTCCCAATCCTGCAAGGCTCGCATTTTCATTAGCCATGGTCTCCCTAGGATAAATGGGTAACCATTTCCTTTGGTAGACATGACATAGAAATCCACTGCCTTCTTAATGCCAAAGGCCTCCACAAAAACATTTTTACAAATGCCTACGCACCTAGCCTTGATATTGTTTGCCATTTTCACTTTGATTTCAGGTGTCTCATGGATGTGCATGCCTAGTCTTTGCATGAGTCCCTCTGTCATGATGCAAATTTGTGCACCCCCATCCACTAGACCTTTCCTAACCAATCTTCATTTTATGTAACAATCTAGCACAGGTGTAATATCCTCGTTCATTTCAGCATGTGCAATTTTTACAACAGGAAAACTCTCTTTTACCTTTCTCCTAGTGCTAACTGCCTTTGTTAAATCCCTCCTAACTTGTGGGCATAATGCAAGAAACTGAGGCCATGAGATATCAGGACCCTTACCTCGCATGTCTTCCAACAGGTTGTATGGAGCCATACCATGTCCAAGAGGGAAGTCTTGGAGGTTGATACGACGTCGAGTCCTCTTGGTTTCCTTGGTTTCCTTTGCCTTCTTGCGTTGTCCATGGTCACTCTGTGATGTGACTCCTTCTTTCTCTTTACCTTTTCGTCGGCCACGCTTAATGCCATTGGCTTCCATGTCAACCTCATTTGAATTTGTCACCTCTACCACATGCACATTTGGATCTGGCAAAGGTGGAACTCCTTCTACCCCTTGGGGAGGTGGTCTTGGTCCATTTGGCCTTTGTAGAAGCCTTGGTTGTTGACCAGCTTCTTCTCCTGCATTCATCACTGGGTAATTCAAGTTAGGTCTCCCTGGCTCTCCACGGGTCCAGACTCTCCGCAATTCCAACATTGCAAGACTCTCCTAGGTCGTGGGTCTCGCTCTTCAGACTTCTTTGCTTGTCCCTTTGGACCTACGGCTTGTGCAAGGTGAATTGACAGGCTGCTTAAGGATTCATTTAACTTCTCAATCACTTCAACCGTTACCTCAGGAAGCTCCTTAGATGTTGATGCTTGTGACTTACCTTTGGGTCTAAGACCTTCTATTGGAACCTCCCCCCTTAAGCACTTGAGTTTCCTATATTTCTCAGCAACCCTAGTTTCAGCTGCATCAAAGGTAGCAGGTGCACCCGCCTCAACTTTTACCTTAAGGTCAGGAAAGAGTCCAGCTATGAACCTCTCCTTCTTTAGAAATTCTGCACCATCACCAGGGTTAGCAACATTTCGTATCCATAGAGCCCAAAGACGTAGGAACTCTTGCTTGTACAAGTAGTAGTCATCTAAGTCTTTTTGCTTATGAGAAACAATGTCTTGCCATAATTTCTGAGTGTTTTGGGGATCAAAGAAGTATTTCTTGAAACGATTCAAAACTTTCGTGTAATTCCCTTTAAATTCCTCAGGCAAAGAGTCAAACCAAGTGCTAGCATCTTTCCTAAGGACCAACTCAAACATTTCTACACGTTCTTGATCAGTTACTATCCTCTTGATACGGCAAGACATCTTGAAATTCGCTAGAAATAATTCTGCATCCTCTCCAGGCTCTCTAAAGAAAAGAGGATATCCAGACATTTGGCGTTGGCTCTCCATTGAATTGATTTCCAAGTGACGCATTTTTGTTTTTTCTTTCTTTAAAAGATTTACACAATAATATTTTCTAAATTGCAATCTATTCTACAACAAAATAAAAATATTCACATCAAATGACCTATGATAATCAATGAGAGGTAGGATGACAGGGTTTGGTGACGCGAGAATTTCTCCTACTCTTTGGGCACCAAACATGAACACCATACGTTGTTGAAAATGGATTTTCCTACTAATTGCAATGTTTATTCTAATGTGTGGAGTGAAATGGAAGGGGAAAACCTCTATTCCTGGGCCATTATCCATGGTCTATGCATGACCTAATGCTTAAACAAAACCAAAATATAGACGTCCAAACTAAGGTCATACCTAATGAGAGGCAAAATAAAAGGATTTACTAAAGCGTTTATCTCGGCCAACCTAAGAGGACCTAAAATTCTACGAATGACACGTTGAAATTGCAACTTAGTACTAACAATTATGTGTACCTTTTGCCTTGCAATGGAAATGAAGGGATCATACAAATTTTCGTGATTCATGCAAAATACTTGACTATGCTAAAAGTTGATTCTACACAAAAATACACAAGCCGTCCTCCGTGGGGGCACCAAAATTGAGGCGGTCCGGGGCGGGCAACAAGAGAGGCGACCTCTAAACACCCCTCAAGGCTCCCGTGCTGCTCAATTGGGGCTAGGGCAACCACAAGCACAACACAACAACAAACCCACAGCTAAACCCAAACAAGATAGGGGCACCACCTAGTTATGGTATGCGAACTAGGACGCAGGAGAGATTTTGGCACAACCAAGAAGATGCACCACACAACACACACAAGCAACCTCACACCGAGACACAAATGAAATGGACCAGAGAGAGCTAGAGCAAAGGGAAGAGAGAGAGGAAAGGATCTTGCGTGATACCTTATTTGTGACTTGCAAATGTAGATGGTTCATTATGATACTATCGTAGAACTTGTAAAAAACTCACTCAATGCTTAGTGATTGCTAATCATTGCCAAAACACACACACACTGTCTTAGGGTGTGGGAGACCTCTCACCACAATACCCTCTTACAATGGACACAAAAATGGCAATGAAAAACACACTAAAACACTTTCTAAAATCAAGATCAACCGATAAAAACTCAAAATACACAAGTCACCTTGAATTCACCAAACCGTATTGCACAAATGGAAGGACGAAGATTTGAACGTCGAATCATGCCTTTGATGCACCAAACCTCAATTTATTGATGATAAAGGAGCTTATACAATAGTGGTTTTGAGATTTGTGAAACTCACGCTCTCTCACTTGCAATGTGTAGCTTGAAAGCTTCTCTCACACCAAGAGTGAAGCTCACAAGTGGTTGCTACACCTAAGTCTCTCCTCACGCATAGAGTGTTGGGGTGCTATGTGAGATGTTGGAGGTTGTTTTACAAGAAGGAGAGGGGCCTATTTATAGGTTGGAGACCCCTCATTAAGATTATTGGAAATCCTAATTTACAAGCTAACAAATCAAGATTATGATTTTTTTGAATATCAAAACATTGCGGGCCTTCTTTGTCTGCTTGAGTCATGGGTGTGGGCTCAAAAGAGAGCATTATTGATGGTTGATAAGGTGAAAGTAAGTTTTAAGGAAGGGGAGAGAGAGAGAGGGAGTTACTATACATGTCTTGAGGTGAGGTGTCTTTTATGGTTAGGTCAATGCTATTTTGTGTTAGTATGTTAGTCGTTAGTAATCACTAGAAAGTTAATGTTACATTTACAATGGGTAGAGTGAGCTGATTTGATGAAGGAAGAGGGGTGAATTAAAAGAGAATCATTGAGATGGTGAATCTTTGAAGAAGCTTGAACTCACCCTTGTGTAGATTGTGGAAAAAATGGCCGCTGGTCTTCTTCTTCTTCTTCGCTTCTTTACGCCGCCGCCACGGTTGACCACCACGATGAAAAGAGGATTTGTTGATGAAAAATCCTCAATTTGAAAAAGTTATCATGGTTAAGATGCTGAATTTTAGATATTTTTAGGAGAGGTAAATGAAATTGTAACATAGAAGCAATAGAGAGAGACATGGAGAGGGTGTATGTATGTAGAGGTTCATAAAAGAACTATAGGGATGAGAGAGAAGGGTAATGGTGAAGAGGGTGGGAGAAGCCATGGAAATTTCAGGTTTGAGTGAGGGAAGGAGAGGGAGGGATGTGTAAGAGTGAGTAGGTGTGTGGAAGGGTGAGAGAAGACTAAGGGCTACTTGTGAGAAAAGTGGGCAGACTGGGGTCCACTCAAAAACTCATAGCTCACCGCTGGTAGCTCCAAAAATCATGAAAAAATTTGAGGTGATTATTCAGAGCGTGGGCTACATTTTTTCTGTTGACCACGGCTCCAAATTCGGAGTGGAGATAGGTGCCAAAATTCTCACCAAAAAGCCTGTTTTTTATGCCTGCAAAAGTCTTTTAGTGGCCCCCTCCTTTGTTGAATTTGTACAATGCATCCAAGAGTGAGCCCCTCCTTTGTCATATTATAATACAAAGCATTCAAGTTGCCCTTGACCCATGCATGGAGGAGGATTATTGGTGAAATAAGAAATATATACATGGTGGGACTAGTGTATGGACTATTCATGGACTTTAGCTCACTTTAGCTCAATGAGCACATGGTGTTAAAATAATGAGTAAAAATAATAATAAAAATATGGAGGAGTTATGGATATGGAAAGATATTGGAATCATATGATATGGTCCCTCCTTGAATTATTTTGGGTGAAAGAGGAAAAGGTATGCAAGTAAATAATATAATAAAAGTAACCAATGAGTAGAAATCAATTTTTTGTTTTCACGAGGGTGAGGGTGAAAATATGGGAGTGATTTGTATAAAGGAAAAATATGAGGTTAGAGTATGTACATATTGGCAAAAAATATAATTATGGTGTAAGAGGATGAAAGAAGGTGTACATAGGTTTAATAAAACACACACCTAAGTAGAAATATTTAAATAAAATACCAAAATAATTATAAAAAATCCCTATATTTAGGCCATATATACAATGAAATATTTACACACAAAGAGGCCATAATATACTTTTATTGTTTTGTTTTTTTTATTTTTATTTTTTTGGCTCACCTAGCCCAGTGACTAGCTAGCTGAGGGTTTTTTAAGAAGATATGGGAAAAGTCCCGTGACTCACGCACGCCTATGTACAGTGAAATGGTAGGGATAGCCACAGTGTTTGGGTGATTTTGGTAGGGTGAGGTAACTCACTGTGGCAATTACAAAGAGCCGAAAAACGGCTATCACTACCATTATGGTAGCTATCACTACCATATCGGTAGGTGCATCTACCATACTAGTAGACACCACTACTAAACTGGTAACTATCTTTACTAATAATAGCATGGTAGCTACCACTATGAGGATGGTGGCTACCAGTATCATAGGTACCACTACCATACTACTAGCTACCTATACCATTAATAACATGGCTCTAGCATGGCAACTTTCACTATGAGGCTCGTAGCTACCAGTTTGTAGTGGTGGCTACTAATTTAAGCAATGCATAATCTAACCACTACTAGCTACCAATGTGATCTTGGTAGGTACCAGTTTCATAGATGTAGCTAAATTTTCTACCAAAGGTAGCTACCACCCTAACAGTTGTAGCCACAACTTTGTGCGAAGAGTGGTCCTAGCAAGTGAAAATACAAAAGTGATAGCCACCTTGCTAGGCTAGTACCTACTAGTCTTGTACTATTGGAGCCCTACTAGTCTACGCAATAGACATTTTAACCATTGAAAGCTACCAACATGATCCTAGTAGGTTTCAATCTCATAGTGGTAGCTACATTAGCAACCAAAGGTAGCTACATTATCTACCAAAGGTAGCTACCACCCTATCATTGTAGCCACCACTATGTGATAGGGATTAATCTATCTACCGAGTCTATATTAATACTTACCATACAAGAAGCTACAATTTATAGGGTTCCCTTCATAACAACATATAGAAAATAAGTTTTAAGTCAATGCTACAATTTATATGGTTCCCTTGATAACAAAATATAGAAAATAAGTTCTAAGTCGATGATACAAATATAAGTTAGGGTGAATACAATATTCCTTGCTTTTGGATGGATCACAATTGCTTAAGGGCACCGATGATGGTTTGGTTTTTGAATTGAACTCCTTGGAAATTGGCATCAGTACTATCGAGGATCACTAAAGCATGCACGATTCTCAAAATGGGTTGTAGGCATCCCATCTTCATGCATGTATGTTTGCTTGCAACAATGTGTCCAAAATAGTACATGTAAAAGGCATGATTACAGGACAGCAAAAACATGTCAAGTGCATTATCATCGTACAAACTTTGTGGAAAGAAAAGGTGCCCATATCCACAAGTGGAACTTTTGGTGGAGACACAAACAAAAATATTATACTTCTCTTTCCTCTTGAGCCCTAGCCCTAGACAAAGTTGATGCCTTGTCCAAAACAATTCCTTTCAATGTTTGGATTTACAGTGACAACTTGCCAACGTTATTACTAATCTGCTCCACATGCACTTCATCCACAACATCCATGTTGTCTTCAGCCTTCTATAATGCAGCCTTTGCATCCTTCAATTTCCTGATGAGCGTGTCTACTAGGAGGTTGGCACCTTCATCTTGGTGCATGTCTGCCTTATGCAATTCAAGCTTTGCAATAGCTTCATTACACTCTGACAATGCCAAAGCATGCCTACTTTTGACCATGTTGTAAATAGTATCTAGGTCTCCAAGAGATGGTGGACCAAATAAAAAAATAATTATGTGCATCATCCACTCTATGGATCAAAGTTGTCCTATCTCCAAGTAATCCAAAGTCCTTGTCATTTTCCAAGAGAGGGGAAAAGAAGGAATGGAAAACTGCCCACCTCTACTTCTTTGCCTACAATTTGGCTACATCCATATGTGTGATCATACTCTCTAAAAACAAAGAACGGTTGATTTTCCCCTTGAGTTGTTTGTATAGAAAGCCCTGGTAGCTTGGTAGCTGCTTTAGTCACCTCCATACCATAATTTCTTAGAGGTTCTTGGTACACGTATATGAACAATGTATAAAATCTGCTCTAGAACTTTGGCTTCACATCTCCACAGTTTACTTTACTACCCCTCCTTGGAACCTCCTTAAATCATTTCAACTAGTCTTTGTTTGTGAAATCTGCCTCATTCAAGGATTGTGCATCCACTCCCAAGTCAAGAAAGTTATATACTTCATGTGCTTGGGCTTTATTCATGCAAAAAATTGCCTTCCTCTCCAAAGTCACGTAAGGAGTGCACCAACACATATTTCCCTATAAAAAAGAGGGAAAAAGCTAAGACATGAAAACATGGTCATATAATTCATGTGCTTGGGCTTTGTTCATGCAAATAATTGTTTTCCTTTTTTCATGCAAGTAAAATTTCTGTTTCCTCACCTAGCTACCAAACATCCAGCCCCCTTGCTACCAGCCCCAAAAATAGGTATCTAGTGTACCACCTATTCATGCATATATCCCTCTATCTAATAATAAAAAGAAGATATTTTTTTAAAAAATCTTCATTTGTTATCCAATTTTGGTAATCGAATTCAGTTATGATTGAAGATTCCTCAATGCTGCATGCTTATTTTCCTTCTCTTGCTATCTCTTTGTCACCACAACAAGAGACTAGCCAACTAGGACTAGGAGAGTAGGACCAAACCATGGTAGATAGACAAGTGTCAACATTCCTAGGTTTGGCGCTTTACCAAACATAAGGAGGCACACCTCAAGTGAATGGTGCAAGTGAAACAAATTAAAATAGTGAAAAGGGGTATTTCCCTAACTCAAATTGACTCAATCTTTTTCTATGAGGACCTTATAGTAAGATTCATAATATACATGAAAAAAAAATGAGTGGCAATATATAAACTTAAAAGAATTTTTCCAAAAACTCTATTGAGATCCTTCGAGTAGTCTCCATCATTTTTTGAGCTAGATCTAAAAAAAAATGAACCATTAAGATTTAGCTTTTTTGCATGGGCGCATTCTTTTGGTCATAATCTATCAAATGATATTTGGATCTTGAAAAATAAATTCTACATTATTGAATATCTGGTGTAAAAAATATAGGTTTTGATAAATAGAAATTCTAATAAAGAAAAAAGAATAATAATTACGTAGAGCTCCAAAAAATTATCAATAATCAAGTTTTATTTCTTGTCAAGTGAAAAATTGATGTGCAAAAGGGCAAGTTAAGCAAAGAATTATTTACATAGAGCTCTAAAAAAAATCACTAAATCAAGGTATATTGCTTGTCAAGTGAATGATTAATGTGCAAAAGCGAAAGTTAAGCAAAGAAGCCCATATAAATTTAGAGGTATTTGTTTATCAAGGTCACAACGTTGTGGTAGGGCATGACAAGCTAAACCAGAGTAGTCTTTGTGCACTAAAATTTCCATTTTTGTGTGAAAAAACAAATATCAAAACTTTCCATTGTATTTAACACTATGTGTTCTGTGTGGCCACCAATCTTGCCTCTTCAAAGTAAGTGTAAGTCAAACCTACATATGAGTGTCAAAAAAACGTAAGTGCAAGTCAAACATACATAGGAGTGTCAAAAAACATACTATTTTTTGGCAGTATGGTGGGGGAAACTGTTGAAAGTGGATACACCTTATCATGCATACACCCCTAACTAGAATACCTAATATTTCAATAAGCATATCCATATTTACTAGACAACTCTTATGCCTACTAGCATATCAAATGTACTAGCTAACCAACCCAATATGATACTTAACATATCGAGTATGATAATTACAAATCCAGTATGCTAATAAGTGTACCCAATATGCTAACTACCATACCATATATTTTTACAAGCAGACCCAATTTACTAACTATCAATACTAGTATGCTTACTAGCATATCCATGACAATAGCTAACCAACCCATTACGATAGTTAGCATATCCTATATACTAATCCACAGATCTAGTATGCTAACTAGCATATTGGGTTGGCTAGTTAGTGCATCTAACAAGAGAATCTAATGCACTAACTAGACAACCCAACATGCTAAGTAGAATACCCAATATGCTAACTTGCACTTCCAGTGTTCTAGCTAGCCATCCCAATGTGCTAATTAGCATATCCAAAATGGTAGCTAGTGTGTAGACCATATGTACCTACCAACATACCCAAAATGATAGCTAGCATTCCTTGTATGCTAACTAGCAAGTGTACATTCAAGGTTGATTATCTCAACAATTTTTGGTGTGATTGGACGTCTTTGCATTGCACGGATGTACAACCATTTGGCAGGTATGATTCTCTTCTAGATGGGAGCCCTACATTCAGGGAGCATGTAAAAGCAAAGCATAGAAGCTGATAGTTATGCTGACAAGGGAGCTTGACCATTGCAAGAATTTGTTGTACTTCAAGGGAAAACCACAGCCATTACACAGGTTTGACTCTGACGTTGACGTTGTCATCTTGTACCTTTGTATCCTTCATAGAACTGGCAAGGGAAAGATTAATGAGGGAAACCTAGAAAAATGAACCTTGCAACTTGGACTCTGTGTGCATCAAAAGTTCAAGTTAAGTTTCAAAGGTCTACACTTTGGATTTTGCAATGTCCACCTCAACCTACAAAACAAAGACAAAAAGAGCATAGTAACTACATGAGTTACTTGAGCATATGTACCAGACATAAAGTGCACGTATGAAAATTTTGGACACTTACCAGTGAAAGGTTACGTCTATGTCACTATCAATGGGCTCGTCTTCACTATGAGGAAACCCCAAAGCATCTATAGTGTCTTTCATTGTTTCTATTGTGATTTCAAGATCCATTTTTTGCCATGCATCCACATCATTATCTGTAATAGAGTCTACAACTCCTTCTCAACTAATTACAACCTAAGTCTCATGCCCATGACAATTGGAGTAACCTTTATATTTTTTGCGTTCAAAGCCCTTGCAAATTCTAGGCTCATGTGCACCTCTTTGAGATTCTATTTATCATATTGTCCTTGTTTTTTCAAGTGAAGGTAATCTTCCTTCATACACAACCATTCCTCCAACCCAAAAAATGAAGAAGTTTCCATCTCATGTCGACTATTTTGATAAGATAGAGGTGTGGCCTTGGTAGATTTTGCAATATCCGTATTCATGAAAGCCATGTTCTCCTCCTAGATTTTAGCAAAATCATTCTCAATTTTTGGAGCTAGAAGTTGGAGATTGTGTATTCTCCATTTGCCAATGTGGCCCTCATAATAGCCCTTCTCTCAAATATCCCACAATGATTGCACCGCAAACCCAACCCCATTAAACCTAATGGC
Source organism: Adiantum capillus-veneris (assembly GCF_014529385.1). Lineage (NCBI taxonomy): Eukaryota > Viridiplantae > Streptophyta > Polypodiopsida > Polypodiales > Pteridaceae > Adiantum > Adiantum capillus-veneris. The sequence goes on from NC_140935.1 coordinate 29,911,368, forward strand.
TGCCCTACGTGCAATCATGGTAGGACTAAATTCTTTTACAAAACACTTTGCAAATATAGAGGAATTTTCCATGTTGGTTGGACCCTTCTGGTATACAATATTATAGTGCAATTTCATCATCGACTCAAACATTTTGGTGCATATGGTGCTACATCAGATGCAATATTGGCTAGGATCCTTTATTTGTTTAAACATAGTGAACCATTTGACATTAATGATCTGCTCCCACTTTACCATTTTGGGATCTAAACCCTCCATGTAAGGACATAAGTAGCATCAAATTGTGGCAAAGTTGTATAAAAATTGTCTTGCACGATGATCATGACCTTCGGAGCTTTCCATCAGCCTACACACATCAAAGGAAAATTTTCTTGAATGTATTGTATCTGACAAAGGATTGAGAATACTCAAAATCATTTGAGCACATTCCCTCAATTTTAACAAATTACAATTAGCATAATAAATATGTTGAGTAGCACATTAAATTAACTAGTATACTAAGTATGCTACTAAACCTTGTATGCATATTAACAGACTAAGTATGCACTTTCCTCCTTAGCAACTTACATAACAATGGGTATCTACTTGCACACAGCAAGATACAAAGAAATGAGCTCCTTCTCCCACAAGGGCAATTGCATGAAGTTTCTTGTGGTAATGAAGCCTAAAAGTAGAAGTGAAAACACACAAAACATGCACAAGGATAAAAGGGGAGAGAGAGAGAGAGAGAGAGTACCGAGTCATTCTTCTTTCTGGATGCCTGCTTGAAATGGGATTGTGCGCTCCTTGCCGCACTGTCAAAGCAAGGGACTTGCCAATACACCGTATGCGAGCCACAAACGGCTCCAAGCACACAACAAGCCTAAACTAGCAAGCTCAAGAGAACAAAGGGTGTGTCACTCACCGCTCTACGCTCGCCTTTGTGGTGGATTCCTCGCCGCGATGAAGAAGAAGCTGCAGTCGTGCCGCGCTCAACCGCTTCGCCACCGTCGTGCCTTCGTAATGCTCGATCGCACACACACTCTCCCTCTCTCTCTCTCTCTCTCTCTCACACACACACACAAGGAGGTGAAGAAGAAGAAGATGGAGATGGAGCAAGAGCACTCTTCTATTGCACAAATGAGAGAATGAGTAAAAATTAGGTTTAGTTGGCTTTTATAGGAGCTCACCCCATTCACACTTGGGCGCCCATGCTTAACCAACTAATCCCTTGAATGTCCAAGTTAGAGTGCGCCTCTCATCGGCGATCACTCTACCTTTCCCTATTGGACCGACAAGCCCGGTGCCTGACTCTACTTAAATAAATAATACGCGTCCATTGTAGGTGATGGGGTGTCCGTGTGCCGTGAGGGTTAACATGCCCCCCTTCCTGATGTAGATTCAGTCCTCGGAAGCTATTGAGTTGAAGCTGGTTCGTCGAGGTGGAAGAGCATTTGAGATGAATGTCCTTAGCCTTCTGTAGTCACTGCAAAATCAAACAACATTGGCACAGTAATTGCATTCTCTTAAAAAGCATATGCAGTTTTAGGTAGAAAAATTGATTGGTAAAAGAATTTCAAACAATTTGTTAGCAATGAACATTAAATTGCAATGTAATCAAATGCATAAACAGATGTAAAGGTAGAAAATTAAACAAGTCTGGGGTCGCTAATTTGACGGTCGAAAGGCACTAGAGATCGAATATTAATACCATGGGTAAGCTTCTTATTTTTCAGTGGTCAATTAAGTTGTTTAATCGCGAGAGCCAAGTATTCATGTTCGAGGGCTGACTAGAGGCTATATCTAGAAAACCTTGTAGTTAAGCTACCATAAAAGGAATTTCTCATGAAATCATCGCCTGACTGATTACTTTTTCTTTGACCCCCCAAAGTCTTTTCACATTGATTCAATTATGATGTGTGTGCTTATTTTGTATGCCTTGGGTTTTTTGCTTTTCAAGGAAAAGCGCCCACACTGGGAACCTCTAGGGCTCTAGTACCATAGGCAATACATGTGAGTGAAGTACCAATTTAAGCAGGGATTTCTCTTCCAGCTTAAAATTTTACATTGTGGCACTTTGATTTTTTGTTTGTTCATTTTCAGCATTTTAATTTGTAACTTTGGGGGGTCATATAACACTGTTACCCTCCCCAGGCTCATCACATTAGTAAACTCCCTTTATAATACTTACGCTAAAGGTCGCTAGGGTTAAGCCCACTAGAAAGCCCTAGTACATGTCATACAATGCTGCCTAAATCGGATTAAGAACCTAAGTAACCATTTCTTATTAGGAAGGCATTCCCCATGGTATTAAGAGAAGATTTCTAATACCTAGCTTGGTCAAACTAGCTTAGTCAGACTGCTTGATTTTTAAACCTAGACAAGTGATTATGACAAAACATTACATTGAATTAAATGTTTGATACTAATCCAATGCGCTGAATATTATGCTACCAATCACAATCAAAGAAGAAAATCATAGATGCAAAAAGATAACGGCAATGCTAATGGACAAGAAACACCTGTTTGTGTCGATGGTCGTGCTTGATTTGAAGGTTCCATGAAGGTCCAAATCCTATCAATAGCAACACGCTCCTGTACACACTATGAAACAAAAACAATGCCTCTAGGAGGCACATTAGTGGGAAAAGAGAACTTTGCTAATCTCTCAACTCTAAAACAGAAACACTCCTATCGTACTAATCTTACCTACCCTCCATCACTCAAGTGATGAGGATCAAAGGTGTTTTATGGCATAGGTTTCTGTTTCACTGTACCAGATGTGACATGTGTAGGTCTGAGTCAATGTTTTGACTTTAATGTGCATACTCGTTTGCTAATTGCTCTTGCTCTTTATTTTTATTTTTTTGTGAGTATAAAGCTTTATATGTACATTCCCTAAGATTGGTGATTGAGAGGTCAGGGAAAAAGGTTGAGAGGGAAACAAATGAATGATGACTGTCAGCAAACACTCCCCCCTTCCTTGGGTAGATCATACCGTTTGAAATGAGCTTGTCACCCTTTGAAACCAATTGTTCCAGTTGGTAATAGGTGAGGATTTTTGCCAGTAGTTTTCTATTACCCTAGGTGCCTCGTCAAGTTGCAAGGGTGGTAAGGTACTCTCCCATGATTTTATTTGCAACGTTGTTGTAGGTGGTGAACTTACCCCGGAAGGTGCAAACTCTTTCGTGCTTGGATGGATATGTACAGTGGTAGGTGGAGGTTGTGTCGAAGCTTCTATTTGCATATAGGAACTACATGAAGAGCAAGAAGCTTCATTTGATTTCCCTGTTCCTGAGCTAGATGGAACAAATCGTTCTTTCTTTGGTACCCAAACTAGCTCTAGAACGGGTGTGTAACATTCCATGATTTTTTCCTTTCCGCGATTTTCAATTTGTTTTGGAGCCACAGGATTGGGTTTACATGGGCCAGGTGACAGGTAAGAGTACACTTTACGTTTGGGCACCCAGATTTGATCATTTCCTTCATAGTATCCTTGGGATTCCAATAGTCGTTTAGGAATCCAACGCAGCGTTTCTTTACATTTCTTGGAGTGAGTGGTACGGTTCTTACTAGGTTTCCGTTTTTTTGCATCAACCATGCTCACTACAGAGGTTTTAGGGACCCACTTGTATGTTTTCTCTGTTATATTAGGATGGTTCTTGTGTGTCTCAAGCTTTCTTTCAACTACATCAGTTGAAGCTCTAGAGAGTTGGGCTATGGGGACGTATGGTTCAACCTCCTGGACATGCAATGTCTTGGGTTTTATTTCCTTGGGCAATATCTCAGGGACTATGGATTGAGTGGTAGGGCTAAGAGTTGGTTTTTGCGTTGTAACACCCCCAGTCCCCCAATCAATAGTGAATTTGGTGGCTATCATCCACGTGCGGCATAGGTTTATATTACCCTCCATAGTTCCAGTAGGCATGACCAAAAAGTCTTGAGCTACAACCCCATGGTCATAACTGACAGAAGTGTGCCAGATTCCAAAAACCGTAGTTTTTTTCTTGTTGACACCCTTGACTTGGATAATACTCTCAGATAGAGGTGGCTTCCCTAACTGACACCACACCCCATAGGATAGCAGATTGTATTTAGCACCCGTGTCCAATAAGGCGTTATATAGCACTTTTCCATAGGCACTATTTAACTCAATGGGGTATCGTAGAGGTGTGTCAGAGTCCAACCCATCCTCTTCGATTTCCACGTGGAATGCATTTGTGACCCCAAGGTTAGCCTCTCGTTTTTGTCTTATACGTTGTTGTCGCTCCTTAGCCTCAGCTTGAGCTTGTATCTTGTTTAACTCGGTTTGTGCCCTGGCGGCCTTTTTTTGATGAATGGCCCGTAGTTCTTCTTGGCTTAAAGGATCATAATATCTTTTGAATTTACTCCCATTGAGGAATCCAATGGTTTCAACTCCATCAAGAGTTTCCACACGAAGGGTACCTTGTGGGGTAATTTCACATACTCTATATGGTCCTTTACCAGCATATTTCAACTTTTTCTTCTCTTTACGTACTCCATACATAAGGACTTTATCACCAACTTTGATGTCCTTGTCCTTCACATGGCGATCAAACCACTTCTTTCTCCTATCCTTTTCCACAAGAGCATTTTGCACAGCCAACTGTCTCTCTTCGTCTAGTTTTTCTCAGATAAACAAACGCTCGGTTAAGGGGTTACCATTCCATCCTTCTTGCGAAGCTACCCTAAGACTAGGAATGACAAACTCCCAAGGCATAACCGCTTCTTGGCCGTATACCATTTTGAATGGCGTACAATTAATAGCCACTTTATAAGCAGTACGATAAGCCCATAGAGCAGATGTCAACTTCAAATCCCAATCAGTGCGATGAGCTTCTACCGTCTTGGTTAAAATAGAGATTAGAGTCTTGTTGGTTCTCTCGGCTTGTCCATTAGCTTGCGGGTAATAAGGTGTAGACTTATGGTGGGATATCATAAAGGTCGTGGTAAGCTCTCTTATTACCTCATTTATAAAATGGGTACCATTATCACTAACAATTTCAAAAGGGCAACCAAATCTTGTGATAATGTTCTCAAAAAGAAACTTAGCTGTTGTCCTCGCGTCAGCTTTTTGTGAAGCCTTAGCTTCAGCCCACTTTGTTACATAGTCCGTAGCAACTAGAATATATCGAGATTGAGTGTTGCGAGCTGCGGGACTAATTGGACCTACAAAGTCTAAGCCCCATTTTTCAAATGGTTGGGTTACTTTAATAGGATGTAAGGGCATTTTGTCCTTGCGCTGTGTGGTCTTGTAACGTTGGCACTCATCACACCCTTTTGTAAAAAGTGATGCATCCTTAAATAAAGTTGGCCACCAATAGCCTGATTGCAGCACCTTTCTAGCAGTCAGGTCCCCTGAAAAATGTCCTCCTGCTATGCCCATATGTGCTTCTTGCAAGATATAAAAATATTCATCCTCGCGGGCACAACGCCTAAGAATATCATCCTTGCCTAATCTATACATGGTTCCGGCAATCAAACAATAGGGTTCACATTCTTTTACTAGCCTTCGAGCGATATCCTTACGAAGTTCCTTGGGTGGAAAACCATTAACTAAAAAGTTAACAATGTTCTCACTCCATTCAGGCATAGTCTCAACTATGAATAGGGAAGTATCGGGTAATTCATCATCAACTCCTGTAGGGGCTTCACCATTGGGTATGCGAGACAAATGATCAGCCATGACGTGCCTTTTACCGGGTCTCACTACAATCGTGAAATCAAACTCCAGAAGAATTAACAACCATCGTGTGATTCTTCCTGTGGAGCATGGCTTGTTTACCAGATACAGCAATGCTTGATGATCCACATAAAATACAAACTTGTTTGCCAGAAGGTAGTAGCGAAATTTCTTTACTGCATAAACCATTGCCAAACCTTCTCGCTCTGTAGTGGTGTAGTTCCTTTCAGCATCGTTCAATTGACGGCTTGCAAAGCTAATGGGATAGTCCAATTTATGTTCTCTTGGTTGAGTGAGAACACACCCAATAGCAAAGTTTGATGCATCAATATGCACATGGAAAATGACATCCCAGTTAGGTGTCCTTAAAATCGGAGCACTTGCTAGTGTTTTCTTCAATTGTTCATAGGCCTGGTCACACTCTTCAGTCCATTTAAATTCAATGAGAAGCTTGTACAAAGGACGTGCTATCTCAGCAAAAAACAAAATAAACCGTCGATAATAACCCACGTGTCCCATGAACCTTTGAACTCCCTTGTAATTGGTTGGTGGTGGTAACTCTAGAATCACTTTAATTTTGCTCTCATCGGTTGAGATACCATTCTTGGATACTATATGCCCTAAAATAACTCCATGCTTGACCCAAAATTGGCATTTGAACGGGTTCAATGAGATACGATATAACCTACATTTTTCAAACACCTTCCGCAAACATGATAGATGTTCTTTCCAAGAAGAGTAAACACAAAGGTCGTCTAAGAAAGCTTCACAAAACTCTCTCAAATATTCTTTAAAAGCAGTGTTTATTAATCGTTGGAATGTAGCAGGGGCATTTGTTAAGCCAAAAGCCATCACACGAAATGCAAACACGCCAAATTCTGTGATGAAGGCAGTTTTCGCTTGGTCCTTTAGCGCTATCGTGATTTGGTTGTAGCCTGAGTACCCATCTAGAAAGCTATAAGCTTCCTTGCCTGCAACTCTTTCGAGTACATGTTCGGAATATGGTAGGGGGTAATGGTCTCTTCTAGTAGCTGCATTAACTTTTTTGAGGTCCACGCACACCCTGAGTTTCCCATTCTTTTTTGGCACGATAACTATTGGCGACACCCATTCAGAGTGTTCAATAGGATATATGAACCCACATTTGATAAGATTTTCTAGTTCTTCTTGAATGATCTTTGCGTACTTAGGATTCATCGGGTAGGGTCTTTGTTGTACGGGCTTCGCAGTGCTAATCATAGGGATTGTATGTTGGACCACAGAAGGCGGAACACCTTTCATATCATGGTATGTCCAAGCGAATACGTCCTTGAATTCCTTGAGAAGCTCTTTGAGGACCGCCTCTTCAACTTCTGTGAGGTCTTGGGCAATAAAAACAGGTTTTGATTCTTCACCGGGGTCAGCTAATTCTATTTCTTTAACTATTGTCGGACCATCATAGATTCCATTATTCCCATCGATAGGTATTCTTTGGGCTTTTGTGTACACAACCTTTGCTTCCCCTATGGTGTAAGATTTGAAATGTTCTGGTGCAGGATGCAAGTCTGTGGATTCTGGTTGTGCGTTGGTTTGTGCTTCCATTTCTGCTTTCTTGTGTTGTCGAGCTAACTCTTGGTTTTGACGCCTCCTTGCAGTGCGGCTCAACATTGGCTTGTCTATGATCTCTAATTGGGCTATGTCATGGGGTCGTGGTCTACACCACATAACATTTTGGAGATATTCACCCCAATTGTCTACCAATTTTCGATGAGCATCACATGCTCCTATATAACTGAGCCATTCTGCTGAGGATCTCTTCTTGTTTATCCTAGCACGTACATTAGCTCGATATCGACGCCTCTTAAGGTTTTTCTTTTTCTTATTTGAGACCTGCTTTTGATTTGCATTTAGATCTGGCTCACTAAAGGAGTCCTCGTTGGTGTCCTCTTCACTCTCGGAGGAGCTATCATCGGTTGATGTGCTCGGTCCTTCCGAATGTTTTGACTCTGAACTTGCTCCACTCTCTAATTCATGAGATTCAGAATCCGTTTCACTCTGGGAGTCAGTGTCCAAGTCGTGTTGGTCAAAGTCTTCTATTGAGCTATCGGTGTCACTGTCAGATTGGTCCACAATTGCCTTGCCCTTAGAAGATGCATGTATGGCACTTATCATGTTCAGAGGTGCAATTTGTGGTACCTCTTCCCCCTCTGGTGTGACCCAAGTGGTTCCTCTATTTCCCCAGGTATCTATGGTTGCAGCTAGGTGTACCCAATCCACATTGTCCGACTCAGTCATCCCAGGTAGGATATCCATATAAGGAGAATCTTGGCCAATGTCTGTATCCTTCTTACAAGTGTAACAATATTGTAGTGGGGCCGAGTGAACTGTGGTGTCAGAGCGATGATCAATAATGGTTTTACTCCCTAAGGGGTGTACCTTACCAGTCACCAAATCCACTCTAAGGATAGAGTCTTGGAATTGCAAATAAACATGATTTTTAGACCAATCATGAACCATTTGTGCTTCCCTCATGAATGGTCGTCCTAAAATCATTTCATATGACATAAGGTGTTTAGAGAAATCCATTACAATGAACGTATGTCGTACCTTGTGTCCTAGAACTTTGATCTTAAGATCCTTGAGCATCCCCATAGGTTTGGCTATGGTACCATTTGCCATCTTTACCACAATGTTAGTAACACTGAGGCGGGGTTTTCCCATGGATTCCCAACAATCTTTTGTAACGATGCTAACTCCCGCACCACCATCAAGAATTCCCTTTATAGTTAATCCCTTGGTAGTTATGGGTAGGGTCGCATTAGACTCGTCGCCTTCAAAATACTGCCCTAATTCGTTAATGGGTACCTCAATCACAGACTCGTGTCCATCTAAGTCAAGTGATTGCACATGATTTTCCTCATCAATTAATCGAGTCAGGCCTATTTGGTTGCGCAAACTGCGGTAATCCCGTTCGTAGCTCTCCGTTAAGGAATGCTCGAAGTGCAAGGAATAACTCAGGATCTCCATACAGCTTTGCTATGATCGTGGTTCGGACCTCAGAAGACATGAAGTCCACTAGTTTGGCAACATTCATTGGCGTTTTGCAGGGTGTAGGTCCTTGACTAGGAACTGGTGAGGATGGAATCTCATATTCCTCAATGGGATCAGGTATTCCTTCGTTAAACATCCTTTCCAACAAGAAGGGTGTATGCTCACTTTCTGATGTCCCGTCCTCACTCCCTTCTTGGATGATACTAGATATGGCTAACGGCCTATGGTTCATGTGGGGTGGATGAACTTGCGTGGGAAACACTGTGTCATGAATTTTGACATGCATGGGTTCTGGTTCTAGTTTCCTTTGAGTCTCCTCCACTAAACCTCTTAGATGTTTCACCTGCTCAATCTCGTCTACTAGGTTTGGGTACGTCCCAATCTTCTTTTTACGATTCTTCCCTTTTTGCCCCCGCGGTTTATCTTGGGGGTCTTGGATTGGATTTGGAAACACTTGTGGTGTTTTCAGAGGCTCTTTATGGTTTTCTCTTATTCGGTTTTCATTTGGTTCCATGTTACGGTTTTCTTTGTCGGTCTTTCCCTTTGTGGTATTGGTTCTAGTCTCCATTGTCTCGACTGAATCTGAATCATCCTCGAGGTCATTCATATACACGGGGTCATCTCCTGTTCCTATGTTTGTTTTGGAACTTGGCTTTGAATTTTCCGTATTCTGCGACTTCTTCCTTCGTGTCTTCTTTTTCTTTGCTTGGATAACTGACGCGGTATCTCTCTCTTCGAGGATATGGCCTGGCCCTTGAAGCATGGACCGTGTAATCGCATAAGCGGGTGCGACGGGTGGTATTGGCGATGTCACACTAGCAATTTCGACCAAATTCAGGGGTGTGATTTTAGGCGCATTTGGGTTATAGGGGCATTGGGCAATCAAGTGATCTATGCCACAATGATTACATGTGAGTATTGGCATTGCAGACGTGCTCCCTTGATTCATTTGCATCTGTGCAGCATTCTTTTGCAGCCTAATAGGGCACTCCGCTGCTCGATGTGGTCCACCACACTCGTAGCATTGAAGAGGTGGCCTCCTAGCCTGGGTGTTGATATTTTGACCTCTGGATGCGAGAGCAGCAGCTTGATAAACCGGCTTGACTTGTCCCCAACAATCTTCCATGTAGTATATAGGACATTCTTCCAATGTATCAAGTCCGTAGGCAATACTAGTGTCTATTTTCTCCTCACAGCTATCTGGATAAGCATTTGATGGCTCGCAACCCACTTGGTTCATAGGGGCGACTCTTGGATGCGGGGGCTGCGGTCCTAGCACAGGAGGTGGTAGCGGTGTAGCTTGTACAACATTTTGAGATCTAGGGACCATGTGTTGCGGTAGTTGCTCAACAGGTGGAGTAGGCATCAATACAGGAGCTCGAGGCGCATCCGTCCAGGCTACAGGTGTTCTATTTGCCATCATACGTTTGATCATTAAACAATCCTTAGCTTGGTGACCATACCTACCACATGCATTGCAAGTTCCATTAAATTTTACTCTAAACGTAGGGCACTCACTAGTGCTATGTGGACCTAAGCAAATGGAACACCATTGTTGCTCCCTTCTTGGATACATGTGACTATTTTGAGGGGGTCGATTATCCTTAAGAGACTCTTGGATTGCCTTGGTGAGGTCTGTCAAGAATGTCTCAAATACCTTTGGCTCATTGGCAATGGGCTTTGCAGTCATGGGTTCATACTCAATGGCTTGTGAGCTAGTGGATCTCGTGTCAGTAGACACCCTCATGCCTGCTATCATCAAGTTGTCCTCTAATTGGATTGCATTGGCAGTGACATCTTCCTAGGTTGTGATACCTCTAATCACTAGTCCATTATAGATTCCTTCATTCCTCAACCCTCGAATGAATCGATCAAGCAGTTGGTTATTGTTGAAGCGCTCATTTACAGGGCAGCGAGAGTTTAAGTGCTTTAGACGACTAATGAAGTCCCTTACTGACTCTCCTTCCTTACGTTCGGCCTTCTGTAACTGAGATGCTACACCCCAAAGCACACCTTCTCGGATGTACTCCTTTAGAAACAACCTTCGAAGGGTAGGGTAGATTGTTTTCTCGTCCACCCTTAGGGTCCTATACCAATCTCCAGCCTTCCCACTTAATGTCAAGCTTAAGGCATTGCACTTATGTAGTTCGTTGCGTTCCCCTAAGGAATCACATACTTGTTCAAACACTTCAATGTGTTTCCTAGCATCTTCATCCCCATTGAATTTTTGCGTGAGTTTGGCAATTTGTACTGCCTTACTTCTAGGCTCTCTATCAGATGCATGACGCATATTTTCGGCGATAGATCGACCTATGGTTTGAGCAAACGCTGCCAAGTCACCTATGTGAGGAGGCAGGGCCGGTGGAGGTACTCTTGGAATCATATGTGGGAGAGGGACGGGTGCCGGTCTTGGCATATGTGTGGATGATGCAGGATATGGAACATAACCGGGCATAGGTCCACTCGGATAAGGGCTAGGGAGCGGCACTCGAGGAGCATGAACAAGTGGTACAATTGGAGGTGTGGGGGCCATGTGTGCATAAGGGGCTAGAGGCACATACGGTCGAGGCCCCATATTAGGTACTACGACACTAGGTAGTGGCACTGCGCTAACCGTAGATGTCATCGGTACATTCTCTGTCAGGCTTATCCATGGAGTGAGCACTGTGTTTTCCTTAATAGAGGGTTGAGCCAAGTTAGGGAAGCTAAAGTTTTCGCTCGGAGGCTCAGATTGCATAGAGACCCCAGGTGAAATGACGTAAGATGGGTCCATGGGACTCATTAGAGGAGTCTCCATTTGTGATAGAGTAGGCTGTTGAGCCTTGCTCATATCCAGAAATCTTATGGGGCCAGTTGAGAGTATATTTACCCCTCGGTTTTGCCTTTCTGATTGAATAATGCCATGGATAACATTACAGATCATTTTCTGTTGATCTTCGATGCTCGTGGCACTAGAGGTGGATTGTACAATCTCTATCCATCCTACATGGTAGGCGTGGCCAGAGTGTAGATCCGCCAACACCTCAGTGTGGAGGTCGTATGTCCAATGATCATTAATGAACAATCCTTCTAGAGTCGACGTGTTAACGGTTTCTTGTGAGGTAGAAGCAATGTGGCTCCCCATGGTTTTACTTGTCACCAACGGTACTCTAGAGGGAACTTCTGAAGGAGGCAGCTTAAGAGAGCCTTCTTGGTAAGAAGTTGGTAGGATATCCACATGGACACTCTTTGGGGGTGTGGGGTCCACGTGCGATGTGAAAGGAGAGTCCACTTCCCCACCCCCTTCGTGTGCTTCATTTGCATCAGGTTCCGAGCGAGTAGCTCTACCTAATGTTTCCATGAAACGGCTAAACATACTAGTACTAGGCTGTGGAGCTTCGGGAGGTGCATGGCCTTCTCTATCAGTGTTTTGGGTAGGGTATGCTTCCATGATTTCTGAGTCGGAGGAGGAATCACTAGCGGCTATTTTAGGGTCTTGGGTGGTGCTACCTTGTGTCCCCGCTGAGGGTCTAGAGCTTATCGTGGATGGGTAATGGGTGTCCGTATGAACAGAGGCACCCTCAATATGCTCGTGTTCTAGCACCCGCCCAGAGCGTAAGTGCATGTGCTTTTGATACCCTAAGGTGTCAAAAAGCTGCTCTAGGAGGCCTTGTGACTAGTTTTTAGCGTGTTTTTTGTTTGTTTTTTGCTAGATTTTTTAGAGCGTGTCGTGGAATGGACCGTGTGATAGCTCGAAACGAGCGTATCGGTCAGAGGGTCGTGCCCTGCTTTACAGCCCTCCGTTTGGTCACTCTATGCCCTCGGAATCCCTAAAACTGTCAATTTCCAGTAGGGAACTAGGCCCAAACTAGAAAGTCTAAGGGTGCAAGTGGGAAGAGAAAGGAGGAGAGTGGAGGACTTGTCCCACATGCTCTCATTCTCTCTTGAGGGAGTAGGGTATATATATAAGAGTGAGTCTAGTATATATCAGAGGACTGAGGCCTGGGCTTGGGCTTGGGCTTGGGCTTGGGGAAATGATCCCGATCCCGATCTACCTTTTATACAAACCAACCCGTCCGTTTTAAGAGTCACGCTTTTTATTTTCGAAAAATTTAGCCGCCCACTCGTTCGCGTTTTTATTTTTCGAATTTTTTTAAAAAAAAAAATTTTCAGAAAATACAGAAATTGAAAATTCAGAAATGCAGAAATGCAGAAAATTGCAGAAATTGAAAACGCAGAAATTGAAAATGCCGACATGCAGAAAATTGAAAAAACGCAGAAATGCAGAAAATTGCAGAAATTGAAAACGCCGAACTTGAAAATGCAGAAATTGCAGAAATTGAAAAAACGCAGACAATAGCAGAAATTGAAACTTGACAGCAAATGCAGAAAACGCAAAAAACAGAAATCTCCACACACTCCTTCTCTACCTTTCCTATGATAGAAATTGCACCACAAGGAAGCGTAAAGTGCTAACCGAGCTTAGTGTAGGGCATATCCCCGACAGCGGCGCCAAAAATGTGCGCTCCTTGCCGCACTGTCGAAGCAAGGGACTTGCCAATACACCGTATGCGAGCCACAAACGGCTCCAAGCACACAACAAGCCTAAACTAGCAAGCTCAAGAGAACAAAGGGTGTGTCACTCACCGCTCTACGCTCGCCTTTGTGGTGGATTCCTCACCGCGATGAAGAAGAAGCTGCAGTCGTGCCGCGCTCAACCGCTTCGTCGCCGTCGTGCCTTCGTAATGCTCGATCGCACACACACTCTCCCCCTCTCTCTCTCTCTCACACACACACACACACAAGGAGGTGAAGAAGAAGAAGATGGAGATGGAGCAAGAGCACTCTTCTATTGCACAAATGAGAGAATGAGTAAAAATTAGGTTTAGTTGGCTTTTATAGGAGCTCACCCCATTCACACTTGGGCGCCCATGCTTAACCAACTAATCCCTTGAATGTCCAAGTTAGAGTGCGCCTCTCATCGGCGATCACTCTACCTTTCCCTATTGGACCGACAAGCCCGGTGCCTGACTCTACTTAAATAAATAATACGCGTCCATCGTAGGTGATGGGGTGTCCGTGTGCCGTGAGGGTTAACAGGGATATTGGGAATCCCTAATATGAAGAAAACATTGATTCTTTGTAGGGAGAGAGAGAGAAGCAGCAGGTGATTTGGCTCTGATGCGTTTTCTACTTAGAGGATGGTCATGTAGCTCCTTGGAGCTCCTTTGTTCATAGTCCGAACTTTGCCTACATCCTCTCTCTAGTTGTTGAGGAGAACACGGATGTCTTCCATGGATCATCTTGCTTGTGGGATCTACACTTCCCTTGCCTTTTTGATTCATCACCCACCTCTACGTGGAGCCTTGTGCAACTCTAATGTCCATGCCAAATAGCTTCAAACAAATAATGAACCTCGTTATTCAATATGACACAAGAGTTAGTGTTCATGTCAAAAAACTTTTATTGTACTTTTGAATTTAGGGGATATAAATAGCATTGCTACAATAGTGATGACATTCCAAGACTTATGTTAACTACAAGATATGCTTGTTGGCACATGTGGACTAGCATAAAAAGCATTGACATGCTTCTACCTAGAAGCTCTATGTGTTGATGTAAGTCTCTCAGTGTATTTCAATTCTTTTTTTATTGCTCTCTATGGGATATTTTGATTCATAACTCAAGATTTAGGCATCTGCTTCACAATCTTAAGTTACTATGGATAGAGCATGACATCTAGAATGCTGATTTTGACCATCTAGAATTTGGGTTAGTCAACCAACACTCATTTTGTGAATTTGAGACACTAGGGTCAACTTATATACTCTCATCCACCATCTCAATGGTACAATCGAGTATCGTATGCTAGGTGAAATTATACATGGTATTTTTTAGCGGTTCTAGACTAATTTTGGTGATTTTGGGATCACTTGAGTTCAAGTATTCAATTGTAGGGCACTCAATTTTGTTTTCAAGAGTTTGACAAGCTCTTGTTGTTTGCATGCCCTAGTTTGGATCAACTATGCCCCTCAATGAAGTTTCGTGCTATTGCTACAATAAGACTAGCAAAGTTAGGAAAATTACCTTCAATACACACGTTTGTAGTGTTGCAGAACGCTTCCAGAATTTCCTTTCTTATATTAATCCAAATACAATTTTTTTAGTCATTATGTGCATGGGCAAATAGAAGAAGTAAGCAATGCACTTGTTTGATTGATAAAGTCTTGTGTTGCTATCCAAAACAAACAGCTGGCCATGTTTATGCTATGGGAATATTTCATGCACCTTCATAATGGTGGCACTTCAGTAGGAAGGGATATTGAGAGCATTGTATACATTTGCTACTATGCCATTTATTGCACTTGGAAGACACGACATGAGAATTTAATGGGGTACTTTCCATGTTCAAATGGCTCAAAAATTTCTATACCAAACCAAAAAATTCCAAAGTAATTCTTTGCATGTACATTGTCTTTAGGTATAATTGCTATTTTCTTACAACGTGGCATTTCACCAAAATATCAAAATAGTAAGATGTCATTGCAATTTTATGTCTAAAAAGTATGGACTATTACTTTGACTGAGTTAACTCCGTTAAATTCACTCTCGACTTCTCCTTGAAGTAAACAAACTATGATTTTGATTTTAGTTTAGATTTCTTTACTTGAAAATCTCTAGACAAATATTTGGCAATTGTGGTAAAAATGGACAATAAATTTATGGGAAAATTACCAAAATAGCCCTCTAATTTGAGGAAATTCCCAAAATACCCCTTAAATTTCAAAAATTCCCAAAATACCCTTGTATCTATTTTGGTTGCAATGTTCAAGATTTTCTAATCTTAATTCGTTTTTGACAATTGAGATCCGTTTTTGAGTGCTCAGCATGTAATTTGTCACCAGTTACCATCGCAAAAAAGGCAATTATGTCTAAAAATAATGAAGCAATTCATCTCCAAAGCCTACGTAACCAACTCAAATTGTAGTTTTAGCATCTTGTACGATAGACAATCACTCTTCTTGTGAAGACCTACAGAAAAATTTATTTTTCGAGAAATTTAGTCTCACAACCAGGGGTATTTTGGGAATTTTGGAAAATTTGAAGGGCATTTTGGGAATTTATGACAAAATATCGGGGGCATTTTGGGAATTTTTGAAATTTGAGGGGTATTTTGGGAATTTGCTCAAATTAGAGGGGTATTTTGGTAATTTCCCCTAAATTTATTCATGTCAATTGTCATGATTACTATGCATTGATGTAGCATTCGATATCATGTAACTCCTATTTCAAGCACCATACATGACTAGAGCTAGTTAAGACTCATCCAGTTCTACTTTTAGTGCTAGATGTTGGTTTCTCTAAGCCATGTTCTTCCAGTTACAATCCCCTATTTGTGTTGGAGTAGAACATATGACCGTTAGGAATTGAATCAGAGAACATTTTAATAGTATTGTGAATTGTGGACACATTGATTTGATTGCCTTTATTAGAAGGAGCTTGTTCTTCAAACGAGGGAAGAAAGAGCTTGGACACATTTTGATTCCCATTATGAGACTTGATGTCATTGATAAGGAGGATCTTGTTATTCAAATGAGCTCGAAAGAAAGGGCTTGAAATCGCTACAAGAGATGGCTTCATTATCGATGCCAAATTATCTACATCATTGGCAGGCATCGGTATATGCATTGCTAAACGTGGAGGGAAATCCAAATTTTCTATTAAAAAACTGAACTATTGAGACGTATTCCAACAGGCATATCAACACCTACAGAAACAGAACCGCGGGTTCTCTTCTCCTGTTTCACCCCATCTTTTAAAAAGTTTCTTACTCTCCTCTTCTCCCTTGCTTCAAATCTGTTGTTGTGGGACTTATCGGACTTCGGCTCATACACTCACCGAAAACAAGAAGGTGATACTATTCCATACATTTATGGTAGGTTTTTTTGTTTTTGTGTGTGTGTATGGCATAGTGTGTGTGTGTGTGTTTCTACATATTTGGCACGAGGGCATTCTCTCTAGCGTGTTGTACTCACCTAGGTTGCTTATGAGTGCACTATCCCTTTCTTTTCTTGCACACACACACACACACATGCACAAAAACACGTAAATAAATAAAGATGCACATAAATTTACACATAATTTAACACACTACATGCGCGCGCACATACACACACACACACACACACACACACACACAAAATTTTTAAAAATAAAAATACTAAGATAAAAAATAAAAAATCTAAAAATTTTTATTCAATTTGTTATTTGTTCAATTAAATAATATCAACCAAAAGAAACAATAATAAAATTTTGTAATAAGAATAAGTTTGAACAAGAATCATTTATGAGTTATTTTGATTTGGTTTAAATCAATTTAATAAAACAAAATTTATTACTTTGTTCATGTTTAAATTAAAACGTATTTTATTTAATACATTGACCATGTTGATCCATTTAGACCTAAACGCTTATGTTAAAGTGTTAGGGTTTGGCCATTTTAATTAGTTTAGAACTTTCCACTTAGGATTGGCTAGCTACATGAACCCTTTGGTAATGGTGTAGGTTAAGAGAGTTGTGAGTGAAGAGTAATGGCAAAGGGCTAAGGCTAAGTGGCGAGCTACTGGACAACAGGGCAAGGGTGAGGTATCCCAGGTCGCTTGCCCATGGGTTCCCTTGCATTGCTGCTTTGAGCAAGACCAAGTCTGTTTCTCGCCTGCAAACCACTTGTGGGAGGCTCTGGATGAACGTAGATGCACGTTTCCCCGCCTCTACTCCCTAAGTGTCCCGGCCTCCCCTCCAGCCCGCCGGCATATGCGGCTGCGTGTATTTGCCGAGGCCCCACTGTTCATCTTCTGGGTAGGGAGAAGCTGCGATTATTAGCTCCTTGCGTTAATAATCGCCTTTTTGGGTTTGTATGCATCACGATTATTATCCTTAATAATCGCATTGTTGAGCCTACTTTATAAGCGCTTGTGCATGTGGAGAGTTTTATAACTCGCGGTGCATTAAGCAACAAGGTGGAGCATCTCCCCCCCCCCCCCCATCCCACCCTCCCACTGCAGCATGCAAATTACCTTTGGCGATTATTAACTATTGCTCTCCTTATTATCTTAAAGAGATAGCGAGTATTATTATCTCTTTGTTAAGGTGATTATATTTAACCCTTTTGTAACTTGGTGTCGGTGAGGTCTTGCACCGCACCATGGCGAGCTCCTCTAAGCTATCCTACGTCGAAGCAGTGTGGCAGGCAAAGAGCAGCCTGACGCTCTGAAGGCTATCGATCCAACAAGCGAACTTGCGAAGCTAGGCGCCGATGATATCGGGCAAAGCTCTCTAACTAATTTGAGTAAGGAGGAACTGAAACAAAGAAAGACGCAGGTGGAAAAAAACCTAGCGGCAATCATGGGTGCACTATCATTGAACAAAAGGTTGCGTGAAGATCAGGCGACGTAGGAGGATGCTGCCAAAGGGGACATAGATTTCCAAGCACTTAAGAAGGTACTCCTCCAGCATGTCGAGGTGGAAGATGCCATTACGGTGGTTGTTCCCCCTGCCATTGTGAAAAACCAACTTGCGGAAGTTGCAAATTCCACGCTGGTCTTCGGGTTTATGGGGAGAGTTCCCAATAGAATTGAGCTCTGTAATTGGCTTTGCAGTCCACTGGTGTTGAACCAGCACAGCTCGGTAATGTTCACCCAATATATAGCAAAAGGATTTGTGTCAGTTCAGTTCAATGACAGTGCAATGGGTGAGAGGGTTTTGGCGAAAATCCCACTTTTCTTCAATCGCGTGCCGGTGTGCGTGCTCCCTTGGGACCCTCTGTTTGAATCTAACAAGGCATTCAAGGATCTCTACCCAGTATGGGTGGAGTTTTTCAACCTCCCAGTTTGGATTAGAAAGAACTTAAAGGACCTCACAGCTTTGCTTGGTGATCCACTATTTGTCCCATCTGCTAGAGCCGCGGGTGTACCAGCAAACAAGGTTTGTATCTAGTGGGATCTGCGGAAGCCACAGCCAAAGAACTTGGTGGTGAATGATGGGGCAGGACTAAAGGTCATTCCTCTTAACTTTAACACCTTCTTCGGGGCCTGCTTCAAATGAAATAAATTTAGGCATTATGCAAGGGTGTGTCCCCCTAAGGTGCTAAAGCCTACAGATTAGAAAAGCAAATTATAGGCTACATCACAGGGTGGCACGAATACAGTAGATCCAACAAAGAAGACTAATGAAAATCTTGGCAAGGCAGAGGGTGGGCAAGATAAAGTCAAGTCGGATAAAGATGTGGAGAAACAAGATCATGGCAACCGGGGTAATGGCAAGACCACCCAAAGCTACCGCTTTTCATTCACCGCTCATCAAAGAACGGCCACCCCAGTAATGCAAAAGATCGTGATGTCTCCAACTCTTAGGTCAAAAGATGAGGCCTGGCAACAAGTATCTCATATTTCATGTAAATGATTTAAAGCAAAGGCTAGGGCCTTGGGACAAATCAAAGGTCTCCCGCAGGATTTCCGAAAGCCTCCTGTCATATATGACAACATATTTGAAGTGTTGGGGAAGATGAATCAAGAGGAACTTCTCACTTCCAAGCTATATACCATGCAGGTTTCAGCTAAGAAGGAGCCAATGGAAGAGGACAACCTGAATGGGAACTCTATTGGAGAGTTCCTGGAGGCAGAAGAATTTGTCCCCCTTTCCCAATGATGGATACTCTCTCTATTCAATCTTGGAACGTGAAGGGATAAAAAACCTAGAAGAAGGGCACTCTCTTCTGGGAAGAAGTGAAGAAAGAGAAGGCAATCAATTGTTGGGCCATCCAAGAACACCATTTGGATGCTCGTTGCAAGAGAAAACAGGCTGTAGGAAAAGAATATATCTTTTATGGGGAAGGAAGCGACGGTTTCAGTGGTGTCTTGTGCATTGCTGACAGAGATTTGAAGCCAAAGATAGTTCTAAACCACCCCTCCGAAAGAATCAGATGGGACAATCAACCTATCACCATAGTAAATGTTTACGGCCCTTGCAATGCAAAGGATAGAGCTAAACTATGGATGCAGCTCAGGGATACTCCGATCGAAGGGGAGTGGCTGATGGTAGGAGACTTCAATATGGTTGAGAAAAGCAAGGATAGAACAAGCTCTGCTAGTCTCTTGGCTGGCTCAAAAAAGTCTAAATGGCTGAGCTTATGTGAGAAGTGGGCTATGATTGACTTGTGGGAAGTGGGCCCATGGAACAGCATGCTTGGATTCACCTACACAAGCCTTCAGTGTGCCTGAACTACCTCTCGGCTAGACAGATGCTACTACTCTCATCAATCTGACTGGATCTCATCATCGTTAGAGATGAAGGTAGTCTCAACAAAAAGCCTCTCTGATCACATGCCATTACACTTACAACTCAAGAAAGATAAAGGGGGGGCAATCCCCGAGAGGGGAGAAAACGCTTCTTGTTACAGGGACACACCTGTTCAAAGACCCTCTATTTAAAAGCATCACCAAGAAATCATTGGGGAGGCTCAAGAAAGATATGGGGATGAATAAACCTAGTGCTTGGAATATATTTGTTTGGAGTGTACAAAAATCTATCAAAACTTTGGGCCCGCGGGTTAAAAAAGCCAATGAGGCACATATCAAGCATCTCACAGAGGAGGTAGCACAATTAGCCTCTAGGAAGGCTGTTGGACTGGCTACCGAGGATGAGCACAAGCAATGGCTTGAAGCTAAATCTTATCTGGCCAATGAATAGTTGGAGGAAATCAAGAAGGCGAGATTGCTATCTAGGGAAACTTTCCTTCAACCAAAGCCTTCTAACCAGGAACATTTTCTTAGGGCTCTAGAAGTGAGGAAAAGTCAAGGCCGTGTGCAAGTACTTGATGATAAGAAAGGGAATACAATTCAAAACCAAGATAAGATGGCTACACTTATGCTCAAGTACCTCAGTCAGATTATCGGCCAGCTAGAGACCCAATCTCAGGAAGTGGAAGAAGCCCGAGCGTCTGTACTTGGGAGTGTTGAGAAGAAGGTTCCCCAGGAGGAAGTCAACCGCATGGAAAAGACCTTCTCTGAGGAGGAATGCTCAATGGCACTAAAAGCTCTTAGCAATGTAAAGTCCCCGGATGGGATGGACTGACGGCTGAATTCTTCATGGAATTTTGGGATGATCTCAAGGGTCCAGTCACATGGATGGCCAATCAAGATGTTTCCGAAGAGTCATTGGATGCAAGTGTTAAGAGAGGGCTTATCAAGCCCATCCCCAAACAGATCTGTTGCTCTCAACTTAAAAATTTGGTGTCCCATTACGATGATGTCAGTAGCATACAAAATTATTGCTCTCAGACTTGCCTCTCTCTTGAGTCAGATCATCTCTCCCCATCAACAAGGGCTCATTAAAGGGAGATCTATATATGACAATATCTTGGCATCAATGGTAGAAAGGGAGTATGCATCTTTCTCCAAGCAAGAGTGCATCTTACTGCAGCTGGACCTCGACAAATCCTATGATAGGATAGAATGGTCCTATATAGAAGAAGTCATGGGAGCTCTGGGCTTTGGGCCTTGCCTTTGTCGCCTCATACACGCACTAGGCATTGGCAGCCAATCAAAGCTCCTGTTTAATGTCAAAATTGTGGGCTCTTTTGATGTTAAAAGGTCTATTAAGCAAGGATGTCCCCTGGCCCCCTTGCTTTTTGCCATCGGGTCGCATCCTCTCATTACGATGCTCGAAGCCAGTGATATGCGGGCAGAGATCCAAGGTCTGGCATTACCGGGCAACAAATAGTTACGGGCCAAAATGTTCGCAAATGATTCACTCCTATTCTTGAAGGTGTGCCCTCAAGTTGTCAGGAGAGCGCTAGAGATTGTGCAAACTTTTTCCGTGGCCTCGGGATCCAAGTGCAATATAGAGAAGTCGAGACTGATCTCCCAGTTGGAGAATGACTCTTTCGACCCTGCAGTCTGGACAGGAGAGATCATCTCAAAAGGGAGTATATTTAGACACCTAGGAGCCCCCGTAGGGGTGGACGTAACCCACAGTCAAAGATTTCAATGGGTCCTTGAAAACATAAGCTCAAAAATGAGAAGATGGGAGTTTGTTCTCCTCCCCTTCCAAATCCGGATTAGAGTGATTAATTCTTTTATGATCTTGTATATTGCTTTTCTCAGCCCGTGCTCAAGATGGCTAAATGTAACTAGAAAGAATTCTTAAAACTAGTGAAAAGGTTTCTTTGGAAGAACAACATAAAAACCTCCCGGCCATGGCAGTGGGCTAGATGGGAGGTAGTTGCTCGCTCGGTAGACCAAGGAGGGCTCGGAATTATTAACCTTGTATCCCATGCTGAGGCCCTTTGTGCCAAATTTATGGTCTCATTGGCTAAACAGGACCAAGCTTGGGCTATCATGACCAAGGAAATGCTTGATGTAGGAAAACTGGGTTCGAAAGGGGGAAAGTGGAAGGGGGTTGTGATGCACGATAAACTTCTTGCCCCGAAGTGGTCTTATCTTAGATCTGGTGGACTCTCAGGGGAGCTGATGAGGAAGTGCAAAAGTGCATCAGCGGTTTTGGAATGGGGGGAAGTAACCAGATACTTTAAGAACTCCATTTTGCACTCGTCCCCTTGGCTCTCTAAAATATTGGGGCCTCCACAAATCCCCTATTGGATAGAAATGGCCAGGAATGTGAATAATAAGGGGCTCGTTTGACTAGAGCAATTTTGGGATGGCAATAGGAAGTGTTGGAAAATTGTTGACTCTATAGCCATCCAATTTCAACTAAATGACTTTGAGATCTTACTAGTCTATAGGGTGATGAAAGAGCTTGATAAGGTGGTGATGTCAATTTGTGAACCAACTTTGAATGGGACACTTGGAGATGGCCAAGGAGTAGCACTCTCTAAAGGCATTTACCATGCATTAGTGCACGAGGCTAATTGGTGTAGTCCCCCTCAACAAAATATGGAAGAGGCACTGGACAGAAAAATGATGGGAGGTCATGGAGAACATCTGGAAGCCAAGGTGGCCTCAGTATATGAAGATATTTTTGTGAAAAGTGATGTGGGATGCTCTACCAACGGGTGTAAAGATACAAGAGAAAGGCATCGGGTCCGATCGTTGCTCAGGGTGCAAAATAGCTAGTGAAGACCTAGCCCACCTTTTCATGGGATGCCAAGCAATCAGGGGCATGGCTGGGAAAATATGCAAGTGGATTCAAAGGACTTTCAAATTAATTTTTTCAAGAATGATCTATTTTTTGGTAGTAGCAGGTTGGAAAGCCCTGTTCTTCTTGTCTGCACTCAAATAATCAGGTACTACTTCTTGCAACATATTTGGCAAGTAAGGAACCGCCGCGTGTTTGAGGGGGATATGGCTATGGCAAGCTTTTGTGAAATCATACAAGAGAGCAAAGTGACGATTCACATGATCGGAGGCAAACAAGCCTCAGAGGACTGGTCTAGAACAATACATAACATCTTGTAATAGGGAAAGCCTAGGAGTGCTAGTGTTTTTTTTGCCAAGCAAATAACTTGCAATCCTGTGACCCTCGAGGCTTGGTCTGAGCTCGAGATTGTTGTATATTGTTGATGTTCTTAATACCATCCATTCACAATTGTGAGTTTCGCAACAAAAAGAAAAAGGATTGGATAGTTACATGTTTTAGTCGGCTTAAACTTAGTGTTTGGCCATTTCAATCTTCCTAGGAACGTTTTACTCCATTTAGAGCTAGCCACTTAGGGTTAGCATATTTTGGTTATATGGCCGTGTTTGGATGGTTAGGGAAGATTGAGTAAAGCCGCTTAGGATTAGCGGCTTAGGGTTTGACCACTAATACTAGATGGCCGTGTTCAGATGGTTAGGGTAGGTTGCATAAAGCCTCTTAGGTTAGGCCTCTCCAAATTGGATTAGGGTAGCATTTGGCCATTTCAATCCACTTAGGGCTAGAGGCTTTTGCTTTGGCCGCTAATAGATGGCCTATTTGGATAGTTAGGATAGGTCGTGTAAAGCCACGTATGTTTGGCCGCTCCAAATTGGGTTAGGGTAGTGTTTGGCCATTTCAATCTACTTAGGGCTGGGCTAGCCACTTAGGGTTGGGCTAGCCACTTAGGGTTAGTGGCTTAGTGTTTGGCTACTAATAGATGACAAGGTTTAAATAGTTAAGGTAGGTTGTGTAAAGTCGCTTAGGTTAGGCCGCTTAGAATCAAATTAAGGCAACATTTAGCCATATTAATCAGCTTAGGGCTAGCCACTTAGGGTGAGCAACTTTTGACCTTTATTAGATGGTCATATTTGGAGCGTTAGGGTAGGCCCTGTAAAGCCGCATAGGTTTGGCCACTCCAAATTAGATTAGTGTAGTGTTTGGAAACTTCAGTCTTCTTAGGGCTAGCTGATTAGGGTTAGCGGCTTTTGGTTTGGCCCCTAATAGATGGGCAACATGTTTGGACGATTAGGGTACACTGTGTAAAGCGGATTAGGTTAAGCTGCTCTAAGTTGGATTAGGACAACATTTGATCATTTTAATCTGCTTAGGGCTAGCCGCTTAGGGTTAATGACTTTTGATTTGGCCGCTAATAGATGGTCATGTTCAAACGGTTTGATTGATAAGATTCTTAGGATAGACTGTTACATATTATGGTTTGTCCTCAATCTACATGCATTATCATATAGACGTGGCATGTGTACTTATGTTGTACCCATGAATATAGGTATTGACTAATAAAGACAAAAGTATTATCCAATGGTCCTAATCTCCATGGACCTCTAGACCTACGTGTGTGGGGATCTAGCATGACTAGAGATTGTGAGGTAGTTAAGCGACATTGTTATCTGCTTTTAGTTTGGGTAATTGGGACTGGTCATGCAAAGACACTGTTGGTTTGGCCGATTAAGACTAGCGTTTTGCTGATTAGGATTAGTCGTGTGAAGACGCTTATGGTTTGGCCAATTAGGGATATTTGCTTTTGGTTTGTCCATCATGGTTAGTCATGCAAAGACGTTTATGGCCTGCTTAGGGGGCTAGATAGCTATTTATTCAAATTTATATGTTAGTTCATGTTATACGCTCTAATAACAGTGAAGTTGTATGCAATCACTATTACTTGTTAATTTGTTTAGCAATCTATAGATTAATTATAGACAATAGGATGTCATACCCTTGTATGCTATGTAAGCATCAAATATTTTGAAAACGAAAGATCTGTAATCACCATATATGCAACAACGGCCTTTTTCTCATTGAGCAGCTACAAGATCTACATTATCAATCTTATGGTCAAGAGAGAATAGGTCAAATCTTGGATATCGATAATGCTCCAATCTCAACACGAACTCAATAGAGGAGGTGAAAATCAAATGAAACACTACTAGTGAAGTCTACCCCATCAACCATCGATGCTACTTTTCAAGAAGTTGAGATGAATGTTGGATGAATTCTTTGACATGGACCCCATCATTGAAAACCAAGGTGGAGAAAGCACCAGCAGTCAAGGAAACACTACCTCTTGTCTCAATCATCTCATCCATAGCAACGGCATGAGAATGACAAAGAGAAAGGAGAGATGATAAAAAGGCTTGCCCGCATGCCGCTTTATAGTGGTACCAAAATTTATGTTCTTTGTACATCTTTGGCAATGCTTAACCTACAATCTATTTATGGATGGTTTGACACGAGTGTTACAGAGTTTTTCAGGTAAATATATATATGTCATACTAATTTACGTGAAAAACCAAAGTTCTTGTTTAAATTGTTTCCAGAAGGCAATCACATGTCCCCTACCTGACCCACCGCTAAACAGCTGGTTACAAACTTGGGAATGGATTTTAATAAAATCCATGCATGTCCTAATGCTTTTCTTCTCTTTCAAAATGAGTACAAGTATTTGGAACAATTCCCCAAATGTGGATCAAATAGATATTGAGAGGAAACACAAGGAATATTTTTCCTTGCAAAGATTCTATGACACTTTCCAATCATTCCAAGGATAAAGAGTATGCTCAGGTGCAAGTCTACAGCAACTTTGATGACATGTCATCAAAACACTAGAACCACAATTGATGTGATGTGGGTTCCTGCTGACTCTCTTGCATAGAAGCACATAGAATAATGATGACCATTAATGGCCTGCATTTAAAGAAGAACCTCGTTATGTTTGTTTTGATTTGGCAATGGACAGAGTAAACCCATTTGGAATTCTGAGTTCCTCATGGAGCACATGGTCTGTTTTCTTGGTGAACTATAATCTTACACCATGGTTGGCTATCAAGAAGGGCAATTTTCTATTGTCACTGATTATTCCATATAAGTACAAGGTAAAGAACATGGATGTTTATCTGGCATCACTTATTGAAGAGCTTCAAATATTGTGGACAGGATTGATAAGATTGACATGTCTCAATTGATCGATCGACAACATGCCCACATGCAAGGCATTCTCATGTGGACCATGCATGATTGACCAGGCTTCAATAAGTGTTTAGGTATTTTGAAACCCATATCTATTTTCATTCTATTTGCTAGTTCAATAAGTGTTTAGGTATTTTGAAACCCATATCTATTTGCATTCTATTTGCTAGTTCAATGCTTGATCTTTTTCCATTCTTTCTTTTTGGTTTAAAGGTTTCAGCTAATCGAGCAAAGATAGAAGTGGACTGATTCAAGTCAACTCTAGGTGGGTGTGGATGGATGATCAGGATACATTTGTTCTTTCACAGCATTGTGAACAAGTTGTGTTTATTATAGATCCACTGTGGAAGGAAAAAGGCGAAGAAGATTTGAGTAAACCACGTTGGCTCTTTGTCATTCAAGTTGTTCCATTGTGAACAAGTTGTGTTTATTATAGATCCACTGTGGAAGGAAAAAGGCGAAGAAGATTTGAGTAAACCACGTTGGCTCTTTGTCATTCAAGTTGTTCCATTGTGAACAAGTTGTGTTTATTATAGATCCACTGTGGAAGGAAAAAGGCGAAGAAGATTTGAGTAAACCACGTTGGCTCTTTGTCATTCAAGTTGTTCCATGGAGTAAAAAAGTCTATGAAGGATTGGAGGTTGAGAATGAAGAGACACTTGAGCTCCATGCCCAAATTTCTAATGATCAAGACAAAAAGTCTAAGTTTAAAGTCTGTGCTCTTCTTGAGGTGATGTTTGAACCTGAAGATGTGTGATTAGATATAATGAGATAGATGCAAAGATGGATAGGGCTATGGAGTTGATGACGAAGATGCATAATTTTACATAGAGATAGATGTCTTTGGTGCATCAGCTCTCATAGAATATGAGAGATTGACTAGTGGTTTTTGGTAAGAAATCTCTTGTTATGTCTATTTTTAATTAATGAATTTTAACTACTGTCCAACGGTGAATTCCTAATTATTTGTGGTTTATTTATGTTGATTGAGATATTTATTTGTGATTAAAAGAACTAACATATTGTATATATGTTTTTGAATTAATTTTTGCAGCCATGGTAGATGGCAAGGAGCAATAATCTCTGAGTTTTAGTTTCCCGATTACTCCATCCGGCATGTCATCGGAGCATATGCGAACTTTCTTCTCATAGTTTTCCCCAGAGCAATGTGTGTATGCACAACAGTTTTGGATAACATGTCCTTATAGACCAATAATTTGACTCCTCAAACCAGTGTTCTAGTCATACCAACTGGTGGCATCACACCTCAAACCAACATCCTAGTTATATCGAGTGGTCGATCTACACCGAATACTGCGCTTTCTTCTTTCCCTTTGAGATAACATAGATCTTGTCATTCAGGTGGAGGTGGTGGTGGTGGTGGTGGCGGTGGCGGTGGCGGTGGCTATTGTGATAGTGGCACTATCAATGTGTCCACACCTCCAAGAGAGTGTCCACCTCTCTCTTTCGTAGATAGTCCACCAACGAATACACCACGTACACCTTGGAGATCACATGAGCTTGATCCTCACAATGTGTACAAGACCAAGGATGGGGTACAAGTTATGGATAGAGCCAAAAAGGTCATGCATCATAGGGTTTGTCAACTTTGTATAGTGCAGTTTGGGCACTTTGTGATGAAGAATTGGGAAAATCAGGATGCGGAGAGGAAGAATTACATCATTGATGCCATTTACAGAGAGTACAAGCCAGTAGAGAGGGATATGATGTAGTCTCCAATGACTGGATCAAAGGAGTGGCTATTGCGAAGATGTCACATCGTCGATCTGAAACACGTGACAAATACAAAGCCAACATGGTTGGATGCAAAGGAGTGGATAGGGATTGCTCAAGAGCGGCAAGATTGTCCAGATAGGTTTTAACAGCAGCGAGATGTAGCCAAAGCACGCTTGCAGTGTGTAGGATCTTCTCATCTTCGGAGTGGAGGCTATGACTCTCTTCAACATGAGTTTGTAAGTGTTATAAACTATTTAAATAGCGTATGTACATATGTTTTTGGATTGTTTATCTTATGGTTAAGTGTTTATATTACAGGAGCTTGCAATGAAGCATCCTCCGATAGGTAGAAAGGAAAAATATAGATTCAAGCATGGAGTATCAGCATAGTTTCAGGATGAGGGAGAGGACGTCGACTGAGAGGCCTTACCTTGATCAGTTTAGTCAATGTATATATTTTGATTTGTATATATTGATGTATGGCTATTTACGTTTTGGTTTTTGTATACTTTTAGACGGTAGTTGTTATGTTTATGGTTATCTTTAAGGTTATGGTTCTGGTTATGATTATGGTTAAGGTTATGGTTTTGGTTTTAGAACTTGATTATAGTTATGTTTTATGATTTACACGATGGTTACGGTTTCAGAATTTGGTTATGGTTATGGTTTGAGGTTGTGGTTATGGTTTCGAAATTTGGTTATGGTTATGGTTTTAGAATTCAATTATGATTGTGTTTTGCAATTTACACGATGGTTATGATTATGGTTTCAAAATTCCGTTATGGTTATGGTTTTAATTTCAGTTATGATTATGCTTAAGGTTATGATTATGGTTTCACAATTCAATTATGGTTATGGTTTTAGAATTCAATTATGATTGTGTTTTGCAATTTACAGGATGGTTATGAGTATGGTTTCAAAATTCCGTTATGGTTATGGTTTTAGATTTCAGTTATGATTATGCTTAAGGTTATGATTATGGTTTCACAATTCAATTATGGTTATGTTTTTCAATTTACATGATGGTTATGATTTGCGAGTAATGGTTTGCACATATTCTTATGGTTATGTGTAACATTTAATGCACTAGTAACTTGTGTGTAGTGGAAATTGATAACCTAGAGAAAACGTTCCTAATGGGCATAGAGAGAGTACTTAATTTGAGAAAGCAACATAGCAATTTACACCTAACTAATTTGGCATTGACAATACTTGAAAAGAGAGAGAAATCGAACAATTGACAATAGTTGAGGACCGGATTCACTTGGAGACGGTCCCCCCTCCATAAAGGCTTTGTATTATAGATTCTCCCATCAAAGGAGACTTTTGTACAATAAAATTCTTGTGTTCCTTGACAAAACTCGTTGGTGCAATGAATATGGAAGCTTCATTCACCAAATTATAATTGAAAAACACATCTAGTGTCCCTAGCCTTAGTCCCAAGACCTCACACATCTTCAAAAATGGTGAGAGCTAGCAGGGAATGAGGAAAGATTGAGAGGAAGAAGGTGTATCTTACGAGAAAAAAGTATTCTCCTCACATAATCACTCTAATAGCATAGATTAGCTTAGTAATTAGCATGGTAAAGGAGATGAGCATGCCATTGAAGCTTGGCCCTTGGTTGAATTTGCATTCCATAGCCAAGAGTTGTTGGTGTAGGCCTCTACTTCTCAACGCCTGGAGAAGGAAGTAGAGTTCTTCTTGCAAACATGAGTTGTGTGCATGTGTGTGTGTGTGTGTGTGTGCGCGTGCGCACGCACATAGGTTACAAGATACCAAGGCCCATCACAAAAGTGACAATTAGAGAATAGGCTACTATCTCTTGATTAATGAAAAAGCTAGGAATTGACCATAATACATAGGTATGTCATTTCCAAATCATAGAGAGATTTTTCTTTTAGAAGCTTTTAGGGTAAGGGTTTCCTCTATACCTGTCACCATCATAGCCAACAAGAAACAATCCCAAGTGGAAGACAGTTGTCACAAACAAAAACCCACGTGTTGTAGATGTCCACCGAAAAATGCAATGCAGAGAGAAATTCCTTATGAAAGGAGGTAGGCACCTATGTAATGCTCTCCATAGCTATTGGACTTTGTTGAATATAGGAAAAGGGGCCCAATAACTGCTCTGTGAAGCCAAAGGTAGTATGGTCATACACTAGCACTTGAATGTAGTAAGTCTCTTCTTGCACCGGGTCCATACAAGGCACCTCTTTTAAAGCCATATCCATGCATGCACAAGGTAGTGGTGGAGTGGCGCCACTCCTTAGCCAGGTGAGAAAAAAAGTTTTCTATGGGGGCTACCATATGCAAGAGCAACCATAACCATATAAGCGCAGGGCATATCTGCCAAATGATGGGATAAAATGCTCATCACGCCAAAATGATGGTATTTCCACACGTATAATAGACATGCATGAGGTGATTATGTACTAAGCCACTTCTAGGCCTTTCCAAAAATTGTAAAGGGTGTTAAGGGGAGTATCACGTGGACCAAGAGAGTAATTTTTTTTTAATCATTGGTGCACCTGCCTTTGAGGTTAGAAATGTTTATAGGCAGTATGCGTGTATCCCTCGTTCCAATCCCGCACTAGGATAGAGAGGGGGCACTAGGCCCCCTCTCCTGGGGGTCCTAGGGCCCATCATTTAGAGACAGTATGTGTAGGAGTGCTTTAGGATCACAAGTAAAATTGGAGGAGCAATAACCCTATAGGGTCTGCCTGATCCATCTCCACAATTTTGCCTTTTTAAACCCATTTCTACAAAAAGCAGCTACTAGCTCGTGGATGTCTATAGAGGCATTTAGGTTATTTGAGTTGCAGAAAAGAATAGGTTTTAGTTGTGACAGGATGACTTTGTGTGCCCAATTTCTAGGCCTATTGCTAGCTCTGTGGATGTATTTTATAGGAGTAAATTGGAGGGATGTATGGTTTTTAGCTAGAGCTTTTTGAATTTTTCCATCAATTATGGAGAGGGAAAGATTTAGGAAAGTTGTTTGTTTGTAAAGTTTTCTTTCATTCAATAGTGAGTTCTAGTGGGTAAATTCCTTCTTTTTCAATGAACCATTCTGGTCTTTGACAATCTATCCATAGGATATCATCAAAATATCTAAACGGGATAGGTAGCTCAGCTAACATTTCCTTAGAGGTTGTAGATAGTATCATTTTTTCATAGTAGTTGTACACCAAAGCATGTAAATAAAGATTTCACCATATAGGTGAACATGCAAGCCCCATGGGGATCCCATTAGTTTGTTGGTAGAACTTTTGGTAGCATTGAATGTAAATGTGGTTAATCAACCAAGAGTTGACCTTAATTACATCATCAAGAGAGAAGGAGAGTCCGTTCTTATATTTTGTTTTTGACCATGTCCCCTCCTGACAAAAGTTGAATAGTATTGGAAAGAAATGTAGGTGGTTTTTGCTATTTGGAAAGCACAAGTAATGAGGTTATTAATGAGAGGAACTAGACCCATATCTCCATTATGGGGGATATTCTCATAACATTTCTTAATGTTTGCGGAGTAGAATATGCTAGCACCTTTTGGTAGGTTAATTACATAATCATAGATGGATTCAATAATCCACCAGGACTGTATCTTTAAGATATGGCAAAGAAGATCTTTTTGGTTAAGCATCCTAGCTCTTTGTTTTAGATTTGGCAGGCACAATTTCAAGAGGCATACCATAAGCAGCGAGATGTCTAAGTAAATACTAGAAGCACCACAGGTCAGCCACCTAAAACTATTCTTGTGCATTTTGAAAGATGCCATTAGGAAGGGTAAAGGTGCCGAGGATGGTAAGTTCATCCTCTTAAGCATATCCATGATAGTCCTAGAAGGGTTCTCTAAGCAATAAGAGAAGTCACTACTAGTGAGCCTCTGCTAAATGTCCTTTTGTATCAATGCTTTACAAATAAAAAGAGGGTTGTTTGGGGCCTTGTCAATAGATGTAATAATCTATTGATGTTTAAGAGAGGAAAAGATGAAATTCATATCTATATCAGCATCATAACCAAATTTTTGGGGTAGCCAGCCCAGACAATAATCATAAAAAACTTGTCTAAGTGAGTTGACATCCAAATTAGGAGGTAAGAAGACTATCTTGTTAAGTTTTAACAAGACCAAATATAGTTCATTAAAAGCCTCATGTATATCAGGGGGACAAGAAGGTATGTTGGGCGGCGTTGTAGCACGACCTAATTGCAACCCACACAAAATTATCAAATCCGTGGATCGGCAACCCGAGTAGGGCATGGAAGCACGATCATCGGATGAATAGAAATAGAGGATTCAAGATATCACCTCTCCAATGCAAGTAGAGATAAACCATGGCAAGACTAACTCTAAACCTACTCTAATCACTAATCCATCAACTCCTACACACATCAAGTCCACAAAAGTTCGACTTACCATAGACTAGAAACCCCAAGCACACTAATGATAAGCACGCACTAATTACCACATGTCAATCGCGCACTTCATCAATAGCTACACACACAAGGTGAATGGTTTTAGAGCTTCATAAAACCTATCTACACACAAGTAAACAATAGGGCACACACACTAATTACAAGATTAAGACCCAACTTAATCAACCTAATTCATGATGTTAAATATCACAAATCGAATGCTTATAGAAGAATAGGAGTGGTTGATAGCAAGAAGTACATACCTCTCTCAAATCTAGAATAATGAGAGTGTAATACTACTTCATGACATAATCAAATGTAGAGAAGAAGTAGACTAATGAGAAAATAAGGATTAGATTAAACAAGAAGAGCTTACTCTAACTACAATGATTAGCACTAGCCTCTTAAGCATGGACATTAAGCTCAAGGCTAACCCATAGAGTGTACACTCTAGAGAGATGGAGCTCTCAAAAGTGGATACTCAAGAATGAAGCCTCCTTACATAAAGGCTTTCACCACAATCCCTTCTACTATGGGTTTAAACTTGAGCCCTCTAACTACCATATACAACTTTGGAACTCCAAGTGAGCCCAAGACTTATACAAAGTGAGTGGGAAATATTATGCACAACCATAGTATATCTCCTGCTTGATACATAACCAATGTAGCCTATGTTAGCCACTGCTAACATTCCCCCCTTCCTAATTTGGCGCACGTCCTCATGTGTCGATGACGCAGAGCACGATGACATGGTAAAAAGAAGTCCATGGAAGAAATGTTGAGCTGCAAAACATAAAAAAAAAGTAATGAGCTTCAAAGGCCAACAAGGATAAAAACATGAAGTACAACGAACAATAATGCAAGTGAATTTTTGCTTCTAAAAGATGGGTGAATTATAGTCAAGAACTAGACAACACAAAGCAAAAAAGACACATATACTATTGTGAAGATTAAACCACTTGAAATTTAAGTTTTAAGCATGAAACATAAGCAATCAATTAAGACCCTAGGCTAATGCAAGGTCATAAACCTACCAGCCTAGAAACTATGTGACCAATATTAATAAATCATTCAAGTCTATCATGTCTATGGGCTATAACAAAGCTCATAATCTATTAGTACATTATCACGGCTTTTTGAAGCTCATGGAAGTTTTGTTTTTGTCATTCATAGAAAACATTTAAGCACAATACAAGGCCAATTACCTATGATTAACATAGAAATTTTCGTTTTATGTGTCTAGTAGCATTTTTGCTACTTTTTCTTGACACTTTTTTGCTTCATTGTTTCATTTTTTAGCACTTGTTATTGCTTCAAACGTGAGATTTTTATGGCATTTGGATTAAAGGAATAAAGCCTAATCATATCCTTACGTCATGTTAAAAATGAATGGAGTATTAAAACTATCACTAAGAGTCTAGGACTAATGAGAAATGAACCTACATTAGTTTAGGTCAAGGCCAATTACCTATGATTAGCACACATAAAACCTAATTTTTTGATGAGTTAATATTCACAAAGCAAAGTGTTGAAACTTTAGGATGCCTAGCTTTTGAACATGAAAAAACCATAGCTTAGAAGCAAAAATCACTTAAGCTGAGCATAAAGAATGGAGAGATGAACAAATGAGCAAAATCATGGAAGGATTACACCTATTCATGCTCTTTTGAGCATCCTTGAGCAAGCATCCTTTGTGTAGATAAGTCTCTTGATCTTTTTATTACAATCCAAGCTTTTTGAAGCTAAGTGTATACACAAGCTCCAAAGGCCTTTTATTTAAAGCCAAAAGCACACAAAAAACATTATTGAAAAAACCTACAGCTAGGGTCTTTGCATACCCGAATTTTCCAAAGGAAAAAAACCCAAGGGAAAAAAGTGCCTTTGGTTATGCACATGATGCTCTTTGTAGAAAATGTATGCATACATAACAACAATGAGAGAGATAAAATGCTTCTACATAAGCACATTTTACAATTTTTACAACCTCTCATGCATGATATTCAAAATTGATTAGTTTCTAGCTCAATGAAATATGGAATTAAAACAAGCCAAGAGCTGAAAATAATACAATTTTTATGAACTGAAGTGGCTCTTGAAAGCCAAATTTTACAATTTAAAGCTTTTCAAAAAGTTGGCTAACAACTAGCTCACATGAAATTTTACATTTTAAGAGAAATCTATGAGCTAGAGATGACTGCAACTTGATGAAATGAAAATAAATGGCTCTCAATAGCCAAATTTTATACTTGAAAGCTCTAAAAATTTTAGCTCAAAATGAAAAGATTTGCATTTTAGACCAAGCTATAAGCTAGTATATATATAACTTTTAATCCAAAGAATTGGAATGGCTCTAAATAGCCAAGTTTTGCAATTTTTTGCAATGATGACCCCTTCTTGGATCAATTGAAATCACACTCCTACCACATCCCTTCAAAATGAAGCTCAATTGTTAGTTCTTTTAAGCATTTGAACATCCAATACAAGCACTAAAAATGTCATGATCAACCACAACCCCGAAATGCTCTGTTTTCGCCATCAAACAAGCTTAATTTTAGTGTTATAAATTCAAATCAAACACTAAAAATCATAATCAATACCCAGCCCAAAATGTACAATGTCACCCAAGCATCAAATCATTTGCAATGGTAGTTCTTGAAGTGAATCACAATGAAGAATTTTCATTTCTTCGCAACAAAGTTTTCAATCAAGATAGCTGGCACTAATCCAATACATAAGACAAACAATTAGATGCGCAATGAGATCCTTTTATGCATGAAAGTGCTTACAATCATCACATAAAATCAATGTCCACGCTTTTGCTCTTAAATAACAAGTTTTTTCATACAAATCATAAAAAGGAGAATATATGATTGTCCATTGATTGTATACAAGGCGGGTAGCTCAGTCTCTCACAAATGATAGCGGTAAAAATAAACTCCACAATGTGCAAACTAATGATCCCTTCAATGTAAGTTTGGGCGAACCAAAATTTTGACGTCTGGATAGGCTCGTAGCCATTCATCTTGATATTTTGAGCGCACCATGGTGGGAATCACTTTCTTTTGCATGGCCAATCACCGCTTTGAACTCATTTAAGTCACATTATTTGCTTTTGTTTTATAAGCAGCTCACGACAAGGGTATGGGTGGGAACACGTCCTGTAATTTTTTATTTTTATTATTATTTTTTTAACTCTGTAATTATAAGGTTGCTCAGTCAGCAGCATGGCGATAGAGACCGAGAGCTAGAGGTTGGGGAAGCTCAAGCCTCAGAAGGGGATCATACTTTGTGAATGGGTGTGTGTGTGTTGAGTCTCAGAATCCACCATATCTAGCATAGCTGAGGCATTTCTCACTTGCACCCTCAGTGGTAGACCCTTTGTAGGTGAAAATGGCTGAGTCCAGGGAGCCGGGGTGGTCTAAGAGGAATGGTGTGGGTGGTACTGAGGCATGGCTGGCTGCTCTCGGGGACCCTGCATTGCATTACGCGCACTGCAATTGATTCATTCCAGCTGCCCAAGCAGGAGGGTATGACTGCATAGTGTGTGTGTGTGTGTGTGTGTGTGTGTGTGTGTGTGTGTGTGTGTGTGTGTGTGTGTGTGCGTGCGCGCGTGCGTGCGTGATGTGCCAAGCCAAAATGGAGCGTGGGTGTGAGTCAAAGTTGATGGTGGCCAAGCTAGGGTACCGAATGGTAGCCCCGCAACATTGTGTGTGTGTGTGTGACGTGAGTGTCTTCACTGCATTCAGTAGCACGTGATGACCAATAGCAAAAAGCGCTATGAAGTGTGTGTGTGTGTGTGTGTGTGAGCACTCACTCGGCAGGTTTGAAATGGATGACAGTGGTCGCTTGTTGTCAAATGGTGGGTAGCGTGTGCATGGTGGTGTGTGTGTGTGTGTGTGTGTTTATGAGATCCATCACAAAAAGTGCAGATGGTGATAAAAATGGGCGTCGAAGAGAGCAGTTAAGGAGGACCAGTGGAGTTGAGGTTGCGTGTGTGTGTGTGTGTCTCCTATTGCGATCCACTGGACATGAGCAGCGAGAGAGGGTGGGTGGGCCAGGATCAAGGTATGAGTGTGTGTGTGCGCTACAAGCCAGGCGAGCCTGCGAGCATGAGAAGGCCTTTGTGTGTGTGTGAAAACACCAAAGTGATTGGTGGGCCAGTAGGAAGCCAAAATTGCCAACAAGTGGCCATTTTGTGTGTGTGTGTGTGTGTGTGTGTGTGTGTGTGTGTTGACATTCATTCACACGAGCAACAAGAAGGGAATAAATCTCCCCTAGAGGGCGTTCCTTCATCGTTTGTGTGTGCGGAGCTTGTTTTACAAGCATAGCTCCGTTTAAGAAACTCAAATGAGAATACCATCGTTTTTGCAAGTAAATTCAATCGACAAAAGTAGTGCTCTTGAATTTTGGAAAAACTTGCCCTCTTGATCCTTTTCATTGATTAGATAAGCATTTGCGAGTACGATACAAACTAGCTAGCACCAAAACTTGAATGCTACAAATTATGACTCTTCTCCACGTGGATCAATTGAAAGGCATCAATGGTGCACACAATAATTCATACACACGATGCCATACATTTCATTGCCATATTTGATTGATTTTTCAATATAAATTTCTATGAAGACATTTAGACACTTCTTTGTTTTGGTATCAATGACACATTCATAGTATAATTCCAATTCAATCCATAGTGCATAATCACATCAATTAGCACAAACGTTAAGTCACACATTCTACATGGAATCATAATACATGCAAGTTCAAAAAATTAAAGGTGATTACCAATCAAGCATTGCATACACAAAATGTCAATCATAAATATGTCCCAATTGCAATTCCATAGCCATTCATCAATCATTGCAAAACTAATTGCTCATATCTCAAAGCCCTAATCATCCAAACCATGTCAGATTTGTCATTTTTGGTTTCTATGGCTATACACACGTGATTATGGAACCTCCAAATGCACAAATCACAGAAATTCTTACCATATCCAATCAAATTGGCATACATGACAATGGTAATACGTAAAATCATTTTCAATTGTGTATCAATCAAATCATCAATTGTACACATAGAACACCTTTTAATCATCACAATTGGCAACCAAGGCCAATCATTCATCTTCAATTTGGACTTTGAATGCCATTGAATAGGCACACTCACCCAAATTTAGACCAAAAATTTATGCAATGAATCCATCAATTTCACATTGAAATGCACAAATTGCAAGTTCGATCAAGCATATGTGAATGCATGCATGCTTAATCTCTAAAAATTTAGCACTATTTTGACCCAATCAAGCAATGCACACACTCAAAAATTAAGCACCAAAGATCAAATTTTGCTCATTTGGCAATGCATTTAGGCTTACACCTAATGATTTCACACACATTTTATGAACATTTCATAATCAAAAATCATTTAGGTGCCCTAATTGACCATCAATCATAGAAAATCAAGTGGTCTTGGATAGGCACACACATTCAATCTTTGTCCAATTTTTTAGCAATTAGGCTTATCCAATGATTAAATTAGTCAAGCATACACATCAACTACTTGATTGCATACTCATATACCATCAATTCCATCAATCCTTATGTATGCACACATTCAAGATTAAGTGCACACACACTTGAAATTTTTCACAATTTTTTCCCCTCTTTGGTGCATTCACACATACAATGATTTTTATGCACACACATGAATTCTTGATGGGAATTAAGTCTTATCTTGATACACACAAAGTTCATTAGTCACATTTTGACCATCAATTTCATTCCAAGTGTATCAAATTAGGTGCAAAGTGTAGGTCAATTAAGTTACACACCTACTTTTAGCAAATAATTAGCACATTGAATCACATTAATCAATCAAGAATTAACATCATCAAGTGAGTGCACTTACATCGTAATCACACTCCAAGCTACTCCTTTTCTCCATACAAAAACGCATCATTGTACACACAAGTGTGTGCACCATCAAATCGGCTCCAATATTGACCATTATAGGTCAAAAAGTCAAACACTCAAATCATCAAATTAGGCATAAATTAGCACAATTAACTTGATTAGAGTGATGATTCCACCTCTTACAAGGGGATTTAACAAACTTTACACTTCAAATTTTAGCGGTTAGGTTAGCAAGGTTAGACAAAATTAGTGAAAATTAGCATGAAATTAGTACAATTAGCATGGAAATGAAGCGAAAGGGTTAGTATGAATTAGTGAAATTGGGGGTGGAATTGGGGGTTTGGGGTATTCATAACTCAACATTAGCATCAATTTCTTGCACAAACATCATCAAATCACACCAAAATTGAGTTTCACACACTCAAAAACCGAGAAATTAGTAATGAAATTACTCTATTCTAAACATCCTAGACTCACTAGCTTAGGTTATCGATCCCCGGCAATGGCGCCAAATGTTGGGATGGCGTTGTAGCAACGACCTAATCACAACCCACACCAATTTATCAACTGCGTGGATCGGCAACCCGGCTAGGGCATGGGAGCACGAGCATCGGATAAATAGAAATAGAGGATTCAAGAGATCACCTCTCCAATGCAAGTAGAGATTATCCATGGCAATACTAACTCTAAAACTACTCTAATCACTAACCAATCAACTCCTACACACATCAAGTCCACCGAATTACTTCTATGTATAGAAACATCAAAACTATGTACCCCACACAACTGACTAGCATGCGTAAAGACAGCTGACGCACATTTCCTTTGTACACTTTGTACAAGAATGATTTATTTACATACAAGGGATCCAAAAACATCAAAAAACATCTCTCAAATACTTTGGGATGGTTTGCATCATTCCTCAAAAACATGTCACAACGTGTAAGAGGTACCACAGTTCATCAGGTAGAAAACTGCCACCCATTAAGAAATAGGTAATTGTTAGCTACCATAGCTACTTGATGACAGGATAGATACCCCTCTATGCACACTTCAACCCATAGGAAATAAGAATAGACCTAAATGTTGTCTACCTAATAAATGTTCCACCCTTATAGGTAGTACAAAGATTCTTAGGTCTCTTGTCACACTATTAGATGTCTGGCCCAGTAAGCCCCACTTTGGAAGCTAGTACTTGTGGAGATGCAGTTACAGGTAGCACATTTGAGATGATCACCATTAATACCTACAAGCTTTCATAGGCTTGAAGTTGTACTGATAGTAGATTATCTCTGCCACAAACACACCTACCTCTTTGTTAGGTGCCTACCCATATGTTACCTAGGAAGATGGTAATAACAATGCGCATTCTCAGATACCATATGTAAAGGATCAAAACATTTTCTTACCAAAATTTAAGCACCTAGGAGATGTATTTCCCCCATTGTCTATAAACATTAATTCCTTGATATTATCTGGGATGAGACGACCATAACTTGTAACCAAGAATTTTCCCTCTCTACCAACAAGGTTGGAAAAAAAATATATGTGGTAAGCATGTCTATAGGGGAGTATGAATATCCCAAACGCCTCTTTTTTGTACATGAGTAGACCACATGCACTGCAACTATCAATGACCTTCAATATCTCTGTAGTAGTTGGTGGCACTTTGGGAGGTGGAACCTGCAAATGAATTGGGCTTTTCCTATGTTGCATGGCGTTTACAAAATCAACACGAGCCTTCATTATGGGATATTTTCTTTCTTCATCGCAATCTCCCTAATAATCTCAAGTAACTTTGCATTGCAATCATCATCCCCACCTCAGTTTGCAAGGTCTCAAGCATCATTTCAAGCTTGAAGACCCATGCCTTCTCCCTTTCTACATCATCACTCTCTACTGTAGATGATTGCAACTCCCCCAATCAATGTTTGACTTGAGTAAGCTATGTCATTACACTTTGTGTAATTGAAACCACCCCCTCATTTTGATGCACATTTTCCTACATGGCATCACATTTTTTACACTCTTCATGGTATTGCGCTAATGCCTTTGCTTGACCGAGTGCCACAACCATTCCAACATCATCAAGTTCCTGTAGAGACAATTTGCTAAGCCTTGAAATCTTGGCCGCATTGTGCAAGAATATTGTCCCCCTGCTAGCATGCCCATCATCTACATTTGTAACCGCAGTCATGCGCCGCGAGGTCTGCGGTGCACTTGCAGAGTGGAACGCT
Source organism: Adiantum capillus-veneris (assembly GCF_014529385.1). Lineage (NCBI taxonomy): Eukaryota > Viridiplantae > Streptophyta > Polypodiopsida > Polypodiales > Pteridaceae > Adiantum > Adiantum capillus-veneris. The sequence goes on from NC_140935.1 coordinate 29,951,754, forward strand.
GCCCATCTTTGTTTCTTTAGTTGTAGCTTTCTAGACTCCATGTTGGTAACAATTCTCTCAGCAACATCTACCCAATTTACAACCCCCCTCAAATGTTCATAGAGGAAACCCCCCCCTGGAAACCTTCATGACTTCCATGCCATAGTTCCCAAGAGGCTCCTGGTACACAAAAGTAAACATGGAGTAAAATTTTCTCTAGACTTTCTTCTTCACAAACCTTCATTTCACATTGCTACCTCTCTTTGGAACCTCAATACATCTATTATGGAGCTTCAAGTTATCCTTGCGAGAGCACATGTCTGAGGCAATTGGTTGATCCACAAATTGCATTCTCAATGCTTAACCTTTTTCCATCCCGATCCTCCAACATCTTTGGTGCATCGTCCACTAGCCCCTCCACCAATGCACCAGATGTAGGATTGTAAATATGTATTGCATATCATAGAAGGCATGATATATAGATGAGGAAAGCATTATTTGTGCAAGAAGTAATTCAGCTCCAGCATGGGCTAGAGGCTCTAAACATTTTCCTTATAGAGAACTATGACACCTTGTCATTTTGTAGGCATCGGAAGATTGGATGATGCTAGTAGGGTAGTGGTGAACCACATAGTAATGAATCATAGCTAATACCTCATGGCCAAGCAATCTAGAGAGCACGGAGCAGTAGGTAGGGTCTAGGACAATAGGTAGGGTGACAGAGGTAGAAGGGTTTTGCGTTAGTTGAGGGAGAAAGAAGGTAGAGAGTATAAAATAATGTAAATTAGTATGAATTAGAATTGTCATTAGGATAGATAGTTTTTGGTGCCACACTAAAGTAGTGCTAAAAAAAACTAGGTTGTGTAATCCTACCTACAAAATTTAAGATTTACTTCTAAATTTTAAATTTGAATATTAAAAAACCCTACAAATTTTGAAGGGATTTAGTTTAATTTAGTGTAAAACCTTCAAATTTACTCAATTTACCGATAGTAAAAACCTTAAAAAATGGGTCAAGTTTAGACAAGACCGAGGGTAATCGAAGCTTGTAGCTTGCCTGCAGTGCTCCCCATTCACAAGATCCAATGGTAGAAATAGAAATTAATGATCACATAAATAAATGAGCAATGATGACATGTTGACTGGATTTTGAGAGCTTCATTCCATGAGTTCCTTCCCTCCTCTTTGCTCCTTATCTACCTCATATACACCTTGTGAGAAGGTGAGAGCTCAAGAGAGCTTGGGAGGGAGAGCAGAGTATCCTTCTTATGAGAGCGAGAGAGATAAGAGCTTATGGTCCACAAGGTTAGGCTTTGAACCCCCTTTCTCCCTCCTTGTATCTCCTCCATGGGACATGTGGTTGATAATGTGGCAATTGGCAGGCAAAGGTGCACCAAAGCCGGCTCTACTAATGTCAAATGGGAGCACCATCACCTGCTGATTCTCTTTTTCTTCAGCTACTACAAGGCCTATTGAGGATTGTTTTGCCCTATGCAAGCCTATCTTTTCCTCCTCATCGTGCTTTTTGTGCTTTGCTTGACATCCCCTCTCTTTTAATTCCCCCCTTCACACATTAAAAACAAAAACTCCTTATTTGCCCCTTGGGAAACCACTTTCACTCCTCAAGTAAACCACATGTTGACCAAGGTAGTGCTAAAGCACAACATTTTTCTCCAATAGCTCCACCGCCTAGCTTTATGGGGTGCCTTTGAAGGCATTTCAACCCAAGCGGGCATACATTCCATGCAAATCATTTCTAGGCATGACATCTTTCTCCAAAAACCCCTGACTAGCACTCACACCATCAATTATCTCGCCCATATTGATACCTTGTGAGGCCACTCACCTTCAAGATGCAAGCATAAAGAAAGCATTTTGGAGAAATACCTTCCCTTTGCCTTTGGTTTAAACAACACATGGCTTACTTGCTGCAGTCATGTTGGGCATATATATTGCAACCAATAATGACATTCCGGATGGAAACCCTTCAAGTATTGTCATTCTTTTGTAAGAGCATCACATATGGCAAATATATCAACTAAAAAAATTGTCAAGCACAACCTCTACTTTAACAAATGCACTGCATTTTGCATACAAATCAACTAATGCATTGACCAAACACAACTCTCGGCTCACATACCAACCAAACCAGTGTTGAGCTCAAATTTAATTGCATCCCCATTACATTTTCCTACTCATGGATGCCCGATTTTGCAAGATCAGTGGAGCGGACATAAGTTGAGCAAGAGTTGAGCTCTAAATTCCCAATTTGAGCACTGCAAGCACATGTTGTATTCCATTCCAAGCACTAGCAACCAAACCTTTGTTAAGCTTGATCCAACTTCCCTGGCACACATCTTGAGGTGGATTCAAGAATAGCAATACCAGCCCTCAAAAAGTCTTTTATTGCCCATATCTTTCTTGTGCAGACTTCAATTGATGAGACATAAAGAGAGGCATGGAGAGCGTGTCAAGCACTACACTTTTGGCCCCAAAAAAAAAAAAAAATTGACAACATCTCCATATCTTGGCCTACAAACAACAACCTCATTTGATGGACCCAAAACCCACAGTCAGCATGCATTTGAGTCATAACAAAAAATTTCATAGATCATAAGTTTTTCAAAACTCAAAAATGCATTCAAATTCTCATCTATGATCGCTTTGCAGGCACGACACCGAGTGGGAATATTCCTACAAAGTAGGTGGCACATGTAAATTTGAAAGTTTGGGCTCTATAGAGGGGAAAGTTTGGCAGAATTTTCATGGAGTTCTTGGAAATTTCTTTAAGCTATTGAATTGTTTGTGCATATAAGGTAGGGAGGTCGTGTTAATACTATAGAGACCGTATGTAGGGGGTTATATTAGTGCTTCAATCTACATAGATAAGGGTTTGGGGGCTCCTACATAAAGGACCATATGTAGGGGGGGATTTTCCTAACAAGATGCATGCACGTGGCATCTCCTTCCCGATATTGATGAATCCCCCATGTTGGATTCTATTGATCCCTCTATCTCTGAAATGTGGGTAGGTGAGGTGGATGCAAAGATGACTTGTGGAAAGGGAAAATTAATATAATGGATATGGATATAGGCCAAGTGGTCAATAAAATTTACATCCTCAATCCAAAGGTTATGATCAGTTGGGTGGAATTGTGAGCATTGGCAAAGGCAACACGTTTGCAAGAGAGGGAGGCTATTGGGATTCCAAGCCCTAATTTTGTAAGTGTATACCTTTGGTAATTCTCTCCTAAAGCATGCACTTAAACCTCCAATTTTCATGGGTAAACTTGCATGGTAGCTCTACCTTATATATGTAGCTTCCGCTCACAATAGCTGGTAACAGAACCCTGGTAGCCTTGTAGCGACATATCAAAATGTTGGGTAGTTTTATGGGTGGCCTAGTTTGTGGAGGGCGTATCAACATGTAACACATAGCCAAGGGTGTGAAGCAAAGTCAAATGGCATAGACAAGGCATTCTCAAACACCATCCTAGTTTTCTATGTTGCCCAAGCGTTCCAAAATGCTATTTGTAGTGGACATAGTCGGCAAGCACTTATTGTAGGGTGAATTTGTTAGCAATTTTTCATGCTTATCAAAAACCTATCAAAACGCTATTATAGAGCAAAGTGCAGATGAAGCTTGGAAATTTCATTGTGTATCAAAATGCTGCTAGGTGTAAAGGAAGCAAGTGAAGGCTTAATGACGATAAGGGTCTCATGCACACATAGCATATCAAAACGTTGTCCAACAAGCAATGGTAGATGCTACAACATGGAAGAGTTCACTTCTTATGCAAAAGACAATTTGGGGAGTTCAAATGTGTGGCAAGACTTGACAAATTAGAAAGAACAACTTGTTTTACATGTGCTAATTATTGTTCCAAACATTTCGCAGGTTATATATGAGTTGTGCTTAAGGCACATGAAGAAGAGGAGAATTTGGATCCATGAAGTACCGGCTGTCATGCACAAAGGCTTGCTTCAAAAACATGGTATGCGACTTCAAAAGTTGTTATTCCCTATTCAATGTCCTAGATTTGTTATATTTTTGTGTGTTGTCAACACAATCACACATTTTTAGTCAAGCTTTGTGTTAGCCTTTAAATTTTCAATTATTGCCATGTAGTCAAAAATTTGTAAAGGATTATAGACATTTCCACGAACAAAAGTGGTAAGACCTCCCATTTCTGTTTAGTCAAGCTCTTGTTGTCTCACTCTGATTGTCTTCTGAGGGAAGTGCACACACACATAGTTTGTATTAAGTCCATTATCACTGGTTCGAGCGTGAGGGGGGATTGTTTGTTTTCCAAGTCTTGGTTTAATAAGTGTACCTATGGGAATGATCTTCTAAAGCATGCAGTTAAACCTCCAGTTTGCATGGGTAAAGTTGCATGGCAAGGATTTTGAATTAAATCAATAGAAGAATCATATTGTCTTTTATTCAATCTTCTCTTTATTCTCTCTCTCTCTCTCTCTCTCTCTCTCTCTCGTTTTTCTTCCCTCCTCTACACGCCCTAACCTGCCATGGCTCATACTAGCTGGCATCCTCTGTAGCTTCCACTCCCAATAGAGGCATGGAAGAAAGCTCACAGAGGCAAGAGGGCACCCCCGGTTCCTCGACACCTTGCATGACATCATGCACAAAAGACATCATTGACAAAGAATGGGAGTATACCCAAAGTTGCATGCCGAAGGTAGAATACTCATATACCTAAACCATATTGTATAGTTCTTACTTGATTTTATCTTTGTAATTTCTTGTATATTTTTTTCTATTCTATAGTGTCTTTCCTTTAGCTATGTGTAGTCAAAGGGTTGACACTTTCGTGCACTTCATATTGGTCAACATCAAACCACCATAGATTGTGGCATCATGAGCAACTTTGACACAAATAGTGATAAGGCCAGGTATTGTGGTACTATTGAAAGTATACTAAAGGTCAATTTTAGAGCCTTTTATACCTTCATCTTTGAGTGCAAGTGATTTGCTAATGTATCTAGATGGCATGAGAAAGGAATCTACATGGTGGATCACACGGGTAGGTATGACAACTTAGTTTTTCCATGCAATTGTGAACATGTGAGTGATTATCAAACTTATCTTTATTTATTTTTACCATAATACAAATGTCACTCACTTTGAACTTCTATTCTATAGGTCAACTATATCCCATCAATCCACCAATCAAAAATTTGATTCGTAGTTCCAGTAACATCTTGAGGAAGAACCATTTTTGCCACTAATGAATTGGAAACCATCTTTAATTCTCTCCCATGGAGATCGAGAAGAGAGAAATTGATGAATCAAGTACCACTGTAAATCTTAGATGATGATGATGAGATAGAAGATGATGCAGCCAACTTCAAATGACGATTGAGTTTTTCTCTATGTTGATTTAGGAGCAATAGTTTTAGATCTAGATGATGCCATTTGTAGAGATATTTTTGAAGATGACTCATAAACATTTTGCATATTTTATTCTATGAGAAGTTTTTGTTGTCACCCCTTCCCCTTTCTCCCTCTCTCTCTCTCTCTCTCTCTCTCTCTCTCTCTCTCTAAAATGCGGTAAATGGCCGTGGTGAACTTTTAGAAATTTTAATAGTGTTACAATTTTTTGAGGTTCTCACCTTAGTTTTGAGAGGGGAGGAGAGGATCTGGTGTGTTGTTGATGGACCTCAACTATTGATAGGGCATATTTATAATCAAAATGTTTGATTTTACAAAAAGTTTATAGCTATACAAAATCTTAATTTTCACAAAGAGATATTGTAAATTCTCTACAAAATGTTATGTGTTCTTTACAAAATGTTCCACCTCATATTTATTTTTGAGCTATTCTTCAACATGCCTCAAAGTTTCTAAAAAGGAAGCCTAAGAATTTCCACAATGAGTGCCTTTTGTGCTCTCCTAATCTCTCTAAAGAATATCACTCTTTGAAAAAATCTTCTCTTCTGTGAAAGACAATGAAGTGGAATCTTGGTATCAATTCCTTCCTTAAGAGATAGATTTTTAGGTGCAAGCATTTCTTCTTGCTTTGAGCTCTCTACTTGGTTTGCTTTTGATTCATCTTGTAGTTCCTCCTTCTTCATCTCCTCTTGAGGAACCTTCCTAGCAGTTGCTTGATCCTTGCCATTAATGACTTTCCCTCCATGTATCATCAACCATAGTATAAGTAAAAAGAAGCATATAATTTAGAAGAATACTTGTCTTTCATATACAAATATAAAAGACTGTGAATATCATCCAAGTTTATTATGAGGGTAAATATTTTTTTTAGCAAAGGATGTCCCTTATCCACAAAATTAGATTACCCTTGAAATTCTTTAAATAAGGTACTAAAATTAACCAAAAATTTTAAAAGAACTATCAATGCGACTCAAAATATGGTGATTTTGGCCTCTCTAGTGCATCCTAAGTTCCCTCTTTTGGACACATGGAGAGGAAAAAATGGTAAAAAAAGGCTTTGAAGATGTTGTGTCCTCTGTGTGCAAATTTAATGTATTTTGGAGGGGCCTCCACTTTCAATAAATTTGCACAGAGAGGACACAACATCTTTAGAGCCTTTTTTTGCCCTTTTTTCCTCTAAGTGTCCAAAAGAGGGAAGACAGTAAATATCATCCAAGTTTATTATCAGGGGAAAGATTGTTTTTAGAAAAGGGTGTCCCTTATGCACAAAATTAGAGTACCCTTGGAATTCTTTAAACAAGGTACTAATATTAACAAGAATTAAACAACTAACAATGTGACTCAAAATATGGATTTTGACCGCGCTAGTGCGTGTGAAAGGCCCAAAAACCCTAGAATCGACTCGCCTCCTTTGGACACTTGGAGAGGGAAAAATGGCAAAAAAAGCCTCCAAAAATATTATGTCTAAGCCTTTGCAAATTTAGTGTATGCGGAGGCGTTTGGACACAACATTCACTACAAGAGGCTCTTCATATTAGCGACGCTCACACAGCGACGCTCAAAAAAAAATTCCCGGCGTCGTTATGAGCGTCGCTATAAGCGTCGCTATGAGCGTCGCAAATTTACAAAGAAATTTGTGACGCTCATAGCGACGCCGGCTGGGGTAAAAAAATAACCGAGCGCGCCCAAAAACTCAGATCTCAGATCTGAGTTTTTCGGCGCCCTCAAGCAAGGAGCAGGTAACGCTCTCCCTCACTCTCTCTCTCTCTCTCTCTCTCTCTCTCTCTCTCTCTTTTTCTTCTCCACACACACACACACACACGAGGAGAGGAAGGAGAGCCAGGTATGCTCCTTCCCTCTCCTCATTCTCATGTTCCCTTCCCCTCTTTCTCTCTCCCTCTCTCTCTCTCTCACACACACACATACACACACACACATAGTGTTTTTGAGAGAGAGAGAGAGAGAGAGAGAGAGAGAGAGAGAGTACAAACAAAAACAAAAACGCACACACACATACATAAACAAAGAATGCACACACACATTGAGAGAGAAAAAGAGAGAGAGAGCATGCATAAACAAAAAACGCACGCATTGAGAGAGGAAAAGAGAGAGAGAACATGCATAAACAAAAAACGCACACATTGAGAGAGGAAAAGAGAGAGAAAACATGCATACGATCCAAAAAAACGCACACACATTGAGAGAGAAAGAGAGAGAAACTAATTTAACGTCGTAGGAAACTAATTAAAATTAAAAGACCTAAAGATCTAGCCGACGAGGAGTTGAACTCAAGACCTATTATTCAAGAGGGAAATGGCATAATCAATCTATCATACTTGGCATGGGTGATAGAAAGGTTATACCATTTATCTCTTTTTATTGGCACACACATCCACACACGCGCACACACACAAGAAGAAGAGAGTTATAACGTCGTAGGAAACTATCTTAAAAGACGTTAAAGATTAGGTTATATGTAGACTTACATTAAATTAGATTTAGGTTTATTTTTAACTAGATTTCCGTTTATTTAAGCTAGATTTAGATTTACGTTATATTAGATTAGATTTAGGTCTCCATAGACTGCGATGCCTGCATGAAGCGGGTGAAGAAAGCCCTCAATGGAATTAGATTAGATTAGATTTAGGTCTCCATAGACTGCGATGCCTGCATGAAGCGGGTGAAGAAAGCCCTCAATGGAATATAGGGTATTGCTGCCTTCACTCATGGTGGGCTCCGTCGATCCAAAAGTACTAGTGAAATGTCTTCAGAAGATAGGGAAGAAGGTGGATCTTCAGGGCGGCAAGAGTCACTACATCCCCGACACAATGACCATCTAGACAACCTCTAGTCATTATACTTACGTTAAATTAGATTTAGCTTTATTTTTAGTTAGATTTACGTTTATTCAGATTTACGCTTATTTACGTTAGATCGAGTCCACGCAAGAATTACTTACGGTTTAGGGTTTAGAGTTAGACGAACAGTAAAAAGATCTACTGTGAAAAGATGTTAAGATGAAGTGAAGTGCTACAGCTAGAGAAGAGGCAAAGGGGTTTTGTCCACTACATGCAGTATCATGTAGACGTGGGTGTGTAGATTTCTTGTACCCACAAATATAGGTATTGACCAATAAAGACGAGATTATAACCCGGTGGTTCTGATCTCCGTGCACCTCTAGACCGAGGTGTGCGGGGATTGGACATGACTAGAGAATGTGAGGTAAAGAGAGAGAGAGAGAGAGAGAGAGAGATAAGACGAAGAATGCCAATAGAATATTAAATTTTTTGTCCAGGTTATAAGTTTTTTATCCTCATTATGAGTAGCGACGAGGATGTGGGACCGTCCAACCGAAACACCTATCTCTCAACGAGGGTCTTATGTCCTTGTAATCAATGCAAGCATGCTGTGCGACGGACAAGACGTGTTTCTTTGCAGCACGTTCACGAATTTGGCAAGTTCGATCCATCTATTATAGATCGAGTTGTTGCCAATTATAACTCGTCGGACTCTGACACTGGCCAACAAGCAGCAATCCTTCAACCCAATAGACGTGTTCGCAGGCGCTTTGGTCAAGCAGCATATGTGAGGCCACAAGATGTAGCCTCTGACAGCTCGAGGGATGATCATGCAGAGCACATTCCCAACGAGGCAATGTTTGAGCCCGAGATTGATGAAATGATCGAGACGATCATGGATTCAGAAAGGCTTATCTATGATGATATGAAAAGTGAAGCCGATACGCCATTGTATAATGGAGCACGTATGTCTAGATTGAAAGCACTCCTGGTTCTTCTCAACATGCAGGCAAAGTTTGGATGGAGTGACACTAGCGTCACAGCGCTTTTCAGGTGATCTATTACAATTAGTTTACTTTAATAGAACTCTAAATGTATAATGATCTGATAGATTTTTACACGACTGTATCATATTTTTATGTTGTGTAGATTTCTGAAAGAGCACATACTACCAGCTGACACTGTGATGCCAGATTCCCGAGATGAAGCAAGAAAGATTTTGCGAAACTTGGGGATGGATTACAATTCTATCCACGCTTGTCCTAATGATTGCATTCTTTTCAGAGGGGAATACACAGACATGGAGAAGTGTCCGAAATGTGATTCCGAAAGATATCGAGTAGATCTCCACGGGACAAAAATTCCACAAAAGGTTTTGCGACATTTTCCTTTGCTTCCTCGCATCAAGCATTTCTTCGAATGTAAGTCCATGGCCGCCCTAGCATCATGGCATCAGGAGAATAAATCTTCGGATGGTGTGCTACGAATTTGTGCAGATTGTGCAGCCTGGAAACATATAGATGGAACATGGTCGGATTTTGCCAAGGAAGCTCGAAATTTGTGCTTAGGCCTGGCTATGGATGGCGTAAATCCATTTGGTCAAAGATCAACATCTTACAGTGTATGGCCCGTTGTCATCGTCAACTACAACATTCCCCCGTGGTTGACTACGAAGAAGGGGCACCTATGGCTAAGCTTGATTGTGCCAGGGCGATATAAAGTGGGGAATATGGATGTGTATCTTCGTCCACTATTGGAAGAGCTACAACAATTGTGGATTGGCATAGAGGTGGTGGATATGAGCCGACACACAGGACGACAGAATGCTTTGATCAGAGGCATTCTAATGTGGACCATGCATGACTATCCCGGGCTAACAGAATGCTCAGGTGATCTATTGACACTCCTCACTCAGACACTGTAAATATTGTTTTTTCCCATAGTTGATCTATTATCATGTGTATACATGCAGGGCTTCAAACAAGCGGATATAGAGCATGTGTCACATGTGGACCTAGACTGAATGTACGTAGGACACCCTCACTGAAGAAGCAAATCTACGAAGGTCATCAAGCGTATCTTCCAGAGAATCATGTGTTACGCGACGGCTTTTTGGGAAGAGAGCCACCAAGGATGTCTGCACAAGCATGGTTAGAGCAGAAGGAGATGTGCGATGACGGATTGCCTCCAGGGATGAAGAGACTATCTCTATGGTACGAGTTACCATACTGGCCCCGACTCATGATCAATCACTTGCTCGATCCAATGCACATATTCAAGAATGTGGGTAATCTACTATGGGACCATTTGACCGGCAAGAAAGATACGTTGGGAGCCAGAGTTGACCTTAGAAATGTGGATCGTATGGAGCAATATTGGCCGCAAACAGCGTCTGATGGATCGATAAAACTCCCTAAAGCACCATGGATTTTCACAGGAGCCCAAGAACGCAAAGTAAAAGAGGCCATTCGATCTTTGCGGACCCCCACTGGCGTAATGCACTCGCTCCGAACGTGTTTTACTAAAGAAGGAAAGCTTACCGGTTTGAAGTCACACGATTGGCATAAAATGTGTCAGGTACGTTCATAGTGGACTTTAATATCATTGCATAAAATGTGGACTTTAATATCATTGTTGCACATACTTTACAGTTTATTTTACCGGTTTCCATTGAGGGATGTTTGTCTCTCGACATCCGTAACACAATCTACAAACTTGCAAAGCTGGTGCAATGGATCTCACAAAAGGAGATCAACGTAGACTCCATATCATTCGCCAAACTAAATGCTGCGGAGCTTGTGTGCATGTTTGAGAAACATTTTCCTACTACAATGCTAACCATTCAGGTGCATCTTCTTGTTCACATAGTTGATGAGGTGGAAATAGCTAGCACAGTTCATTCTAGATGGATGTTCTTCTTAGAGCGTTTCATGAAAACCCTTAAGGGATATGTGCGTCAAAAGGCACGTCCGGAGGGTAGCATGGCAGAAGGTTGGTTGGTATCAGAGTCCCTAGTGTACATTGGAGAGTGGCTAGACGGATTTGATAAATCCCGGGACACGCTATGGCGAACCATAGATGATGAGCGCATATCTGGGATTGTCATGTGCAATCTCGGTGTTGAGAAGAAGATGACGGAAGATCTAGAGGCTAAAATCAACCGATTTTGCATGCTTCACAATCCAGTGATGCAAAAGTGGATTTCACAATATGAGGATGCAAAGCAAGAGCGACAAAGGGCACGAATCGAGTGGAGACGGGGAAGACGACCACCGATGCACTATCCAGCGGTTCTGGAGAGCCTACCAACCTTCATGAGCTTAAGATGGTTGCACAACCAATTGAAAAGCGCACAACAATGCGGTGACGAAGTGACTGAAGAAGAGTGGGAGTACTCTCGGGGTTGCGCGACCAAGGTAAGTTTGCAATGTACGACTAGCAAGTGACTTTATTTATAAACGTTTGAACAGCCACTCATAATCTTTGTTCATTGTAGTATAAGTCATACACAGCAGCATGGTGTAAAGGTCGACATTTTAGGGTGGAACGAATCGACAAAAAGCGTTTTACTCAAGATTGTGGAATCATGGCAAAATTTGAACAGTCTAGTCGATGACGTTCCTCTGATGCAGATCCTGTGGTGGCGGAACTCACTTACTTCGGCACGCTGCAAGAGATTTTGAGGATCGATTACAGAGGATTTTTTGTCGACTTGTTCGACGTGCAATGGTTCAAGATAATCATGGAGGGTCGCAACGCTACTGTGCGTAGAGGAGAAACTGGTTTTCTTGAGGTGGATTCTACTAAGAAATGGACTGACCTAAGAGACACTTTCGTACTACCCGAGCATTGTGAACAAGTAAGTATATAAATAGTTAACATCCCCCTTTTATAAGTTATGTACTTGAAAGCTCTCATGTAAGTTATGTGGCTCTGGCAGGTAGTATTTCATCCTACAAAGTCTACATCAAACTGGTGGTACGTCATAGAGGTAGCCCCTCGTAGTGCAAGGACGTATGAAGGCTACCATGTGCCAATCACAACGACATCAATGGAGGAGATCAGAGAAGATGCTCAATCAGAAGCCGCTGCGGTGGTGCCAGACGAGCATCAAGGTGCTACTACTCTATATGGGGTGCATGCAGAGGAGCTACAAAATGAAACAGAGGATATGTGTTTAAACGGAGAGCTCTATATAGATATAGGAAGTTATGCTGAGTTATGCGAGGATGAGAGAGAGATCTCTTAAAGCCACAAATATTGTATTTGAACAATTTTGCTCCGTGTTGTAAAAGCTCTGGCTCTCTAAGTACCTTCCATGGTGTATAACGCTCTTTTCTACTCGCGCTCACATCTTTTGATTGAAAATTCTGAGTTTTCGACTTGCCTCTTCTATCACTCGATTCATTGCGTCATTGTATTTATATGCGTCATTACGTCATTGTATTTAATGGTCTTTGCGTCATTGTCTACTCTATTCATTCAATATTAAGTTTAAATATTCATGTGTTTAATGCAGGTATGGATGATGAGGAGTTTCTTTCTTCTTTGTCACCGCAGTAGAGACAGTGGTACGTGGAGCGTCATCGCTCTGACGCATCATCGCGCGTTCCTACACCATCCGCATCTCCCTCTCTTTCGGAGCATTCGGCGCGCTCCAAAGCTTCGGCGTCGACGAGACGAGCTTCACACTCGTCTAGACACCGGCGCTCTAGTGGTGGCGGTGGCGGTTGTTGTGGGGATTCTGCCACCGATGCCTCCACACCGCCTCGTGTTCGACGAGGCTCTTTACCCTCCCCTTCTTTGCCCGCCCCCACACCAGCCACAGCATCGCCATCTACGCCAGGTTTTGCACGGCTGACTGTTCCTAGAAGCTACACACCTCTACCTACTCCGCCAGGAGCCACCCCACTCGACACTCCTCGCTTCGGGGCCCAGACGCCGGTGGAGACACCTGACGTCCGTACCCCCATCGACACGCCGCTAGAGACCCCTGCCGGGACACCCAGGTTCACGCGTCACCGGCCAGAGGGCTTGCCTTACTCCGTCGACATCAGCGGCGGCATCATCATGGATGATGATGGCAAGAAGGTGATCTCGCGCATGCGTGGTCTTTGCTCTCAGCTGTTTAGACACTACATACTAAACAAATGGAGTGAAGTACCAAGTGATTTAAAAAACAGAGTCATCAGCATACTTCATGATGAGTTTCCCGTTCCAACACGGGATCAGCGCTTCAATGAAGACCTGATGAAGATTCGAATGCGCGAATACTGCAAACACAAGCGTTCCGAAGTGCAAAAAGCAATCAAGAATGGGTGGATCAACAGGCCAGATTGGCTGGCCAAAGAAGATTGGAAGAATGCGAAGAAAGCAGCGCGCGAGAATCCCGACAAGTGGAAGCAACAAAAGGATGCAGCCAGAGCGCGAGTAGAGGCAGGGAGCTCGCACCACTTGGGGAGCGGTGGATGGGCATCATTTGAGGCCGATTTTGTAAGTCTTTTCACATTGCTCTTTATGCATGTTCGATAGTTTAGGGTTTATGAGTTTTTTAGTTCTAACATAATGAAATCTTTGTATGTTTTGACAGTGGTCGATGACAGGACGTGATCCCACACCGTACGAGCGCGAGTACGCAGGCAGGAAGGGCTTAAATGCCCTGATGGACATTCTCAGTTCTCGCGGCGGCATGGTTAGTATTAGGGTTTACTCTTTTTTATTTTTTGTATTGTTTTATAAATGTCGTTATATGTTTATACTTACTGAAAGCTGTCTTATTGTCTTTTTTTGCAGAATCCGACAGATACGCCGCTTGGACGCGATGAGACGTCTGACTAGACGATGTCAGTTTAGCCGTAGCTAGATAGCATTAGTTTAGGGTTTCTCATAGCTTATGTATCATGAGACGGATTTTATACGTCTTTTTGAACCATGTATATTATTACATTTGTCACCGCAGTTCCTTTTGCCAATCAATTCTTTATGCCTATGATGTTGTACAATTGTCATTATTACATTTGCCAATCAATTCATTTTGCCTATGATGTATACAATTGTTAATTTTGCAAACAATGCGTCTTGTGGGTGACTATTTTGGGTCTATTATCTACCTTTGCACTTTTTTTAAAAAGTGAATCAAGTACAATATGGTTGATGGGTGGCAAGGCAAGCGTCGCTATAGTCTTCTGTGTAAACGTCGCTATAGGCGTCGCTATATAGCGACGCATATAGCGACGCTCGTAGCGACGGTTTTAGCGACGCCGGGGGGTTATAAAAACCCAATGTATTTCCGTCGCTAACAGCGTCACAAGAGCACACAACCTCTTGTAGTGATTTTTGGAGGCTTTTTTTGTCGTTTTTCCCTCTCCGAGTGTCCTAAAGAGGCGACTTAGAAGTCGATCCTAGGGTTTATAGGCCTTTCGAACGCACTGACAGGGTCAAAATCACCACATTTTGTTGTCTAAAATCAAAATTTTCACTTAAGGAGGATGCCATAAAAAAAAATTTATACAAAATCCTTTATGTCGCCCTTATGCAAAAATAGTATAGTTGATTGGCTATACTATTTTCACATAAGGAGACACCATCCAAAACAATTATACAAAAGCCTTTGTGTCGTCCCTACACAAAAACAGTGTAGTGGGACATGTGCATTCAACTACACTATTTTTGTGTAGCAACACCATGAATTGAGAAAAGGTTGTGTTGCAAATTTTACAAAGAAAGTGTTGAGATTACAAAATTTTACCTTACAATGAGCATCCAAATATTTTAGTATAGAAAATGAGTAGAAGGTCCTGTTGAAATCGATTTTTTGAAGCAATGTGGAGCAATAGAAGAATGGAGTTGACAAGAAAACATTGTGGAAAATATTTTTTGGGTGTGAACACCTCTATATATAGTAGTGCACAATTATCTAGGTTAAATTTGAATCGAGACAACTTACAATGCATGGATTTGACCATTGTACATATTTGAAATAATTTTTATAGCTCTCAAAGCGCTTATATATGTCATTTTTGATCCATCCTTTGTAATTTGTTGAATTTTTTGTATAGAACTGTTGTATAGCTGGTAGTGCTTGTAGTTCCTGAGCTACATTTTGCTTGGGGCTGTTTGTGCAGCTTGGGATTTTTTTGCTTCTTCATGCTCGAGCAAGACCGTCTCCTCTGTCGTCGTCATTGGTTTCACTTCCAAACACTGTAGCATCAAGGTGGTGTGCATGCTCTCAAGAGTTACCTTGGTCTGCTGAGCATCTGCAGGGATTAAGGCAGCTTGTGGGTGTTAGCACTGGTCAATACAACACGCTACTTGGTATCAATACAACACGCTACTTGGTGTGCATGCTCTCAAGAGTTACCTTGGTCTGCTGAGCATCTGCAGGGATTGAGGCAGCTTGTGGGTGTTAGCACTGGTCAATACAACACGCTACTTGGTATCAAGTACCAATTGTGATCCACTTGCAGGACCGATCACGATCCATTGCAACTCTTTGGTGTTGTTGTTTGCTGCATGGAGCGTGCACCCTTGGTGATAGGAAGTTGGCCCCCATTCTCCCAGCGCTTGCAAAAGCTTGACTTGGTGGATCGCAATCCATCTCACTTTGGATTGCCATTGACTTACATAAAGCTGAAGGGTTAAGGTTGCAGCAGCACGGGTGACATGTTCCATTGACCCTTGTAGCTTAGTGGAGTTGGGCCGTGAGAAATAGATCATGATCCATAGCACGCTCTTTGAGTTTGTTAAAAAAAATAGAGAGAGAAAGAGAGAAAGAAAAAGGAAAAAAGAAGAAGAAGAAGAGAAACATGGATAAAGTCTCCTATGCGAACGTAGTAATGGGAAGCCAAGATAAGGTCTCCTCAGAGGATGGTAAAACTAAAGGTTCGAATATAGCAAAAGGTGGCCCGGGTGGGGGAGATAGTAGCCCAAAAGTCGCGGGGGGGAGGCATGAACGGGATCTCAGGGTTAAGTAAAGAGGAACTTAAAGGGCAAAAGTCCCAGATTGAAAAAGAACTAACCAAGATTCTGAGTGTGCTCTCTCTGAACAAAAGGACGATGGAAGAATCAAGGACACCTACAAAATCACGGGATGCCTCCAAGGGGGACAAAGATTATCAAGCCTTAAAGAAAGAACTCCTGCAAAGTGTGAAAGTGGAGGACGGACTCATAGTCGTCGTGCCTCCTGCTCTAATTAAGAAACAACTTGCTAAGCTAGCTAAATCCACATTGTTCTTTGGATTCATGGGCATGGTGCCTATCAGAGCTAAACTGATCAATTGGCTCCACAATCCCTTTGTCTTAAATTAGGGAGGTTCTCTTCTTAACGCTCAATACTTGGCAAAAAGGTTTTTCTCTGTGCAATTTAGTGACGAAGTGGTTGTAGCGAAGGTCTTAACCAAGAGCCCGTTATTTCTCAATCGATCACCAATACGCGTGCTTCCTTGGGATCCATCTTTTGAGTCCCCAGATGCATTTCAAGATATGTGCCCAGTATGGATAGAGTTTGTAAACCTCCCGCTGTGGCTAAGAAACAATTTAAAATACCTTGCAGCAACCCTAGGTACCTCTCTCTTTGTACCATCAAATAGAGCAGTGGACAATGTAGCCAATAAGGTATGTATATGGTGGGATCTCAGAAAGGCTCAGCCCAAGAATCTTGTAGTAAATGTGGGGGCTGGCTTGAAGGTCATTCCATTGAACTTTGGCACCTTCTTTGGGGCATGTTTCAAGTGTAACAAATTTGGACATTTTGCTAGGGCGTGTCCAGCCACTTCAACAACGATCCTAGGCCATGGGATGAGTCATAAAGTCCATCTGCTATGAGACATATGGAAACTAAAGAGAAGACTTCATAGGAAAGTACAATAAAGACACATGAAACTGACCACCGACCTATCGACCAAAGGGAATGAAGAGATACCGACCAAGGCCCAATCTAGGAAAAGTAAGGCCACCCCCAATTACCGGTTCCATCCACTGCTCAGGGAAAACCGTTGGTGCAGCCAAATCGTGTCTGTCCACGGGGGTGTCAGAAGCGGGTATAGAAGTCAGCAGGGTGATGACAGGGTGCTTCGGCAAGTGCTAGATGCGTTTTGGAGCAGGTACCACTGGGATATGTATGCCAGATGAGGCATTTTACAGGTCAAACCGTGTTTGTTTAGCTCTCCTAGTCGCGACACTTCAAGGTCTAGGGAGGAAGCTATGCCAGGAAGAAGTTTGAGCTCAACCAGTTTGCAGATTGGTACTTGAAGGTGGCCATTTGGTAGCTTATGGGTCGTGGTAGCACCCGGACGAGAAGTTATGGCTCCAGAGGTGATGGCGATCGTGGTAGTTGTGGTTTGTCGATGAAGAACTCGTTACCCAAAAACCATTAATCCGGGGGGTTTATGTTCACTATAGGGGATGTAACTTTAGTACTTGGAATATAAAAGATTAGAATCGATCACTGGGGTGCAAAGCTTGACACGTCCAAGGCCATGCGGCCTCCTCAGGGAGCTCTGCCCAAATTGGAAGAGCGAGTTTGCATGGTGGATTTGGATTATTGAAAGAAGGTCGAAGTTGCAGGAGAGAGAAAGGATAGTGGGCGAGAAGCGTGGGAAAATGGGCTGAGATGGAGGTTTTTTTTAGTTTGAAAGTATGCATGAACGGATGTGTGAAGTGGAGCTAAGGAGGAATTATATAAAAAAAAACTTGTAATTTTACATGCAGTAGTGGTGGCACTCCTATGGCAACAAACGAATGAACTGGAGGGCAAAAGGGCATGATTAAGGGACGAGGGCGGCCTTGGACGGGGGTCTGCATGGAGAGAGCCGACAAGTGGCTACCAGGTGCATGAGAAGGGGGCCGGTTCTGAGCTGGTGAGCATGCAAGACTGGTAGGGAGGAGATCTCACAAAGTCGCCAAGACTGGAGTGGATGGTGGGGAATGAGGGCCTCTGCAAGGACGCGAGCAGGATTGGGAGGCCATGAGCATGAGTTGGAGGGAGAGGGCCCGCCTACAGCTACACAGAGCAAGGCCAAGGTGGCATCTACAGTAGCCTTCAAGTGCATGAGCAAGGAAAGGTGGCACTGAGAGCTAGCCGTGGGCTGGGGTTACAACCTACAGAGGGATTGAAGGCTAACCACAGAGGCGGCAGTGGCAGTTAAAGGAAGTACGGCTATGGGATAGCCTCAGGAGGCTTGGTGTGGACAAAAAACAGGGGCCGTACATGAGATGACGTAGAAGCCATAGGGCGGGCTGCAGTTGAGGCGCCACAGGAGGGCTGGATTGCAGGAGCAGGAGGGGGCAAGGCCACCTTCACACCAAGGGGTGGCAGGATGGTTCAAGAGGAGAGCTGCGTCAGATAGGGACGACTCAAGAAAGTCATATTTAGGAACTATGGGAATTATTCAGGTCACTTAAAATATTAGTATTTTTCTCTAATTCTACCTCTCAAAGTGTTTGTGTTCATCCTTTGTGCCATTTAAAAATGTATCGCTTAACGTATACAGAACTATATAGGTGCCTTTGTATCTGTCGTGGCACCACAATATAGAAAAATTGAGACCTATTCAAGTCTCACATTTATATCCTTCATGAAGAAATTATATTTTCTGTTTTTGTAGAAGCTGTTAAAAAGACCATAATTTCTATTTTGCATTGATGAAATCATGTTTTCTATAGTCTAGCTTTGTGCTTTTGTCTAATTGATGTATTTTATGTACTCATAATATTACACACTATGCTTGACTTTAAAACCTTTTTCTATTGTTCAAAACCCACAATGGTGAGTAAACTATTTGAACATAAACAAGAAATTTCAGATTTTGGTCATGCTCGTGCTGAGCCAAGATGTCTCCAAGAAACACAAGGTACATTAGCTACTATCAAGGGAGCCATCCCCACATCACTAAGGAGGACCCAAGGAGGAACTTGGATAAATAGATTGTGCTAGCCAGACAATACGACATCAGTTGCCTTGATCCATACTTCAAAGTTGATCTTCTTCCCAAAGGTGACAAATCATTTCCCTATGATCTTCTATAATGATCGTGAAGCTAGCTATTTTCAAGGTGATCTCATAGACCCAACAATTCTTGGCCTTCCAAATGTGTTTGAAGTAAAAAAAATTCACAATTTGTGTGCTGATAAGCACTTGGCTCTTAAATACCTTCCCACCCAAGGAGAGTTTGTTCTTGAAGAAACCTATATTTCAGGTCTTTTGGACCCATTTGCAAATCATCCCTACAAGGCCACAGATTGTTGGGCACTCCATGATGAATAAGTGAGGGAGGTCCTGATTAGCCTTTCTACATTGCGAGCATCTGTCTGACTTGATCCCTCTGGCAAGGACCTTCACTTCTAGCCATTGCTTGCCCCAATGTTTACTCAGGGGAAAAACCAGTCCTTCAAGACCATAAAGGAGTTGTATGCATCTTTGGCTTGTATTTTAAGGAAATACATGATCATGGGCCATCGTCATGCCTTCCATTCAAACTTCGATTCACAGTTAGTCATCCAATATCTATCTAGCTATTCCAAAGCTCTACTAGCAATCTTTCAGTCCCATTAAGGTGAAACTCGGAGGCTAGTTGGTCTGTTTCTTTTGAGTTTCCACTGTTGATGTACCAAAATGGCCCAGCCAATGGAGTCCTTTGGTATTGATCTTTCTCGCTACCTTCCTCCCCACAATGGACTCAAAAGGATGCTTCTTGCTTTAGAAAGCCACAGGGACTAATGAGGTATAGAGTTATTAAAGTACCTTGTTATCCCCCCCCATTCCAAGGCCTCTGTTACTCTAATGTATTTCCAAACTAGCCCACCCGTTGTGCCCCCAATTTTCAAATTGGACCACCAAGGGGCAAGCAACTTGTGCTATATCTCAAGCCCTTTCCACTACCCACCTAGAGAGCACAGATTGATATTGTCCATCATGGCCACAACCATAACAGCCCATGTTGGGTCTAGCTTAGTGATTGCAACCACAAACTTGGCACATTATGCTTGACTTTAAAACTTGTGGATCTAGGTTATTAGGGGCCAAAAGTTTTCAAGAAGTTGTTATGTAATTTTATCTTTTGAAAAACTCATAATGGTGAGTGCATTACATAATCAAAACCAAAAAAACAAATTCTTGCCATGCTCGTGCTGAACCATGGCTCCTTCTCTAGCCCATAGTTACATCCACTGACAAGGGCAGAACCTCACAACTGAGATAGGGCCCACGCCCTCACCCAAGTATGTCAACTGAAAACCATTGCTATGCTACATGTCCTACTCCACTCATCAATGTTCATCTGTTTTTCAATGGTGATAATCGTCCCCCAACTTTCTTGTATTATCTCTATGAACCTAGCTATTTCCATGGAATTTTTGAAGACTCGATAGTTTTTTATCTTCCAAACCTGTTCAAAGTAGCAAAATCTAATAATTTGTGTTACGACTAGGAGTGCTTGGCTCCTAAACATCTTTCCCCCCACAAAGAGATCGTTCTTAAAGAATCCTTCCTTCTTGGTCTTTTGTACCCATTTTCATATCTTTACCACTAGGCTGCAAATCATCACGCAATCCTTGAAAAGATGTAGGAGGTCATCACTAGCGGTTTTGCATTGCAAGCATCTACCCGGAACAATATCCTTATACAAGACTTCACCCCACTCGGTAAGGATTCCCATAGCACCTTCCAAAAAAAGGCCTTCATCCTTTGCAACCATTGTTGAGGGCACAAGATGTCCTTCATGATTTCCTCCTCTCTTGACTTTGGCCAATGCTTGCCCCATTTCTTGTTGAGTGGGGAGAACCAATCTATCAAAACCATAAGGGACAAGAACTTGTATCTCTTTTTTTTCAAAACTCACAATGGTGAGTAATTTGTATTCACATAAAAAAGAAAATTACAGATTCTCGGCATGCTCATGTTGAGCCATGATTTCTCTTAGCAATCAAGAAAGATTAGCTAACAAGGGAGCCACTCCGCGTCACTGATAAGGATCCTAGGGAAAAACTTGGGTGACCATTGTTGTGCTAACTAGAGAAAATTGTAGTAGTAACCATGATCCATTCATCAGAGTTGATCCGCTTTCCAAAGGTGATAAACATTTTCATGCTATTGTGTACAATCTCACTAAAATAGTAGTATTCAAAGCATTCTCGAAGACTTGACATGGTCTTCTACATGTGTTTGAAATAGAAAAATTTGACAATTTGTGTGCTAATAAGAAGTGCTTGGCTCTTGAACACCATCTCACTCAATAAGAGATATTTTTTGAGGAAACCTATCTTCTAGATCTTTTGGATCCATTTGCAAATCTTCCTTAATTTCTGTCTCCTTGAACAAGTGAGGGAGGTCTTCACTAGCTATTCTACATTGCAAGCATCTATCAGTGAAGACCCAATCCCTTTGGCTTTTACCTTCACTTCAGTAGGAAGGGCTCCCAACAAGACCTTCCAAAGAAAAACCTTCATCTCATGCAACCACTATGGGTGCCATATTTTCTTTGTGATTGCCACCCAACTCCACCCATTTCTTGCCCAATGGTTGTTCAACGGGGAAAACATACCTTCAAGACCATAAGAGAGTTGTACATATCCTTGATTTTTGGTTTCAAAAAATGCCTATTTGTGGGCCACTGCCATGCCTTCCACTCAAATGTAGACTCAATAACAACATTTATCAAGCCATTCTAAAGATCTAATGGCCAGCAATCTTTTAGTTCCATTGAGATGGAACTGGGAAACAAGAACTTGTATCTTAACTCAAATTTCAAAAAACAATACGATGATCAAAGTCTAGAATAATATTTCAAGTAAAATATAAACATTCATTACTCTTACCTCATTATTACTACCTGAAGGAGTACGAGCGGAAGTGCGACGCGAGAGAGAGTCCGAGAAGAAGAGCACGTCGATATGGTGAACTCGCTCTATTGTAATGTGTAGAGCATAGTGAGTTCTTATTAGGTTTTTACAAAAGAATATGTGTACATACCTGGCGGCCCGCCCACTTACCTGGGCGACCACATTGGGCTTTATACCCCAACAACCTCCCACTTAAAGTCCAATGTGGTACTTTAAGTGTGAGAGAAGCTACTATACAAGCTAATATACAAGAGATGTAGAGAAGTGATGTACTACCCTATAACACCTAACTGCTTGCGAAAATGCGCAAAGCTCTCTGAGGGAAGTCCTTTTGTAAGTAGATCAGCAGGATTTTCTGTGGTGTGAACTTTGACAAGATGAAGTTTCTTATCCTCGAGCATTTCCCTGATGAAATGATACTTCACATCCACATGCTTTGTCTTTGAGTGATAAACTGGATTGCGAGCCAATTGTATAGCACTTTGACTATCACAATATAACACAGGCATCTCTTCTTTGATTCCCAAATCTGTTACTAGTCGATTAAGCCAAATTGATTCTTTGCATGCCTCTGATGCTGCAACATATTCAGCCTCTGTAGTAGACTGAGTAACACAATCTTGTAATCTAGAACGCCATGATACTGCTCCACCAGCCAATGTAAAGACATACCCTGACGTAGACCTTCGGTTGTCTAAGTCACCTGCATAATCTGAGTCTATAAAACCCTTTACACTTAGCTCCTGACTCCCATAGCATATACTCATACTCTTTGTAGCTTTCAGGTATCTCAATATTCCTTTCACTGCCTCCCAATGTTTCTTGCCTGGGTTTGACATGTATCGACTTACTACTCCCACTGCAAATGCAATGTCTGGGAGAGTAGCAATCATTGCATACATCAAACTACCCACTGCAGACGCATATGGAATCTTATCCATTTCAGCCTGTTCTTCCTCAGACACAGGACAATCTTGTTTGCTAAGTTTCACATATGGTGGCAATGGAACACTCAGTGCCTTTCCCTTCTCCATATTGAAACGTTGCAAAACCTTGTCAATATACTCTGTTTGAGATAACCAAATCAACTTCTTTGATATGTCTCTCTCAATGCGCATACCAAGTATATGACTTGCCTCACCCATGTCTTTCATGTCAAACAATTTTGCCATCTTTGCCAGCAATCAACATGTTATCCACATACAAAATAAGGATCAGCCAACTACCATCCTTAGCCTTCTTTGTATATAGACAGGAATTTATGGTACCATGCCCTCGGTGATTGTTTTAAGCCATAAAGACTCTTTAACAACTGGCATACCCAATCTTCCTTGCCTTTCTCAACAAACCCTTCTGGTTGCTGCATGTAAATTTCCACATCTAAATCACCATGCAAGAACGCTGTCTTGACATCCATTTGGTGCAACACCAAATCTAATATGGCAACCAATGCAAGAAAGCATCTCAATGTAGTCATCTTGACCACCGGAGAGAAGACTTCATCAAAGTCAATGCCTTGTTCTTGCTTAAAGCCCTTGGCAACAAGCCTCGCTTTGTACTTTGGCTGACTATCATGAGCGGTGATCTTATACCTGTAAACCCATTTAAAAGGTAGAGCCTTTTTACCCTGTGGTAATTTAACTAGCTTCCATGTCTTGTTTTTATGCAGAGCTGTCATCTCTGACTGCATGGCCAATTGCCAATTCCCAGAGTCCTTCATTTGCACTGCTTCCTTGTAACATGAAGGCTCATTGCAATCAGTCAACATGACATAGTTCATAGATGGAACAAACCTATCAAGAGGTCGCGTGACACATCCAGATCTACGCACAATAGGTGGCTCAGGCTCAGCCACAACCTGTGGTTCCACTCTATCCTTTCCTTGCTCCTCTTGAGCCCTGACATTTTGTCTTGCACGTGCAGGTCCATCTTCTTGGAAGACAACTCTTCTAATCTCCTCAACCCTCTCTGGTTTAGAATGATATTTGGATTCATTAAAGTGAACATCATTGCTGCGGACAACCTTTCTGGATTCGGGATCCCAAAGTCTGTACCCCATCTCACCATAATTACCATAGCCTAGAAAGATGCACTTTCTACTTTTTGGCTCAAGTTTGTTCCTAAATTCCTTTGGAACGTGAGTATATGCCTCACAGCCAAAGACTCTGAGATGCTTGTATGAGGGCATTTTGCCTGGCCATACCATCTCTGGCACTGATTCCTTCTGCAAAACCTTGCTAGGAGATCTATTTACAAGATGAACAGTTGTTGATACAGCTTCAGCCCAAAACCCATTTGGCAGTTGTGCATTAGACAACATACTTCTGACCTTATCTTGTATGGTCCTATTCATCCTCTCAGCAACACCATTTTGAGGAGGATTGTAAGGAGCAGTAATTTCACGTTTTATACCTTTTGACTCACAAAAGTCCTGAAAGGCCTTTGAAACATACTCTCCACCATTGTCAGTGCGTAAGCATTTAAGCTTCTTGCCACTCTGATTCTCCACAAGTGTCACAAATGTTTTGAAAACACTAAACGCTTCATCCTTGTGCTTGAGAAAGTAAACCCATACTTTCCTCAAGTAATCATCTATAAATTTCATAAAGAAAGAAGCTCCCCCTAGAGATAGGTTAGGCATAGGTCCACACAAATCACTATGAACAAGTGCCAACTGTGTATCTCTTCTACTGCTTCTATGCTTATGTGGCTGTTGTGTTTGCTTACCATACAGAAAATGTTCACAGAATTCAAAATCATTAAATGAAAAGCCAGGCAAATAACCAGAACGAGACAAGATTTCCATTCCCTTCTTGGACATATGTCCTAACCGGCTATGCCACAAAGAAACGTTCGGCTGCTCGGTTACATTGATTACATTTTTAGAGACATTTGATACATAATCATGTAAAGTCCTCCAGACTTTACTCCATGTGCTACGGTCATAGAACCCTTGGATATCTTCCACATGTTCTATCCAAAAGTGGTGACATAGCCAGCATCATCAAGTAAACTTGTGCTGATCAAGCTCTTTGTAATTGCGAGAACATGTCTCACATTCTTCAGCGTGAAAGAAGAGCCATTCTGAAACTTCAATTGAACATCTCCAACACCTAAGATCTCACATGTCTGCCCATTGCCTAGCCGAACATGATCTTTAGTGGTCACATAAGAGGTAAACCACTCCTTGTTTGGAGACACATGAAGTGATGCCCCTGAGTCTATAATCCAGTCACTCAGTGCATTTCCATCAGATGCTGTAAGAAGAGCTGAGTCCATTGTATTCTTCAAGAAGTAGATGTCTCCTGACACTAGACTGTCATCCTCTGCAACAGTGTTTGTCACATTTATTTCTTGAATCTTCACTGAGGACTTGTTCTTCTCACCATGGTCTTCAGCTTTCTCTTTGCCTTTTTCTGCTTTCCATTCTCTGCAGTCTCTTTTCATGTGACCGTTCTTGCCACAATGGTAGCATTCTATGTCACTCTTGCCTTTAGCACTGCGGGACTTGCTATGAGACTGATTCCTCTTTCCACCTTTGTACTTTTCTTTGGTCCTTCCCCTGA
Source organism: Adiantum capillus-veneris (assembly GCF_014529385.1). Taxonomy (NCBI): domain Eukaryota; kingdom Viridiplantae; phylum Streptophyta; class Polypodiopsida; order Polypodiales; family Pteridaceae; genus Adiantum; species Adiantum capillus-veneris. The sequence continues at coordinate 29,977,343 of NC_140935.1, forward strand.
CAACTAAGGCTGTTCCTTTGCCTTTGTCCATTGTCTTTCTATTGGTTTCTTCAGTAAGCAGACTTCCTTCTACACCTGCTATGTTCAAACCATCTGGAGGTGCAGAATAACTCAAAGCTGTGCGAAAAGTGTCCCAAATTTCTGGCAATGTGATCAACAGGAACATAGCTCTAACAGGTTCATCAAACTTGACACCTTGAGCTGACAACTGACTATAGATTGTGTTGAATTCATTCAGATGATTGGACATAGGTATCCCTTCTTTCATCTTCAAGTCAACAAGATTCTTAAGCCAGTATACCTGTGAAGCTGCACTCTGCTTCTCATAAAGATCACTCAGCTTTAACCATGCTTGATAAGCCAACATCTCGTCTGCTACATTGAAGTAAACGCTTTCTGCCAAAGTGAGCATAATGGTAGAAAGTGCCAATTCATCCATTTCGCTCCATTCATCTTCGTCCATATATTTTGGTTTTATCCCCTTGAGATTTATAGGTTTTATCTGCTTCTTGTGTACCAACACGTGCCAAATCTACTTCTTCCACAATGGGAAATTGGTTCCATCCAGCTTCTTGATATTGTAAAGAGTAGTGTCCAGTGATCCAGCCATAGCTACGCTTCACAGTGGTTTACTTTCCTGGGAAAAATTCGGCAAAGTTTCCCCTGTAAACTGACCTCTGAACCAATATCAACCTATCAAATGAACCAAGAAAGCTTCAGATTCTGTAGAAATTTTGGCAGAGTCTCCTTTGTAAAATGGCTCTGGTGTACTAAAAAACAGACCAAAAAACAGCTCAAAAAACCACTGTCTCTCTAACACAAGCTACCTGATGAACTAGTGGATGTCGCCTACAGTCTGTGTGTAGATGCGCCCGTGTCGTATGTGACACACCTCCAAGAACTGTGAGTCGTCCTTCGATGTGTAGACAGCCACAAATCAACACTCTGGGAGTGTCGATATCCTCAGCACCTGCAGTCGTAGGCCAAAAACCCCAAATTTGCAGAGTCGGATCTGCACCCGTCGAGACCACGTAGTCGAAAATGGCCTGCGCAGACCTTTGTCGAAGCCGAACGGTGGCCGAGATGACCTCAGAATGAAATTCTGACAACACCAAGCCCTTTGGGCTATCCCATGAGATTTGGGGCCGTGTCTTTGCCTGTCGAATTTCACTCCAATCTGAGCTGGTGACTCTAGCCTCCTGCAGTGCTGCCCCGAGCCTCGATCTGAGCTCTGATACCAGTTGAAGGAGTACGAGCGGAAGTGCGACGCGAGAGAGAGTGCGAGAAGAAGAGCACGACGATATGGTGAACTCGCTCTACTGTAATGTGTAGAGCATAGTAAGTTCTTATTAGGTTTTTACAAAAGAATATGTGTACATACTTGGCGGCCCGCCCACTTACCTGGGCGACCACATTGGGCTTTATACCCCAACACTACCTAAGCATCAAAATTGAAAGAAAAACCTTACTAACTTTATTACAAAAGCTATAAAAATTTAGGTCTCTAACTCAAATATTGAGGTTGATGATAGAAGTGTATTGTTAAGCTTCTAGGTACCTATTGTAACTAAGCTCAGTTGTTGTAACCCTCTGTCCCTCAAGGCTCGGCTTGAGCTTGAGGCCGATTTGTATATCAGAGGGGGACTCTATAATACAACCACTCACAATCACTACAACACTAAATGAAGATATCGACGCACCTATATTGACGGCCATGCCTTTCCACACGTATATCGACGACATTAGCGAACGTCGCTTTACGCGTCGCAATGTGCATCGATATACGCGTGGAAAGGCTTTATTTTCCACGCGTATAGCGACGCGTATATCGACGACAAAAAAATTGGGGAAAAAAAGCGAAACCCGCACGCAGGGGCCATTTTCGCCTGCTCGGGTCTTGGCCGAAACTTGCTGCGCAGGTAATATGTCCATCTCCACCCTCCCCAACCTCCCTCTCTCTCTCTCTCTCTCTCTCTCTCTACATCGTGTGTGTGTGTAGGAAAGAGAGAGAGAGAGAGAGAGAGAGAGAGAGAGAGAGAGAGAGAGAGAGAGAACGGTGTGTGTGTGTGTAGGAAAGAGAGAGAGAGAGAGAGAGAGAGAGAGAGAGAACGGTGTGTGTGTGTGTGTGTGTGTGTGTGTGTGTGTGTGTGTGTGTGTGTAGGAAGAGAGAGAGAGAGAGAGAGAGAGAGAGAGAGAGAGAGAGAGAGAGAGAGAGGTGTAGGAAATAGAGAGAGAGAGAGAGAGAGAGAGAGAAATGTGTGTGTGTAGGAAAGAGAGAGAGAGAGAGAGAGAGAGAGAGAGAGAGAAATGTGTGTGTGTGTGTAGGAAAGAGAGAGAGAGAGAGAGAGAGAGAGAGAAATATGTGTGTGTGTAGGTAATCAAAGAGAGAGAGAGAGAGAGAGTGTGTGTGAGGGAGAGCGTTACCTGCTCCTTGCATGAGGGCGCCGAAAAACTCAGATCTGAGATCTGAGTTTTTGGGCGCGCTCGGTTATTTTTTTACCCCAGCTGGCGTCGCTATGAGTGTCGCTATAAGCGTCGCTATGAGCGTCGCAAATTTCTTGGTAAATTTGCGACGCTCATAGCGACGCCGGGAAAAAAAATTTTGAGCGTCGCTGTGTGAGCGTCGCTAATATGAAGAGCCTCTTGTAGTGTTATATTAACGTCTTCGAAAGGCCAAAGTGACCTATGAGACATGAGACAAGAAAGTTACAATGTGATGGATCTGATACAAAGTCAGAGTAAGAAGATGACAAAATAAAATATTATGGAATCCTAAATTGTTGGGTGTGGACTAAACGGTTAAACGAGCTAGTTGGGATAGGTAGATCTCCTCCATGGTCAGTACTCTGACCGGACGTTGTGCATGTCGAGCCAAAGTGACCTAGCTAGATCCTCTGATGCAGCCTCTGTCGATGTTGTGTAGTCCTCCGCAATCGTGGGCGTCTAGATCTCCCTAGATCAGTCGCTCGTTCGATCATTAGAGAGATAGGGAAGTAGAGAGAGAGAGAGACAGAGAGAGAGAGAGAGAGAGAGAGAGAGAGAGAGAGAGAGAGAGAGGTAAGTAGAGAGAGAGAGAGAGATAGGAAATAGAGATCTAGAGATAGAGAAAGAGAGTTTTATATATATATATATTATATATATATATATATATATAGATAGATAGAGAGAGAGAGAGAGAGAGAGAGAGAGAGAGAGAGAGAGAGATAGGGAAGTGGAGCTCCAGGAGTTATGGCAGAGAAATAGGAAAATAGAGAAATAGAGAGAGATAGGAAAATAGAGAAAGAGAGATAGCGAGAGCAAGATCGAGAGAGAAAGAACGAGAGATAGGGTACATAGACAGAGAAGAAACTATGGAACTAAAAGAGGCAAAGGGGTTTTGCCTGCTACATGCATTGCCATGTACACCTGGGAGTGCACGTATGTGTCTACCCATATAGGATTTGACCAATAAAGACGAGATTTTGACCCGGTGGTCCTGATCTCCATACACCTCTAGACCGAGGTGTATGGAGATTGGGCAAGACTAGAGAATGCGAGGTAGTTTACATTGTGAGGAGTATATATATATATATATTAAAACAACATTCATAATCATTGTAGATGGCAACGTCATCAACTAACATGGAGGAAAAGATTGCATGCTCGTGCACGCTCTGCAAGTATCAAATCCTACACAAGCGTAGGATATGTAATAAGCATGTGCACAAGTACAGAGAGTTTGCTAGAGAAACCATACAGAATCTGCGATACGACTCCTACGGAACGGGCATTGATTTCCGCGACATAGCACCTACATCTGAGAGAGAGAGAGAGAGAGAGAGAGAGAGAGAGAGAGAGAGAGAGAGAGAGAGAGAGAGAGAGAGAGAGAGAGAGAGAGACAGAGAGAGAGAGAAAAGATTATGCATGAAGGTCCGACCAATATAGAGCCATGGATGGAAGCAGAAAAAGGCTTACAGACAGAAGACGACGGCATGGAGGAGATGCTAGATGCCTTCTTCCAGACAAGCGAGGAGAACGTGAACGAAGCAGCACCAGAAGCCGTGCGCCTATCTCCTGAAGACATGTTGAGAAAGTTGGCACGTCAACCAATCTATGAAGGCGCCAAAATATCTGTGCTTCGTACTTGTCTAGCGTTTTTGAATCTTCAGTCAGTGTACGGGTGGTCAGATGCAAGCGTCACTGCTTTGTTTAGGTACGTAATTTACAAAAGAGATTTTCCAATTGCAACGGTGATGTGCTCGGAGAGCTTTAATTTTAATTTAATGTGGCTTAAACAGGTTATTGCGGGAGCAACTTCTCCCGGCTGGCAATGAAATGCCCCCCTCCAGGCCATACGCAAAGCAACTTCTGACCTCAGTTGGCTTGGCCTACAACAAGATTCATGCATGTCCAAATGATTGCATTCTTTTTTGCAATGAATTCGCAGATTGTCTGTCGTGTCCTAAGTGCGGAGCAATGCGCTACAAACAAGATACAGTTGGCGAGACAGTGCCAGCTAAAGTATTGCGGCATTTCCCTATTATTCCTAGGATAAAAATCATGTTTTTTTGTGGTTCCATTGCAAAGTTGATGCGGTGGCATTCTACGAATAGATCCACTGACGCAACATTTAGGGTGCCCGCTGATTCGAAGGCTTGGAGGCACATTGAAGATACCTGGCCACATTTTAAGAGTGAACCACGCAATTTGCGTTTCTGCATGGCAATGGATGGAGTCAATCCATTTGGCTTGAGAAGCTCGTCATGGAGCACTTGGCCTATGTGCCTTATCAATTACAACCTCCCGTTGTGGCTTGCTATCAAGAAGGGTCATTTGATTTTAAGCTTGATTGTACCTGGTAAGTTCAAAGCAAAAAACATGGATGTTTATCTAGCTCCACTAGTTGACGAGCTCCAGGAGTTATGGCATGGGATCGACATAGCAGATGCGGTTGAACCAGTAGGACAACAGCATGCAAGGATCCATGGACTTCTTATGTGGACTATGCATGATTGTCCAAGATACGGAGAAGCTTCTGGTAATGGTTATTGATTTACAAAATTCTCGCTATTCGCAAGCCCTTTGCCTTGGCCTGATTCATGCTTTGATATATGCAGGACTAACAACTTCGGGATACAATGCATGTCCAATTTGCGGGCAGTCTTTGGATGTGCGCTATTCTACCTCTCTTCGAAAGACAATTTATCAAGGCCACCACCGTTATCTTCCAGATGGCCATCACTTGCGCGAAGGCCAGCTTGGTCGCGTCGAATGTCGTCCTATGCATGTACAAAAGTGGCGTCGCCGATGGGAGCAACATGAGGGGCAACCTGTTCCAGGAATGAAACGTTTTTCCATTCTCCATACGTTGCCGTACTGGGGTGATCTACTAATTAACCATTTGCTGGATCCAATGCATATATTCAAGAATGTGGGAGAGCTCCTCTGGAAGACAATCATGGGAATGAAAGACAATCGAGCTTCACGAGATGATTTGCAGTCGGTTGGAAAGATGTCAGAGCTGTGGCCTTTCACCAATGTAGTTGGTCAAACAAAACTTCCAAGAGCGCCATGGGTATTGCTAAAAAACGAAGAGTGACAATTGAAAAGGGTGATTTCAGAGTTCAGGACGCCAACAGGATATATGCGATGTCTCAAGACAACATTCACCCGTGACAATCAACTGTCAGGGTTGAAATCGCACGACTGGCATAAGTTCTTGCAATTCATTCTTCCAATTATGATCAAGGGGTGTTTAAGGAGGAAGTGCGGACCTGCATATACAAGATTTCAGAGCTAGTGCGGTGGATCTCTTCCAAGGAGATATGGGAGGAATCTATTGCAGTCGCAAGGGCTAACTCCATTGAGGCAGTTTGCATGATTGAGAAGTATCTACCCACGAGCTGCCTAACTATCCAAATGCACTTGCTCGTCCATGTAGTAGATGAGGTTGCAGTGGCAGGTACAGTCCACAGCCGTTGGATGTTCTTTCTAGAGCGGTTCATGAAAACACTTAAGTGTTTTGTTCGCCAAAAAGTGCGTCCAGAGGGGAGCATGGCAGAAGGATAGCTGGTGCAAGAGTCTCTTGTATTGACGACCGAATTTCTATCCGTTTTTGACCCAGAAATGCCTCGACTGTGAAGCGATGAGGAGGATGCAAGACTGGTGGGAGAGGAGCCGCAAGGACAAGGGGTGCCGAAGAAAATGAATCTGGCCATGCGAGAAAAGATCATGAAGTTCTGTATACTAAATTCAGCGCCGATGCAAAAATTGGTTGAAAGGTACAAAGAAGAGAAAGAGAGACGCAATCTAGAGCGACAAGATTTCAGGCAAAGTCGAACGACTAGAGGCTTACTCTTGCCAGACTATCTCGCTCCTCTACCTGAATTTCCTACAATGGCATGGTTGGGCAAGATAGTGAGAGCAGCTCGACAGATCGAAGAACCCATATCTCTAGAAGAGGAAGAGCTGGCTATTGGATGTGACTGGAAGTATCATACATACATGGCACTGTGGTCACATGGAAAGCATTTCAGAACACAAAAAAATTGACAGCAGAAGAAACACGTTTGACAGTGGGGTAATGGTTAGTTTCATGCAAAAGAGCAGGGCCAGTGCTAGAGACACGAATGAGGCACTAGCAACCTGGATTACTGTGGTCTGGTGTCAAATATCCTGAAAGTAAGCTTCAGGCGGTTTGAGATGTTTTTGTTGGATGTGAAGTGGTTCAAGGTGATTACTTATGGTCGCAATGCAACGGTACGCAGAGATGGAAACAAATTTGTGCAAATAGATTCTACAAAGACTTGGACAGATGCGAGCGACACATTTGCTCTCCCCGAACATTGCGAGCAAGTGGTCTTTGTACCGGACCCTCGAGAGCGACAATGGTGGTTTGTGGTTCAGGTTGCTCCAAGAAATAAACAAGTATTTGAAGGGCAAGATCTCCTGGAGGAAAGTCAGTCAGACGACGTCCATACTACTGTGACATTAGATGAGATGGACGAAGGTATGGCAGAGGAAGCTGACAAATATAGGAGGGATGACGGAGACGAGCCAGAATTGACACTTGTAGATGAAGATGCAATGGATGAAGACAATCTGCCAAAACGAGTTGGGGCAGAGTTATGTTTGCAATTAGAGATAGACGATGATATGGTGCAAGATCTTATCGATGATGCCTCACTCGTCGAGGCCTAGGCCTGTAAGTATTTGTGTGAAGACTTTGATTTAAAATTAAGCTTAAAGTTCATTTAAACAATTGTGTTCTGACGCTTTATTTTACTTTCTTTGTGCAGGACTTTAGTATGACGCATAGTCATTAGTGGACCAGATTTCATCTATATGCTTTGTGAGACACACACACGCTTCTATGTCTCTTTTTTGTACAAACAGTTAGTGTTCAGACAGTTATTGTTTCCCTTATGGTTATGATTATTGTCATTGTCATTGTATAGACAGTTATTGTTTCTCTTTCTAGCTATGCTTATGGTTATTGTTAATTTTGTTTATGGTTATGGTTATCTGCATTATGGTTTTGATCAAAGTGGTTATAGCCGGTTATGGTTTTAAGTTATGGTTATGCTTTTAAGTTATGGTTATGATTCGTTATGGTTATGCTTTTAAGTTATGGTTATGGTTCGTTATGGTTATGCTTTTAAGTTATGGTTATGCTTTTAAGTTATGGCTATGCTTTTCAGTTGGTACGGTTGTCTTTCACTGGCCTTAAATCTCATGTGAGATCCTACATGGATAGCATGTAGGAGGCGTATACATGATATGCTTTTTTTTAAAAAGTTTATGTAAAAACAAAGGGAACTCTGCCAAAATTTCTGCGCGCGGGAGCATGGTTGATATTTTGGTGCTGCTCGCTTTCTTAGGCAGAGGGCAGGAAGTCTGGCTGTGGCTGTGTCCATCTTTTAATTGGGCACAGGCCAGGCTACCTGCCCTCTGCCCAAGAAAAATTTTTTCTGCTATGGTCGTCTCGCTATTTGCGTCGCTATGCGCGTCACTAATAGCGACTGGTTTCACAGTGACGCGCATAGCGATGGGCCGCGTCGATATCTGCATCGATAACACGTTTTTTTGTTGTGGTGAATTATGAGTTTTGCAAAAAAACAAAAATGTACTTGTGCTTAAGAAGATTGGAAATGCGGATACTATTAAACAAATGTTATCAAAGAAGCTCACTTATTTCTAGTAACAAAACTCATACATGGGAGCTTGTATATGGGAAAAGTCTCGTGATGTTCTCACTTGGATGGAGTCGAGCCTAAAATTTAACTTTGCATCTCATGATCACCCATCACCATGTAACGAATCTCAAATTAGTGCCTATATGGGGTCTGGAGGTTCAAACAATTTGAGACTCGTGGTGTTTTCCTTGAATCAAGTGGAAACCATGAGGCTAAAACTTAAGTTTAAGTCTCAAGGTGCCTATATGGAATGGAGTCTCGAAATTAAGTTCGAAACTCAAGGTGCCAATATGGGGTGAAGTCTCAAACTTAGGTTTGAGCCTCAAGGTGTTGTGGAAGCTCAAGCCTCATGGCATTTTCTTTTGAATTAGTGGACATCACGAGGCTGAAGCTTACATCTGAGTCTCAAGTAGCTTAGATGGGGTGGAGTCTCAAACTTAAACTCGAGCCTCAAGGAACCCATCTAGAGCAGGGGCTCAAATCTCATGGCATTCTCCCTTAAATAGCATGGAAACCATGAAGCTCAAGCTTAAGTAGTGGACATTACGAGGCTGAAGCTTACATCTGAGTCTCAAGTAGCTTAGATGGGGTGGAGTCTCAAACTTAAACTCGAGCCTCAAGGAACCCATCTAGAGCAGGGGCTCAAATCTCATGGCATTCTCCCTTAAATAGCATGGAAACCATGAAGCTCAAGCTTAAGTTTGAGTCTCAAGCTGCTTAGATGGGGTGGAGGCATGAACTTAAGTTCAAGCCTCAAAGTGGGCACCCATATGGAATGGAGGTTCAAACCTCATGGCGTTTTCCCTTGAATAGAGCGGACACCATGAAGCTCGAGCTTATGTTTGAGTCTCAAGCTACTTAGATGGGATGGAAGCTCGAACTTAAGTTTGAGCCTCAAGGTGGGCACCCATCTATATTAGGGCCTCAAATCTCATGGCATTCTCCCTTGAATAGAGTGGACACCATGAACCTCAAGCTTATGTTTGAGTCTCAAGATGCTTAGATGGGGTGGAGGCTCAAACTTAAGTTAGATCCTCAAGGTGGGTGCCCATCTGGAGTGGAGGCACAAACCAACCTCGTGCTATGCCCATCTGGTCTTTGCAATGGTTTTCTATGGATGGCGTCTGTGTCCACCCACCATATCCAGTCAACCTTCAAATGCGCCAACATGGCGGTCATCACCACCGGAAACTTTGCCTAGGACAAGGGCATGTGCAGATCCAGCACTAGCGCCGCATTGTAGAACAGCCCCGTGCCTTGTTCTTGTAATAATGTAGTAGATAATGGACGTTTCTTTCCACATTTGTGGAGGGTGATGGTTGCGTTCTCGAGAGGATTACTAGATGCTCTTGCTTCACCTTTGAATGCTCCTAGCTCTGCTTCAACACCTCGTATAGCCTCAGTTGTGTCGTCGAATACAGGCATTGTTGCCAAAAAAGAGTGCCTTCACTCCCACCGTGATCTCGATGCCAGTATCCATGGGCCCTCTTTGCATGGCTGCAACGTGAGTAGCTATAGATGTGAGTAGCGATAGCCGCAGAGCAGGTTGTAGGTGACAGCAGGCGCATCTTGATGAGCTCGAGGGGATGAGCCGATGTTTCAAATCCACCGTTAGTTTTAAAATTCAAACTTGACAATTCCGTCAGTTTTAAAATTTAAAGTTGACGTTTTTCAAAAAAAAAACTTGTCCTTAAATGTTTTTGGGTACGTAGAAGAGTGGAGTAATTTTTTTGTTTCTTGCTATTTGAACACATTGCGGAGTTCTTTCTGTTTTTTGGAATAACATTGTGTTCCTAAATTGTGTATCCTCATGTTCTTTTTAAGTGAACCACCTCATGCAACAACTCAATGGCTCAACAAACTCGAGATCGAGCCTTTGTCCATGATTGAAAAAGCACATGTTCTTGTTCAGTGACCGACCTAATGCAATGGATCAAACTCAAGATGGAGCCTTGGGCTAGGTAAGAACTCTTGTTTCTACAACCAACAACGCTTCCCCAAGAAGTTTCACACATTTTCTCATGTCATAAGGTGGATTCTTTCTTCCTATTTGTTAAATAGTGTTAAACAACATGAGCTTGCACTCAAGAGGCACTGATTACCCATCTAGGTGTAGTTGGAGTGCAAGAGATTGGTAGCCCCTCCACCACAAAAGTGATCCCCCAGACCTTATAGTCCCTAGCTAGGTAGAGATGACTATGCCATAAGCTCATGAGGTTGTGATATGTCATAGTGTGGGCCGATTGGTACATGATTTTATGTAACTGCGTATACATACTACATAGCACTACTTTTGGTCTTTGAAACATTGACAAAATAAAACCTCCACGTAGAACTCATATATGAGCTAGCATCCAGCACATGGAGCTAGACATACACTAAAAGGAAGTTTCAATTTCTTTTTTGCATATGCTAAGCAAAAGAGTCCTTAAAATAAAAGTTGTATTCCATGTCTCACTTAAAATGTGTAGCTCATGCTAAAGCATCTAACAAGTTTGATTGGCACTTACAATAGAGTAAAGCAAAAGGGTCTCTATATCAAGCTCTTGTCCAAGTCTTTGCTTTGCATGGCACTTTTACCCCTAGGCTTTCATTCTATTAGTAGAACATCAGTTGCATGTATGATAAACATTGTTTCTTATCAAGGTAGCGATGGTCGCCATGGGGAAATGGATGAAATCAAAAGAATGGAACAAGGTGATTGGCACTGTATTGTTCGACTAGTATGCAAGGTTTGGTCCATAAGCTAGTTCAAAATGCTCTTTGAGGTCCTTTTTGGTGTGTCAGGGTGGCTCCCCCGGTCAATCGATGTACCAACGATGATTACTAGGAGATGGTATGACTAAAAGTTGTAATTTTTTGTTCATATTAATATAATTCATTCACCATTCTGAGTTCTAGAAAAAAGAAACAACTTGTTTCTTATCATTGCTACAAATCTAACATAAAACACGCATCTAGACTTTTCCTCATGTAGGAGAGAGGATAGAAACCAACTCATAGAGGCTATTGATTTCCAATTTTCAATATTCTTCCTTTGTATGCTTGGTTTTCATGCAAGCCCATTCAAATGTTGATCTTGTTCTCGCACTCTTGTACATTATATGCACTTTTGTTCATTTTCCAAGGTCAATGTAGAAATACTAATCCATATGTGGTGGTCGTTTCCATTTATCTTTCTATAGAGTACCTTCAAGATTGACATGGCTTTGGTTAGAACATACGAAGGTAGAATTTTCAAATAGTTTGGCTCTTTCAATCTCAAACTCATGCACTCACCTTGTCTCCCCAGAAAGGAAAACCATATGAATGCATCCTCTAACCTCTAACCTACAAGAAAGTAGCATGACCGAACAAAAATTGTCCCACAATTGTGTATTTTTTCCAAAATTCCTAAATTGGTCTTAAGAGCGCTATTGGGTGGTGAGAGCCCTGAGCTGGGAAGCAGAGAGCAACCAAGTACAAGGAGTTACCTTAGAATGGGCTGCACGTAGGGGGTGTTGCTGAGTTGAAGGGGTTGGCCGAGCAGGAAACCTAGGATAGGAAGGGCTATCTGATCCAGGGCCGTGAGTGGCATGCAATAGATCGGCCGAGAGATTCGGGCCATAGGAGGAGGGGCTCGGAGGTTGGCAGACAGCTATCGAGAGGAAGAAGAGCGTGGACCGCAAGGCAGGGCCGCTATCAAAGAAGAGACAAGGGGCCAGTGGGGTAAGGGAGAGGTAAGGGAGAGGGCAGAAGGTGCCAAGGACGAGCTGAGATGAAGGCAAGTGGAGACTGTGGGCAAGTCTTCAGAAGCCGAAAGTGGCATCAGGTGGGTGGTTGGCCGTGTGTCACGAGCTGCAATCAAAGGAAGCCAGGCCGCGAGCATGTTGTGAGCAGAAGAAGGTGGCCATCATTGTACATGTTTTGTTTTGAAACCTACGAATGGAGCTTGATCGGAAAAAAAATGCATTGGGAGCACTTGAAGAGACAAGAGAGCCGCCAACGAGGGTGGCCGATAATCGAAAAACGATGTTAAAGGAGAGCCGCCATGGCTGCAAGCGAACAGCAGGGATTGTCGTGGCCGTTGATGCCATCATTGTACCCGCATATGTGTTTTGATGCATGGTATCAAATGTGATGATAAAATTCTCACTATAATCAACATGTATGGGCCCTGTGTAGCGAAGGATGGGGCCAAACTGTGGGATCACCTGAAAGATATCCATTTTGAAGGAGAATGGCTCTTGGTAGGTGATTTTAATATGGTGGAGGAAAGACGGGACAGAACTGGCACATCAAACATGCTAGCTGGATTTGAACAATCCGAATGGCTAAGCCTATGTGAGAAGTGGGCATTGGTGGACATGTGGGAGTTAGGCCCATGGAGCAGCACGCTAGGGTTTACATACACTAGCTTGGAATATGCCAATACGGATTCCTGACTAGACCATTGCTAATGCTCTCATCAGGCTGATTGGGTATCATCATGCTTGGAAATGAAGGTTATAATATCACAGAGCTTATCAGATCACCTTCTAGTTAGCATAAAATTGAAAAAAAAACAAAGGGGCCGATCACTGCCCTCAAGGTTCTAAAAAGCTACTTTCAATAGGGGCCCACCTACTCAAGGACCCACTCTTCAGGAGCCTCGCTCTCAAAGCTATAAGCAAGCTTACCAAAGATGTGAACTCGGGAAGCCCTAGGGCCTAGGACATTTTTGCCAAGAGTATCCAGAAAGCCATCAAAACTACAGGTCCTAAAAGGAAGAAAAAACAAGAGGAACAACTTAATCAGCTCATTGAAAATTTTGAAATCCTAACCACCAAAAAACAGGAAGGGTTCGCTTCAGAGATAGAGCACAAAAGATGGCTAGAAGTTAAAGCAAAATTAATCGAGCTTCAGCTAAAGGAGGTGAGGAAGGCCAAAATCCTATCCAAGGAAACTCCTCCAGCCGGAGGAGGCTAACCGTACCCACTTCTTCATGGCCCTCAAAGTTAAAAGAAACTGGGGCTTGGTCCACTCTCTCACAGATATGGATGGAAATAATATTGAAAAGCATGATGAAATGGATGCATTAATGCTCAACCACTTGCAACAGATCATAGGCCAGTCCAAGGATCGCTCCCCCTAAAATAGATGACACCAAAACAACTCTCCTTGGGAGCGTCAAAAGAAGGATTTACCTCTCTAAAGCCAACCTCTTGGAGAAGGCGTTCACCTAGGATGAATGTTCCCTTGCATTGCATGCTCTAGGTAAAGAAAGATCCTCTGGTTGGGACGGGTTGACTACTGAGTTCTTCATAGAATTTTGGGAAGATCTAAAGACCCCCATCACGAGAATGGTGAATCAAACCTTCGGGGATGGGGTCATGGACTTAAGCATTAAAAGAGACCTCCTTAAGCCTATCCCCAAACACGTTTTCTACTCCCACCTTAAGCATTGGCACCCCATAACAATGATGTTAGTTGCCTATAAAAGTATTGCCAAAACTATAGCCCTCAGGCTATCCCCCCTCCTAGACAAAGTTCTCACTCCCCACCATCATGGATTCATCAAGGGAAGATCAATCTATGACAACATTTTGGTTTCAATGGTCGGCATTGAATATGCCGCTTTCTCAAAGCAAGATTGTATCTTGCTGCAACTGGATCTTGATAAATCCTATGACAAAATAACATGATCATTCATTGAAAATGTCATGAAGTCATTAGGCTATGGGCCACGGATGTGTCGCCTAGTCAGCACCTTAGGTGCTGGATGCCAATCAAAGCTCTTGTTCAATGAGAGGATTGTGGGTGCTTTTAAGGTTAGAAGATCCATAAAACAAGGATTCCCACTTTCCCCTCTTATGTTTGTCATTATTTCCCACCCTCTGGTTACGTTACTAGAAAACAGTGCTGCTAAAGGAGAGATTCAAGGATTGGCTCTTCCAAATAACGACCAACTACTGGCAAATCCTTTTGTGGATGATTCCCTAATCTTTCTTAAATCTTGCCCTCAGGTTCTCAAGAAATCTCTGGAAATTGTGCAAATGTTTGCCTTAGCCTTAGGGTCAAAGTGTAGTGTGGAAAAATCAAGATTGATCTCTCTCCGAGAATGACTTGTTTGATCTGTCTATGTGGACTGGGGAGATAGTATCAAAAGGGAAGGATTTTTGTCACCTAGGAGCCCCGCTGGGGGTGGGAGTTACTCACAAGAAGAGATTCTTATGGGTTATGGAGAAGGTCAAAAATAAGATGCACAGGTGGGAGTTCATGCTTGTCCCCTTCCCAAGCAGAATAAAGGTTATCAACTCTTTCATGTTACCCTAAATAGCATTCAATGGTCCACTGCTTAAGCTAGCTAAATGCAGCTGGAAAGAGTTCTTGAAACTAGTAAAGAGATTTCTTTGGAAGAACAACCCTAAAAGCACAGTACCATGGCAATGGGCAAAATGGGAGACGGTTGCAAGACTTGTGGAGCAAGGTGGCCTTGGGATTCTTAACCCCAGCAACCACGTGGAGTCTAGGGGAATTGGTCCAAATAGATGCTCGCAATGTAGAACAGCTTCTGAAGATCTTTCCTACCTGTTCAAGGAGTGTCTGTCAATTTGTGGACTTGTAGGCAAGATTTGCAAATGGGTCCAGAAAACTTGGAAAATAGGATTCTTCAAGAACGATCTCTTCTTGGGAGGAAAGATGTTCAAGAGTCATACTCTTCTCATTGCACACAAATAGTGAGGTATTGCTACATTAAACACATTTGGAAGGCAAGGAACAGTTGATTTTTTTAAAACTCTTTGGAGGTAGCTAAGTTTGTGGAGATAGTCCAAGAAAGTAGGGTAACGATCATCGCCATTGGAAAGAAAAAGAACTCAAAAGAGTGGACTAGGACCCTCGGGGACATTGTGAATGTGTGGGTGGCTCCCCCATCAATCGATGTATCTAGAATCCAGTGAAGTGGTCATTGCTCATCATGAGCATGACAAGAATCTACAATTTTTGGATCTAGTAATATAATCCACTCACCATTGTGAGTTCTGAAAAAAAATCCTAAAGAAAGCTCAAAATGTTGTTGAGAAAGCACAAAGGTACATATTTTCATTGGATTTTTTTTTTAGAACATTTTTTTCAATGAAAATCTAGGGCGCCTCGTCCCTATGCAAGCATAATGCACACAAATACCTTTTAAAATACACATACTTCTCATAGCAATGACACAACCTTGTCATTGCATGCAAAAAGTGTTTTTCTAATGTGTCATTGTTAAAAATAGAAGACTCAGAAATTCCTCCAAGTGTTTTTCTAATGTGTCATTGTTAAAAATAGAAGACTCAGAAATTCCTCCAAGTGCTCTATGTTTGCATAGCAACGACACAATCAAGGAGACATGAAGTGTTTTACTAATGTCGTCTCTTTGAAAAAATAGAGCACTCAGACATGCCTCCGAGTGCTCTATTTTTGCATAGCAATGACACATCCTTGTCATTATATGCAAAAAGTGTTTTTTTTAATGTGTCATTGCTATGCAAAAATAGAACACTTGAACATGCCTCTGAGTGCTCTATTTTTGCATAGGAATGACACAATCAAGTAGACACAAAGTTTTGCTAATGTCTTCTCTATGCAAAAAAAGAGCATTTGAATGTTCATCCGGATGCTCTATTTTTGCATAGTAAGGACACAATCAAGTATGCAAAAGTAGAGCACCTGGACGCATATCTGGGTGATCTATTTTTGCATAGCAATGGCACCATCTTCATTATAATTCACTTTATTTTGCACAGCAAGAATATTATATGATCCTTCTCATATGTCATCCCTATGCAAAATTACATCACCCGGACATACATCCAGATGCTGTATTTTTGCACAGGGACGACATAACACCAATTTTTCTAAAGAATCAACATGACCAATCTTTTTACCAAGTATAGGACCAATATTTTGACCAAGTACAAGATATTTTAAGGTTTGTTTGTTCTTCCTTATGCAGAAAAGGTGACTAGGAAGTGTTTGGAGGGTGTTGACATTGAAGAGGTTGATGGACCAACTATACCAAGTCAAGAACTTGTCTAATTTTGTCTGTGTGAAAGAAATTTTCAATGTTCCCTTTGATATGGAGAATTTTTTGGAAGATTTTAGCGATGAAATTCTTGACTATCAAAAGGTTTTTGTTGACCTTACTAGGGAACACAATGTTGACAACTTTGTATACTTTAATGATATTTTTAAAGTAGGCAACTTAACACCAAGCACTGGCTCCAAGAAGTTTTCATTACTCCAGATGATTGGAAGAAGGTACATAACCTTTATGAGTGACATGGAAAGCATGGTTGGAAGCAAAGAGATTTTGGATGTTGCAGAGTTCAAGGCAAGGAACATCACCAAGGTGGAGGACCCCATCCATATTCCAGGGGAAGAGCTTGATCCCTTATTGTGCACAATAACCTTGTTGTGCTCAATCAAGGGTGGTAGGTTCACATCCAATAAGACTTGGAGTGGAAAAATTCATACTTCTTGAGAAGAAAGAAGCCATTAATTTTTTGGACTTGCTCCTGGATTTATGTGCTCAAGAACTACATACTTTGGCACTATGGTCAGTTATGTCCTTGCCTCTTCTAGTAACATAGACAAGTAGTTGCAGGGTTTCAAGCAGCAGAAGTACTTCGAGGGGGAAACATGTAAATCGTGATCAAGCAGCTAGAGATGTTGCTTGTATTATCCCCCACTTTCTTCCTAGCCTTTTTCTAGTGGAAATCCGTTGTAAAATTCTTTCACTTGCAGATGATCTACTTTATGCATCCTTCCCTTTTTGTATACTCCTCTATATAGATGTAGCAATATGAGAACTGTCTAATAATTTTTTAGTCTCTTGTGATCTTTTTATGTGCCACAGTTGTTTGTAAAACCACTGGAATACTTCAAGAAATTTATTAGATTTTTGAGCTCCTCCACCATGTCTAATGTGTTTGAAAAACTTGGTTCTTTCTTGATAGTGGGACTTCTCTATACCTTGAGTAGATTAGATTGACAAGCTTTCACATTTGTGTGATTGTACATAAGGTGCTATACAAAAAAAACATAATTTCTTTAGCAGCTTATGCAAGTATTGCAGACAATTAGTAGAATCAAAATTCAAAGATATTCTTATGTAGTGTGTGAAGTGCTCCAAGCTCCAAGCACTTGTCATAGCTTTCTTGAATCTTCTCAACTCTTTCTTAAATTTGGAGAGATTATTCTTTCCCTAATTACTTTTATCACAGTATTATAAGAAATTTTCATAATTATTTGGTATTTATTTAAATATTTCTACCTAGGTGTGCGTTATCTGTCTATGTATGCTATGTATATTGACTCGTCATTACCACAATTTTTCTTACCATTTTTTTATACTCTTTACTCCATATAGAAATATTTTCATGCAAGCTTCTCTTATTTTTTTTGTGAATCCACTCCAAGGAAAAACCTCAACAATACCTTTCACCATCAGTCATTGGTTTTTACTAAATTTCTATTTCCTACAGGTATTTTCTTACCTCCTGTAAATAAATATACATCACTTAAAACAAATGAGGGCCCTCCTCATTTGATTCCTTTTATTCTCATATATTTATTTTATATGTATATAGCTCACACTATTCTAGATTCCATGAATCGTTTATATATACTAGCCTGTTTTTTTCATCATATCCATATATTATATCTATGAATAATCCACAACCATGCAAATTTTTAAACCCCTAAGAATCAATTAGGTCATGCTCTCATGCAAGGAGGGCTCACCTTTGGAGCCATATGCAAATTCAACAAAAGGGGGGTCATTGAAGACTTTTTTGTGAAGAAAAATAGGCATTTTGGTGGAATTGTTTATATCTATCTCCACTCCAAATTTGAAGCGGTGGTTAAAAGAAAAAATTTAGAACAAGAGCTAGATAATCACCTCAAAAATATTGAAAATTTTTGGAGCTACTATTGGTGAGATAGGATTTTTTGTATGGACCCCAGTCTGCCTACTTTTCTCACAAAGTAACCCATAGTCTTCTCTAACATCCTTTCCTACTTCCATACACACACACACACACACACAAACACACACTCATTCCTCTCCATCCCTCACTCAAACCTTCAACTTTCATGACCTCTTTCATCTTCTTCACCATTAGTCTCCCCTTTCACACCCATAGCTCTCTTTTGAAGCTCTACCTACATCCATCATCTTCATTTCTCTCTCTATTCCTCCCATAGTACAATTTTATTCTACCCTTTCAAAAATGCATAAAAAATTAACAACCTAACCATACTTATCTCTTGAAAATGGAGTTTTTTTATCAAAAAAACCCTCATTGCCTTTGTGGTGATTCAACTATGGTGGCGGCGTGAAAAGAAGAAAAAGAAGAACGGTGGTCATTTTCGACAATCTATGCAAGGGTGAGTCCAAGATTCAAGGATTCACCATCTCAAGGGTACACCCATCTCATTCACCCCTCTTTTCTCATCCTTCAAGTCATTTTATCCGTTGTAAATGTATTATTAACTTTTTTTAGTAATTTCTAATACTAACTACTAACCTACTAACACAATTACCCATTAACCCAACTCTAAAAGCACCTTCTCTCAAGACATGTACATATAATAAAACTCTCTCTCTCTCTCTCTCTCTCTCTCTCTCTCTCTCTCTCTCTCTCTCTCTCTCTCCCCCCCCCCCCCCCCCCCCCTTTAAATTTTACTTTCATTTATCTACCATCAATAATGCGTTCTCTTGAGCCCACATCCATGATGGCAAGCAGACAAAGAAGGCCCACAAGGTTTTGATATTTTAAAAAATCATAACCCTGATTTATTAGCTTGTAAATTAGGATTTTCAATAATCTTAATGAGGGGTCTCCAACCTATAAATAGGCCCTTCTCCTTCTTGTAAAACTATATCCAACATCTCATAAGTCCCCCAATATTGTATACGCGAGGAGAGATTTAGGTGTAGTCATCATCTTGTGAGCTTCACACTTGTGTGAGAGAAGCTTTGATGCTACACATTGCAAAGTGAGAGAGTTTGAGTGCTCCATCTAAAACCACTATTTGTATATGCTCTTCCATTTTCAACAAATTAAGGTTTTGGTGCTTCAAAGGCGTGTCTTGGTTCTAGAATCGTCGTCCTTCCACTTGTGCCACGTGTTTGGTGAATGCAAGTGACTCGTATCTTTTAAGTTCCATCATTTGAGCTTGTTTGAGAGAGTGGTTAGTGCGTTTTCATTGCCAAGTTTCTTGTTCATTGTAAGAGGATTTTGTGGTGGTGAGAGGTTTCCCACACCCTAAGACAATGTGTGTGTGCTAACAATGTTTACCATTCACTAATTGTTGGTTGAGTTTATGCAAGCTCTGTGATACTATGATAGTATACATCCTTACCTTGCAAGTTTTCAATCAGGTATTTGCACAAACTCCATTCCATTTCTCTCTCTCTTCCCTTTGTTCTGGTTCTCTCTTGCTCCATTTGGTGTGTGTATTTGTGTGAGATTGCTTGTGTGCATTTTGTTACACCTCCTCTTGGTTGTGATAAAATCTCTCTTGCATCCTAGTTTGCATCCCATAAGTAGGTGGTGTCCCAATCTTGTTTGGGTTTGGATGTGGGTTTGTTGTTGTGTTGTGCTTGTGGTTGCCCTAGCCCCAATTGAGCAGCACGTGAACCTTGAGGGGTGTTTAGAGGTTGCCTCTCTTGTTGCCCATCTCGGACCACCTCATTTTTGGTGCCCCCACTGAGGACGGCTTGTGTATTTTTTTGTGCAGGTTCAACCTTTACCATAGTCAAGTAGTTTGCAGGAATCATGAGAATTTATAGGATCCTTTCATTCCCATTAAAATACAAAATGTACACATAATCTGTAGTACTAAGTTGCGATTTCAACGTGTAATTCATAGAATTTTAGGCCCTCTTAGGTTGGTAAAGATAAACACTTCGGTAAATCCTTTTATTTTGCCTCGCATTAGGTACGACCTTAGTTTGGATGTTTATATTTTTGTTTTGTTTTAAGCATTACGTCATGCATAAACCATGGATAATGGCCTAGGAATAGAGATTTTTCCTTTCCATTTCAATCCACTTATTAGAATAAACATTGCAATTAGTAGAAAGATCCATTTTCAACAATGTATGGTGTTCATGTTTGATGCCCAAAGAGTATGAGAAATTCTTGCATCACCAAACCTGGTCATCCTACCTCTTGTTGACTATCATAGATCATTTGATGTGCATAGTTTTATTTTGTTGTAGAATAGATTGCAATTTAGAAAACATTATTGTGTAAATCTTTTTAAGAAAGAAAAAAAAGTGTTTCACTTTGAAATCAATTCAATGGATTCCCAACACCAAATGTCAGGATATCCCCTCTTCTTTGGAGAGCCTGACAAAGATGCCGAGCTATTTCTAGAAAATTTCAAAATGGCTTGCCACATAAAAAGAGTGATAGGAGATGAGAAACGCTTAGAAATGTTTGAGTAGTTCTGAGGAAGGATGCTAGCACTTGGTTTGACTCTCTATCTCAGGAGGTTAAGGGAAACTATAACAAAGTCATTGATAATTTCAAGCAATACTTCTTTGACCCCCAAAACACTCAAAAGCTATGGTAAGACATCACTTCTCACAAAAAAAAAGACTTACATGACTACTACATATATAAACAAGAGTTTCTACGTCTTTGGGCTGTATGGGTGAGAAATGTTGCTAACCTTGGTGATGGTCCACAGTTACTAAAGAAGGAGAGGTTCATAGCCAGTCTCTTTTCCACACTCAAGATGCACCTACTACCTTTGATGCAGCTGAAACTAGAGATGTTGAGAAGTACAGAAAACTCAAGTGTCTAAGGGGAGAGATTCCAATAGAGGGTCCTAGACCAAAGAGAAATTTGCAAGCATCACCATCTAGGGAGATTCCTAAGGTAACAATGGAGTTAATTGAAAATTTAAATGAATCCTTAAGCAACTTGCCAATCCACCTTGCACAAGCTGCAGGTCCTAAGGGACAAACAAAGAAAGCAGAAGAGTGTGAGCCACGACCTTGCGTGGCTGTGGAAAGGTAAGGAGAAAGAAGGAGTCACATCACAAAGTGACCATGGAGGACGAGAGAAGAAAGCGAAGGAGACAAAGGATTCCAAAAGGACTCGACATTGTATCAACCTCCAAGACTTTCCTAGACATAGTATGGCTCCATACAACCTGTCGGAAGACATGAGAGGTAAGGGTCTTGATATCTCCTGGCCTCAGTTTCTTGCATTATGCTCACAATTTAGGAGGAATTTAACAAAGGCAGTTAGCACTAGGAGAAAGGCAAAAGGGAGTATGCATGTTGTAAAAATTTCACAAGCTGAAATGAATAACGATATTACACGTGTGCTAGATTGTTACATCAAAGGAAGGTTGGTTAGGAAAGGTCTAGTGGATGGGGGTGCACAAATTCAAAGACTAGGCATGCACATCCATGAGACACCTGGACAGAAGAACTTATGCAAAGACTAGGCATGCACATCCATGAGACACCTGGAATCAAAGTGAAAATGGGAAACAATAGCAAGGCTAGGTGCGTAGGCATTTGTAAAAATGTCTTTGTGGAGGCCTTTGGCATTAAGAAGGCTGTGGATTTTTATGTTATGTCAACCAAGGGAAGTGGATATCCATTTATCCTAGGAAGACCATGGCTAATGAAAATGCAAGCTTTGAAAGATTGGGAAGTGGAAAGTTGATTTGCAAAAATGACAATCATAAGAAGGTTGTGTTTGACATGAAGGAGCAACATCAAGAGGAGCTCCATGAAGAATCATCTCAAAGTGAGATGGAGGAAGATTGGACCGATAGCACTTCAGAAGAAGAAATTAGTGGCAACATTACTGAAGAGTCTTTTATCAAAGTCATGGGGCTAAGTTTTAATCCAAGCAACCAAGAGACCTCTTGTCAAGGCTTGGAAGAGGTAGGTCCTCAAGAGGACCAAAATGTGCAAGATGAAGGAATGTTAGAAATTATTCTATCTACAACACTTACAAAGGACAAAAGAGAGCAATTCAAATGTGTGCTAAGGATGTTTCCTAAGATTTTTGCAAAGACTACACCTACGTGCATGGAGTAGATGCTATTAAACACAACATTGAGTTAAAGCCAGAGGCCACACCTAAAGCTCAAAAGCTATGAAGGCTAGGATTCATCAAGGAGTAGGCTCTACTCAAGGAGGTAAGGAAGCTCCTAGCAACAGGTTTCATTTATCCAGTGGAAAATTCAGAGTGGGTCTCTCCCGTGGTTGTCACTCACAAGAAGAACGGCAAGTGGAGAGTGTGTAGATTACCGTCCACTCAATGAGGTGACAAAAATAGATCACTTTTCCCTCCCATTTTAGGAATAGATACTCAATGAGGTAGCTGGTCATGAGAAGTACACTATGTGTGATGGCTACTCAGGTTACTTTCAAATAGGAATTGCATTGGAGGATCAATTGAAAACAACCTTCATCATTCCTTGGGGTTGTTATGCTTTGAGAGTCATGCCATTTGGCCAGACAAATGCTCTTGCAACTTTCCAACGCTTCATGAACATGGTGTTTCAAGAATTTTTTGAAGAAACTCTATGACATGGGAGATCAACTCGACCCAACAAGTGTCACATAGGTAAGGATGAAGTGATCTTGCTTGGTCACAAATTTTCTTACAAGGGCATCAAAGTGGATCCTTCAAAGGCAAAGGCTCTTATTGAGTCATCACCCAAGAGTCTTAAGGAGGTCATCTCATTCATTCAAAAGGTGAAGTATATGTCATGCTTCATTCACTTAGCCTCAGAGTTACTTCACCCTTTGCAAAAGTTGACACAATAATAGAATTTGCATGGTCTGATGAGCTTGAAGAGTACTTTTGTAACATTAAAGTCATTCTGTCATAGCTACCAACACTCATGCCTCCTTGTTGGGAGCACACATTCTTTTTTAGCTCTAGTGTTGTAAAGAAAACAATTGGTGCAGTTTTATTACAACAAGATCTCCACAGTACGAGAATGCAACCCATCTACTTTGCTAGTAGGGTCATGAATGCTTTGCAGAGAGGCTACACGGAGGCAAAACTCATGATCCTTTCTCTCATGTTTGCGGTGAGGATGTTTAGATCCTACTTGCTACCAAAACCTTTTGTAATCCTCACTGTAGAAAATTTGTTCCCTTGGGTGTCATCTCAAATGAATCTTAGTACTAGGATCTCAAAGTGGATTATGGAGTTGCAAGAGTTCCAATACTCTTTCAAGGTAGAATTGGCACGGATTCTCACTTATAGGGTACACGAGAAGGAGATTAAGGTGCCTGAAGTAAAGACCCTACCATTACCACCACCAAAAAGTATTCTTAATGCTTTTACCTTGTTCTTTGATGGAGCGTTTTGACGAGACATAGGAGAAGTAGGGGGAGGCCTAGTGTTGCTCAACCCAACTGGAGAGGTGGTCATGAAAGAGAAGGTCAATCTACCAGGTTCAACTAGCAACAATGAATTAGAGTATAACATACTACTTCATGGTTTGAAAATGTGTATCAGCCAAGGTATACAACGTCTCATGGTAAAGAGGGATGCACTTATCATTAAGCAGATTTTAGGAATTTGGACATGCAAAAATGAAAGACTAAGGACAAAGGTTCATGTCATCCGTATGTTGTTTAATCAATCTGAAGAAGTGCAAATGTATCATATTCAAGATGCTGATTTACTTGCACAACAAGCAGTTACATGTGTTGAGAAAGAAGTGTAGTTCATCATGGTGGTAGCAGATGTCAAGCAACCAAGATACCAGGGATTGGAGTCATTGGCTCCCATTATTGGCTACATTTTGGAGGGCGAGTTTCACCAAGATTTCACAAAATCTCAGAGAGGAGACTCATGAAGAAGGAAAGTGTCTATCTCTTCCTAGAAGGCTCCCTCTATCAAAGAGGAAAGGATCAAGTGTGCAGGATAATACCAACTATCAAGGAAATTCCAGCCATTCTAAAAGGTTTGCATGAAGAGGCATGTGGTGGTCATTTTGCCCAAGACTTAACTATGAAGAAGATTTTGCTTGCGGGGTATGTTTGGCCAAGCCTGCATGTGGATGTACAATTGTGGTGTAAAAGTTGTCACAATTGTTAGGTAAATGGAAATAGAAGGTTAATGTATGGTGCAAATAGTGCTTGCAAATGGACCCTTCAAAAAGTGGGGCATTGATGCTATGGGTCTTCTGCCTAGAACAAAAAAAAGGTAAGCTCTACATTCTAGTGATTGTGGACTATATGACTAGGTGGGTGGAAGCACAAAGTGTGGAAAAGGTAAATGGAAAAACAGTGAGCAGGTTTGTCTACACTAATACTTGTTGCATATTTGGCACACCCTTGGAGATTGTTTTTGATAATGGTCTAGGGTTCAGGAAGGTTTTAATCATGGAAGTTTGTGAAGAGCTTCACACTCTACATCGTCATAGCACACCCTACCACCCACAGTCAAATGGTTTGGTGGAGAAGGCTAATGGTGTCATTGTAGGCATCATTAGGAAGATGGTGCAAAACAAGACAAAGTTGTGGGGTAACTTTTGGATGGTGCCTTGTGGACGTATCGAACCACATTTAGGGAAGCCATAGATTTCATGCCATTTCACTTGGTATATGGTGAAGAGTCTTTGCAGCCTATCAAGCTCAACATCCCAACAATACGTCTTCACAACAAAGGGGCACAAAATGACCAAGAAGCATGGATGGCATGGATGGATCGACTTCTTACATTAGTGGAACTTGAGTGGAAAAGAGAAATAGCTTAGGAGTGCTACAAGAGGAAGTCTAAGCAAAGGAGAAGCTTGAAAAGAAACTGAAAGACAAAGGCATCAATGAAGGAGAGCTTGTGCTAAGGTATGACAATTGACTTGACAAACGTTTTGATGCCAAGTTTGAAACTAGATGGCAGGGGCCATACATAGTCAAAAAGGCTTTCAATTCAAGTTACTATCAGCTTATGGACTTGAATGGTAAAGAGTACTCCAGGAAGGTAAACGGGTATCGCCTAAAGCCCTATTTGAATCACCTTCTACCAAAGGATCTGCAAGAGAATTGCCAAGAAACTATATCATCATGTAAGTCTTGTAGTTTGGTTTGTGCCAGTAGTTTAAGACAAGATGAAGAAAAACTACAAAATGAAGACTTGTTTGAGGCACAAAACATTGCAAATAGCTTGGAACCACTCTCATTGGAAAAGATGCCTTTTGATGGTACATGAATGTACCATCATCCTGGGGGAGGGCTAATGATAGCCATTTTTTGGTTATTTAAAATTTCCATAGTGATCTACCTCACCCTATCAAAATCACTCAAACATTGTGGCTATACATACCTTTTCATTGTACATAGGCGTGTGTGAGTTAGGGACTTTTTCCATATCTCTGTAAAACTCTCATCTAGTAGTCATTGGGTTGGTTAAGCCAAAAAAGTAAATAAAATAAAAAAAGTAAAATATATTATGGCCCATTTGTGTATAAATATCTCATTGTATATAGGGCCTAAATATAAGAAATTTTCATAATTATTTTGGTACTTATTTAAATATTTCTACCTAGGTATGTGTTGTTTGTCTATGTCTGCTATGTAATATTGACTCGTCATTACCACAATTCTTACCAATTTTCATACTCTTTATTCCATATAGAAATATTTTCATGCAAGCTTCTCTTATTTTTGGTGTGAATCCACACCAAGGAAAAACCTCAAAAATGCCTTTCACCATCAGTCATTGCCTTTCACTAAATTCCTGTTTCCTACAGGTATTTTCCTACCTCTTGTAAATAAATATACATCACTAAAAACAAATGAGGGCCCTCCTCATTTGATTCTTTATATATTCATATATTTATTTTTTAATATGTATCTCACATTGTTCTATATTCCATGAATTATTTATATATACTAGCCTGCTTTTTCCATCATATCCATATATTATATTTATGCATAATCCACAACCATGCATATTTCAAACCCCTAATAATTAATTAGATCATTCTCTCATCCAAGGAGGGGCTCACCTTTGGAGCCATATGCAAATTCAACAAAAGGGGGGCCACTGAAGATTCTTTTTGTGAAGAAAAATAGGCATTTTGGTGGGATTTTTTATATCCATCTCCACTCCAAATTTGAACCGGTGCTTAAAAGACAAAATATGAAACAAGAGCTTAAAGCTTAATAATTACCTCAAAAAGTTTGAAATTTTTGGAGCTACCATCGGTGAGATAGGATTTTTTGTGTGGGCCCCAATGTGCCCACTTTTCTTACAAAGTAATCCATAGTCTTCTCTCACGTCTTTTCCTACTTCCACATATACACACGCATACACACACACACACACACACACACACCCTCATTTTTCTCCATCCCTCACTCAAACTTGCAACTTTCATGGCTTCTTTCATCTTATTCATCATTAACCTCCGCTCTCACACCCATAGCTCTCTTTTGAAGCTCTATCTACATCCACCATCTCCATATCTCTCTCTATTACTCCCATATTACAATTTTAATCTACCCTTTCAAGAATGCATAAAAAATCAGCAACCTAACCATACTTAATATCTACAAAATGGGGGTTTTTTTATCAACAAAACCCTCATTGCCTTTGTGGTGATTCAACTATGGTGGCGGCGTGAAAAGAAAAAGAAGAAGAACGGCGGTCACTTTTGACAATCTACGCACGGGTGAGTTCAAGATTCAAGGATTCACCATCTCAAGGGTACACCCATCTCATTAACCCCTCTTTTCTCAGCCTTTAAGTCATTTTACCCGTTGTAAATATATTACTAACTTTTTCTAGTAATTGTTAGCACTAACTACTAACCTACTAACACAATTACCCATTAACCCAACTCTAAAAGCACCTTCCTTCAAGACATGTACATATAATAAAACTCTCTCTCTCTCTCTCTCTCTCTCTCTCTCTCTCTCTCTCTCTCTCTCCCCCCCCCCCTTTAAAGCTTTACTTTCATCTTATCTACCATTAATAATGCGTTCTCTTGAGCCCACATCCATGACTCAAGCAGACAAAGAAAGCCCACAGTGTTTTGATATTCAAAAAACATCATAATCCTAATTTGTTAGCTTGTAGGATTTTCAATAATCTTAATGAAGGGTCTCCTACCTATAAATAGGCCCCTCTCCTTCTTGTAAAACTATCTCCAACATCTCACAAGTACCCCAATACTCTATACCCGAGGAGAGATTTAGGTATAGTCATCATCTTATGATCTTCACAATTGTCTGGGAGAAGCTTTGATGCTACATATTGCAAAGTGAGAGAGTGTGAGTGCTCTATCTAAAACCACTACTTGTATATGCTCTTCCATTTTCAACAAATTGAGGTTTTGGTGCTTCAAAGGCGTGTCTTGGTTCTAGAATCGTCGTCCTTCCACCTGTGCCACGTGTTTGGTGAATGCAAGGTGACTCGTATCTTTTAAGTTCCATCATTTGAGCTTGTTTGAGAGAGTGGTTAGTGTGTTTTCATTTTCAAGTTTCTTGTTCATTGTAAGAGGGTTTTGTGGTGAGAGGTTTCCCACACCCTAAGACAATGCACATCTGAATAAACTTGCTCATGCATGAAACCATATTTCTCGGCACCCTTAGCATCTGTAATTGAAAATACTTCCAAAGCTTTGTCCAATAAGCACATAAGTTTTAGGTCCATGTTGACTGGATATTTGTTGGTTCTGAAATTGGAATGCTGCTTTGAATATTTCTGACTCTGAATATTACTAAATCTGATATTTGGTCAGCCAGATATTTGTTGAGTTTGAATATTTGTTGGGTCGAAATATTGCTAGGTCGGATTTTTGCCAGGTCGGATTTTGGCTAGGTTGGATTTTGTTCAGTCTAATATTCTATGCCAAGAACATTTTTGGGTTGGACGGTTATAACCATCAGTTGGTAATTGTCTTGGGAAGAGTTATGAGTAGGGAAATGCAAGAGAAGCTTTATCCATGGTGTTCTTTGCTCTATCTGATCTTTTCTCTATGTTTATTTCGTTGACTCTGAAGTTTTTTGACTGCGTCTTTTGTTGAGTCTGATCATGGAGTGAGTATCTATTCAGTATTTGGGAGTGTGTGAGAGAGATTCTTGTGTTGATGAACCCCAACAGTCCATCACTTTAGAAGAATCTTCTATCCGACACATCTTAAGCTGCAAACTAGACTTTCCAAATATGGCATGTATACTAGCCATACTTGCTATAGATTTCTCTTCAATTTTCTCTCCCCCGCATCCAAGTTTCTCTAACGTTTTGTAGCACAAATTTCAACATGCATATTGAAAACTGCATCTACTTTCCTATCCATATCATGGAAACAATGAATAAAATTATCAGTGGCATCAAAAGCTTGTGGTTCATCTTGCACTCTCACTGAATCATCAAAATTCAAGATCAATCCGCCACATTGTGTCCTCTACATGACAAAATCTTAATAAAGAAGGAGTCTGTACCCCCTCTAATTCATCACCTTGCAAATCTTCAAACCCATACTCGAGGAATTCGAATTAACGAGAAAAGAAAATCGAGCAAAGCCAAATTTCAAGAAAATATGAGCAACACCCTTGACAAATTCATGTGCGTGCAAGATATATTGAAGAAAATAATCAGTCCACCAGCCCATGCCTCAATGCAAAAGTGTCGTACATCTAAAATTGGCATATAGCAGTGGAGGCTTCAACATCTCAAACCTGCTTACATGTTGAGGCCCTAACAAAATCCCAAGTCATAGAAATATATATAAAGCGGCTGATTTTGAATGCTTCAAAAGAACCAAAAAAGGTTAGAACTAACAAGCTTCTAGCCTAAGTTTATGAGGCCACTCGGGTACCTACCAAGGCAAAAAGAAACTCCACCTTTGCGAGTGCAACATGATGCACAAACTCATGGGCAACATAGTCCAAACCAAGGATTTGAAAGAACAGGAAGTAGATAGAACAACCTTGTACAATTGAGAAACCTCATGATCAATATCATAAACATGATCTCCCATATTATTTTCTTTGTGCTCATTCTTTGCATGCCCAATGGAATAGGGACACCGTAGATAGATAAGTTCTTCTGCCCTCTCATTCAAAATCCCTTTCCTCATCAATTGAATCTTGATTGCTCTTGAGATTCTTGCCTTGTATTAAATGGTAAAACAACGTGCATACCAATCAACAAAAATCATTGCATGCTAGAAATTTATAGAAGTGCAAGGGCTTTAGAGGTTGACATGATGGACGTTTTTTTAGGCTAATGTGCATGTTGTTTTGTAAAGGGACATTCAGGCCAATTACTTTTTCTTGCATACTAGCAATAGCAATCAACATCAATGGAGCCTAGATGAACAGCGAGATTATTTTAACTCTTTTTGGGCTTGCAAACCACAACTTTAATGTTCCTCATGTACATGCAGATGCACTTAAAGAGACTAGACAGAGAAAGGGGGTTGTTACCTAATTAGAAAGGAGGTTAATGAATTTGTCTATGCCTTGTGTATGAGAAATGGGGGGAGGTTTAAGAGAAACAACATAGACACCACAAAGAGAGCGAGAGAGAGAGAGAGAGAGAGATAACTACGTCAACCTGTGCAACGAAAAACCAAGAAGAAAGCTACAAAAATGGCATGCTTGTCACACCGTTATCGTAATTAATTACACATACTTAATCTCCCTACCCAGATAGTAAAGAATAATCTCATCATTTTTTGTTATTCTGTAACAAACCTTTACTTCAAGACTTAGCAAGGCCAAGAAGCCACTTCATGTCACAAAATACTATAACCCTAACGCCCAGTCTCCAAGTTATGTGTTACTCATCCTCTTGTTGTTCATCAACTCCATCTTGTATCTCCCTACACACATATTTTGAATTCAAAATATGTGGATGGGGATTTGCTAATGTAAAACCCAATTCCAAGTTGATCACATGGTTCATAAATAGTTACAAAACAACTCTATCTTAGTGTTCAAACATGCATTACACCTTGCAAAGCCATGCAGTTTTAAACTCGAGGAAGCAAACATGGTGGGCTCAGAATTTTGTATAGTATAATGTGCCAGCTCTTTTGTTGAATGGTGTTGGTGTGTAATAAAAGAGCCCATCATGTTTGCTTCCTCGAGTTTAAAATCTATCTCTCTCTCTCTCTCTCTCTCTCTCTCTCTCTCTCTCTCTCTCTCTCTCTCTCTCTCTCTCTCTCTCTCTCTCTCTCTCTCTCTCTCTCTCTCTCTCTCTCTCTCTCTCTCTCTCTCTCTCTCTCTCTCTCTCTCTCTCTCTCTCTCTCTCTCTCTCTCTCTCTCTCTCTCTCTCTCTCTCTCTCTCTCTCTCTCTCTCTCTCTCTCTCTCTCTCTTCCTTCTTGAGTCCCTCCACAAGTAGTGACGATAAATTCATGTTGAAAGAGATCGATAAGGCGATCTAGATGCTTGCATATAGCACCTTGAGCGACACCATGTTGATGTCAGAGTGTGAGGCTATGAGCTCTTGATCTAGTTGCAAGTTGTAGATTGGAGAGAAAGTACGCACGCATGGAAACAAGAGACAAAGAAATGCCATAATCTCCAAGGCAACAACGCCATTGGTGTGTATCTGTGGAAGGAAAGAGGCCCATCTTTGAGCAAGCAGTTCCTTGTCAAAACCAATCTGCACCGGCGCGAACTGGTTCCTGCAGGTTTTGGCTTTTGTTTTTTGTTTTTTTTTTTTGATTAGTTGTAGTTGGAAATGCTCCAAAAAAAACATGGTTTTCACACCACCTCTCAAATTTGAATTTGAAGCTGAGAAAACCTAGAATATTTAGAGAAATCCCGTGCCAAAACATTCAAATTTAGCCAATTCACCTGAATTATTTTTCATACATAGGTTTGTTGGATAAAAGTTTTTTTGAAACCTAATCTAAACCAGTCCGCGCCGACGCGGACTAGTTCCGGCATTGAGCGTGTGACACCATCAATGATGGTAAATCCATGCAATGCTGCGGTAGAATTGTTTTTTTTGTTTAACAAAATCCACGTCTTGGTTAAATTGGATCAAATTTTTATGAAAAAAACACACCGTCAAGCATGTTGAAGAAGGTGAACGATTGTCAGAACGGGTTTGAGGCACCAGTGTCCTATTTTGATTGTTTTTCGGCTTCCTCATGCTTGAGAGCTTTTTGTTTTTGGATTTCTCAAAGTGAAAAAGCTTTAGAGTTGTGCTCTCATTTTTCAGCTAAATATAGGAAAGATAATTTGGCTTGTTCTTTTTTCTACAATTTTTTCCACTGGTTGATACATAAAGTGTTCCTTCCCATGATTATCAATTTTTTCAGAAAAACATGAATTCATTATTGCATTAAAGTTATATGAGGAAATGGGGGGATACTCCTATGATCTTGGGGGGGAGAGAGAGAGAGAGAGAGAGAGAGAGAGAGAGAGAGAGAGAGAGAGAGAGATAGTTCTATTATCGTCCTGGGAGGTCAAATATGACCTATGGGACCAAATGAACATGTCACGTGGTGTGAGTGGAGTTCATAAGTGACTGTCGATGCTCAAAAATGGCTGAAATGAGCGTCGCAATAGAGAGTCCACATCGTGGTTGGGAGAGGAAGGTATGTAGGGAGAGCTCATGGCTGAATATATGGGGAAAAGAGGACCTAATGTGGTCAAAAGCTAAGCACTCAAGTAGTGTGTGGTACTCACTCTCTCGCACTTGACGAGGGCATAAGGTGCAAAGTCGATGACACTCCTCGCCAGTGCCCCAACGTCCTGTCTCGCAGCGTAGAGAATGGGAGCTAAGACGAATGGAGGCAATGGTGCGGATCGCACTCAACGGGATGGGCTCAAGGATGTAGGAATGGGTTCGGTTACCTCGTTCCGAGAAGAAGAGAGATTTGTAGTTTGGGGCAACGTGTGTGGTGTAATGGCTGAAGCGAGAACCTCCGGATTTCTCCCAAGCCATGATACATTGGCGTTGTAAGAAGGCCTCATTAACTTGGGAGTCGATCGACGCATCCTTGACCAAGTGACATGCATCCCATCTTCCAAACCATTTCTTGATATCAAGCATCCACCCCGAACTTAGTATTTTGCTCTTGCATGTCTTTTGAACCTTTTGACTTGCTTCATATGCGATTCTAGGAAGTCGATGCAAAGGGCTACGTTGTGTCTTACGCATGTACTCCACAACCCTTTCCATGCCCAAGACCTCAATGGGAAGCGATCCGGACTCAAGAAGTAAGAGCATGTAGGGTGTTTGTGTCTTGACTTGGAGAAAGTTGGTGAGAAAACGCTTTTGGACATTCTCAAACTCTTTCCAAGTAGACTTCCCGATGCTTCCACCCCACACCTCCACTCCATAAAGAAGCACCGGTGTCACCAATGTGTCAAAGAGGTACTTTTTGAGAGCCCAACACTTGATCTCTCCTGCATTGCACATGTTCTCAAATGCATAATAAGCCCTCTTTCCGGCTTCCAAGCGACGCATTGCACAATCCTTCCATTTATGATTGGATGGAACCTCAAGGCCAAGGTACTTGAAGTGATCTACCACTTCAAGTTTCTCATTGTTGTATACAATGCATGGATTTTCGTCATTGAGGGTCTTTACAAGCATAACCTTGGTTTTGGATCCATTCACGATCAGCCCGCTATGTAGGCAAAAGCGTTCCAAGACACTCATAAGCTTTTGTGCATCTTCTAAGGTATGTGCCAAGAGCACTACATCATCGGCATAAAGCAAAAGCATGATCACCGCATTTCCAATCTTAACCTCTTCTATGCCTTCTTGCTGCATAAAATCAAGAACCATGTCTTCCAATTCATCAATAAGTAGCCCAAAGAGGGTTGGGGAAAGTGGGCATCCTTGTTTGACACCAATAGTGCTTGCAAAAAATTTTGAAATTCCATCTCCCATACGTAATCGACATATCACTTTTTGGTAGATGCGAAAGACTGCATGCATAAATTCTCTCGGCACTTGAAGGCTTTGCATACGTCTCCAAAGATTTCCTCGCGATACCATGTCAAAAGCTTTCTTGAAATCCACAAAGCAACAATACAACTTTTTTCCTTTCAATCGAGACGCTTCCATAAGAACTCGAAGAGTGACAAGGTGATCAATAGTGCTATGATGCTTTCGAAAACCTGCTTGGCCAAGCGCACGTTTGCCATTCTTTTCAGCCCATTCAGGCATTTTAGTTCGATAGGCCTTCACAAATCCTACACTAGTCTAGACTCTAGTGGGATCATCCAAAGAGAGAAAAAGAGAAACCCTTTGAGGACTTTCTCTTAAGCTCGGGCCAATTTAAAAAGCTTGCATTGTGTGTTGAGAAAGTTTTCAAGATGTTTGCAATCAAATAAGGGATTGTATTGTGGATTGAAATTTGAACCAGCTTCTACAACTTCAATCATACCAAAGATAATTTTAACATTGCCCTTACCCCTAGTGCTTCTTGCTCTCCCACTCAGACAACATTGTCCCACATTGTCATCCTCAAAGGTTCTTTACCTACTACTCTCTCTCTCTCTCTCTCTCTCTCTCTCTCTCTCTCTCTCTCTCTCTCTCTCTCTCTCTCTCTCTCTCTCTCTCTCTTCACCAAGGTGAGAAGAGCATCTCCTCATTTCTCCATAAAACTTTAATGTGGGCTCTCCCACTCAAGAAACATTACCCCACCTTGTCATCCCCCAATTTTCTTTACCAACTCTCTCTCTCTCTCTCTCTCTCTCTCTCTCTCTCTCTCTCTCTCTCTCTCTCTCTCTCTCTCTCTCTCTCTCTCTCTCTCTCTCTCTCTCTCTCTCTCTCTCATTCTACTCATATGGGCCCTTGAATCTTTCCCTTATCTTGGTCTCTCCAATATGTCAACATTTCCAATTAATTGACAGTCCTCGTGGAGCCCCTGTGGATCTACATATTGTTCAATTGTTGTCACTAGGGGTGATTGTGTAGCAAGGTTGATTGAAAATTTTTGGTGCTTGAGAAAATTTTCTCATCTCTACTTATGTGGGTGTAGGAGGGAGGAGAGAGGACACCTACTATAGAAGGAATGGTTCGGGTCTTAGATTGCAGCTCTCTTTGACTATATTGGAGGTTATGGCTAGAGGTGATGGTACGTAGAGGTATTAGTTTCCCACATTAATCTCCTACTACAGGTGGCACCAATAACAATAGATTCTTTGATGAAATTATATGTTGCACTTTTTTTTCATGCTCCTCATTTGGATAGATTTCTCAAGGCCCTGGGATGACACAAGAAGTCAAGAGCTTTATTGATGGAATCGCTTGTTTTTTTTCGGTAAAAAAAACTCGCTTGCCATCTTGTAAGACTCCCATACTCTTGCACATCCAAGCCATGTACATATGGTATACCCAGGCACTATAAATGCTCATGTACATCCGCAACCTGTGAATCCTCAAATGCTCATGTACATCCACAAACTGTGAATCCTCATGTGTGTATAGACCTTGTAAATCTTCATGTATTCCCTAACTTTGTAAGACCTCATGTGTGCTGAAAATCTTCAAATCTTCATGCATTTTTAGACCTTTTAAGTCTTTGCATTTAGTTGTTGGGAGGGGATTCAAAATTTCGAGCTTTGCATAGAGAGTTCTAAACAACATCTTCATCATCTCTAACCTAAAATTTCCTATCATTCTCAAGCAATCACCCATCAAAAACAATTTCAAGCTTAGCCTAAATTTGCTTACAGACCTCTGCATATGCTTGTGAAATCCAACCATAAGGAGAATCCATGCATTGTGTACAACAATGAGACACTTGAAGTTGTTGATAGATTTAAGTACCTTGGCCTTGAGCTTCAATCCAATCACAAGTGGCATGAATGTGCTATGCGTCGTTTGGAAACGGGAAAGAGAGCATATTATGCATTTGAGAACATGTGTAATGCGGAAAAAATCAAGTGTTGGGTTGTCAAGAAATATACTCTTTATGGAGTTGAAGTGTGGGGCAAGAGCATCTCAGAGTCTACTTGGAAAGAGTTTGAGAATGTCCAAAAGCATTTTCTTACAAACTTTCTCCAAGTTAAGACACAAATACCATATATGCTCCTACTTCATGAGTCGGATCTCTTCCAGTTGAGGTTATGGGCATGGAAAGGGTTGTGGAGTACATGATAAAGATGCCTCAAAACCCTCACGTATTGACTTCCTACACTTGCATGGGAAGCAAGCAAAAAAGTTCAAAAGACTCGTAAAAGCAAGATCATGAGCACGAGATGGATGAAAGACATAAAGAAGTGGTTTGGGAGATGGGATGCATTACACATTCTACATGATGCTTCAATTGACTCCCAAGTGAATGAAGCTTTTCTACAACGCCAATGTATTACGGCTTGGGAGAAATCCGGTGGGTCACGCTTCATACATTACACCACCCATATTGCCCCCAACTACAAAACCATGTTCTTCACTGAAAGAGGAAACCGTACTCACACTTACATGCTTGAGCCTATCCCCTTGTTGGCGATACGCACTATCGTAGCCATTTGGCTTAGCTCCCATTTCCTTCAATACGAGATAGGGCGTTGGGGCAATGGAGAAGAGTCAAATCGATTGTGCACAATATGCTCACTGCAAGTTCGAGAGTTTGAGTACCACACACTACTAGAGTGTTCAGATTTTGATCACATCTGAACTTGTTTCTCTCACATTTTCAGCCATAACTTAGACCTACACACTTTCCTCTCCCAGCCACAGTGTCGGCTCTCCATTGCGACTCTCATCACCACAATTTTGGAGCGTCGAGAGTCACTCATCAACCATACATATACTACATCACATGTAACTTTGGTCCCATAGGTCATATTTGACCTTCAAGGACGGTAATAAAATCTCTCTCTCTCTCTCTCTCTCTCTCTCTCTCTCTCTCTCTCTCTCTCTCTCTCTCTCTCTCTCTCTCTCTCTCTCTTTTTCTTTTGCCTCGCCATCAATAAGAAGCACTCATATCCATATCTCTGTAGCTCTCTCTCCCTAATCTTCCATAGCCCTCAAGCCTAATCTCCCTTGCTCTTGCACATCGTAAGCCCAAGCTCCATTGCATCATATTATAACTCTAATAGACAATAGTTTTCTTCTCTCTTGCGGAAATAATCAAGCTCCCATAGTCAAAGATCGGTAGAGTTTTCTTCAAAAAACTTCACGGCTGCGGTTATCAAGGGTCTATCTCTTTCTCTTGGCTCTCATAAAAGGTGAAAACAAGCTTTCTTGCTCTCTCTTTGAGCAACATCAATGGACAAGAAGCTCAAAAGGGAAGAGCTTGCAGAGATTGTAGTCGGGAGGAACAAGGAGGAGAGAAGGGATTTTTAGAAGGGATATTGAGGAAGAGCTTGCAGAGAGTGTAGTGGGGAGGAACAAGGAGGAGAGAAGGGATTTTTGGAAGGGATATTGAGGAAGAGCTTGTAGAGAGTGTAGTGGGGAGGAACAAGGAGGAGAGAAGGGACTTTTGGAAGGGATATTGAGGAAGCTCAAAAGGGAAGAGCTTGTAGAGAGTGTAGTGGGGAGGAACAAGGAGGAGAGAAGGGATTTTTGGAAGGGATATTGAGCAAGAAGACCAAGGAAACGGGTTTTGGGAAGCAAGAATGGTTGGATTACACTAGGGTAATTGTTTTTACAAGGCAAGAGCATATGTGTTTTTTTTCATGTACGAACTTGATGTTCTTTCATAGAGAGAGATTAATTGGTGTGCCAATAGAACAAGGAAGTGATCAGGTAAGCACAAGAGGAAAGGGGTGAATTCCAAATCTTGGTTCATGGCTAACCTATAATCATTGTGGGCGGAGTGTATATGTTGTTGACAACAGCTTGAGCATGTGATGGACAAGAACCAAATTTATGATCGTTTGGAGGGCCAAACAGTGGAAATTTAGTGTGTTTTGGTGCCAATGCTTGGGATTTTACTATCACCAAAGGGTTTTTTATAGTTTTTAAAGAAATTATTGAGGATCAAATTTGACTGCACTTTGTTCATAAATTTGAAAATTGAGCATATCTAGTGCCGATGCCTGTTGTAATTTTCTCAATGTTTTTGTCTTATTGCCTCTATCTCTCTCGATTCTCTCATAGTCAGAAGCCCAATCTACATTTTTAAACCTAAAGTTATCCCTATTTTCACTCGTTTCTTTTGGTTTGAGCCTCAACAAAATTCCTATCTACAACCAAAATCTCGGTACTTTCCCGATCGACCCTAGAGAACCATGCTCTTTGACATCGTCCACACTTTTGAAAATATCTAGTCTCTCTGATAATACGTGACCACTCCACTCTAAATCCTTGGCTACTTAAAGCATCAAAATAAACAAATCTATGGGAAATATGGCATTGATTCCAAACACCAAATTGAAAGATGTTGTTCCAATTGCTATTTTGTAAGCAACTCGGTATGTTCATAAAGCTAAATGGAGCTTTTGTTCCTAGTTCACTCTTCATTCATTCACTATCTTTGTGAGCACCGTTCATAGGGTTTTGTTTGTGATCTCAGCTTGTCCATTATCTTGAGGGTGATAAGATGTTGATTTGTGATGAATTATCATAAACTCATATAGCAATATTTTATGACTTCATTTAGGAAGTGAGCGCCTTTGTTGCTAGCTATTTCTATCGATAGCCATATCTTGTAAAGGTATTCTCATATAGAAGAATTGAGCTTTCATTTTTGCATCGCTATTTTATGTATCTTTTTCTTCAATCCATTTGGTCATATAGTCTATGGCCACTATAATGTATTGAGCATGTGTTCAATATGCGGGAGGTGCTATTGTCCTTACAAAATCTATGTCCCATTTGGAAAATTCTCTTGCCCCCATTATAGGTCTTAGAGACATTTTGTCTCTCCGTGTAGATAGTTTTGTTCATTGATATTTGTCATATGCTGCATCATCCATGAACAAAGTAGGTCACTAGATTCTTGCAGCAAGGATTTTCTTTTTGCAGTTTTGTCAAGAAAAAAATGTCCGCTTGCTTGTCCAACATGAGCTCGGGATGTGTTCATCTTCTATGGCACACATTCATAGTTGACCATACTTTCTTCTCTTTAGAGATGATCCTCAATCAACATGTAGCTCTCCGATTCAGTCTAAATGGATTTTATTCTCACTTTTCTCGACCCCTTAGGTAAGGTTCCTACTTAGGTGCTACCATGACTCTGAACAGTGTTGAATGTTCTTCACGTGCCTTAGTTGCACAACTGTTGCATGAACTAATGTAGCCTAGCCTCAATATACCGTCATTTTCTTGCATGTATAGACACAAGTGTTTGGGTTCCCTCCATTATGATTGTTTGCCTTTCAATTTGTAAAGATCCAATGGTGAGCAAAGGTATAACATGTTCACTCCACCTTGGCACCATCTCAATGTTGAAAATGTAAGAATTTGGCAAGTCATCATCTACCCTAGTGGATGCTTCTCCATGTGTCAATCTTGACAAATTTTCAACCCAATGATCTGTGGTTTTCACTACCACTATGAAATCAAGCTCAAGCAATATAATGGACCATCAAACAATACATCTTGTACTGAAAGGTTTTTTCACCAGCTTGATGATCCCAAAAAAAAACAAATTTGTTTACGAGAAGGTAGTTTTTGAACTTCTTCATCACACTAACCATTCCTAGCCCTTCTCTCTCCATGGTTGTGCAATTCTTTTTTGCACTATTCAATTGTTGGATGGAGTAACATATAGAAAAATACATGTTGTTCTCTTCAGCAATGATGCTGCAGAGCCATCATATGTCATGAAGCCAACAAAAAATCATTATATGATGGACAAAAACACACTTATGTTCATATTAGAAAACCAAAATTATAAACCTAGAGGTTATTCTCCTAGGTTGGGATAGCTGGGGGCTCCACAAGCATCCCAACTAGCAAGTCGGTGCTATGAATGTGGAGGTGATCATTGGTGAGAGTTTGTCCACACAAGGGTGAACATAAAAATATTTTGGTGTTCAGTGGTGAATATGGGATAGACTCCTCATAACAAGGGAAAAGCAACAATGAGCATCATTGCAATTTTATGTGCTCAAGTGGATCAAAAACTCAGCCTACAATTCCAATACATGTGATGACTAGAGCTCAGGCTCAAGAAGTTGCAAAGGACACACTTGTCAAGGATGAGATCAAATATCCATTTCAAACGGAATTCTAGATCTTATCGGCAAGAACTCAAAGAAAATTATGGAAGGCAAAACGAGAAAAAATGAAAGCAAAGTGGCTACAAGAGAAAGTTCCCTTAGAAATTGAGTTGACACAAGCCAAGAAGTGGCTAAAACATCAAAAGGAAAATAGGAATCAAATAAAAGGAGTAGTCTCATCCAAAATATCATTGGGATGTGAAGTCTTGATAGATAAAGTGATGGAACCTTTAGTGGCTCTATTACAAGCTTACCAGGCTAAACTAAAAACTAACCAGATGTTGGATTGGAGATGGTTGCCATATCTCCATCTCTCGAAGTTGAGATATAAAGACTGAAGATGTGCAAACAACTCATAGAGACTGCTCAAGTTCTAATGGAGCCAGAGAAGCCAAACATCCCTAAACAAGAGTGCTAATCCATTAAAGAGCCATGGAAATTGAGCACAAAGGAGACAAAAAATGAATGATCTAATGAAGCCTGGGAAAGAAGCACCATTAGACACAAGGGTAGTGGGTAATACCACATATAATTTCAAGTCACAAGTGATAATGCAAATTTCAAAAGTGAAAGAGCCATGGATGCAAGCCTTATGGGAAATGATACGGAATAGGAAGGATAGTAGTTTGACTTTCAAGTCTGCATATATCACTGAGATCCATTTGGATCATGAGTTTTATCCTAGAAACATACAATCTCTATACAATGATGCAAGAACAGAAGCATTGAGGAAGAGTAAACCTGAAACATTGAAAACTTTGTTATCTTTTATAGGAGAGTATGAAATGAAATCCAAGGTTAAAGTAGTGCCTTCTCAATGGAAGCCAATTCCAAAGATGATGGACACTACGAGCCTGCACGAACTAATGTCAACTCCTATACAATGCAAAATAACTCTCTCTGAGTTGATACAGATTAGATCGCATCTATGGGGGAAAAAGGACAAAAACTGGAAAAATATGGGCCTGAAAATTCCTTGTCAAGACATTCCCTTAGACAAAGAAATGAGTAAAATAATAAAAAATAAACCAAAGGCAAAACCACTACCTGAGAACAAGGTGGGTAATTATTATGAAGGGGAAGAAGGATATACCACTCAAAAATGCAACACAAATAGGTCAAGATGATTGCTATATTTGATGGCAGGGCTGGAGCGGCCATTGCCATAAGGAGATATGGGAGAAGTGGGAAAGATCGTCTCTCAAAAAAAACAAAAATGAAATTACAACTAGCAGGTGGTTACATTGAGTGAGCAGTTGGTATGCTAGACCAAATCATAGTAGCCTCTTGTGGGATTGAGTACGAATATACCTTCACAATAGTGGAGTTTGGAAAGTCAACAACTTTGATACCATATCTACTTGCAACACAATAAGATTACTACAAGAATCAGCATCAAAGAGAACAGCTAAAGATATGTTATTCAAACTCGCGTGGAGGAATTTGACTCAATGATGGTCAAAGAACAAGTCTTAGAACAACCTGCTTGGTTACAGATCAAAACATTTCTTTGGATGTGTGGAGCTTCTAAGTGTGAGATCTTGGCAATAGAAGACTGAATTCAAAGACCAATGGAAGACAAAGATTATATCCCACAATCATTTCCATAAGAATTGTTTGAACCTTTTGGCTAGAAGCAGATACTGGCTACTCTAGATGCATGCGTGAAGGAAGTAACCCAACAGCATTATGTGACAAAGTGGGCTATGATATAGTACCCTTCCAAATGGTGAGTGTTATCTTGGAATCAGGGTTAGAGACCGAGGACCTAAATACTCAAGAAATTGTTGAGTGAAAATGCATAGTTGATGAGATTTCAACTAGAGTGTGAGCAACAAAAATGAGGAAGAGTTTCAAAATTCACGAGACGGCATTTTTGTAGAGATATATGTAGAGGATGAGCTATCAAGTAGCTCTATAAAAAAAAAGACCAAAAGAAAAAAAGGCAATCTTCTATGATTTCCCTAACAAGAAATCTAGAAGACAAGAGGTACCACACAAAACGAGTAAGGAAACAAAAGAAAACGCAAAGGAAATGTATGCCTCTTATGAAGAACAAAATACAATCTTTTATTCGTATAGGAGCAATTGATTGTCTTAAAGACAAGGTTACGTGGGGATATATGAAACCTGCACTAACAAAGACCAATCTTAAGAAACAAAGCATACCTAAAACCAAAGACCCCACTAAGAAGTCATCTAGAATGACAAAAATTGAGCACAAATGTGAATAATAGAAATTGAAGTAAACTTTAAAAGAAGTTTGGACAACCAAAATGGAGAGTGAAGAGGGTTCAAACATGGATAAATTTTGATGTACCCTCTTACTACAAAATATACACCATACAAAATTGAAAGATTGTAGTTCATCAATCGTCATGAAAATTTAAATAACTAGGGACATCTTATGATGGACCTGAGAAAGTTAAGCACAAAGAATTATCTAAACCAGAAGAGGAACCAAAGCAAGCATACATTTCTATTGATCTCACAAGGAGGAAGAGCAGTTATTGATAACTACGTTCAAAGAGTATAGAGATGTGTTTGCATGGTCATACAAAGACCTTAAGCGTGTGGACCTAGACATTTGTCAGCATACAATGCCCCTTAAGAGTGATACAAAACCTTGCAGACAAGGTCCTTATACATACTATGAAACCTTTGCCAAGAAGATCAAGGAGGAGATAGATAAGCTTAAGGAAGCAGAGTTTATTTACAAGATTGAGCATATGGATTCATTTCACCGATTGTGATAGTGTCCAAGAAAAGAAAAATTGCAAGTATGTGTGAATCTCAAATAGGTAAACACATGACTACTATAAGAGACAACTATCCCTTACCAATTATTCATTATGTGATAGAGTGAGTTGCAAGAAAGGAAGCTTATAGCTTTACTAATGGCTTTTTAGGCTACAACCACCTTGCCATAAATCCATAGGATCAACATAAGGCAACCTTTGCTACAAAACGGGGCATACTCGCTTATAGGTTGATGCCATTTGGCTTAAATAATACACTTGCCATGTTCCAAAGGCTGATGAGTCATGTTGTTTAGGAATATCTAAGACAATTCTTAGAGATTTACATGGACAATTTATGCTTGCATTCTCTCATGAGGAATGAGCACATAGAACACTTGAAAAATATCTT
This sequence comes from Adiantum capillus-veneris, assembly GCF_014529385.1. Taxonomy (NCBI): domain Eukaryota; kingdom Viridiplantae; phylum Streptophyta; class Polypodiopsida; order Polypodiales; family Pteridaceae; genus Adiantum; species Adiantum capillus-veneris. The sequence continues at coordinate 30,019,767 of NC_140935.1, forward strand.
TGAGAAATGAAAAGCCTATCGTATTTTCTTGAATCTAGAGAAATGTGTCTTCATGATAAGACAAGGAAAAATTTTAGTACACATCGTGTCCAAAAACTGCATTTCCATGGATCTCAAGAAGATTCAAGTGATTATTTCTCTTGGCACGACCACAACAAAAATTACGAAGGTACAAGCTTTCATGGGCCATTGTGCTTATTATAGAAGATTCATCTATATGTATGCAATCATTGCCAAATCTCTCTACTCTGTTATCCATGAAAGTTGATTGCATCAAAAAATTTGAAAAAGCATTCCAGACATTGAAGAATAGATTGACTTTTTTGCTCTAGTTCTGAAAGTTCTTGATTGGACAAAGATCTTTCATGTCCATATCTATCATCAACCCAGGGAGTTCACTAAACTATATGTAACATAGCATGTGTATTCAATAGAGGGGATCTTATATTTTTGTGAACTTATGAAAAATGTGTACATGAGGCATATAAGGGGTACTTTTAATCCATTTTGGTGAACACATGTGATATAAGAAAATGTTACATAGTGAATGCTCTGGGTGTGTCAACTTATGCTACAGTAGAGAAAATGTGAACCCCAAAAGGGCCCTTTAGGGTCAAAGATGCTTTTGAAATATACTCTCTACACCATGAGAATGGGCTTGTAGCCATAGTCCGACTAGTTTTTTCACTTTTTTGAATGGCCATAACTTGAGCATTTTAACTTCAAATTTGTCGGCAATATTACATTTGGAGCTCATTGTCAAGATCTTTCCATAAATATGTTACATGATATAGTTTTGAAATACGTAGATATGGGCTATCCATGCCCCCCCTTTTATGTCTTGTTGTTGACTTAAATCTGATTGGTTGCTCTTACAAGGCCCCTTTGGAGTTCATATTTTTCCTAATGATAAGATGCATTCTAGCACAGTCTTACCCAAGAAGGATAACCTTCATCAACATATTCAATAATCTCAAGGATCCGATCACAGGTCTACATTGGTTCTTCATAATATGAAGTGGTGGCAACATTCTATTATTTGCAAGTGCTTCTACTAGCTATGTATATCTTACAATTGCTCATTTCTCTTTAGATAAAGGATCGGTCTACTATCGAGTACATTTGTTTGTACTTGTCAAGGTATCTCTTCCTTCAAGGTATGTAAAGACTGTTGGAATTAGGGTTGCAGAGAAACACACACAGCTTGGAGAAGACGAAGGAAGCTCAAGGCATACAATAGAGAGTGTGTTACTTAGTGTGCAATCGAAAGATCAGTAGCCCTAGAGTGATGGGCATATATACAATGCATAGGGGAAAAAACCTCCTAAAGAGGGAAAAAATGCCCTGGCGGTCCTAGTGTGTTCACACACATCACTACCACATATATATGGTAACAAATCCCCCCTGGAGTGATGCGGTGAACGAGAGCTAGCACATGAGTAAAGGGAAGTGCCATGCCCTGAGGACATGATCAGTCCATTAAGGGGAGTAAGCCCAAAGCTTTGCAGCAAGCTTCAAGCTTCTCACGAGACAATGCCTTTGTGAAAATATCTGCAAGGTTGTCCTGTGTTGGCACATAAGCCAAGCTGATCTCTCCTGTTGAGAGACTCTCCCTGACATAGTGGTAATGCACCTCAATGTGCTTTGTGCGGGCATGAAAAATTGGGTTCCTCGCAACTCCCAATGCGCTCTCACTGTCAGTGTAGATAGTGTTGGCAGTGTCCTGTCCAACACCCAATCAGCCATAAGGCGTCTGAGCTATACACACTCAACCGTAGCTGTGAAGACTGCCCTGTACTCAGCCTCACAACTCGAAGTGGCCACGGTAGGTTGCTTCTTGCTCAACCATGATATACATGAACTGCCAACCATGAAACAAAAACCACTTGTGGACACTCGTGTGTCAAAACAACTAGCCCAATCTGAGTCCAAAAAAGCATGTAAGTCTGGCGGCAATGATCCCCCCTTGGGATAAAACAATCCAAGATGTAAAGTGCCACTAAGGTAGCGGAAAATCCTCTTGACAGCCTGCCAATGCTTAGACCCTGGGCTATGCATGAATCTACTGACCTATGAGATTGCAAATTGAATATCTGGCCTCGTGTTGCATACATAAATGAGGCAGCCAACATCAGTTTGGTAAAGAGAGACATCAACAGGATCGCCAGCATCATGTAGACTCAACTTCAACCATGTTTCTATAGGAATGGCAATACGTTTGCAATCCTCAAGTCCAAACTTACATAGTGATAGCCGTTTTTCGGCTCTTTGTAATTACCACAGTGAGTTACCTCACCCTACCAAAATCACCCAAACACTATGGCTATCCCTACCATTTCACTGTACATAGGCGTGCGTGAGTCACGGGACTTTTCCCATATCTTCTTAAAAAAAACCCTCAATTAGCTAGTCATTGGGCTAGTTGAGACAAAATATATATATATATATATATATATATATATATATATATATATATATATATATATATATATATATATATATATATATATATATAAGTATATTATGACCCATGCGTATGTAAATATTTCTTTGTATATAGGGCCTAAATAAACGATTTTTTCATAATTATTTTGGTATTTATTTAAATATTTCTACCTAGGTGTGTGTTATTTATGCTCTGTACATTGCCTCACCATTACCACAATTTTTCTTACCATTTTTCATACTCTTTATTCCATATAGAAATATTTTCATGTAAGCTTCTCTTATATTTGGTGTAACTCCACCCCAACAAAAATCCAAAAAAACTAGTTCTATTTATGTGTATATTTTTTTCACTATTGTGATTTTTTCCTTCCTACATATATTCTCTATTACTCTCATAAATTAAACCACCAAAAATATTCATCTTTTTATGGTAGACATATAATGAGAGAGATTTATTTTGACCCCTTTATATTTTTCCACCTATATTATTTATATTTGACATGTATATATTTTTTAGACCCCTCAATATTTGATTTTCTTAGTTGTGCTATTCACTTATATCCTAATCTCAACAATATCTTCAATTATAGACCTACCAAATAAGGTCAAGGGTAGGTGGCATGCATACATGCACTATGGAGGGCTCACTCTTGGAGGTATTCAAAAGAATCATCCAAAGAAGGACCCCACAAGGACCTTTGCAGTGGAAAAAAACGGTCGATTTTGCTGAATTTTTAAAGTTCACTTGCTCTCTGAATTTGAAAAGGTGATACAAACAAAAGTTGTAGCTCGTGGGCTGAACTTTTGCCTCATATTTTTTTGAGCTACGAGCTGTGAGCTATGATTTTTTTAGTGGACCCCAGTTTTCCCATGCTATGCAGCCACACTCTCTCTTCCACTTTATCATTTTCCTCTTTCACACACACTTCTCCACTCATCATCCCCATCTCTCTCACCACTCCTCTCTGCACACTACTCACCTTCTCCTCAACCTTGAAGAATAAGAGAAACCATGGTGAACTCATACCTCCCACACACAATTCCATTCCAAAATTGACCACCTAGTCTCATTTTTCCTCCTCCAATTTACCCATATCTATCAAAAAAATCACAAAATTCAGCCTCTTCTCTTAAAAGACAGCATCATGGTGGTTGATTACTTAGCTTCAATTATCTTGTCTCTCAAGGTCAAGAGTGGAGAAAAAATGTACCGTCAAAGCTAGTGGACCGTCAACAGGCGTCAAAATCGGCCCTACTCAAGACACTTGGAGCATCAACCTTGTAAGAAAGCCACCTTTTCTTACCTCTTAAGAGTTTTTTTCTTCCTTATTTGTATCCTACATGGATACTCCCATTGTAAATATCCAATTCCATTTGTAAATTAATACTAACTCTACTAACACTAACCCACTATGAAAAGTCCTATCACCTCCATTTCTCTCCTCTCTCTTTTCCCCACCAACTTCTTGATAATTCCAAGCAAAAGAAATTAGATAAATTGCTGAAAATCTAACCCAACCATGGTTAGAGGAGTAACCCTAGCCTTCAAAATTGCTATAAAAGGAGGGTGTAGCTAGCACAAAAGGGGGGAGCCATAAGCAAGAGCACTATGCTATAGCTTGAGAAGCCAAGCTCAACCTCTCTAGAAGGAGCTCTTGAGTGGAAGCTCATTGTCTTATGCATGTGCATGTGTTGTAATAGGGGATTAGCAAGGGAACTCTATGCCATTGTAAGAGAGAGAGTGATCATTCAATTGAGAGTAGGAAATCTATCATTTCTCCTACTAGTGTAAGCCCAACATTTGCTGAATCAAGGAGGGTGGATTTGGACTAAGCTTGGATATTTTGTCTCCCTTCCAACGTGAAGTAATGGACAACAATGATGCGTAAGTGTCTTGGTGTTTTTTGTTAAGTTCTTGATAGCTTGTTCTCTGGTGTTGTCATCAATCTAGCCATAAATCCCACATACTGTAAGAGGGCGACAGGGTGGAGAGGACTCCCCTGGCTTTAAGACAGTGATTGGGGTGGCTTTTCTTGTGATGGGTTGTGGTGAAATTTACGCAAGCTATGTTGAACAAATACTAATTTCACTTTGATTTGTCATGACAGATTTGTAAGAAGGTATTAATGCAACAAGCACCCCTCCCCCTTTCTCTCTCTTTCTTAAATATATAGTTGTGTTTGCTTGATCATTGTCGATACGTTTCAAAGCAGCCCGAGCACTATCTCTCTCTCTCTCTCTCTCTCTCTCTCTCTCTCTCTCTCTCTCTCTCTCTCTCTCTCTCTCTCTCTCTCTCTCTCTCTCGTGTTTTAGTGTGTGAGAGTGTTCCATTGGTGTTAGGGTTAGTGTAAATTCCTTGCTTGTTTGTGGGTTGCTCTAACGATTCTCCTCTTTTGCGTCCTAGTTCGCTCTTAAACTAGGTGGTGCCCCTTGTGTAGTTGGGATTTGGCTGTGGGTTTGTTGTTTTGGTTTGTGTTTTGTTGTGCCCCAGCCTCATTGAGCAGCACGGGAGCCTTGAAGGGTGTCTAGAGGTTGCTCTTCTTGTTGCCCGCCCCGGACCGCCTCAAATTGGTGCCCCCACGGAGGACGGCTTGTGTATTTTTGTGTAGAATCAACCTTTAGCATAATCAAGTAGCTTGCATGAATCACGAGAATTTGTATGATCCCTTCATTCCCATTGCAAGTCAAAAGGTACACATATTGTTAGTACTAAGTTGCAATTTCAGCGAGTAATTCGTAGAATTTTAGGTCCTCTTAGGTTAGCCGAGATAAACACTTCGGTAAATCCTTTTATTTTGCCTCTCATTAGGTACGATATTAGCTTGGACGTCTATATTTTTGTGTTATTTTAAGCATTAGGACATGCATAGGCCATGGATAATGGCCCAGGAATAGAGGTTTTTTCCCTTTCATTTTACTCCACACATTAGAATAAACGTTGCAATTAGTAGAAAGATCCATTTTCAACAACGAATGGTGTTCATGTTTGGTGCCCAAAGAGTAGGAGAAATTCTTGCATCACCAAACCCTGTCATTCTACCTCTCATCAACTACCACACTTCTTTTGATGTACATGTGTTCATTTTATTTTAAAATGAAGTGCAGCCCGGCAAAATAGTGTGTATGTTTGTTTTTTCTTTGTCCAAGTTGTTACAAGAAACAAAAAAACGATCATTTGTTCTAACTGGGAATGTGTGTGCAGTGAAAGTTCAATCCTTAGAGATCTAGCTCTATTACCAATTGAGTTGCAGGAGCAAGTAGTAAGGCGTCTCCCTCATAACAAGAGGGTGGTGAAGTTAAGACGGAAGATCCTACGCGTGGATTCCATTTTCTTCTTGTTGTTGGGCACTAAGGAAGACCGCGCATTCATCCAACTAGTGTGTGCCCTAAGATTGGTAAATAGAGTGAAATTTGGCGTTTGGCGAGTGCATTTCACCATTGAGGAAGACTCTTCAGGAAACTTGCGGCCAGAGTTCATGCTTCATAGACTCACATTTGGTGAATTTTTCCCTCATTTGCATCTTATTAATAGTCTTCCTTTCGCTTTCAACAAAGGAGATAGGGAGCTATTCAGAGCTTGTCTTAATAAAGAGAGCATAGAGAAGATTGCAAATTTGTATAAATTCTCATCCTTCTCTACTTTCTATGACACTTTTTTCATAGAGACATTGTAAATCTCTTTATGCTTTTGAATGATTTAACCATAATCCTAAGGAGTTTTTGTCCAGGAATTTTGTAGCACAAGTGGAGTCTTTAAATCTTGCAAACTTGATTGGACTTGATGAGGATGTTCTTTATGAAATTGTGAGAAGGTTGCCTCACTCCGACTGTGTGGAACTCGAAGGAAAGGAGCTCCTAGTCAATTGCTACTTTCTCACGGCCTTCGACGAGCATGAAGATCTAGTTTTTATACAAACCGCTTGTGCGTTGGGAATTGTAGAGCAAGTGCAATTTATCACTTGGGACGTGGTTGCTCTTTTGGATCCAGAAAATGAAGTTCTAGAGATTTCTGTTTATCGCCTTAGCTTTGAAAATTTTCAACCCTTCTTAGAGCTCATCAATAGTCTACCTTTTTGTTTTGATCAAACAAATCGAGACCTTATTGAAGCTTGGATAGCTGAAGAAGAAAACCTAGAGTGGTATTTTCTTACTTCTTCATTTGCAGGCGAGTGGTTCTAAATCTCTATTGTATCCCTTATTGTAACTCGTGTTGTAATCTTTCATAATAATGGAGAGCCAACGCCAAATGTCTGGATATCCTCTTTTCTTTGGAGAGCCTGGAGAGGATGCAGAATTATTTTTAGCAAATTTCAAGATGTCTTGCCGTATCAAGAGGATAGTAACCGATCAAGAACGTGTAGAAATGTTTGAGGTGGTCCTTAGGAAAGATGCTAGTACTTGGTTTGACTCTTTGCCTGAGGAAGTTAAGGGGAATTACACAGAAGTTTTGAATCGTTTTAAGAGATACTTCTTTGATCCCCAAAACACTCAAAAACTATGGCAAGACATTGTTTCTCATAAGCAAAAAGACTTAGATGACTACTACTTGTACAAGCAAGAGTTTCTACGTCTTTGGGCTCTATGGATACGAAATGTTGCTAACCCTGGTGATGGTGCAGAATTTTTAAAGAAGGAGAGGTTCATAGCCGGACTCTTTCCTGACCTTAAGGTAAAAGTTGAGGCGGGTGCACCTGCTACTTTTGATGCAGCTGAAACTAGGGCTGCTGAGAAGTATAGGAAACTCAAGTGCTTAAGGGGAGAGGTTCCAATAGAAGGTCTTAGACCCAAAGGTAAGTCACAAGCATCAACATCGAGGGAGCTTCCTGAGGTAACGGCTGAAGTAATTGAGAAGTTAAACGAATCTTTAAGCAGCCTGTCAATTCACCTTGCACAAGCTGTAGGTCCAAAGGGACAAGCAAAGAAGTCTGAAGAGCGAGATCCACGACCTAGGAGAGTCTTGCAATGTTGGAATTGCGGAGAGTCTGGACATGGGATGTATAATTGTCCTTGGCCCCGTGGGGAGCCAGGGAGACCTAACTTGAATTACCCAGTGATGAATGCAGGTGAAGGAACTGGTCAACAACCAAGGCTTCTACAAAGGCCAAATGGACCAAGACCACCTCCACAAGGGGTAGAAGGAGTTCCACCTTTGCCAGATCCAAATGTGCATGTGGTAGAGGTGACAAATTCAAATGAGGTTGACATGGAAGCCAATGGCATTAAGCGTGGCCGAGGAAAAGGTAAAGAGAAAGAAGGAGTCACATCACAGAGTGACCATGGACAAGGCAAGAAGGCAAAGGAAACCAAGGAAACCAAGAGGACTCGACGTCGTATCAACCTCCAAGACTTCCCTCTTGGACATGGTATGGCTCCGTACAACTTGTTGGAAGACATGAGAGGTAAGGGTCCTGATATTTCATGGCCTCAATTTCTTGCATTATGTCCACAAGTTAGGAGGGATTTAACAAGGGCAGTTAGCACTAGGAGAAAGGTAAAAGAGAGTGTGCCTGTTGTAAAAATTGCAATGCTGAAATGAATGAGGATATTACACCTGTGCTAGATTGTTACATAAAAGGAAGATTGGTTAGGAAAGGTCTAGTGGATGGGGGTGCACAAATTTGCATCATGACAGAGGGCTCATGCAAAGACTAGGCATGCACATCCATGAGACACCTGAAATCAAAGTCAAGATGGCAAACAATAGCAAGGCTAGGTGTGTAGGCATTTGTAAAAATGTCTTTGTAGAGGCCTTTGGCATTAAGAAAGCGGTGGATTTTTATGTTATGTCGACCAAGGGAAGTGGTTATCCATTTATCCTAGGAAGACCATGGCTAATGAAAATGCGAGCTTTGCAGGATTGGGAGAGTGGGAAATTAATTTGCAGGAATGACAATCATAAGAAGGTTGTCTTTGACATGAAGGAGCAACGCCAAGAGGAGCTCCATGAAGAATCATCTCAAAGTGAGACGGAAGAAGGTTGGACCGATAGCACTTCAGAAGAAGAAAGTAGCGGCAGCATTACTGAAGAGGAGTCTTCCATCGAAGTCATGGGGGTAAGGTTTAAGCCAAGCAACCAAGAGACCTCTTGTCAAGGCTTGGAGGAGGTAGGTCCTCAAGAGAACGAAGGTGTTCAAGATGAAGGGATGCTGGAAGGTATGCTATCAACAACACTTACAAAGGATGAAAGAGAGGAGTTCAAATGTGTGCTAAGGAAGTTTCCTAGGCTTTTTGCTAAAGACTACACCGATGTGCGTGGAGTAGATGTTGTTCAACACAAAATTGAGTTGAAGCCAGAGGCCACACCTAAGGCTCAGAAGCTACGAAGGCTAGGAGTCATCAAGGAGCAGGCTTTACTCAAGGAGGTAAGAAAGCTTCTAGCAGCAGGTTTCATTTATCCAGTGGAGAATTCAGAGTGGGTCTCTCCTGTTGTTGTCACTCCTAAGAAAACGGCAAGTGGAGGGTGTGTGTGGATTACCGTCCCCTCAATGAGGCAACAAAAAGAGATCACTTTCCCCTCCCATTCCAGGATGAGATACTAAATGAGGTAGCTGGTCATGAGAAGTACACTGTGTGCGATGGTTACTCAGGTTACTTTCAAATAGGGATTGCATTGGAGGATCAATTGAAAACAACCTTTATCACTCCTTGGGGTTGTTATGCTTTTAGAGTCATGCCATTTGGTCTGACAAATGCTCCTGCAACATTCCAACGTTTCATGAATATGGTGTTTCAAGCATTCTTTGGAAAGTCAATTAGGGTGTTCATTGATGATTTCTGTATTTATAGCTCAAAATCATTGCATCTACAAAGGGTAGAAGAAGGTTTAAAGAAGCTCTACGACATGGGAGGTCAACTCAACCCCGACAAGTGCCATATAGGTGAGGATGAAGTAATCTTGCTTGGTCATAAAGTTTCTTACAAAGGCATTGAAGTGGATCCTTCAAAGGCAAAGGCTCTTATTGAGCTACCATCACCCAAGAGTCTTAAGGAGGTCATCTCATTCATTCAAAAGGTGAAGTATATGTCACGCTTCATTCACTTAGCCTCGGAGTTACTTCACCCTTTGCAAAAGTTGACACAACAAGTAGAATTTGCATGGTCTGATGAGCTTGAAGAGTACTTTTGTAACATTAAAGTCATTTTGTCAGAGCTACCAACACTCATGCCTCCTTGTTGGGAGTACACATTCTTTGTTAGCTCTAGTGCTGGGAAAGAAACAATTGGTGCTGTGTTGCTACAACAAGATCCCCACAGTACAAGGATGCGACCCATCTACTTTGCTAGTAGGGTCATGAATGCTTTGGAGAGAGACTACACAGAAGCAGAACTCATGATGCTTTCTCTCATGTTTGCGGTGAGAAAGTTTAGATCCTACCTGCTACCAAAACCTTTTGTAATTCTCACCGCAGAAAATTTGTTCCCTTGGGTGTCATCTCAAATGAATCTTAGTACTAGGATCTCAAAGTGGATTATGGAGTTGCAAGAGTTTCAATACTCTTTCAAGGTAGAAGATAGTGTGCGTGCACAATTGGCAGGGATTCTCACTTATAGGGTGCATGAAAAGGAGATTAAGGTGCCTGAAGTAAAGACCCTACCATTGCCACCACCAAAAAGTATTCCTAATGCTTTTACCTTGTTCTTTGATGGAGCTTTTCGTCGAGCCACAGGAAAAGCAGGGGGAGGGCTAGTGTTGCTCAACCCAAGTGGAGAGGTGGTCATGAAAGAGAAGTTCAATCTACCAAGTTCAGCTAGCAACAATGAAGCAGAATATGACACTCTACTTCATGGTTTGAAGATGTGCATTGGCCAAGGGATACAACGTCTCATGGTAAAAGGAGATGCACTTCTCATTGTTAAACAGATTTTAGGCATTTGGGCATGCAAGAATGAAAGCTTAAGGACAAAAGTTCATGCCATTCGTAGGCTATTTAATCAATTTGAGGAGGTGCAATTATATCATATTCCTAGGAAACAAAATGAAGATGCTGATTTACTTGCACAACAAGCCGTTCATGTGTAAAGAAAGAAGTGCAGGTCATCATGGTGGCGGCTGCTGTGAAGCAACCGAGGTACCAGGGATTGGAGTCATTGGCTCCCATCATTGGCTACATTTTGGAGGGTGAGTTTCCACCAGACTTCACAAAAGCTCAGAAGAGGAGACTCATGAAGAAGGCAAGCATGTATCTCTTCCTAGAAGGCTCCCTCTATCAAAGAGGGAAGGATCAAGTGTGCAGAAGAGTACCAACTATTGAGGAAATTCCAGCCATTCTAAAAGGTTTGCATGAAGAAGCATGTGGTGGTCATTTTGCCCAAGAATTAACTGTGAAGAAGATTTTGCTTGCGGGGTATGTTTGGCCAAGCTTGCATGTGGATGTTCAACATTGGTGTAAAAGCTGTCACAATTGTCAGATAAATGGAAATAGAAGGTTGGTGCATGGCCCGAGGCAAATGGTGCTTGCAAATGGACCCTTTGAAAAGTGGGGCATTGATGCTATGGGTCCTCTGCCTAGGACAAAAAATGGTAAACTCTACATTCTAGTGGCTGTAGACTATATGACTAGGTGGGTGGAAGCACAAAGTGTGGCAAGAGTGAATGAGAGGACAGTTAGCAAGTTTGTGTACAATCACATTTGTTGTAGATTTGGCACACCTTTGGAGATTGTTTCTGATAATGGTCCAGGGTTTAGGAAGGGCTTGCTCACAGAAGTCTGTGAAGACTTCACATTCTACATCGTCACAGTACACCCTACTATCCCCAATCAAATGGTTTGGTAGAAAAAGCTAATGGTGTCATTGCAGGCATCATTAGAAAGATGGTGAAAAACAAGACAAAGTTGTGGGATGACTTCTTGGATGGTGCCTTGTGGGCGTATCGAACCACATATAGGGAAGCCACGGAGTTCACACCATTTCACTTGGTCTATGGTCAAGAGGCTTTACAGCCAATTGAACTAAACATTCCAACAATGCGACTTCATGGCAAATCAGCACAAGATGATCAAGAAGCATGGATGGATCGACTTCTTACCTTAGCTGAGCTTGAGTGGAAAAGAGAAGCAGCATACGAGTGCTATAAGAGGAAAGCCACACAGACAAAGGAGAAGCTTGACAAGAAACTGAAGGACAAAGGCATCAATGAAGGAGATCTTGTGCTAAGGTATGACAATCGACTCGATAATCGTTTTGATGCCAAGTTTGAAACTAGATGGCAAGGGCCATACATAGTCAAGAAGGCTTTCAATTCAAGTTACTATCAGCTTATGGACTTGAATGGTAAAGAGCACTCCAGGAAGGTAAACGGGTATCGCTTGAAGCCCTATTTGAGTCGCCTTCTACCAAAGGATCTACCAAAGATCTGTCCAAAGGCCGCTGTCTCATGTAAGTATTGTTACATGAAGCATGAGTGTAGCTCCAGCCAAAATTCTGAGGGGCCAAACAATGAAGATCTTGTCAAGGACTCTGAAGCACTCTCTTTGGAAAAGATGCTCTATGATGGTACATGAATATACCATCATCCAGGGGGAGGGCTAATGATAGCCGTTTTTCGGCTCTTTGTAATTACCACAGTGAGTTACCTCACCCTACCAAAATCACCCAAACACTATGGCTATCCCTACCATTTCACTGTACATAGGCGTGCATGAGTCACGGGACTTTTCCCATATCTTCTTTAAAAAACCCTCAATTAGCTAGTCATTGGGCTAGTTGAGACAAAATATAAAATATATATATATATAATATATATATATATAAGTATATTATGCCCATGCGTATGTAAATATTTCTTTGTATATAGGGCCTAAATAAACGATTTTTTCATAATTATTTTGGTTTTTATTTAAATATTTCTACCTAGGTGTGTGTTATTTATGCTCTGTACATTGCCTCACCATTACCACAATTTTTCTTACCATTTTTCATACTCTTTATTCCATATAGAAATATTTTCATGTAAGCTTCTCTTATATTTGGTGTAACTCCACCCCAACAAAAATCCAAAAAAACTAGTTCTATTTATGTGTATATTTTTTTCACTATTGTGATTTTTTCCTTCCTACATATATTCTCTATTACTCTCATAAATTAGACCACCAAAAATATTCATCTTTTTATGGTAGACTTATAATGAGAGAGATTTATTTTGACCCTTTATATTTTTCCACCTATATTATTTATATTTGACATGTACATATTTTTTAGACCCCTCAATATTTGATTTTCTTAGTTGTGCTATTCACTTATATCCTAATCTCAACAATATCTTCAATTATAGACCTACCAAATAAGGTCAAGGGTAGGTGGCATGCATACATGCACTATGGAGGGCTCACTCTTGGAGGTATTCAAAAGAATCATCCAAAGAAGGACCCCACAAGGACCTTTGCAGTGGAAAAAAACGGTCGATTTTGCTGAATTTTTAAAGTTCACTTGCTCTCTGAATTTGAAAAGGTGATACAAACAAAAGTTGTGGCTCGTGGGCTGAACTTTTGCCTCATATTTTTTTGAGCTACGAGCTGTGAGCTATGATTTTTTTAGTGGACCCCAGTTTTCCCATGCTATGCAGCCACACTCTCTCTTCCACTTTATCATTTTCCTCTTTCACACACACTTCTCCACTCATCATCCCCATCTCTCTCACCACTCCTCTCTGCACACTACTCACCTTCTCCTCAACCTTGAAGAATAAGAGAAACCATGGTGAACTCATACCTCCCACACACAATTCCATTCCAAAATTGACCACCTAGTCTCATTTTTCCTCCTCCAATTTACCCATATCTATCAAAAAAATCACAAAATTCAGCCTCTTCTCTTAAAAGACAGCATCATGGTGGTTGATTACTTAGCTTCAATTATCTTGTCTCTCAAGGTCAAGAGTGGAGAAAAAAATGTACCGTCAAAGCTAGTGGACCGTCAACAGGCGTCAAAATCGGCCCTACTCAAGACACTTGGAGCATCAACCTTGTAAGAAAGCCACCTTTTCTTACCTCTTAAGAGTTTTTTTCTTCCTTATTTGTATCCTACATGGATACTCCCATTGTAAATATCCAATTCCATTTGTAAATTAATACTAACTCTACTAACACTAACCCACTATGAAAAGTCCTATCACCTCCATTTCTCTCCTCTCTCTTTTCCCCACCAACTTCTTGATAATTCCAAGCAAAAGAAATTAGATAAATTGCTGAAAATCTAACCCAACCATGGTTAGAGGAGTAACCCTAGCCTTCAAAACTGCTATAAAAGGAGGGTGTAGCTAGCACAAAAGGGGGGAGCCATAAGCAAGAGCACTATGCTATAGCTTGAGAAGCCAAGCTCAACCTCTCTAGAAGGAGCTCTTGAGTGGAAGCTCATTGTCTTATGCATGTGCATGTGTTGTAATAGGGGATTAGCAAGGGAACTCTATGCCATTGTAAGAGAGAGAGTGATCATTCAATTGAGAGTAGGAAATCTATCATTTCTCCTACTAGTGTAAGCCCAACATTTGCTGAATCAAGGAGGGTGGATTTGGACTAAGCTTGGATATTTTGTCTCCCTTCCAACGTGAAGTAATGGACAACAATGATGCGTAAGTGTCTTGGTGTTTTTTGTTAAGTTCTTGATAGCTTGTTCTCTGGTGTTGTCATCAACCTAGCCATAAATCCCACATACTGTAAGAGGGCGACAGGGTGGAGAGGACTCCCCTGGCTTTAAGACAGTGATTGGGGTGGCTTTTCTTGTGATGGGTTGTGGTGAAATTTACGCAAGCTATGTTGAACAAATACTAATTTCACTTTGATTTGTCATGACAGATTTGTAAGAAGGTATTAATGCAACAAGCACCCCCTCCCCCTTTCTCTCTCTTTCTTAAATATATAGTTGTGTTTGCTTGATCATTGTCGATACGTTTCAAAGCAGCCCGAGCACTATCTCTCTCTCTCTCTCTCTCTCTCTCTCTCTCTCTCTCTCTCTCTCTCTCTCTCTCTCTCTCTCTCTCTCTCTCTCTCTCTCGTGTTTTAGTGTGTGAGAGTGTTCCATTGGTGTTAGGGTTAGTGTAAATTCCTTGCTTGTTTGTGGGTTGCTCTAACGATTCTCCTCTTTTGCGTCCTAGTTCGCTCTTAAACTAGGTGGTGCCCCTTGTGTAGTTGGGATTTGGCTGTGGGTTTGTTGTTTTGGTTTGTGTTTTGTTGTGCCCCAGCCTCATTGAGCAGCACGGGAGCCTTGAAGGGTGTCTAGAGGTTGCTCTTCTTGTTGCCCCCCCGGACCGCCTCAAATTGGTGCCCCCACGGAGGACGGCTTGTGTATTTTTGTGTAGAATCAACCTTTAGCATAATCAAGTAGCTTGCATGAATCACGAGAATTTGTATGATCCCTTCATTCCCATTGCAAGTCAAAAGGTACACATATTGTTAGTACTAAGTTGCAATTTCAGCGAGTAATTCGTAGAATTTTAGGTCCTCTTAGGTTAGCCGAGATAAACACTTCGGTAAATCCTTTTATTTTGCCTCTCATTAGGTACGATATTAGCTTGGACGTCTATATTTTTGTGTTATTTTAAGCATTAGGACATGCATAGGCCATGGATAATGGCCCAGGAATAGAGGTTTTTTCCTTTCATTTTACTCCACACATTAGAATAAACGTTGCAATTAGTAGAAAGATCCATTTTCAACAACGAATGGTGTTCATGTTTGGTGCCCAAAGAGTAGGAGAAATTCTTGCATCACCAAACCCTGTCATTCTACCTCTCATCAACTACCACACTTCTTTTGATGTACATGTGTTCATTTTATTTTAAAATGAAGTGCAGCCCGGCAAAATAGTGTGTATGTTTGTTTTTTTCTTTGTCCAAGTTGTTACAAGAAACAAAAAACGATCATTTGTTCTAACTGGGAATGTGTGTGCAGTGAAAGTTCAATCCTTAGAGATCTAGCTCTATTACCAATTGAGTTGCAGGAGCAAGTAGTAAGGCGTCTCCCTCATAACAAGAGGGTGGTGAAGTTAAGACGGAAGATCCTACGCGTGGATTCCATTTTCTTCTTGTTGTTGGGCACTAAGGAAGACCGCGCATTCATCCAACTAGTGTGTGCCCTAAGATTGGTAAATAGAGTGAAATTTGGCGTTTGGCGAGTGCATTTCACCATTGAGGAAGACTCTTCAGGAAACTTGCGGCCAGAGTTCATGCTTCATAGACTCACATTTGGTGAATTTTTCCCTCATTTGCATCTTATTAATAGTCTTCCTTTCGCTTTCAACAAAGGAGATAGGGAGCTATTCAGAGCTTGTCTTAATAAAGAGAGCATAGAGAAGATTGCAAATTTGTATAAATTCTCATCCTTCTCTACTTTCTATGACACTTTTTTCATAGAGACATTGTAAATCTCTTTATGCTTTTGAATGATTTAACCATAATCCTAAGGAGTTTTTGTCCAGGAATTTTGTAGCACAAGTGGAGTCTTTAAATCTTGCAAACTTGATTGGACTTGATGAGGATGTTCTTTATGAAATTGTGAGAAGGTTGCCTCACTCCGACTGTGTGGAACTCGAAGGAAAGGAGCTCCTAGTCAATTGCTACTTTCTCACGGCCTTCGACGAGCATGAAGATCTAGTTTTTATACAAACCGCTTGTGCGTTGGGAATTGTAGAGCAAGTGCAATTTATCACTTGGGACGTGGTTGCTCTTTTGGATCCAGAAAATGAAGCTCTAGAGATTTCTGTTTATCACCTTAGCTTTGAAAATTTTCAACCCTTCTTAGAGCTCATCAATAGTCTACCTTTTTGTTTTGATCAAACAAATCGAGACCTTATTGAAGCTTGGATAGCTGAAGAAGAAAACCTAGAGTGGTATTTTCTTACTTC
This sequence comes from Adiantum capillus-veneris, assembly GCF_014529385.1. NCBI lineage: Eukaryota > Viridiplantae > Streptophyta > Polypodiopsida > Polypodiales > Pteridaceae > Adiantum > Adiantum capillus-veneris. Next base: position 30,036,054 of record NC_140935.1, read on the forward strand.
TTCATTTGCAGGCGAGTGGTTCTAAATCTCTATTGTATCCCTTATTGTAACTCGTGTTGTAATCTTTCATAATAATGGAGAGCCAACGCCAAATGTATGGATATCCTCTTTTCTTTGGAGAGCCTGGAGAGGATGCAGAATTATTTTTAGCAAATTTCAAGATGTCTTGCCTTATCAAGAGGATAGTAACCGATCAAGAACGTGTAGAAATGTTTGAGGTGGTCCTTAGGAAAGATGCTAGTACTTGGTTTGACTCTTTGCCTGAGGAAGTTAAGGGGAATTACACAGAAGTTTTGAATCGTTTTAAGAGATACTTCTTTGATCCCCAAAACACTCAAAAACTATGGCAAGACATTGTTTCTCATAAGCAAAAAGACTTAGATGACTACTACTTGTACAAGCAAGAGTTTCTACGTCTTTGGGCTCTATGGATACGAAATGTTGCTAACCCTAGTGATGGTGCAGAATTTTTAAAGAAGGAGAGGTTCATAGCCGGACTCTTTCCTGACCTTAAGGTAAAAGTTGAGGCGGGTGCACCTGCTACTTTTGATGCAGCTGAAACTAGGGCTGCTGAGAAGTATAGGAAACTCAAGTGCTTAAGGGGAGAGGTTCCAATAGAAGGTCTGAGACCCAAAGGTAAGTCACAAGCATCAACATCGAGGGAGCTTCCTGAGGTAACGGCAGAAGTAATTGAGAAGTTAAACGAATCTTTAAGCAGCCTGTCAATTCACCTTGCACAAGCTGTAGGTCCAAAGGGACAAGCAAAGAAGTCTGAAGAGCGAGATCCACGACCTAGGAGAGTCTTGCAATGTTGGAATTGCGGAGAGTCTGGACATGGGATGTATAATTGTCCTTGGCCCCGTGGGGAGCCAGGGAGACCTAACTTGAATTACCCAGTGATGAATTCAGGTGAAGGAACTGGTCAACAACCAAGGCTTCTACAAAGGCCAAATGGACCAATACCACCCTCACAAGGGGTAGAAGGAGTTCCACCTTTGCCAGATCCAAATGTGCATGTGGTAGAGGTGACAAATTCAAATGAGGTTGACATGGAAGCCAATGGAATTAAGCGTGGCCGAGGAAAAGGTAAAGAGAAAGAAGGAGTCACATCACAGAGTGACCATGGACAAGGCAAGAAGGCAAAGGAAACCAAGGAAACCAAGAGGATTCGACATCGTATCAACCTCCAAGACTTCCCTCTTGGACATGGTATGGCTCTGTACAACTTGTTGGAAGACATGAGAGGTAAGGGTCCTGATATTTCATGGCCTCAATTTCTTGCATTATGTCCACAAGTTAGGAGGGATTTAACAAGGGCAGTTAGCACTAGGAGAAAGTTAAAAGAGAGTGTGCCTGTTGTAAAAATTGCATATGCTGAAATGAACGAGGATATTACACCTGTGCTAGATTGTTACATAAAAGGAAGATTGGTTAGGAAAGGTCCAGTGGATGGGGGTGCACAAATTTGCATCATGACAGAAGGGCTCATGCAAAGACTAGGCATGCACATCCATGAGACACCTGAAATCAAAGTCAAGATGGCAAACAATAGCAAGGCTAGGTGTGTAGGCATTTGTAAAAATGTCTTTGTAGAGGCCTTTGGCATTAAGAAAGCGGTGGATTTTTATGTTATGTCGACCAAGGGAAGTGGTTATCCATTTATCCTAGGAAGACCATGGCTAATGAAAATGCGAGCTTTGCAGGATTGGGAGAGTGGGAAATTAATTTGCAGGAATGACAATCATAAGAAGGTTGTCTTTGACATGAAGGAGCAACGCCAAGAGGAGCTCCATGAAGAATCATCTCAAAGTGAGACGGAAGAAGGTTGGACCGATAGCACTTCAGAAGAAGAAAGTAGCGGCAGCATTACTGAAGAGGAGTCTTCCATCGAAGTCATGGGGGTAAGGTTTAAGCCAAGAAACCAAGAGACCTCTTGTCAAGGCTTGGAGGAGGTAGGTCCTCAAGAGAACGAAGGTGTTCAAGATGAAGGGATGCTGGAAGGTATGCTATCAACAACACTTACAAAGGATGAAATAGAGGAGTTCAAATGTGTGCTAAGGAAGTTTCCTAGGCTTTTTTCTAAAGACTACACCGATGTGCGTGGAGTAGATGCTGTTCAACACAAAATTGAGTTGAAGCCAGAGGCCACACCTAAGGCTCAGAAGCTACGAAGGCTAGGAGTCATCAAGGAGCAGGCTTTACTCAAGGAGGTAAGAAAGCTTCTAGCAGCAGGGTTCATTTATCCAGTGGAGAATTCAGAGTGGGTCTCTCCTGTTGTTGTCACTCCTAAGAAGAACGGCAAGTGGAGGATGTGTGTGGATTACCGTCCCCTCAATGAGGCAACAAAGAGAGATCACTTTCCCCTCCCATTCCAGGATGAGATACTAAATGAGGTAGCTGGTCATGAGAAGTACAATGTGTGCGATGGTTACTCAGGTTACTTTCAAATAGGGATTTCACTGGAGGATCAATTGAAAACAACCTTTATCACTCCTTGGGGTTGTTATGCTTTTAGAGTCATGCCATTTGGTCTGACAAATGCTCCTGCAACATTCCAACGTTTCATGAATATGGTGTTTCAAGCATTCTTTGGAAAGTCAATTAGGGTGTTCATTGATGATATCTGTATTTATAGCTCAAAATCATTGCATCTACAAAGGGTAGAAGAAGGTTTAAAGAAGCTCTACGACATGGGAGGTCAACTCAACCCTGACAAGTGCCATATAGGTGAGGATGAAGTAATCTTGCTTGGTCATAAAGTTTCTTACAAAGGCATTGAAGTGGATCCTTCGAAGGCAAAGGCTCTTATTGAGCTACCATCACCCAAGAGTCTTAAGGAGGTCATCTCATTCATTCAAAAGGTAAAGTATATGTCACGCTTCATTCACTTAGCCTCGGAGTTACTTCACCCTTTGCAAAAGTTGACACAACAAGTAGAATTTGCATGGTCTGATGAGCTTGAAGAGTACTTTTGTAACATTAAAGTCATTTTGTCAGAGCTACCAACACTCATGCCTCCTTGTTGGGAGTACACATTCTTTGTTAGCTCTAGTGCTGGGAAAGAAACAATTGGTGCTGTGTTGCTACAACAAGATCCCCACAGTACAAGGATGCGACCCATCTACTTTTCTAGTAGGGTCATGAATGCTTTGGAGAGAGACTACACAGAAGCAGAACTCATGATGCTTTCTCTCATGTTTGCGGTGAGAAAGTTTAGATCCTACCTGCTACCAAAACCTTTTGTAATTCTCACCGAAGAAAATTTGTTCCCTTGGGTGTCATCTCAAATGAATCTTAGTACTAGGATCTCAAAGTGGATTATGGAGTTGCAAGAGTTTCAATACTCTTTCAAGGTAGAAGATAGTGTGCATGCACAATTGGCAGGGATTCTCACTTATAGGGTGCACGAAAAGGAGATTAAGGTGCCTGAAGAAAAGACCCTACCATTGCCACCACCAAAAAGTATTCCTAATGCTTTTACCTTGTTCTTTGATGGAGCTTTTCGTCGAGCCACAGGAAAAGCAGGGGGAGGGCTAGTGTTGCTCAACCCAAGTGGAGAGGTGGTCATGAAAGAGAAGTTCAATCTACCAAGTTCAGCTAGCAACAATGAAGCAGAATATGACACTCTAATTCATGGTTTGAAGATGTGCATTGGCCAAGGGATACAACGTCTTATGGTAAAAGGAGATGCACTTCTCATTGTTAAACAGATTTTAGGCATTTGGGCATGCAGAATGAAAGCTTAAGGACAAAAGTTCATGCCATTCGTAGGCTATTTAATCAATTTGAGGAGGTGCAATTATATCATATTCCTAGGAAACAAAATGAAGATGCTGATTTACTTGCACAACAAGCCGTTTCATGTGTAAATAAAGAAGTGCAGGTCATCATGGTGGCGGCTGCTGTGAAGCAACCGAGGTACCAGGGATTGGAGTCATTGGCTCCCATCATTGGCTACATTTTGGAGGGTGAGTTTCCACCAGACTTCACAAAAGCTCAGAAGAGGAGACTCATGAAGAAGGCAAGCATGTATCTCTTCCTAGAAGGCTCCCTCTATCAAAGAGGGAAGGATCAAGTGTGCAGAAGAGTACCAACTATTGAGGAAATTCCAGCCATTCTAAAAGGTTTGCACGAAGAAGCATGTGGTGGTCATTTTGCCCAAGAATTAACTATGAAGAAGATTTTTCTTGCGGGGTATGTTTGGCCAAGCTTGCATGTGGATGTTCAACATTGGTGTAAAAGCTGTCACAATTGTCAGATAAATGGAAATAGAAGGTTGGTGCATGGCCCGAGGCAAATGGTGATTGCAAATGGACCTTTGAAAAGTGGGGCATTGATGCCATGGGTCCTCTGCCTAGGACAAAAAAATGTAAACTCTACATTCTAGTGGCTGTAACTATATGACTAGGTGGGTGGAAGCTCAAAGTGTGGCAAGAGTGAATGAGAGGACAGTTAGCAAGTTTGTGTACAATCACATTTGTTGCAGATTTGGCACACCTTTAGAGATTGTTTCTGATAATGGTCCAGGGTTTAGGAAGGGCTTGCTCACAGAAGTCTGTGAAGTACTTCACATTCTACATCGTCACAGTACACCCTACTATCCCCAATCAAATGGTTTGGTAGAAAAAGCTAATGGTGTCATTGCAGGCATCATTAGAAAGATGGTGAAAAACAAGACAAAGTTGTGGGATGACTTCTTGGATGGTGCCTTGTGGGCGTATCGAACCACATATAGGGAAGCCACGGAGTTCACACCATTTCACTTGGTCTATGGTCAAGAGGCTTTACAGCCAATTGAACTAAACATTCCAACAATGCGACTTCATGGCAAATCAGCACAAGATGATCAAGAAGCATGGATGGATCGACTTCTTACCTGAGCTGAGCTTGAGTGGAAAAGAGAAGCAGCATACGAGTGCTATAAGAGGAAAGCCACACAGACAAAGGAGAAGCTTGACAAGAAACTAAAGGACAAAGGCATCAATGAAGGAGATCTTGTGCTAAGGTATGACAATCGACTCGATAATCGTTTTGATGCCAAGTTTGAAACTAGATGGCAAGGGCCATACATAGTCAAGAAGGCTTTCAATTCTAGTTACTATCAGCTTATGGACTTGAATGGTAAAGAGCACTCCAGGAAGGTAAACGGGTATCGCTTGAAGCCCTATTTGAGTCGCCTTCTACCAAAGGATCTACCAAAGATCTGTCCAAAGGCCGCTGTCTCATGTAAGTATTGTTACATGAAGCATGAGTGTAGCTCCAGCCAAAATTCTGAGGGGCCAAACAATGAAGATCTTGTCAAGGACTCTGAAGCACTCTCTTTGGAAAAGATGCTCTATGATGGTACATGAATATACCATCATCCAGGGGGAGGGCTAATGATAGCCGTTTTTCGGCTCTTTGTAATTACCACAGTGAGTTACCTCACCCTACCAAAATCACCCAAACACTATGGCTATCCCTACCATTTCACTGTACATAGGCGTGCAATGAGTCACGGGACTTTTCCCATATCTTCTTTAAAAAACCCTCAATTAGCTAGTCATTGGGCTAGTTGAGACAAAAATATATAATATATATATATATATATATATATATATATATAAGTATATTATGACCATGCGTATGTAAATATTTCTTTGTATATAGGCCTAAAATAACGATTTTTTCATAATTATTTTGGTTTTATTTAAATATTTCTACCTAGGTGTGTGTTATTTATGCTCTGTACATTGCCTCACCATTACCACAATTTTTCTTACCATTTTTCATACTCTTTATTCCATATAGAAATATTTTCATGTAAGCTTCTCTTATATTTGGTGTAACTCCACCCCAACAAAAATCCAAAAAAACTAGTTCTATTTATGTGTATATTTTTTTCACTATTGTGATTTTTTCCTTCCTACATATATTCTCTATTACTCTCATAAATTAGACCACCAAAAATATTCATCTTTTTATGGTAGACTTATAATGAGAGAGATTTATTTTGACCCCTTTATATTTTTCCACCTATATTATTTATATTTGACATGTACATATTTTTTAGACCCCTCAATATTTGATTTTCTTAGTTGTGCTATTCACTTATATCCTAATCTCAACAATATCTTCAATTATAGACCTACCAAATAAGGTCAAGGGTAGGTGGCTTGCATACATGCACTATGGAGGGCTCACTCTTGGAGGTATTCAAAAGAATCATCCAAAGAAGGACCCCACAAGGACCTTTGCAGTGGAAAAAAACGGTCGATTTTGCTGAATTTTTAAAGTTCACTTGCTCTCTGAATTTGAAAAGGTGATACAAACAAAAGTTGTGGCTCGTGGGCTGAACTTTTGCCTCATATTTTTTTGAGCTACGAGCTGTGAGCTATGATTTTTTTTAGTGGACCCCAGTTTTCCCATGCTATGCAGCCACACTCTCTCTTCCACTTTATCATTTTCCTCTTTCACACACACTTCTCCACTCATCATCCCCATCTCTCTCACCACTCCTCTCTGCACACTACTCACCTTCTCCTCAACCTTGAAGAATAAGAGAAACCATGGTGAACTCATACCTCCCACACACAATTTCCATTCCAAAATTGACCACCTAGTCTCATTTTTCCTCCTCCAATTTACCCATATCTATCAAAAAAATCACAAAATTCAGCCTCTTCTCTTAAAAGACAGCATCATGGTGGTTGATTACTTAGCTTCAATTATCTTGTCTCTCAAGGTCAAGAGTGGAGAAAAAATGTACCGTCAAAGCTAGTGGACCGTCAACAGGCGTCAAAATCGGCCCTACTCAAGACACTTGGAGCATCAACCTTGTAAGAAAGCCACCTTTTCTTACCTCTTAAGAGTTTTTTTCTTCCTTATTTGTATCCTACATGGATACTCCCATTGTAAATATCCAATTCCATTTGTAAATTAATACTAACTCTACTAACACTAACCCACTATGAAAAGTCCTATCACCTCCATTTCTCTCCTCTCTCTTTTCCCCACCAACTTCTTGATAATTCCAAGCAAAAGAAATTAGATAAATTGCTGAAAATCTAACCCAACCATGGTTAGAGGAGTAACCCTAGCCTTCAAAATGCTATAAAAGGAGGGTGTAGCTAGCACAAAAGGGGGGAGCCATATAAGCAAGAGCACTATGCTATAGCTTGAGAAGCCAAGCTCAACCTCTCTAGAAGGAGCTCTTGAGTGGAAGCTCATTGTCTTATGCATGTGCATGTGTTGTAATAGGGGATTAGCAAGGGAACTCTATGCCATTGTAAGAGAGAGAGTGATCATTCAATTGAGAGTAGGAAATCTATCATTTCTCCTACTAGTGTAAGCCCAACATTTGCTGAATCAAGGAGGGTGGATTTGGACTAAGCTTGGATATTTTGTCTCCCTTCCAACGTGAAGTAATGGACAACAATGATGCGTAAGTGTCTTGGTGTTTTTTGTTAAGTTCTTGATAGCTTGTTCTCTGGTGTTGTCATCAACATAGCCATAAATCCCACATACTGTAAGAGGGCGACAGGGTGGAGAGGACTCCCCTGGCTTTAAGACAGTGATTGGGGTGGCTTTTCTTGTGATGGGTTGTGGTGAAATTTACGCAAGCTATGTTGAACAAATACTAATTTCACTTTGATTTGTCATGACAGATTTGTAAGAAGGTATTAATGCAACAAGCACCCCCTCCCCCTTTCTCTCTCTTTCTTAAATATATAGTTGTGTTTGCTTGATCATTGTCGATACGTTTCAAAGCAGCCCGAGCACTATCTCTCTCTCTCTCTCTCTCTCTCTCTCTCTCTCTCTCTCTCTCTCTCTCTCTCTCTCTCTCTCTCTCTCTCTCTCTCTCTCTCTCTCTCTCTCTCTCTCTCTCTCTCTCTCTCTCTCTCGTGTTTTGGTGTGTGAGAGTGTTCCATTGGTGTTAGGGTTAGTGTAATTTCCTTGCTTGTTTGTGGGTTGCTCTAACGATTCTCCTCTTTTGCGTCCTAGTTCGCTCTTAAACTAGGTGGTGCCCCTTGTGTAGTTGGGATTTGGCTGTGGGTTTGTTGTTTTGGTTTGTGTTTTGTTGTGTCCCAGCCCCATTGAGCAGCACGGGAGCCTTGAAGGGTGTCTAGAGGTTGCTCTTCTTGTTGCCCCCCCCGGACTGCCTCAATACCAATGTCTCTATGTAACTTTTCTGACACAAGGCAATACCACCATCACACTGCTTAAACTGTATACCCAAGTAATGATGCAACAGCACCAAATCTTTTATCTTGAAAGTAGCATTCAAATTAGCCTTAAATTCAGCAATATGTCTCTCATTTGGTCCAATGATCAGAAAATCATCAACATAAATAACCACAATGAGAAGTACATCACCCTCACGCTTTACATACAATGTGCTTTCTGTTGGACTATTACGAAAGCCTTGTTTAACCAAATGAGTGTCAGCTTTCTCATACCAAGCATGAGGAGATTGATTCAACCCATACAAAGCCTTCTTACATCTGCACACTTTGTCCTCTTGTCCTTTTATGACAAAACCGCGAGGCTACATTACATAAACTTCCTCAAATATGTCACCATTCAAGAAAGCAGTAACAATGTCTGATTGATGTACATCCCAACCAAAATGAGCTGCCAATGCACATAGAAAACATACAGTAGTCATACGACAAGTGGGAGCAAAATTTTCTTCATAATCTATGCCTTCTTGTTGTGCATAACCCTTTGCAACAAGTCGAGCCTTATGGCGATCGATCTCACCATCCGGCTTGCGTTTCAACTTGTAAACCCGCTTTGCACCAATGGCCTTTTTGCGAGGAGGCAAATCACATAAAGTCCATGTGTCATTTTCTATAAGTGCATCATATTTTGATTGCATGGCAGCCATCCAATTTTTTGAATTATGTGCTTCATCAAAAGACAAAGGTTCCTCAACATCATGTAAGCTAGACACAGCCAAAGCATAACAATCTGATGCATAAGATGCATGGCAAGATCCTGAACGAGTACGACTACACAAAGGTCCATCCAATTTACTGTCACGCAAAGTGTGCACCAGCCATTTTGGCATACCTCTAGCCTGCTCATTTTCAGCCCTTTCCTCATCGAGTACATCATGTACATCTGCATCAGTAATAGGATGATCTAGAACATTTTTAGAAACCCCCATAGGCTGTATATTTGCCTCATTGGAACTTACATTCGTATTTCCACCACTGAAAAGAGGCAACAAAGTGTCATAAATGTCCTGTGAGCTTACATTACTATCTCTAGTACATGACAGCAAGGGCTGAACAGAATCTTCCACAAACACTACATCCTGAGAAACCAGAATACCTTTTGTTTGCGGATGATACAACCTGTAACCTTTGCTTTCAGCACTATAACCAACAAAAATACATTTGACAGCCTTATCATCCAATTTTCTACGCTGCAGTTGTGGCACCAAAGCATATGCCAAACAGCCAAAAACACGCATGTGCTCAATAGAAGGCTTTCTATCATGCCATGCTTCATATGGAGTAATAGACTGCAAAGCTTTCATAGGACACATGTTAAGTACATAAGTGGCACACATGATGGCCTCAAGCCAAAAAGAATGCGGCAAAGCTTGCCTTTTGACCATACATCGTGCCATTTCCGTCAGTGACCCGTTTTTCCTCTCAGCAACACCATTTTGTTGAGGCGTATAAGGCATTGTACCTTGGTGTTTTATCCCACGACTAGCCAGAAATGCATTGAATTCATGAGACATATACTCCCCCCCTCGATCGGAACGGAGGGTGCCCATAGTACATTTCGAGACATTTTCAGCCATAGCTAGAAATTGTTTGAAGCACATAAAAACTTCGGACTTCGCTTTAAGCGGAAATACCCATGCATGCCTGGAGTAATCATCAATGAAAGTCACGAAGTACAAGTAATTGCCCAAGGACGGAGTTTGCATGGGCCCACAAACATCACTATGCACAAGCTACAACCTGCATGTGGCCCGAACTGAACCATCCTTTGGAAACTTAGAACGTTGCATCTTACCCAAAATATAGCCTTCATAAACATGTTTGACAGGTGCTTCAAGAGGCGGCAAAGAAGCAACCATGTCAGATTTCTGCAAACGCAACAAACTGGCAAAATTCAGATGACCAAAACGTGCATGCCAAAGTTTTGCATATGAGATAGCCCTTGAATCTGCAACAGCATTTGCAAAAAATTTTCCACCCTTTCATACAAAGTGAGCTTATACATCCCACAACACAAAAGCCCAGATGCAACAATTTCATCACCAAAACTGAGATCATGAACTGTACATCTGTCATCCACAAATTTGACTACAAGTCCAAGTCTAGCAAGTGCGAATACAGACAAGAGATTCTTCTTGATCCCAGGTACATAAAGTGCATCAACAAGTGTGAAGGAGCTGCGTTGTTGGCACAAGTGACTGAATTCCCATGAGGGACAGACTCGAGAGAGGTAAAAAATTCATGATGTGAGGTAATGTGCTTTGTAGCACCACTATCGAAATACCACACATGTGAATCTGCAGCAACTGACAAGCATGCATCATGGACAACAGGATTTTAAGTGCACTCTGTGCTAAAAGCCCATTCTGCATCAACATCAGCATTACAGTCTCCTTTCACAGAAGACTCAACAATGGCTACATTTGTAGTGGAACTAGCATTTGCAGTGGAACCACCCTCTTTCTTCTTAGCCTCTTTGGCCTTCAACTTAGGGAACCACTTGATCAAGTGATCATTAGCTTTACAATAATGGCAACGCATCTTCCTTTTGCCCTTGTCACCAGAATCTCCAGACGAATTGCTGCCAGCAGAAGCATTAGGAACATAATTTTTACCACTCGCAGCAGAACTATAAGAAGTGGCTGCATTACTGCTACCACCCTTTCTTTGAGAAGCAATAAAAGCCTGTTCAACTGCACGCTACCTAGTACTGTTTTTTCTGGAAAGTGACTCTTGCAACAGCAATGTGCATAATGCATCAAACTTGACAACTTCTGGATTTCCTTGGGTCATAAGTCTCCAAGTACTAGCAAAAGTCTGGTAAGAATCTGGTAAGGCATCAAGAACAGTTTGCACAAGCATTAGGAAATTTCGGAGGTCATTTGGAGGGCCATATGAAGAAAGAGAAAAATAGAGCGCGTCCAATGAGCACGAAGGCTACGTTACGTAGAAAAGTACGTGGAAAGACTCAAAAAATAGGAAAATAGCATAAAACTTTCATGAATCTAGGATTGTGGCATCGTAATTTCCTTCCTTTTACCGAGCTGTTAGGTGCTTGCCAGTGGTCCCACTTCTGATATTCTCTTATGGTCATTAACGTACTGGAGGGTGACCATTAAGCCCGCACAAGATATTGGAATTCCAAAACACTTTCCCTCCATTAGAATGCGTTCAAAGTGAATCTCCCTCCACTAAAGCTTTTCTCTGAGAGCTATGGCTTCCACGTCTTCTCGCCCAAGAAGCTCCAAGTGTTTACTGTCTCTCACACCAACAACCAACAGCTGCACTTTGCCTAGAAGGCCAAGTAGTAGCATATCCTCAATTACAATATCAACTTCAATAAGTGCAGAGAACCAATGGGTTGGACAAAGGATAAACAAAGGTTCATGGGTCCTCATGCAACCAAGAAGACCCAAGAGGTGTAGTGGTATCAACGTTTACCGCTCAGCATGGAAGGCCAGAGTGTTGGATTTCAAAGTTGAAATCGGAAAAATATCTTTAAAGAAAGTTCTTGTTCAGCATGTGTTTACCCATCCAGACGTGATAGCAAACGGTGGAAATGTATCAGATATACATCAACCATGTTGCAATTGTAAGTACTCTTGACATCTGAATTTCATTTGATCTGTAAGTACTCTTGACATCTGAACTTACTGATACTCTCATTATAACTTTTCTTATATATTTTGCAATGTTTCTCCCTCTTCTTATGAGCAATGTCTCCATTCTTCACATCTCAATTACATTAGATTTTTCATTTTTACTTATTGATACTCTTAGTTTAACTCTTCTTATATATATTGCAGATGTTTATTCCTCTTCTTATGAGCAATGGGAGCCTGTGGAGTGCATAATAGGCCTCTTCCTTGTTTTTCATGCCCACATTGGTTCTCTACAGTATTCAGGGAAGAGCAGCAAAAGCCTGGCTAATGAATTTATGACCACTTCTACCAACTCACCTCAGGGAATGAGAATGGCATGTTGGTGAAAGTGCCTCTACCAACCGATTGGAACACTGTGGACTGGCCAGTTCCCGAGGAAACAATGGTGGAGGCAATGCGAAGTAAGCTCTACAAGGATATACAGAGGTCTCTACGTAGCTCTATTCCCACCAAACTGGTTAGAATTGCAAACTTTTGTCATGCTGCACTCTTCATAGAGTTGTTTCATAGCTACAACATCCGTGTTACGAAAACTATGTTTATGTGCAAGTCATTTCAGCAGTCATCCTGTGACAAACTTCTTGACAGAGGATGGTATGTAAAGGAAGAGATTGGCTTACGATGCGAGGTCGTGCTTAATACTCTAGTTGTCAAGTACATGATTGCAAGCCAATCACTGTTACTCTCGTTTTGGTATATGCGATCACAAATGCTCAATGGTAAGTATATTCCTATGGACCAGGTTTCTGCAGGTTTGGAAGATAATCCTGCTGTGGATGTGGAAGTGATTGATAAAGAGCATGGCCTACCGTTGGTGGTTACAATAAGGGAGCTATGCAGTCTTCAGCAGTTGCGGCATGACATAATTGAAGAGTCAATGGATAGGGACCTATCAGATTTTTCCTTTTTCCTAGCTGGCTGTAAGTTGATGCGGCAAAGGGAAAAAGATATTTTGTGCAAAGAGTTGGATGGTCGGGTTGAACTAGTGCCAATGTAACAGATATTCTTGTGAACCCAAGTGTATACAAATGACTTTCAATACATGAAGTTTTTTTCGCTCATTTGTCAATTGTGCCCTGTGAATAAGTGTGCTTGAAATACATTTCTTTACCATGTCAAATCTCTCTCTCTCTCTCTCTCTCTCTCTCTCTCTCTCTCTCTCTCTCTCTCTCTCTCTCTCTCTCTCTCTCTCTCTCTCTCTCTCAATGTTAGACAAGACAAAGACATGATAGAAGAGTCATCTTAATTCATTAGAAAGTATAAACTCGTCCGTGAACAATGGACTGAGATACAATTTCTGTAAGTATGGAATCAGAATGTCTTCAAGGTAAAAATCGAAGGAATGCCCCTCGAAAGAAGGTGGTGAGATAGTTGTTCCCGGTGGATTTAGTTCTCCCTTTTCATGAGTATCATCAATCAGTAGTGTATTAGTTGCATCAAAGGGTACACCGATTTGGCTAAACGATTTGTACAAAAGAGGTAAGTGTGTTTTTTTAGGGTGGTAGTGGCCCTCGACGGTAACGCATTTTCTTTGATCATACAAAAAGGCAAAATCTGACGTGTGAGCGCCACATACACTACAAACTATTGTAACTAGTGGCGACAAGTTTTGCCTTTGCATTGAAGACCATATGGCAACTCTGAAGCACGGAAGAAGAAACTGAATAAATTCCTTGGTTCCTGGACGAACCACGACTCGACAAGTTCCCATCCGAAACGTTTGCAAATCCTCAAAGGGTTCTATGTCACCGAGAGGCACGCGCATCAGCAGCAATCCATTGAGGTCCAAGATAATCAACCTCTGTAAAAGTTGACAAGTACATATAAGTAGTTATAAGCTGAGCATATTTTGCCATACTTGAATAGACATTACCGGAACAACCGTATCTACAGGTAGCAAGGGTCCATACTGGGTCTCTGTAATGTTGATGTCGTTGTTGCTCTCCTCTGATTTAGCTTCATCATTCACATCTTCATCAGGGGTCTCCCCCATGGCTCTTTCTGACTCATTCAAGGTTTCCTCCAAGGTCTTTTCCTCTGCCTCGGTTGACCGGCTTGCCTCATACATCCTTGCCTGATCCATATCAATTTGCTCATCCCTAGGCTTGCTTTCCTCATCCATATCCTTTTGCTCATCTATAGGCCTGCTTTCCTCATCTTGGGTTTCATCCATAGGCTCTTTTGGCTCCTCCACTGGCTGACTTGGCTCTTTTGGCTCCTCCACTGGCTGACTTGGCTCCTTCATTGTCTCCTCTGGTTGTACACTAGCACCTTCCATATGCTCATTTGACCTTTCCTCATCCTCGGCTCTTTCATCTTCTGCTGATATGACCCCCTCGGCCCATTGTCGTGGTGGCACGTCATGTATTGTCATATCAATAGTGCGGTCATCCAAGCCGCTATCTTCAGGCTCTCTAGGGCTAGACATAGTAAGCAGGTGTTGTATTAAACTTACCCGGTATCTTTGCAAATAATCATATGTGTAGTTTTTTAAAGCACTCTGCAAAATTGAAAGACCACATGGTGAGAATTCTTCTAAAAACTAAACCAAAACTGAGTGAATGCATTGCCAAATGGTTACCTTAGTCATGAAAGGTTTTAATGCAAAGTAGCTTTGCAGGACATATTCTGCATGGAGAAGACATCTCCAACCGCACGAATTTCCATCGGTTTGATTTGGGACAGGTACATCTTTGATTGGGGCCTTGTATAGTTCATATCTTCCACATAGCTTGCCATAGGCAAGCAACAACCTCTTTATACAACTACACAAAGCAGTATCAAGATGTTAGCTTGAGGCTTCAAATTTACATGGATATCTATAAGAAACACTTTCTGATACATAACACTTACAGCCTAATTTCAGGGTGGGTTCCTTTTATTGAATTGAACACCCACACTGCTGGTTGGTCAACACCAAGGCATATGAGACTCCAGTGATGGTTGTTCTCATATGGAAAGATGATGACAGTAACTTCCAGCATAGCAGAGTGAAGAAACCAACTATCAAAGGTCCCAGATGGATTGTTCTTCTGTCTAATAATCACTGACATTTGTGGATCAAGAAGAAACACCTCCGTGTGGGTGTGCAGTGGGAGTTGACTTTTGATCAAGATGCAGAGAGTATACCTGAGTTAGCAAACCTATTATCTGAGTTTTCAAAGCTAGCAAGATAGTAACACTTACTTAAGACAAGCATAGATAATTGTGTCTGAAATATGAGCATCTGGATTCTGGAATAAATTAATGTCCACTTTTTCCAGAGCTAGCTTTCTGGCTCCATCTACAAATGGTATCTCTACAAGCAAACCATCCTTCATTGAAAGTAGAGTTTCTTGATTGCTTTTCTCTATGGACAGGGTCACATTGCATTCTGTTTGACTCTGGGACTCCACTGCTACTTTTGCTTTCTCCTTAAGCTCTGCTTCCCTCATGTCCTCTGTTTGGCGAGCAATAGACTCTGCCCTTGCCTTTGTATTCACATAATGTGTGACATCTACAACTGTGAGTTGTGGCACTAGCTCAGGGGGGTATAACAAAACAAACGAGGGAGAAGAAACATGACCAAATTTCCAACAATTTAGGGTATGCGAAGCTTATTTTCAGCTTTCCGAGCCTCATCCAATTAGGCAATCAACTTGGAACAGCTTTATCCGTTCAGCCAGAGTCTCATTAGACTTTTCACGACATTAGGTATAAGCATCAAGGACATAGTAAGTCGGCAGTCAGTAAATGTACCTATCGTAAACCGAACCTCAAGTTTTTCACCTTTATCAGAAAATCCGACAGTCTCTGTACACAGTTTTGAGCTATATATATTTTATATATATTTTTAAAAAACCATCAGCCCGATTCAAAAACCCTGCAGTAATCCGAATCATACTTACCTTCTTCAAGAAATCGGCATCTTCAGCCAGTCCACTTAATACAAATAATGAGTTACAACCATTCTTTAAAAAGTTTCATTTTTAGCTTCCAGATTACAAGTAGTACGCAACAACCTCGGCACAAAGTAATGTCAGCAGACATTTTCAAGTTTTTTAATTGCTTCAAATCAACACCCATTTAATGCATAACATCAATATCTTCATCTCATTACATCCCACTAGGATGCCATACAGTACACAGCTCGAGTCACAGTCATCTGGTAACACTATACTCCAGCCACAGTTTCAAAATTCCATCCAATATCCAGTCCGAGCACTTCCTCTAGCACCCGGTCAAGTTAAAAGAACCGTCACAATCTCTCATTGTTAGCTGGTATCTCAATCATAGTTTTTAAGGCCACAATTCCCGTCAGGTACACAGGCAGCATCTGATTAATAATATCACCCCCCCTTTTTTTTTTTAAAAACAGAGATAAAACCTGCAATTTATTCCTTAGTAAGCAACACCCCCGGCAAAAAAAACCCCATGGCAGCAGAAAATAAATTTTTGTTTTAAATGCTTTCAAATCAACACCGTTCGCTGATATGTATATTATCAACATCCTTATCACATTCCAACCCATTCGGCTGCCCCCTATTGAATCTTTTAGCATCATAATCATCTGGTAGAAAAATGCCCCTTCCATAATTTCAAAGATTCATCTAGAACCCAGTCCAAAACACTTCCTCAAGCACCAGATCCAAGAGCAGTTACATTTTACCAACATTCACAAATATACCAATCATAAATTTGAAGCATGACTTCCCGTTACGCAAATAGGCAGAATCCATTTCATATTATTTCCTCTTTGTTTAAAAAACTAGAAAATCAACAGAAATATAACCTGTAAGCTTGACGCAGAGGTCTCCATGATCACTTTATCACTTTTTTTCGGCATGATGAAGTAACACAGCAACGCAGAATTGCAAGTAAAACAGAGATCACGAATCACAGTGCTAAGTGAGCATAGGTGCTCACCTGATGATCATTTATAGGCGAGCTTTCTGTCACTCTGCAGACGGGTACGAATACTGCACGCTTCCCTATCACGGCCGGCTTCCAAGACCTTTTACTCCGGGATCTTACTCAGCATAAGATCTGTGAATGTGAAGCCTGAGGAGAAGCCAGAGGCGAGCTCACGAAACGTCTCAGCTCAGCCAAGCACGGGAAAACCCTACAGACTGCAGAACGCCAGAGCGTGATACACATAATAGGGTACTGCAGATACTGAAAAGCTCTCATACGATGAGATTTATACAAGGATTAATTTTTTTAAAAGGCGGTCCCACACTCACACTACAACAAGTTATTAAATCAATAAAGTGGCACTAGATAGCAAGTGAATGTAAGCCCAGAAAAACCGATATACGGTCTTTATACAAGCTAGTGCCCTCAATCTATGTTGGATACAAACCGCAAGTATTCTGTACCACCATATCTCTTCATAGTCTAAGGTAAAATCTCCGTACACTAGGACAGTTTTTAGAGATAGAAGCTGAAGCAAAACTAGATGAGGCCTACAAAGTATAGTGCTTTTAACCACAACCATTGGGTTCAGTCATCAATCAGTCTATATAAGACGAGCATCTCTTTTTTTTAAAAAAAACAAGTGTATACCAACTGTTGAGAGTAGCTGATTCCAAGTTTATAAGTAAATATCCAACATTGTTATCAGGTGTCTTCTTCTGTTATGGCTCATACTGGGGAACAGGTTTTAGCAATATCTATTGCACATCTTCAGCAGTCAAGTGAGTCTACTAAGCGAGCCACACTCCTCCGTTACGAACGACTTTTATTTCCGCAGTTAGGCACATCTGTGACTCAGACGAAGTGGTGGACACATCAGAACCGAGTGACCAGGGTGACACTTTGGGGTAGAGAGCATTTTAGGAATAACATTCGTCTGGCGATGGTAACTGAAGCAATGGGTATAGGGCCACGATACTATTATGTAGAATACTCAATGAAGCGAGGTTTCTCAGAGCGATTATACCTGCTAGCGCAGTTTCTTCCTTTTCGAAAGATTTTTTTGTATCGCAGTTATGGCCAGCCCCTCAGAGGTTATTTCAATATCACACCACAAACCTTGGAGTATGGTGTACTCTTATCCACTCGAATCCTACCTTTGTCAGAACGTCCAAACACCTGTTTCTACTATGACAGCTGTTTGTGTGATCATGTCATGGATGGTCTACTAGACCTGTAAATGTGAAGAGCAAAGAGGGGTTTTTTTTTAAAAAAAGTTTCTTTTCAAACCAAATAAAGTGGTGACACTTGAGAAACAACTCGTGTATTAGCGTGTGTGTGTGTGTGTGTGTGTGTGTGTGTGTGTGTGTGTGTGTGTGTGTGTGTGTGTGTGTGTGTGTGTGTGTGTGTGTGTGTGTGTGTGTGTGTGTGTGTGTGTGTGTGTACCCGCCCTTTCCCAGGCACCATATTCTATGAGGTAGTAGACCCATAGAATATGGGCCTACTACCTCATTAGATATATCTTATTCTGGTTTAATAATATTAATCAAATTCTGTAGGTCATATTTAAGACCTGTCCAGCTATGTTTTGTCAATGAGTTACTGATACAAGCAATAAGGTCTTTTTTTTGAAAACCCGTTACTAATATATTTGTTAATAAGGGTAGTGATTCCTTCAAATGCTATAAAGCTGTCAGACACAATAAGAAAGAGCACACCTAGACAGGTATGTAGTGAGTTTTTGAAAGGTCTATTGCTTTTTCTTTTTGTAAATTCAGAGGAACGAGTTTGAGATTTTCCCTTTTCCAGTAGAACTTCGTATTAAAATTACCCGCAAATGGGGAGGTAAGCGTAAACTCCATATTCAGGAAGTGAGTCTTGGTTCAATGTTAAGACAAGACAGATAAATATCTTTAAGTGTATCTTTGAACCTTTATGTATTTTTGTTGAGATACATGTAAATCCGAGCTTTTTTCTGTGCGAAAAAACCAACTTCATAAGAATAGATAGAGTGTTAAACAGACCTTCAGGTCCATTTAGAGGAATATTCTCATAACATTGCGTTATGTCTGTCGTAAAGATAGAGAAAATGTTATCTGGGAGGTTAATAGAAACCTCAGCAGCGTTTTTTATGATCCAAAAAGGGCAGCAATCTATATTTCTGATTTTTTTGAGATCCTTGCGTTTGATAGCGTAAATAGCTTCAATTTCTTCCAAAATACAATTTAAGCAATAAGTGATATCATTTGTAATTTGGGAAAAAAGGCAATTGGAAGCGTCAGAGATCCATCTAAATTTATGCTTATGATTTTTATAAGTTGGGAAGAGAACAGGGATTTTCACAGAGTTGGGATAATAACCTAGCCCAGCAAGTTCCATATTTAAAAGTGTCGCAGTATCCAACGTTGATGTGGCCATTTTTAAAAATTCAAGACCGTTGAGCCTAGAGTATGCGGATTCAAATGCTAACCTTTTACAAATAAAGGAAGCAGTATTAGAGGCTTTATCAAGTCCAATAATGAACCATCTCTCCTTAACTTCTGAAATGGAAGCTTTTAAATTAGGGGTAAGCCAGGTAGTATCAGAGCAAAGCCATTCTTGCAGCATAAGCCTAACTTTATTCCAAAAAATATTTTTTAGCGTAGAGGTAAGTAGGATGTTAGCTTCTTCCTCCAGTTGGAGTTTTAAGGCCAAGTCGGCCAGGCATTCAAGTAGAGCCACTAAGGCCAGCTGAGGATTTAGTGGAAAAGGAGGAATATGGTTCAAGCCTTTTTTCAAGAGGTTCCTTATAGGAATATCAGATATAATACCCACCTCAGTAGTACACACATGTGAGCCAAAGTTAGTAAACGCCTTACAAAATTTCGGAAAAAGATGACAAGAACGGATAGAAACTTTTTCATTACGCAGGAATTCATTCGAATAAAACAGATTCTTGATAGGTGGCAAGTATTTCCAACCAAACATCACTTCTTTTAGTAATAGAGGTGATCCAAAAACATGTCCAAAAAATTCTGAAAAGATAGCTTGAGGAGTAAAGAAATCCAAAATCTTGCTAGTAAACCAGCAATGTGCAAATACTCTATTACAGGCTTCATCCTTCGGCGGTAGGTAGAGTCTTCCACAGGCGTTCTTTTGTACCTGTAAATTATATATCCAAAAGATTTCTGATTGGTAGGTTCCTTCCCCGGCCTCTCACATAACTTCTACCCCTCCCTCTTTCAAAAACAGCATCACTTGAGGAGGGAGTCAGAAAGGAGGTGTAAGAAGCAGCAGGAGAGATGAGAGTGTTAGGACGTTTGGAGACTTGAGTTTCATCATCATCAATACTAGGCTTGATTTGCCCCACAATACTCTTTATTCCTTTGTAACTGCCATATGTGGTTAGAAGAGTGCCACACTCATCTGAACCAAGCTCCTGGAGGGTGTCACACATAATAGATCTGTATTGAATAAAAGCTATCTGAGCTAGGACTAGCTCCCTAGCTTGACCACCAAGCCATGAGCAAAAAAGGGAGAGATGAAATTCTTCAGCTTTGTCAGGAAAGATACTTGGTAGATTGTTGAGGGCAAACCAAATTGCATGGTCAAACCAGATGATGCTTGATTCGCAAGACGCTTTAGGGTCTAAAAACCTGCATGCACACTTAAGGTATGGCTTGAATACATTCCATACTGTTTCAGTATAGTAATCTGCATTGCTTTTACTAAAGGTCATTACACCTTTGGTTCTTGCATATAACCCAGTATTTGAACTGCACTTTTTTTTATCCAAGAAATTCATATTGAACGGAGCTTTAATCAGATCACCTTTATCCAAAAGCTGAATTCCTTTGAGTACTTTAAGTCTGCACTCCTCAATAGTGGAAGGCGCCAAGTTGGCAAGGAAGACCCAAGTTTCCATCGAAATAGGTGCAATAAACCCTTTATTTGGGAACAGCCATAGTTTGTGCTCTACGCCCAAGGATTCTACCTCAATCTGACGCGAAGGTAAAAAAGGAAAGGCCCTAGATACTTTCGACACCATATCCAACAGGGACGCTTCACTAAGTGAGCAAAGGTCCTTCTGAAATTCTTTTACTGCTTCCAAAGCAGCAGCATCCCTACAAAATAGGCTGTTCGGGGGAGGAACTATAGGAGTAGAAGGAGCCGTAATAAAGATGGGACTAAGCCCGCAAAATTTTCTGAGGAGATTGGAGAGTTCAGATCCTTTAGACGAGAAGGAAGCTAAGTCTTCCATATGGGTTTTTGAAATACCAGCTAGATTCGAAGCAAACTCCAGCAATAGGTTGATACCATCAGATTTATTCTTGACAAGGAGAGCAAGCACCTTCATCCATTGGTCAAATGAGATAAGCTGGACAAGAGACAGACTAGAATCCTTAGAGGCATCACAAATTAAGGTTGAAGCCTCATTATCTTGTATACACTTCAATACAAGTAACGAAGCGACGGAAAGGGGTTCCATAGGAAGAGAGAGCCCTTGGGATAAGGAAACAATCTGCATAGATTTTCAAGAACATTTGTTAGATTACATCGTAAGGAGGAGTTGAGTGGTCTAGAAACCCTTATCCATCTTTTTACTTCTTATTGAATTTTACAGTGCTGTGTAAATAGGGCCGAATTCTATAAGAGATATAAGGAAAGAAGCTTTCAATTTCTTTAGCAAGCCGTAGTTTTTCTGAAATCAGAGCTCTTTTTTCCGGGTCAGAGCAGACCGTTATTCTTGCAGTGAGCTTTCCAGTAACCTGGTAGACAGACGTAATACACTAGTGAAATGAAAAGTAAAAGTCAGGGGATTTTTTTGAAAAATGAGAGTATAGAGTGGAATGGTAGTGCTAGCAACCTTTCACCAGTCGGGTCAATGAGTACCACAGTGACTGTGTGATAGCACCCCAGCCTATTATCATATAAAAAAAGATTTATATAATAGTAGGCGATTTTTTCTAACTAGAGCTAGGGTCTGAGAGAGACAACCTACACGTCAGTCTCTCTTATGCGTTATTGTGTGTGTAGTAGTTCTAAATATATAAACCTATATATACGCAAACGAACACCACAGTTCATAGACCACTAATTCTAGGACAATACAGTGGAATTGTACAATAATCTATTTGCAGTTGAAAACAAATATTGTACAAGGCAGTATAGATATCAATGTAAATCATGGGGTGAAGCCATCCCCAACTTCGGAGTAATGTAGCTTCAAGTTAAGCGAACATCCATAGTCATCACCAACTTAGAACTGAATGCTTTAAAAGAAGGTAGCCCTCACCTGCACCCATAGCCACAAGAAAACAATTCGTTAGCACGTGACTGTACGCAGGTGATGCTGGGCATCCCAGTTGTTATCCATGTCACTTTTAAAATTTCACACAGTTCTTATCTAGTATCTTTGTTTAAAATAAAACAGATCCATGGATTATTGCCAATCCAATACGAAAAGTGGAGTTCATCTTAGTGTAGCTGTTCTAATATTAGGATTTAAAAACTTAAGGAAATTTCCCAAACCTTAGTAGGTTTTTTATAGGTAGTTTTATCCAAGTCAAACACGACCTGCCTTCTTAATCGGACACGAAAGCACTACACACTAAATGCCATGAAAGGCCAGTTTTCAGTTATGGATAGCACCTAATTCGAAATGAAAAAAAAATTTTACTTTCGGACCAGATCATAATCCAAAATACTTTTCAAGTATATATATTTTATAAACCAGAAAAATTTAACTACTCTTCAGATCTAAGCCCTTTCAAGCTATAAATCAAAGAAATTTAAAAAAACCCCCGCTGTCATTATGCAATGACTGACAGCCTTTTGCCAAAGTTTGTAATAAAACCAGTCATCATACGCTAGTTTTTTAGATAGCTCAGTCATTAGAGTACGTCCTGCCACTTTTCAAAAAATATTTATATACTTGAAGTAAACGTATCAAGTCAAGAGCATATTGCATATCAGTAGGCCAAGTAAAGTTCACATAAATATGAGATATCATCTACGAAGCGAGTCATACGGTGTAAAGTTTATTTGTTTTTTCTCAAGAAAAAAACACCGTCCCAGCCAGAAGCAGTCATTTGATATGCTGAATCAGAGATTCACCAAGCAGACCTTACACTACATGAACCATCTTGTGAAATATTATGGTAAAAAACAAACGAGGGAGAAGAAACATAACCAAATTTCCAACAATTTAGGGTATGCGAAGCTTATTTTCAGCTTTCCGAGCCTCATCCAATTAGGCAATCAACTTGGAACAACTTTATCCGTTCAGCCAGAGTCTCATTAGACTTTTCACGACATTAGGTATAAGCATCAAGGACATAGTAAGTCGGCAGTCAGTAAATGTACCTATCGTAAACCGAACCTCAAGTTTTTCACCTTTATCAGAAAATCCGACAGTCTCTGTACACAGTTTTGAGCTATATATATTTTATATATTTTTTTATAAAACCATCAGCTTGATTCAAAAACCCTGCAGTAATCCGAATCATACTTACCTTCTTCAAGAAATCGGCATCTTCAGCCAGTCCACTTAATACAAATAATGAGTTACAACCATTCTTTAAAAAGTTTCATTTTTAGCTTCCAGATTACAAGTAGTACGCAACAACCTCGGCACAAAGTAATGTCAGCAGACATTTTCAAGTTTTTTAATTGCTTCAAATCAACACCCATTTAATGCATAACATCAATATCTTCATCTCATTACATCCCACTAGGATGCCATACAGTACACTGCTCGAGTCACAGTCATCTGGTAACACTATACTCCAGCCACAGTTTCAAAATTCCATCCAATATCCAGTCCGAGCACTTCCTCTAGCACCCGGTCAAGTTAAAAGAACCGTCACAATCTCTCATTGTTAGCTGGTATCTCAATCATAGTTTTTAAGGCCACAATTCCCGTCAGGTACACAGGCAGCATCTGATTAATAATATCACCCCCCCTTTTTTTTTTAAAAAACAGAGATAAAACCTGCAATTTATTCCTTAGTAAGCAACACCCCCGGCAAAAAAAACCCCATGGCAGCAGAAAATAAATTTTTGTTTTTAATGCTTTCAAATCAACACCGTTCGCTGATATGTATATTATCAACATCCTTATCACATTCCAACCCATTCGGCTGCCCCCTATTGAATCTTTTAGCATCATAATCATTTGGTAGAAAAATGCCCCTGCCATAATTTCAAAGATTCATCTAGAACCCAGTCCAAAACACTACCTCAAGCACCAGATCCAAGAGCAGTTACATTTTACCAACATTCACAAATATACCAATCATAAATTTGAAGCATGACTTCCCGTTACGCAAATAGGCAGAATCCATTTCATATTATTTCCTCTTTGTTTAAAAAACTAGAAAATCAACAGAAATATAACCTGTAAGCTTGACGCAGAGGTCTCCATGATCACTTTATCACTTTTTTTCGGCATGATGCAGTAACACAGCAACGCAGAATTGCAAGTAAAACAGAGATCACGAATCACAGTGCTAAGTGAGCATAGGTGCTCACCTGATGATCATTTATAGGCGAGCTTTCTGTCACTCTGCAGACGGGTACGAATACTGCACGCTTCCCTATCACGGCCGGCTTCCAAGACCTTTTACTCCCGGATCTTACTCAGCATAAGATCTGTGAATGTGAAGCCTGAGGAGAAGCCAGACGCGAGCTCACGAAACGTCTCAGCTCAGCCCAAGCACGGGAAAACCTTACAGACTGCAGAACGC